>NC_139384.1:0-707500 GCF_054392235.1 Sus scrofa | reverse complement strand
GGATGGAGGATGATGGATGGATGGATGGAGGATGATGGATGATGGATGATGGATGGATGGATGGATGGAGGATGGATGGATGGATGGATGGAGGATGATGGATGATGGATGGATGGATGGATGGTGGATGGAGGATGGATGGTGGATGGAGGATGGATGATGGATGGAGGATGGAGGATGGATGGTGGATGGATGATGGATGAATGGATGGATGGATGAATGGATGGATGGAGGATGGATGGATGGATGGATGGAGGATGATGGATGATGGATGGATGGATGGATGGTGGATGGAGGATGGATGGTGGATGGAGGATGGATGATGGATGGTGGATTGATGGGAGGATGGATGGATGCATAGTTAGGCAGGTGGGTGGATGGATGGGTGGGTGGACAAACAAAATCTCTATGGAAGTGTAGAAGCTGCACAGGGCTCCCACGTCATGCGGGCTCCTGGTGTGCAGGCAATGACCAGGTACACCATCACCCCACCCACTAAAGCCTTCCCACCCCTGGGAGGCAGGCGCTCACATTACTACATTCTAGAGACAAAGAAACCAAAAATCAGCGAGAGTGAAAGAGCTCCCTGAGCTTGCCCAGCCAGAGACCACTCACAGCGACCCCAGGAGTTCTCTCGATCCCACCCCAGGCTGCCCATCACTTGACGATGGCTCTTTGTCATAGAAGCATGACTGTACTTTTTGGGGAACCCAGTATGAGTAACAGAAAATCAGGTCCCTGGAGTTCCCATTGTGCCTCAGTGGTAACGAATCCGACTAGGAACCATGAGGTTGTGGGCTCGATCCCTGGCCGCGCTCAGTGTGTTAAGGATCCGGCGTTGCCGTGAGCTGTGGTGCAGGTCACAGACACGGCTCACATCTGGCCTTGCTGTGGCTCTGGTGTAGGCCGATAGCTGTAGCTCTGATTTGACCCATAGTCTGGGAACCTCCATATGCTGCGGGTATGGCCCTAGAAAAGGCAAAACAAAAGAAAAGAAAATCGGGAGCCTGGTTGGTGTCACAGCCCCAGTGGAGGAATCCGCTTCTTCTCCTTCCTGGGGTTCCCTGAAGCCAGAGCCCCTTCCACCTGCACCCCTAGCAAAGCTGCCTCTTCCATCTCCGGTACAGTTAGGCTGTTTTGTCACATTTCTGCAGTCATCCTGGGATCCCCTGGCCTCCAAATTAACTCTTGTGTTTTGCATATACTAACGTTCACTCTCTGTGCTGCAAAGCCCTGCAGGTTTTGACAAGTGCAGGGTGTCATGTGGCCCCCTGACCGTGTCACAGGACCTCCTTGGCCCTAAACCCTCTGCTCTCAGCCCTCAGCATTGACTGATCTTTTTTTACCATCATCATGGTTTTAGCTTGAATATGTTTTTATGATTAATTTTGTCTCTAATTGCTAAGATAATTCTAGAATATCATGAAGCCACTATAAATGATGGCTATGATTTTACGTTGCAATAAGGAAAACATTAGGATTCACTGGGGTGGAAAATACAGGACAGGGAGTTCCCACTGAGTGCAGCCGGTTAAGGATCTAGCCCTGCCACAAGTGTAGCTTGGATTCGATCCCTGGCCCAGGGATTTCCACGCTGCAGGTGCAGTTTAAAAAAAAATTTACTGAGGTGTCATTGATGCAAAATAAACTGCACATGTTTGAGTTGGTTTGATCGGTTTTGACTTAAATACATAGCACACACTGAACCCCAGGCCACCCCCGGGACAGTGAGTGTGTATCACCGAGGAGAGCTCAGGCTCGTCCCCACTGCCCTGCTTCCTGTCCCTGCAGGTTAGTTTGCATTTTCTGGGATTTTATGGAAATGGATCTTTGTGTCTGGCTTCCTTCACTCAGCTTAAAGGCAGCGAGGTCCATCCACCTTGTCGCATATGCGTCGGAGCTCATTCCTTTCCATGCGTCAGTTTCCTTTGTGTGGAAAGAAAACAGTAGGCTCAGCCCCTCACCCGCTGCCCGTCTGGGCTGTTTCCAGCCAGAGGCTGTCACAAGAAACGCGCCAGGAACCCGTGTGCAGTAGTCCTTGTCCGGACGTGTTCACTGGGAGCCGAGGGTCTGGGCCACACAGCAGGTGTCTGCTCCGCGTTCTCAGCAAGCGCCAGGCTGTCTTCCAAGGGGGTCGAGCGCCCGCCACGCAGTGATGGATAGGCCTTCTCGCCACCGGCCGTCTAAGGAAGTCGAGGCTCTCGGGTGCGTTTCTCTGCTTTGGGGAAGTGTTTGCTCACATCTTTTGCCCCTGTGTATCGGGTTATTTGGGTGGGTTTTTATTGGGCTTCGAGAGTTGTTTCTATAGTCTAGGTTCAGTCCCGCAGCAGAGCTGCACTTGGCAAATGTGTTCTCTCTGCTGGGGACCTGGCTCGGATCGTCCGTGTCGGGAAATCAGACACAGGCACGCGGGGAGGTCTCGACAAGGCTCTTGCCTCCTGCGAAGGGCGCGGGGGCTCAAAAAGCAAAGAAGCAAAGACCCTCCCTGTTGATCCCTAGCGCCGGGGATGGAGCTGTCCCCTTCCCACGGGTCGGGTCAGGGCACACATTCCTCTCCCTTGGCTCATTTGAAACTCATTGTTCCTGGGAGAAGAGGGAACGAGGAGGGGGTGGCAGGAGGGTGTCTCGGCTGAAAGGGGAGCAAAGTGGAGTCGCCAGGATCTCCTTTGATGGAAAAGACATGAGGCACCGTCCGCAGATCTCTGCGGCTTGTTGTGTCCTTCTCCTAACAGCCTCTTGCAAAGCAGAAGGGTTTCGCCTTGATGAGGTGCAAATGGATTAGAGGGCACAGGTAGGAAACCTTTGCCTCGCCTGGGGTCACGCACATTGCCGCCCACACCTTCCGCTAAACGGATGAATTTGAGGTTTCCACCGTATCCATCCTGGGACCCTTTGGCTTGTGGTGCGAGGCATGGCCTGAAGCTTCCTTTACCACTCAAGGGCAGCCCGTTGTTGCAGCTCCTTCTGTGACCAGGCTCTCGTGGGTCACGGCTCAGCTCCCGTCTAAAAATTTACTTGTTTATCTAGCAGGCGTTTATTCCTGGGCTCTCCTTTCTGTTCCCTTGATCTCCTTGTCCGTCTTCGTGCTCCCACCGCACGGCTGTTTACTGCAGCTTTATAACAACTGCAGTATCACCTGAGGCTCTGACTTCTTTCCTCTTTTCCAGAGTCGGGTGGCGACTCTCCGTCCTGCGCCTGCCCTCGCTCAGGATTAAGGATCCGGCGTTGCCGCGAAGCTGCAGCATAGGTCACAGACACGGCTCAGATCCCGCGTGGCTGTGGCCGTGGGGTAGGCCAGCAGCTGCAGCTCCGATTCGACCCCCAGCCTGGGGACTTCCCTGTGCTGCAGGTGCGGCCCTGAAAGACCAAACAAAACAAAACGAAACCCCCCAAAAGCCTGCTGGTATTTTGGCAGAGATTGCGTCGAGTGTATAGACCAGTAGAGACCGGCTTGGGAAGAGTTAGATCTCAGCCACCCTGGCTCCTCCGAACCGTGAACGAGGCCTCTCGCCTTGTGTTTAGATCTTTAATTTCTCTCAGCAACATTTCAGTTTCACCGTCGGGTCTTTCCTGCCTTTTTTCTCTAAGGGTTTCGGTTTTTAGGCTGTTGTAAGTGGTCCCTTTCCATCAGTCGCTGAAAATAAAATCGATTTTTAGGTACTGACCTTATTGGCCTTTACAACCCCGACGAACTCACCCGCTAATCATAGTAGCTTTCTGGAAAATTCCAGATTTTCTCCGCAGACGGTCCTGTGACCTGTGCTTTAAGGCAGCTTCTCGTCCTCTTTTCCTGTCTGGATTCTTGTCTTCGATTCTGTGTCTTCGTGGCTGCACTGGCAGCGATTTCCAGCACGAGGTGGATCCAAGTGTAGCGCGGACACGCTCGGCGTGTGGCCACTTCAGGGAAAGGCAGGGGGCTCCGAGGGGGATGCTGCCGCGGGCAGGACGCGTAGACGGCCTCTCCCGGGCTGAGGATGCGCCCTACCGTGTGTCGTTTGCTGGGAGATTGTGTCGGGCAGCGGTGGTGAATCTTGTGCCTTTTTCGGCATCTGTTGGGATGACGGTACAGTTTCTCTTCTTTAATCTGGGAATACTGTGAATTATATTGACTTATGAATATTAAACCCACCACGTACTCCCGGGGCGGGGGGGGGGACATTTAGTTATGATCTTCATACACTGCTGGACTCGATTTGCTGAAATTTAGTTTTGACTTTCCGCCTCTGGGTTCCGGGTATGAGCCTGGAGCTGTGTGCTGCCTGCGTGGTGCGGGCGCCAGGGGAACGCTGCTCTCACAGAAAGAGCTGAAGACACGCCTCCGTTTCGGTCTTTCTGGAAGAGTCTGGCGGAGTCGGTGTTCCTCCATCCTTAGGTGCTTGACGGAATCACCCTGAGGCCGGCCGGCCTGGCGATTCCCTGCGCCGTTTTTGGCTTTGTTTTGTTCCTGTTTCTTTACTATATCAGGCTATTTGCTCATTCCTGCTTCTTGAGTAAATGCTGCCTTTCGCGGAATTGGCCCATTTCATCCGAGGTGCTAAACGCATTCGCAGAAAACTAAGCCTAGTGTTCCCTCGTTGCCCACACTCCACATCTGCGGCGCCTGCGGCGACGTCACCCCTCTCGTTCCCCACGTGGGTCATCTGCATCTCTGCTTTGCTCCGACGGTACCGACCCTCCCAAGGAAACAGCTTCTGGGGTTGCTGCTTTTTTCTCCAGTGCTTTGTTTTCTGCCTCGTCTTGTTAAGAATAACATTCCTTTCCTCTGCCTGCCTTGAACTCCATGTTCTCTTTTTCTTTTGTGATTTTTCCGAAGATGCGATCTCTCCTGTTGTAGCTGCGTAGTGCCTGAGGGGACCCCAAACACCACCGCTCCTCCCCGAGGCTCTGTCTCCGGGGCCCCCAAAGGCCAGCTCATGCCACCTGCTCTCCAGGCTCTTTCTGGCCTTTGGACCCCAGACAGACCTCGGAAACCCACCCTGTACCAATTCCTGACCCAGCAGAAAAAGGCAAAACGCAGAGGGCTTCAGCTCAGGGCTGGTCACACAGGTGCTGGAGGCCCTGAGGGGCAGGAAGGGGCTTCCGCCCCCAGGCCTGGGGGGAGCTCAAGGGGAGAGGGCCAGGCTGCCCAACGGAGCCTGGAGGGGGCGGTCGGGAGGGTGGGCACAGCCAGGGGTGGGGCTGCGCACGAGCCGCGTGCAGTGCCAGCAGGGACCCTGCCACAAGCTGGAGGGGGCTCAGAAGTGCCTCCTCCCTCTCCCCCCTCTCCACAGTGCTAGCCAGGGAGCCAGCGGGCCCCAAACCTGGTGGGTTCAAACCACAGCCCTGGAGAGATGACGGATGATACACAGACAAAGAGCTGTGATAACAGATGACAAACAGATCGACGGGACGGTAGACAGACAGTAGAAGGATGTATACACGGACGGATGTTCAGATGGACAGATGAGATGTGTGTGCAGCTGGCTCTTCCCAACACTGTCCACCAAGACGGCCTGCAGACAGGACGCCTCCAGGCAAGGATCATGCCCCGGGCCGGGGACTTGGTTCTCAGCACCAGCCTCCAGCCTCCAGCAGCCCAGGCTCCCTGCAGAAGCAGCTGAGCCTCTGGGCAAGAGCGCTGCGACTACCTGGAGCCGCATTTTGAGGTGTCGGACAGTAAGGCCGTGGTCAAACCGGGTGCAGGTCTGTCAACCCACAGAGGGGCGCCGCCGGCGGGCGCGACAAGCCTTGGAGCCGCAGAATCGGAAACTGTGACACGGGATCCTAACCCACGGAGTAAAACGAATATCGAGGCCATACGAATACACACCGTTGAATGAAGGGGAAGGACCATCTCATTCTTACAGAAAAACTGCAATCGATTCGTGTAGAAGAAGAGACGGAGAGAGAATTCCCCAGAGAAGAGCGGGGGAGCCGCTGCTCGCGCGGCCGCTGGCGCTGCGGTCAGGAGGCGGGCGTGCGAACGGAGAAGCATCTTCCTGCGGGTGCTCGCTAGCTGCTCAGTGGGAAGGCGGTAGCTGCAAGGAGGAACTGGCAGGCACCCCTTAACCGAGTGCGGGTGGTTCTCACCACACCAGCGGCAGGACCGGAGGCCACCCACCCCCCACCCCCCACCCCCGTACGATGCCCTGAGGGAGCGCCCCCCTCCAAACCTTCCCTCCCAATCTCAGCAAGCACCCGGCTTGCAAAATGCCCTCCACGGCCCCTCTCAGGGTCGGGGCCCGGCGCCAGGAGAGAAGGGCTGGCGTCTCGGGTGGGCGGGGCCCGAGGACGCACACCCCTCCCACCCACTGGGAGGGTCCTGACGGCGTCCCCGCCACCCCCCGGGGAGTCCAGCACCTCCACTGGTCGCAGCCTCGGGGGGCGCTGTTCCCTGCCGTCCAGTCCTCCTGGCGGGAGTTGTGGTCGCGCGTGGGGTCGCTGGACCCGGGGTGGCCCAATTGGAGGCTCTCACCGCCAAAGGAAGGTGGCCTGGGGACGGACTGGACGGCAGAGCCGAGGCGGCGGTCAGGTTATAGGACGTGCACCTGCTGACCCTGCTGCTCTGAGACCGGAAGTGGGCAGGACCCCCGCGGAGTTCTCGCTCCATCTGGACAAGGGAGGGGTCCCAGGCGCGGTGAACAGACGTCTAACCAGAATCGGAACAGCAGAGGGTCTCGGCCCCTCATTCCGTCCAGCTCAGACCAGTTCTCAGACCCAGAGCCCCAAAGAAAGGGCGGCCGGGGCCCCTGAGGAGGGGCCCTGGGGCGTCGCCGGACGTGGATGCCGTGGGTGCTGTGGGCCTTCCTCCAGCCTCCCTGGGGGCCCTGCAGCCACGGACTGGCACCTGCACTCTGGGGAAAGGGGTAGTGAGACTTGCTAGGGACTGCTGGACACGGCTCTGAACTGGCACCATTTCCAGGAGACCCCAAAAGTCCCCGTGGCCCGCCTGTCAGACGGGGTCTCCTGGAGGCCAGTGGGTGGGGCAGCTCCAGCTCAGGTCCACCCACAGTGCCCACTGGACCCTGACCTCACCAGCTCCTGAATGGAGGGTGGGACTCACTTCCTGGGCCTCCCTGAATGTCACCTGTCACAGAGGGCAAGGGGCAGCAACAAACACGCCCACACCGAGAGCCCGCCTCCCAGAAGGACGCAGGACAGTGAGACCCAGTGTTTGCCTCAAGTTGGCAGTTGCTTTAGAGGAGGGCGTTTCCAGAGTCCCGGGCAGGGGTACAGCAGTGAGCCTGGCTGGCAGAGGGAGGGGACTGAGCGTGGGGGCCCCAGGCTGCAGACACAGCCCTGCCCTCCCAGCTGGTCCTCTCTAAGCTGCCACCACCAGGAAGCTCTCGGCTGCTGTCCCACGAACGGGGCCTGGATGGGTGAAGGGTCGTGGGGCTAGACTGTGCCGCCCCGTGACCATGGCCATTCAAAACTAAGCTCCTGAGAGCCCCCGTCGTGGCTCAGCAGTAATGAACCCAGCTAGGGTCCCTGAGGAGGTGGGTTTGATCCCTGGCCTCGCTCAGTGAGCATTGCCATGAATGAGCTGTGGTGTAGGATGAAGACTCAACTCTGATCCCACGTTGCTGTGGCTGTGGGGTAGGCCGGCCGCTGCAGCTCCAATTCAACCCCGAGCCCGGGAACCTCCATGTGCTGCAGGTGTGGCCAAAAACAAACAAAAAAAACAAGCTGCCAGTGCATATTTAATGTTTAATTACATGTCCCCAGTATACCATGAGAGAAACGAGGCCACAAAGCACGCTCGGGTGGCATAGCCAGGGCGAGGGAGGTGCGCCCGGCAGGCCCGGTGGCGCCACGAGACCTGTGAACACCCTTTAAAGCTCGCCCCGACCCCGGGAGGGCATCGCCAGCCCACCTGAGCCAGCCACCATGCCTCCAGAAGGCCAGTCCGCGTCAGCCCGCCCGCCAGCGGGCAGACCCTGGCCTGCAGCTCCAACGCCAGGGCTCTGTCCCCACACGGCCAGATGGCAGGCACTCCCTCTCCGAGGAGCCCCGCGGGCGGCCAGTGGTCCCTCTTCATCCCGCTGCCCCCCATTTTTCAGCTCATTGCAAGGGACACAGAGGTGGGCTCAGGGCTCCGGGGCAGGTGCAGAGGGGCCCTCCACCCTCGGTGGGGACGGTGACAGGCGACCAGGCGGCTGACGGTTCAGAGAGATAACGGTACTGAGTAACGAGAATCGGATCAGCCGTCCCTGAGGCGTCCAGGCACAGCAGAGCCAGGAGGCAGCACGTCGGAGCCCTGGACGGCGGTCCGTGTCTCGGCTTCTGTGCTGAGCGCGCAGGGCCTGGCGTCCCTCCAGGTTCCTGCCGCATGAGTCGGGCGAGGAGCGAGCCTGGGCAGGATGACATTTCAAAGACGCAAAGGGCCAGGCCGGCTGCGGCTCGCCCAAGGCCATAAACGCCTGCTTCCTGTCCTGGCTCTGGTACCAGCCTGATGCCATCACACAGCACAGAGAAGACGGCAGTGTCACCCCAGCTCGGGCGGGGCAGGGAGGCCTGGTCCCCAATCCCCGCCAGCTCTCCAAGTCCTGGAGAAGCTCTGGGCACCCTCCTAGGGCCAGAAGACCCCAGGACTCCCCGTCCTGGCAGGTCCCTGGGGCCTCTGACCAGTGAGGGCTGCAGGAGCCTGGGTGGGAGGCTCAGGCAGGGGAGGGGCCTGGTCTGAGAACCAACCACAGGCTCTGCGGCCTCCAGGCCAAGCCCCCGGCTGGCCAAGAACGGACTCAGGCCAGGGGCCAGGGCCACACAGCCACCAGGCTGGCCGTTGTCCAAAGGACAGACGAGAACAGGCATTGGCGAGAGAGTGCGGAGAAGCTGGAAGCCTGTGAGCCGCTGGGGGATCGTGAGACGGCGCGGCCGCTGTGGCAAAGCGCGGGATGGCGCCTCAGAACCTTTAAAATACAGCTGCCCATGGACCTGGCATCTCCACTGTGGGGTACATCCCAAGAGAATTGAAGCACAGACTCAAATAGGTCCCGGCACGCCCATGCTCACTCAGCATCCTTCACAGCAGCTAAAGTGTGGCAGCAGCCAAGGGTCCGCCACCCACGAGAGAACACGCAAGAGGAGGAGACTGACCAGCTACAGCGCGGATGGACTCGGGGACACTGCGCTCACAAAAGGACAACCACAAAAGGACAGCTCCTGTCTGCCTCCACTCACGAGAGGTCCCCAGAGGCGTCAGATCCACAGAGACAGGGCAGAGGCTGGGGGAGGGGATGGAGTGAGAGTTTAATGGGGCAGAGGAGTTCCCGTCATGGCGCAGTGGTAACAACCCAGCTAGGATCCTTTAGGACTCAGGTTCGATCCCTGGCCTCGCTCAGTGGGTTAAGGATCCGGCGTTGCCGTGAGCTGTGGTGTAGGTCGCAGGCAAGGCTCGGATCTGGCGTGGCTGGGGCTGTGGCGTAGGCCGGTGGCTGCGGCTCCAATTCAACCCCTAGCCTGGGAACTTCCATAAGTCGCGGGTGCAGCCCTAGAACACACCAAAAATTAACGATAATAATAATAATAATAATAATAATAATACACTACATGTAACATAAATACATTTTTACCCCCAAAGACTGTATCTTCCAAGCCAAAAAAAATTCAGAGAGAAGAGTGGATGAATGCACGTGTCTGCAAACATCCCGCCATCAGGCTTCCCCGCCGCCGCCTCTGCCACTGCGCCGCCTTCGGGCTGCCGGACGCGCCGGGGCTGAGGTGTCCGGAGACCTGTGTCACACAGGTTGGCAGCGGGAAAGGCGGGAGCAGGAGAACAGCCTTTTGGGGAAGCGTGGCCCCTCCTGTGATCCACACCAGAGCCTGCAGGCCCAGGCCCTGCTCGTGGAGCCCTCGGGCCGGCCGCCTGCCCCGCCAGCGCCAGCGGGTCTCCAGCCGCGAGGTCGCTGTCGCATCGCGCCCCCGCCGTTTGGAAAGCACGGTCTCTCGTTCGGCATCCACGTGGGCCTCACGCTCTGCACCGGCGCTCGCTCTCGCAGGAAGGTCTTCACCGTGAGAAGCTGACCCGCTGACGGTGGCGGGTTCCAGAATTCTCATTCCCACCAGGGCTGGAATTTACCGCAGCGCCGGGGACCCACCGTCTGCTGCTTGGCTTGGTTTGAGGAAATCGGCTGCCAGGAAGCCAGATGCGCACGATGGGCGGTGGTCTGTCCCGCCGCAGCTGGGCTCGCCCGGAGCCCCTCGCCCTCCCGGAGCCCCTCGCCCGGAGCCAGCACAGCGGGATGCCAGCAGGTCCCCAGGCCTCGAGCTCCAGGCCCGGACTGGACCCAGCTCAGCTGGGAAGCTCTGCCGGCTCATCCTGAGTTCCCGCGGCGCCGCCTTCCGCCCGGGCCACGCGGGGACCCTTGCCAAGGGGCCCACAGCTCACCACTGCGGCCTGTGCACCACCCGTGCCAACCCGAGCCCAGCAAAAAAGACAAGTTCCTTCTCAGCCTAGTGATGAAAATAGTTTAGCGCTCTCAGCCTCCCCCGCAAATGTCCTGGGGACCCCAAGGGGCTCGTGGGCCAGCGTGGAGCCGGAGACACTGTGCGGCCTGACCCAATCGCGAGAACCATGGGGGTTGAACACGGCACCTCCCCTCCCCCACCGGCCCCGTCAACACTAACACGCCCAGCGGTCAAGTCTGACCAGCGCCCTCCCCCACGCAGGCCAGGGCCCTGACAGCTGGCTGGACTCGCGCCAACCCTGCTTTTTCAGGCCTCAGTTTCCTGCCCGGTCACCGCTGGCCTCTCCAGGCCTGTGCCACACTGTTGGGTGGGGTGGGCGCTGCACCTGCAGCCCCAGGAGCCCAGCCCCCACCTGTCCCTTCCCCAAGCCCGCGGTGAAGCCTGCCACCCTCGCACTCAACGGACAAACAAAGGTGCCCGTTCCCGGGAGCCTGACAGCTGGAGGCTAGGCCGGAAGGCAAGTGGGCCAGGGAGGGGCCCTGTCCACGCCGCAGCCCCCGCCCTGCCCAGTTTATGGCCAGGTCCTGTTGGGGCCCTTCCTCCTCCCGGACCTTCTGGGAATCAGCCAGGGAGCCCAGCGGCCAGGAGGGCACCTGCTTCTCACTTCCCTGGCCAGGCATGGAAACAGGAGCAGGGGGGTCCCCCCTGCGGTGCGGGGTGGATGCGGGGAGTGGAACCCAGGGCGAGGCGCACACGAGCACACACTGGGATGCGGCCTCAGTGGGGACCCACCTGCCCCCCTCGAGCCTCCCCAGTGTCACATCAGCTGAGACTAAAGACGAGATGGGTGGGGCGAGGGGTGGGGGCCACCCAGAGGGATCCGGGGCTGCAGGGAGGGAGGTTAGGGTGGGCCTACTGTGGGGGGCCCAGGGCTGGGTCTGTGGGCCAGACTGGTGGCAGGAATTGGGGCCAAAGGTAGGACGGGGAATCGCATGAGGGAGGGGCGTTTGGGTGAGGAGCCCGGGACCACCGTCAGCCACCAAACACTGGGACACGCTGCCACAGCAGCCCCCTCCCCAGGGTGCCCACCCCACTGGTCAGCTGGGGGCGCCCTCCAGGAGGTGGGGGAACACAGGCCACATCCAGCCGACCACTCCCTCCCTCTGTCAGGGCCCAGGGAACCACCAGGGGGACCGGCTGCCCTCAGGCCCAGAGCTGGGTGGGGCCCTCAGGCATCTCCTTAACAGCTGAGCTGATCCTGGGTGCCCCAGGGAAGGCCCGAGATGCAGAGACTGGGGGCACCACCTCTCCAGCCACAGGTAAGAGCCGCTGGGAACTCGTTTCCTCCAGACCCATCTTTGCACGGGGGGGCGGGGGGGGGCAGTGTCCACACCCCCCACCTCCCACAAGCCTCTGCAAGTAGCTCAGCGGCGGCCAACCCGGGGGCACCGAACTGCTGGGCTCCTTGGAGGGAGGGAGGAGGAGCCCTGCCCAGGCGCCCCCAGGTGAGGAGTGAATGTTCCTGGGGGGTCCTCGAGGCCAGCGCAGGGCTTGCTCCGGGTCCCTCCCTCCCTCTGTGTGCCCTGCAAACAGCTGGCACTCAATAAGCTTGCAGTTTCAATGGCAGAAGGCGGCCACTGCGGCATTTCCATGCCCCTGTGTGATTGTCACCTCCTGCCCCAACTTGTGGCCTCTAGTCAGCAAGTGCCCTTAGGAGTGGGCAAGCTGCAGGGAGGGCACAGGGTCCTGGCGGGGGGGAGGCGGCAGGAGGAGAACTGGCCTCCGGTGTCTGGGGTCCCCAACAGGAGCTGCCCCTTCTGCACAGTTACAGGACAGGGGGTCTCGGACAACTTGGGCCCACAGGGTCCCTCAGGTCCATCTGAGGGCCACCTTCTACCCTGGAACCCCATACAGGCCCAGCCAGGCCCAAAGGTCCCAGGAGCCCTGGCCCCCGGCTCCCCGCCCCCCCATGCAAACCCTGTCGTCCGCCCACCTCAGTGTTCCCTCTGGGCCCTGGGGGCTCCTGCAGCCAGACGTGCAGGGAACTCGGCCCTACGCAGCCCCGGGTGTGCCTGCAGGGTCTCAGCGGCCAGTGCAGGTCCACACCTCCGCCCACTGGTCTGGCCCGGCGGATGGAAGGCTCCAGGAGGGAGGCACTAGCGATGCAGATGGTCTCCAGCAGGTGGCGCCCAGCGCCCGCACATTTTCCTGGAGGGGCGCCTGCGCCTGCGCACACATGTACCTGCCGCCGGCGTGCTTCTGAGCCCTGGGCGGGCGTGGGCGCGAACACCCCCACTGGGAGGGTGTGTGGGCGTGGCTTGCGCGGGCTGCGCCCACGCCGAGGTCCGTCTGCGTCTGTCCGTCTGCGCCCCTCGACCTGGTTTGGGGACTGGGGGTCAGAGGACACCCTGCAGTCACCTGACTCCACCAGTCTCGAGCCCCAGGCCCCATGACTGAGGCGCCAACTGCTGCCGGGTCTGCTGCGTCCTGCACGCGGGGCAGGCGCATAGGCTGAGCCCCTGGCTTCCTCCTGTAAGGCCTCTCCCCGCACGGCCTTGGACCGGTTCCCGGTCTTGCTCATTTGCACGCTGGCCCTCAGCACAGTAAGGGCCAGGAAGCATGGTTGGCTCTAAGCGCCCTACGCAGTGGGGACTCCTCCCCAGCTGGTCTGACGGCCCTGCCCTGGTTGTGGCCCGGGCCTTCCCCGGCTTGCCCTGCGGCAAGAAGGGCCGCCCATCTCTGACCCTGTCCTGGGGGACCGGGGCGGCAACAAGCAGGTGCAGCAGAAACTCCTAACATCTGGCCAGATGAGCCCACGGAAGGCCAGTGGGCGTCTGGCGGCCTCTCTCCTGCAGAGAGGGGCCCTGTGGGACCCAGACACCCTGGGGCCTCTGCCTGCAGCCCCATTGGGAGGGTCATGGCTCTGAGATCTCAGCCCCCGCTCTAGAAGTGTCTTCATGGACTAGGCTACCCGGACGTGGCTGGCCTGGGCCGCTCCCAGGCAAGCCACAGGGGCAGGGTGAGGGTAGAAGGGTCCACACTGGCAGTCAGCTCCTGGGGCAGGGGACGTGTGTGGGTTCAGAAGTGCCCAGAACCACCGCCTGAGCTCTAGGGGTGGGAAGAGGTGGGACCCTGCCTGGAGTCGGCCATGCAGCGCCACCCCCTGGCCAGGCACTGAAGCTGGAGTCTGCCTGCCTTCTGGAAAGGGGGCCTGTCCTCCCAGGTATGGCCACGCCCAGCCTGGGCACAGTGAGAGTACAGGAGAGCCTCTGACGTGCCCATCTTCCTGCAGAAGGAGGCACCCAGCTGGGGGGTGTACCCATCTGTGGTGACCACCCCCCCCGCCAAGGAGGGGCCAGGGCCCCACGCAGCAGACCCAGAGCCGGTCCTGGAGCCAGGCCTAGTGACGCAGTGCGGCTAGAGCAGGGAGGTTCCTTGTGCGCAGGCTTTGAGGAAGCGGATGTGGCCTTTGCACCAGCAGATTACAGAGCGGGCCGAGCGGGAGAGTCAACAGAAATCGCTCAAGGAGCAGCTGGGGGGACCTGCCGTGCCCATCACCCCTGGGTCAGCGTCACCCCGCAGGCTGCAGCACCGGCCAGGGCTCCCCCACCAGTTGCAGACCTGAGGAGGGCAGAGCCCAGTGCTGGCCTGTAGATGGGCTACAGTAGCGGCTGGTATCATGTCCAGGCTGTTATCTTTGCCCGGAAGCCCACCCTTGTTCTGCAAGCCGTGAGTGTCCAGTGAGGCTGCAGCCAGAGGACTGGGGGCCGACTCGGGCCAGCAAGGCCCAGGCCTGGGGGTGCCACGTTCATCTCAGTGGTGCACAGGAGGAGAGGGGAGACGCCTACCCTGCGGGTGGTCCCCCAGCAGGAGGGGGCCTAGGGCGAGAGGTCCCTCTGGAGGCCCCCAGCAACATCCTGGCAGGACCCCCTGAGATGGCTTCTCCTTTGGGATGCTCGTCCAGGACGTTTGCAGGATGCAGAGTGTGGACAGAGCCTCGGGAGGGGCAGGCCTGCCCCACCCGCTCCCCACAGAGACGAATGAGACGCACCACAAGGTAACCCCCAGAAGAGTCTCCAAAGGGCAGAGAGGCCCCTGCACGTGGCCTCCCGTGGGCACCCACAGATTCGCAGGTCAAAGTCCTGACCGCCCACGTCTCAGACCTGACTTGCAAGTAGGGTCCTGGCAGATAAGTAACTGCTTGAGATGAGGTCGCCCTGGAGCAGGGTGTGCCCTGATCTAATATAACTGGTGTCCTTAAAAAAGAGGGAACGTTTGAGGCAGACACCCGCACAGGGAGAACACCATGTAAAGATGGAGGCAGAGTTGGGGAGGTGCGTCCGCAGACCAGGGGACACTGGAAGTGGGACGGAAGCACCAGCCTTGAGGGTCAGTTGGGAGAGACCCTCCTCCCAGCCTCACGGGACCAACTCTGATGACACCTGGATCTCAGGCTTCAGCCTCTAGAACTGGGAGAAAAGAAAGTCCAGGTGCTCGAACCACCCATCCTGGGGCAGGTCCTCTGCCCTGGAAAAGCAGAACTCTGCCAGAGGAGTGCGACCTGCCGGGACACGGGGGAAACAGCAGGAGACGCCCTGAAGGGCCAGTGGCCAACAGGCTGTGGGTTTGGACGCAGGGGTCCATGGGGCAGCGTTTGTCTTCTAGCTGCTTTTCCACACCTTCCCGCATTTTATTACTGACCATGAACCACATTGGAATGTTCTGAGATTCTGTCTCATCAGGTTCTTCCAATTTCCAAAAAGAGCAGCACAGACTGGATTCGCTCTTGCCTGGAACGACTAAAAGATGGAATGGGATACGTGAGACAGCAGTCGTCAAGACACTGGAGGTCAGGCAGGGAAGAATGGGAATCACGGAGGAGATGGGACCTGCACCCGGGGAGCCCTACGAGTTCCTGGATCGCTGCCCTGAGATGGTTCAGAACAAGGTGCAGGGAGGGGACCAGGAGGGGCTCTGCTGAGACCTTGGAGATCAAGGCAGCTGGAGTTCAGGGGATGCTGGAGAGAACGGGGCCGCACAGAGTGAGCCCTGGGTGGGCAGAAGCCCCCAAGTCCCGCCGGGCAGGACCTGCAGGTGAGGAACAAACCTGAGCTGGGAGGAGCCACCTGCAGGGACTGGGGGAGCAGCAGCTGGGTCCCCACGGGCAGGGCACAGCTGTCCCCCACGCCTTGCTGGGGATCACAGCGCAGGGCATAGAAGGCTTGCCAGCCTTGCCTGGACTGGGCACTGCTCCAGCCCCATCTGAGAGGTCACAAAAGTAAGACCCAAAAGACAAACTGTACCCTTGTAGTTAACTGTGTCCAGAACAAAAACCTCAAGAAGCTTTAGAGGAAGACAAAAATATCCAGCTCCAACAAGGTAAGATTCGCAATGTCTGACACCCAATCCCAAAGTACCAGGAAGACAGAGAAAAAGGACTGTTCGACCCACAATCAGGAGAAAAGCCAGTCATTCCAAACCAGCCTGACTCCAGCATGGGTGTTAGAATTAGCAGACAAGGACATTAAAACAGTCAGTATAAATGTTTGGGGTTTGTTTCTTTAGGGCTGCACATACAGCATATGGAGGTTCCCAGGCTAGGGTCTAACCAGAGCTGCAGCTGCCAGCCTACGCCACAACCACAGCAACGTGGGATCTGAGTCACATCTGTGACCTACACCACAGCTCCCAGCAACACTGGATGCTTACCCCACTGAGCAAGGCTAGAGATCAAACCTGCGTTCTCATTGGTACTAGTCAGGTTCATTACCACCGAGCCACAATGGCAACTCCTAAAACAGGCACCACAACTGTATTCCCTGTGTTCAAAAATCCAGAGGTCCGACTATGCTTGACTGTGTTTAAGCAGAGACATGGAAGACATTTTTTAAAAAATCCAAGTTACAGTTCTCTTGATGAAAATCACAACCCCATAGGAGAAGAAAAATGCCCCAGAGAGGTTAACATCCAGTTAGACTCTACAGAAGAGGAGGTTAGTGAACGTGAAGACACAGCCATAGAACCCATCCGAAACAAATCCCACAAAGACAAAAGAACCCAGAGATAAACAGGTCATGAGTGAGCAGTGGGGACACTTTAAGTGGTTTAATTTACATGTAACTGGTTCCACAAAGGAGAAGACAGACAGAAAATAGACTGAAGAAATCATGGCCAAAATTTGCTCCAACTTAACCAGAGCCAGAAACCCTCAACAGCCCTAAGGTCAAGAAACATGAGACAAATCATCACGTTGCCCAAAAGAAAACAGGGAATCTTAAAATAAGCTGGAGGGGAGAGTGTCTGGCAAAGGGGAGCACACCTGATGGTGGAAACTGGCAGAGCAACAGGAAAAGGAACCTTCCAAAAACAGAGGCAAAGCGAGCACGTCCTCGGACATGCCGCCTGGCCAAGGAGGCCCCAGCTGGTCCTTCCCCAGGTGGTGGTAGCACGGGGTCCCACACAGACACGGAAGCATCTGAAAGGCATTTTCACAGATCAACCTACACGAGGTTTTGCTTGTTATTTAAATCTCTTTAAAAGATAACTGAGCGTTCCCGTGTGGCTCAGCAGAAACGAATCTGGCTAGGATCCATGAAGATGCATGTCTGATCCCTGGCCTCGCTCAGTGGTTAAGGATCCAGCCATGTGCTGTGGCATAGGTCGCAGACGCAGCTCAGATCTGGTGTGGCTGTGGCTGTGGCGTAGGCTGGCAACTGCAGCTCCAATTTGACCCCAGGCCTGGGAAACTCCATGTGCTGCGGGTGCAGCCCTTAAAAAGGACAACAACAATACAAAAAACGGACTGGAGTTCCCACTGTGGCTCAGCGGTGACAAACCTGACTAGCATCCATGAGGATGCAGGTTTGATCCCTGGCCTCGTTCAGTTTAAAGATCTGGTGTTGCCGTGAGCTACAGTGCAGATCACAGGTGCAGCTAGGATCCTGTGTTGCTGTGGCTGTGGTGTAGACCGGCAGCTGCAGCTCCAATTCGACCCCGAGCCTGGGACCCTCCATATGCTGCAAAATGCAGCCCTAAAAAGACAAAAAGGGGAGTTCCCGTTGTGGCGCAGTGGTTAACGAATCCGACTAGGAACCATGAGGTTGCAGGTTCGATCCCTGGCCTGGCTCAGTGGGTTAAGGATCCGGCGTTGCTGTGAGCTGTGGTGTAGGCCGTCAGCTACAGCTCCGATGAGACCCCTCGCCTGGGAACTTCCATATGCCACAGGAGCGGCCCTAGAAAAGGCGAAAAAAATTTTTTTTAATAAAAATAAATAAATAAAAAGAGAAAAAAAGACAGAAAGACAGACAGACAGACAGAAAAAGCGGGAGGGAGAAAAAAAGATACCGGGTAAACAAAGATAAGCTCAGCATGGCTGGTGAGGGTCTATTACTGTGGAAGTAAAGAGCCCACGGAGGGCGCAGGGGACACACCCGCCTGGCATCTCTGAAGGTGGCAAATGCTGCAAACATGAAACCACTCAGATGCCAAGAGGAAGGCTTATGGTGACTATAAGGTAGCAAAGGAGGTAGTTGAATCCTGACACCTGCTCAGTGGATCCACGGGATGGAAGGCAGACGGGATGGAAGAAATAAAACACAAATAGCCCGACAGTGGTTTTAACCAAACCGTCTCAATGATGGGGTCAGAGGAAGCCTCCGAAACTCCAGGAAGAAGCCCTGGATGGTCCGGCTGCAGGAGAAAGCAAGACGCCTCCCTTGAGCGCCTGAAGAAACCTCCCTAAACACAAAGGGCCACATCGGCCCTTCGTAGAGGGGGCGGAAACAGACGAACACCTGCAGGGAAGCGGGTGTAGCCCTGTTCACACGAGACGGGGTATCGCCAGGGGTAAGGAGGCCCCTGTGAAGTGATAAAGTCTGATCCGTCTTAGACGCAAACTCCAACAGCACCATCCAAAACTGAGCAGCAGGCAAATCATCCGATTTTTATCATTATTTTTACTATTTGTTCCAGTACAGCGGGTTTACAGTATTCTGTCGGTTTTCTTCTGTGCAGCTTGGGGACCCAGTGACACGTGCATGTACACATTCTATTTCTCCCATTATCAGACGCCATCGTAAGAGACTAGACGTAGTTCCCAGTGCTGCACAGCAGGGCCTCAGTGCTCACGCACTCCAGAGGCTATAGTCTGCATCCATGAACCCCAAATTCCCAATCCCTCCCACTCCCTCCCCTGCCTCCTTGGCAACCACGAGCCTATTCTCCAAGTCCATGCTTTTCTTCTCTGTGGAAAGGTTCCTTTGTGCTGTATATTGGATTCCAGGTATAAGTGATATCATATGGTATTTGTCTTTCTCTTTCTGACTCACTTCACTCAGGATGAGATTCTCTAGTTCCATCCATGTTGCTGCAGATGGCATTATGTTATTCTTTTTTATGGCCGAGTAGTATTCCATTGTGTATATATACACCACAGCTTCCTAATCCAATCGTCTGTCCATGGACATTTGGGTTGTTTCCATGTCTTGGCTACTGTGAATAGTGCTGCAGTGAACATGCGGGTGACTGTGTCTTTTTCAAGGAAAGTTTTGGCTGGATACATGCCCAAGGGTGGGACTGCTGGGTCATGTGGTAAACCATCCAGTTTTTAAAATGTGCAAAGATTTGAACACGTGACCAAAGACGACACACGCATGGTGACGAAGCTCAGGTATGTGAGATGCCACCCCCTGTACAGATGGCTAAAACTTGAAAGACTGACCTGCCAGGATGTGGGGAAACCAGAAGTCTCATCTGCAGATGGCGGGGTTGCAAATGGCCTGGTGACTCAAAAGCAGTTTGGTTCAAAAAGCCAGACGGCAGCTGTGCGGTCCAGCCACGCTGCACCCAGGCACTTCCCCGAGAGACACAAAAGCATGCACTCACGTGAGGTTTACACACCAGCTCCGGCAGCTCAGTAGGTGAAAGTCCCAAACCGGAAACACCCCAATGGCCACCAGTAGGTGAATGGAGGGGCAGACTGGCTAACCCAACCGGGAGGTGCTGCTCGGCCATAGAATGGAAAGAACAACCGGGTCAAAATCCAACATGGATGAGGGAGTTCCCTGGTGGCCTAGTGGTTGAGGATCCAGTGTTGTCCCTGCAGCAGCTCGGGTCGCTGCTGTGGCGCAGGTTCAATCCCTGGCCTGGGACCTTCCGCATGCATGGCCACGGAAAAAAGAACCCCCCCCAAAAAAAAATGGATGAATCTCAAGAGTAATTTCACTCAAAAAGCTGAATGGAAGAAGGTAGGCCAAAAAAGGACCTGTTGCGTGACTATTTATACAAAATTCTGGAAAACGCAAACAGGTCTGCAGCTGCTGTGGGTGGCGGAGAGGTTGCTGCCAAGGGGGACAGGACACTCTGGCGGAGGGAGAAGGGGTGGCCGTCCCGAAGGAGGTGACGACGTTTGGGTTAAGGCTGATCAGACGGAACTCGTTTATTGCTCTGCACGTATCGCAGGTTTTACAAACTGCAGGTTTGCAGGGACTCTGCGCTGGCAGCCATTCTCCCAACAGCATGTGCACTTCGTGTCTCCGTGTCACATCCTGGTAATTCTCACGCCAGTCCAGGCTTTCTCACCATGATTCTATCTGCAGCGACCCGTGACCAGTGGTCTTTGCTGAGGGCCCCAGTGAGGGTTAGTATTTATTAGCAAGAAAACATTTTTAGATTTAGCGTGTGTGTGTGTGTGTGTGTGTGTGTGTGTGTTAAAGAAATATTGCTATTGCACTTGTAATGGACTCCAGTAGAGGGAACATAACTTCTACACAAGCTGGGAAACAAAGTGACACGTGACTGGACACATAGTGACACCTGCTGTGAGGCCATGTCTGGATCAGAGCCCGCCATCACCTCCCAGTTGTGCCCATATCTGCTGATTTTTGTGTGTCTGTTACATGCTGGTAAAGCTGTTAAAACAAAATTACACTTTGGCCACTGGACAGAGGAGAAGCAGGAGTGGGCGAGAGAAGGAAGGCTCCATCCTGTGTCTCTGGGCCCCGACGGCGCCCCTGAGCCCTAAGGATCACGGGGACCCGGGACCCCGCTCTGCGCCTGGAGAAGGCGGGGCAGCAGCGGAGGGCGGGCTTCTGCAGAGGGGGTGGACGGGGTGCCGGGCAGCATCTCACATCCTCCAGGCGGCGTCCGGCCCCCACCACTGGCCCGAGCCCCTCCCGCGTGTGGCCTCCATCGGAACCTCTGTGGAGTGAGCAGGCGTCAGCACCAGGCTCTGGAGCCCCCGCAGCGGTCGCTGCACGGGCAGCCCTGTGGCTCCTCGCTGTCCTAGGCCTGCAGGTACCCATGCGACACCGCGCATGGAGGCCAGCGAGATACTGTGGCCTCTGGTCGGCAAGTCTGGGCCCAAAGGCTCCCCGGGGCCGGAGCCCGGCCCCACGTGGCACACACTGAGTCTCCGTGACCAGCCACGCAGAGTGGCCCCCACAAGCTGGGGAGCCCTGCCCGTGCACCTAAGTCTCGCCCCTGCCCTGCTGTGTGTGCAGCCCCCTCCCCCAGCCGCCCTTTCTCCCCGGTTCATCGGCTCTTCCCACCCCCTCGCCACTCCAGCCCCCTCCAGCCCCAGCCTCTCGGTTTGTGTTTCCCCAAAACTCTGACCCCAGGGATGGAGCCAGAGGTGGTGATGTTTCGAGGGTGGGGCCCCAAAGGCAGAGACACAGAGCTCCCGTCCCGTCTGCCCAGGAGGCACCAGAGGACCCCTCCCCAGCGCCCGGCTGGGCACATGACCACGGACCCAGTGTCCAGGGCTGTGGGAATCGCGTGCGAGAGCTGCCCGCCAAGGGCTCCGTTCAGCCTGACCCTGACACCCCCCCCCAAGAGCGCCGCCCACCTGTTCCCCTCCCCTGAGCTCCAGGGGAGGCACCTGTGCCCTGAGACCTGGCCCTGGGACCCTTCCCCGGTCACACACTCGGTAGCCGGCCACCCACTCCCTCCCCAGGGCCCCTGCACGGCCACCAGCGAGAGCAAACACTCAGGGCCCGCCACGTCCGCGCCTGGAGCCACAAGCCACCGATAACCCCTGGCCTGCATGCGGTGTTCCCCGTCCGGCTGGCAGCCCAGCCCCGGACCCCGCCTGGCCGGCTTATCTGTTTGTTTTTTACCCAACATCCGCTGGCGCTCAGCACAGCACCCGCGCCGGGCGGGGGGCCCGTGGACATCCAGGGGCTGGGGGCGCGCCCTCTCGGGGCCGGCACCGCAGCCCCCTGGCTGGCCCCAGCTCGGGGGTGGTGGCCTCAGGCCGGAAGCTGCCATCGTCGGCAGTCCCTCCAGCACTGTGGGGCCCTCGGCTCAGCCCGGGAAGGAAACAAGTCACCTAATGAGCAACGTGACAGGAGCCGGGCGGCCTCCAGAGGGGCAGCCCCCAGGTACCCCAAGCGGTGGGAGAGGGTGCTGGTCTGAGGGGCTGGCTCTGCCCACAGAGGAGCCAGAGGGGCCCTGACCAGAGGGCTGGTAGGTTGCACAGAGCATCCCGGTGCTGCCCAAAGGGACAGACCGCAGCGCCTCCCCCAACCCAGCTAAGGTCCCCCCAGGAAGGGCCGGGCGGCCAGGACCCCATCCGACGGGCTGCCTGGGCTGCAGGTGGGCACCCAGCCCCAGGCCTGCCCTCCCCACCAAGCCCACGGCAGCTGCCAGGAGGCAGGAGGCCGCTCCAGCACCCTCCCCGGCGCCCCCATGACCCTCGCCTGTGGCCCTGGCTCACTGGCCCCACTCTTGCCCCTGCCCCGGCAGGGTCGATCCCAGCAGCTCAGGACGGGACCCCAGAAGGGCCAGTGAGAAGCAGGACTTGGCCGGGAGGGGACCGGAGGCAGTGGGAGCAGCAGGTGAGGCAGTGGGTGTGACAAGGAGCGCCCAGGGCCACGCTCGGCCAGGGCTCTGCGGCGTCTGGTCAGTCATCGGCCCTCAGGCCAGGCCGTAGAGGGCCCAGGTGGCCATCCCTGCCCGCGGAGCCCGGCTCAGGGCACTGGCTCCTCTTGGCCTCGCAGCTCCTGCACGACAGAAGGTCAGCCGGCGACCGCTCAGCTCCGTCATCTCAGCACTCGTGGTCGTTACAGCCCCCAACTGCCACAGGGCCCACCCCCCACATAGGAGCGGAGTGGTTAGTGGGGCCAAGCTTCAGGGGCCCTGCCCGCCCCCAGGGACCCCCACATCTGACAGGTGGGGCCCAGAGGGAGCTGGGCCCCAGGCCCACGCTGGAGCCCTTGGCAGCATCGGCCGGCAGGGAGGGCCAGTGTCCTCAGCCCGGCCCTGGGCCTCAGTTGCAAGTCAGATCAGGCTGCGCAGGGAGCCACGGCCGAGGGGACAGCGCCCACTCTCCCAGCAAGCCAGGCAGCTGGAAACAGTGCTCGGGCCCTCTGCCTGGACACTGGGCCCTGGGGCTGGGGGACAGGGCAGAGCAGACCTTGGCCAGGCCTCTGGCCCCCGCAGGCTCCCTGCCTCAGGCCGGCCGAGCCCTGGGGGGACACAGACCGAGGGCGAGGGCGAACAATGGCCTGCGTGTCTGGCCTTCCGCTTCCCGAGGCCGGCCAGCGGGTCGCACTCTTATCGCGCAGCCCGCGGAGACAGTGGCCACAGGACGGCAGCACACCCTTATCTCCCGGCGGTTTGCTCAGCGCATTCGAGTGTTCCCAGGTCAGGGACAAAAATGCCCTTTGCTGTGACTTCCTGCCAAACAAGTGCATAGAAAGGGACAAGGGGCCCTGCAGCCCCACCCCCGGGACGGGGCAGGACCCACGCCAGCAGCGCTGAAAGGCCAGAGCCATGCGCTAAGTCGGCCCCCAAGGCGTGACCCTGTGTGACAGACCCTGGGCCAGGCAGTGTGGTTTCCGGGAAGCGCAAACCAAGTCACACGCACACAGGGGAGCTTCTGTGGGACAGGCCGCGGGCAGCCCAGTGACGTCCAACCTTGCCAGGGCCACACCTGCACCCCTAAGCTGCCAGGGGGCGGGTGGGGCCACCCCTGCCTGCCACGTGCCCCGGCCCCCTCCCAGGCCCTGTAAGTGGGTGACCCAAGAATGTCTCCTGCTTGCCCTGAGGCATGGGCCCCCTCTGGGTGCTGGAGACACGACACCTGAAGGGGGCTCCTGGGGACCGTGCCAAGGCCCCAAGGTCGGGCGCTTGCTGGGGAGGGGGTGGCAGGGGCCGCGTGGCTAGATGGAAGATAAAGCAGTTGGGGACCTCGAGAGGTTCCGGGCAGAGCCATGTGGAACCCGAGCCAGGCCCTCAGCCCCATCAAAGCTCACGGAGAGCAGCTTCCCATTAGAACAACTCTTTCCGTTTTTCGTCTTTTGAGGGCCACACCCACGGCATATGGAGGTGCCCAGGCTAGGGGTCCAATAGGAGCTCCAGCCACCAGCCTACACCACAGCCGCAGCAAAGCCAGATCCGAGCCGCGTCTGTGACCTACACCCCAGCTCATGGCAATGCTGGATCCTTAACCCCACTGACTGAGGCCAGGGATCGAACCTGCGTCCTCATGGGTACCAGTGGGGTTCGTTAGCACTGAGAGCACTGAGCCACGAAACTCCTAAAACAACTTTCTGTGAGAATTAACATTGACTGAAGGCAAACACACAGCTTCCCCGAATGCAGGCACCGCGCCCCCGAGCTGTGCCAGGCCAAGCAGAGCTGGCCGGTCTGTGGCGTGGGGAGCTCGGGCTGGGGAGGAGCCCCCAACACACACTCTGCGGAGGGAGCCTGGGGTCCCTGCGCCAAGTCTCTGGGGGCCAGAACCTCCCTCAGGAAAGGGCAGCCCCTGTGCCAGCTCCCCGGGCTCCCACTCAGGGGCAGGCTGTCCTGCAGAGGCTGGACCCATGCCTGCGAGAGGGGGCAGGGAGGACGAGAAACACCTGTGCCTCCACCTTCACATGACCCGGACCCGGAGCCGGACCCGGAGCCGGACCCGGACCTTCGCAGGGCCGGCCTGTGCCCTGTCTGTGGACAATGCCCACTAACCCCACCTGCTTCCTGCCCCCCGGCTACCCCCAGGAACCACGCCCTGCTCTTCTGCCTGGGGAAGCCAGGCACCATGAGACTGGCGCAGGACCCCCACAGTGATGCCCATCAGATGGGCAGCCCCCGAGCCCCCGACCCCCGCCAGGCTTGAAGCAAGCAGCTCAGAGCCGTGGGTCTGGAAAAGCATATAAGTAGAGGGCAGAGCTGAGAAGGGGGGGTGTCTCAGGACCCAAGCACCCGAGGTGCCCGCCGGAGCCCCAAAGCCGGCTGCCCATTGGCAACATCCTCCCACCTGGGACCGTGGCCGGAGGGCAGTCTGGACCGGCCTGACCTCTGGCGGCTCCTGCCCTGGGTGTCTGTCCCCCGAGGGCGGGGGTGGCCTGTCCAGGTGAGAACGGCCCCAGGAGCTACCTGTGCAGCACCCTGGAGGGGGGGCCAGGCCTCGCCCTCCACAGGCCCTGGACGAGCCCCCTTCCAGTCCCCAGGGTGGGGTTTAGGCATCCATGCTGACTGCCCGCACTGACCCCCAGGAAGAGCCCTGGCCAGTCCAGCCGGGGGTAAACACTGGGCGAGTTTGCAGGACCCTGGAGGCCATGCACCGGCCCCCTGCTCAGAGGTGTGTGATAACGGGGCCGCTGCCCACTGAAAATTTTCCAAAGGCCAGTCCTGATAAAGCAGCGTCCAAGATCCTGTTTGGCCACCACCGTAGCTGGCCGGCCGTGGCGATGACGGGACCAGAGTGTGGGGAAGCAGGCAGGCGTGGCGGGGGCAGGGCCTTCAGCCCCCATATAAGGCCCCCCGGGCTGCCACTCGGGCTGCACAGGTGCAGCCGGCCGGGCGTCCCACGGTGGAAGGGGCTGGGTCCAGCAGCGACCTCTCTTCTCCTGGCACCATGCTCGGGCGCTGGCTGCTGCTGCTCCTCTCCTGTGGGGATGCCCTGCTCGGCGCCGGTGAGTGGGGCCCTGTGGGTGGCACACTGGGAAAGTCTCCCACGCCCTCCGGCCTCGCCAGCTTGGCCAGAGGTGGGCTGGCCACGTGGACACTGAGAGACGAGGGCAGGAGGGGAACCAGCCCGGGAGGCCCCTGCTCGTTCGTGGCCATGGCACCCTTGCCAAGGCCCAGCCAGCAGGAGTCCGATGGTGCAGGGGCCGCGTGGGGCAAGTGCCCAGGAGGAAGGAGGCTGTGTTGGGGCAGGAGGCCGGCTTCATGCACTCCCTCCATGGCATCAGGGGTGGCAGACACAGGCGACCTGGGGCAACGGCGCTCGGAGCCTGGCACCATCCCTCTCCCCACTGGGTCCTGGGGGCAGCCAGAGAGCACTGAAGTGCGAAGACTCACAGAGAGACCTGGCCCAACCGGGTCCCGTCCGGGCCTCACATTCCCCGCCTGTCAAATGCCTCCCTTCGGTGTGACCGCTGTAAGGGTCAAAGAAGTGGGAGGCTGGACAGGCCGCCCCACCAGGGCCCACCCATCCGCCACTGGGGCAGGGGTGCCCTTCCTCCTCCCCGGGGCCCTTCGGCCAACCACCCCAGGCATCTCTGATGCATGGCGGGGAAGCAGCTTTCACCCCTGAGGCCAACCCTCGGAAGGGGCCAGCCCGGGTGTCCCCTGCTGGCCAGGGTGCCCCCTGGTGCAGGCGCCAAGCCTTCGGCCCCTTCCTCAGAGCCCTGACCTCTGAGTCCAGAGGGACTCGTTGCTGCTCCCTCGCTGATCCTTGCCTCTCTGGCCCCTCCTGGAGGCCCCACAAGCCTCAGCCGGGCCCGGCGCCTGGGGCAGGCTGCCAACCCCGAGTCCCGCACTCTCTTGTGGGCCCTTTCACCCGTCCTCACGTGGAGCCCCTGCCCTGCTCACCGGGCACCCACTCACCGGGCAGCTCTGAGCACTCAGGACCCCTGCTGGCCAAGGCTGCCTCCCTGAGCCTGAGCACCCCCAGACCTGGACCCAGAACCGGTCCAGGTGGGAGGTGCCTGGGAGCCAGCCTAGGGGTGCAGGCCTGCAGGTGTGCTGAGGAGCTTGGCTTTGGGGAGCCGTGGGTCCAGGCTGAGTCCGCGGCGGAGGTGGAGAGATGGGGCCTCCACGTTTCTGCAAACGCTCTCTGAGCGCCACTTGCTCTGCTGCGAAGAGGGGGTGCCAGGCGGGCCCTGCCCTCCCAGACACGGGGCTCCCAAAGAGCGGATGGGACGTCAAGACCCCGGGGCAGGGGCTCCAGGACGGAGGCCCTTGAGCCAGGCCGGGGTGGACCCAGAACGGGCAAGGCGGGCAGAGCTGCCAAGCATGCAGAGGGAACGGTGTGTTCTCTGGCCACCACAGGGCCGTCAGGGGCATGGCCAGCCCAACCGAAGGCCCCGCGGGTCAAGGGCCAGCGCCTGTTCTGAGGGTGGTGGGAAGCCAGCCGGCCCTGGGGAGCAGCGGTAGTGCCGCGGGCCAGTTTTCGGACAGCTGAGGCCACCGGGCAGGGGCTGGGGGGGCACCTGGCAGAGCAGCGGACAGGGGACATGTGACTGGGGAGCTGGCGTCTAGATACAAGGAGGAGCAGTGGTGAGGCCGCCCCAAGGGACCGGCGGGGCCGGTGGCGAGCCGGGGGAGGGCCCGGGTGCGCCCCTGCATGACCGGTGCCCCAAGGAAGGAGGACCAGGTGGCGCCACCCCCCCAGCCTGGGACCCCGGGGCCATCAGGCAGGCGGACCTACTCCCTGATGTCACCCAGGAACCCACAGAACCTGGGGCCAATGGGGCGCAGTGGGGAGCGGGTGGACGCGGGCCCTCGGGGGCTGCATATGCGGTGATGGGCCTCAGGGCCAGGCCACGGGCCGCAGTAGGACTATAGCGGCCGAGGGGGAGGGGGGAGGCGAGGCTGGCCAGGGCTTCCTGCCCCTGCCGTGTCACCGTGGCAAGTGTCGCCAGGCATTTCTCTGGCCAGGGCCACCAGAGTCCCAGGAGACTGACCGGGAGGAAGGAAGCAGAACCAGCCCCTTCCAGGGCCCAGGACAGGGAGAAACATAAGCCTGCTGAGTGGCCTCAGGCCTCACCCTGCCTCTCTGAGCGGCCTGCAGAGTGGGCGGGACTCGAGGGCAACGGCCCTGCCAGGTTCTCCCCCACTGGCACACCACCCGGCCCCTCTGGGCTCAGGGCTCCCACCTCCCACAAGTACCACTGTGAGGCCGTGAGGCTGCAGGAGGCCACGGAAGCCCTCGGAGCCGGCAGCCTGGAGCCCTTCACACGCCTGTTCGCGCCACACCTGGGATTTTTGTCAAACCCGGAGGGCCAGGCACGACTGCGGAGGCGGAGGGACTGGATGCCAGGGAGCCTGGCCCGGGCCGGTGTCCAGCCCTCTCCACTCCCCGGGACCTGCTGGGCCCCAGCTCACCCGCGGTCCGCTCGTGGCCCTTCTGTGCCTGGACTTGGCCTTCCTGAGCGGGGCCTGGGGGCGGGGCTCATCCCCGCTGTGTCCCCAGCCTGCAGGTGATAGCTCAGATGGGTCCCTCCAAGGGGACCCCGTGGGGAACAGTGGGGAAGGTGAGCCCCGCTCCCCGCTCAAGAGCCACCAGCCACCCTGACCACGGCTCCCGTCCACACAGGTCTGGATGACAGCCCCTCGGCGCCCCCAGGCCTCCAGAGGCTGACAGACTCCCCGCAGACAGGTGAGGACCACGGCCACGGCCCTGCTGCCGGGTCTGGGGTTCCCCAAGGGGACCCGGCGGCCGCAGCACCACAGCCACCCCTGGCCCGGGGCGAGACAAGCCCGTCCTGCTGCGGGCGGCGGGGTTGGGGGGGTCCTGCTGGAGGAGCTGAGCTGCAGCTTTGCATCCCACAGACCCCACCTCAAAGCTGGAGGAGGGGGGCCTTTCCCCACCACCCCAGGAGGCCTGGAGGTTGAGGCCTCTGGTTGCCTGGTGTGGGCTCCCCGCCGCCTGGGGGGGACGCTGGGCTCCAAGACCCTGCCCACGCTCCCCGCAGCTCCAGACAGGGGCTGGTGCTCCACGTGGGGGGCCGGCCACTTTTCCACCTTCGACGGCCACGTGTATGACTTCTCGGGGACCTGCAACTACATCTTCGCGGCCACCTGCGAGGACGCCTCGTCCACCTTCAGTGTCCAGCTCCGGCGAGGGCCCAGCGGGAACATCTCCCGGGTCATCGTGGAGCTGGGGGCCTCTGTGGTCACCGTCCAGCAGGGGGTCATCTCTGTCAAGGACGAGGGGTAGGTTGTGGAGCCGGGCCGGGCAGCTGGGTCCCTGAGGGGGTGGCCGCTGACGGTGTGGCCCCGCAGGGTCGTCAGCCTGCCCTACACGAGCCACGGGCTACAGATGACGCCCTTCGGCCAGAGCGTGCGTCTGGTGGCCAAGCGGCTGGAGCTGGAGCTGGTGGTCGTGTGGGGCCCAGGCGCCTACCTCATGGTGAGGACGTTGGCTGGGTGGGGGCTGCTCCTGGCGCTGTGCGGCGGGGCCGGGGTGGGCAGGGGCCTGCCCGGGAGCCTGGGCTTTTGGCGGCTCAGTTTCCCACTTGAAAGCAGGGAAGACCCAGCAGGAAGAGAGGACCCGGGGGCGGTGGCGGGGGGCCGGGGGGACGCGGGGGCGGCGGGGCGCGCGGCCTGCCCGGGAGGGTGCTCTGGGCAGCTGGCAGGCCGCGCCCCTCCCGCCGCACGGTGCTCCCTGACCCCCAGGTCCTAGTGGAGAAGAAAAACGTGGGCAGGATGTGTGGGCTGTGTGGCAACTTCAACGGCCAGCGGACGGACGAGTTTCTGAGCGAGGATGGTAGGTGGCGGGGGGCGCAGACCCCTCCCCGGCCCGGCGCCTGTGGCGCTGACCCCATCCCTTCCCGCACCCCAGGCAAACTCCTGGACCCCCACAAGTACGCCGCCCTCCAGAAGCTGGACGACCCCAATGAGATCTGCTCCTACGAGGCCATCCCCAGCCCCCGGGGCCTGCAGGCAGGGCACGTACGTGAGGTGGCCGGGCTCCCGGGGCAGCGGGGGCCCTTCAGCCCGGTGGGGTCCAGGCCACAAGCCAACACCCCCCACCCCCAGCCTTCCGAGTCACGGGCGTGGTGCGGGCCCTGGCCTTGGCCCCCAGGCTGAGTGATGACGCGAGCGGCCCTGTGCCCAGGCCCAGACCTGCTCCCGGCTGCTGACCCTGGTGGCCCCCATGTGCAACGTGTCCAAGGAGCCGTTCCTGCTGAGCTGCCAGGCAGACATGGCCGCGTGCGCCCAGCCAGGCTGGTACAACTGCAGCTGCGCCACGTTGTCCGAGTACTCCCGCCAGTGCAGCATGGCCGGCCAGCCCGTCAGGCCCTGGCGGGGCCCCGGCCTCTGCTGTGAGTCCTGGGAGCGTGGGGGGGAGGGCAAGGCCACAGACTCGACACCCCAAGTGCCCCCTCGACCACGAGGCAGAGGAGACCTGGGGGGCAGGGGGCCCGGCCCGAGTCCTGGGCCAGGGCGGCGGTGGGTGGGGGGCCCCGTGCCACCGGCGCCTCTCACGGGGTGGCTGCGGGCCCACAGCTGTGGGCGAGTGCCCAGCCAACCAGGTGTACCGTGAGTGCGGGGAGCCCTGCGTGCGGACCTGCTCCAACCCACAGCCCAGCTGCTCTGGCTTCTGCACCTTCGGCTGCTTCTGCCCGGAAGGTGAGGCAGGCCCTCTGGGACCTTGAAACGCCCGCCCTGGCCTCCAGGACGCCCTGTAGGGCACGGGCAGGGTGAGGGCAGGCAGGGTGAGGGCGGAGGGAGTGGCTCTGAGCGCCAGGCAGGCGGGGCTGCAAGGCAGGGGGGCTGAGGGCGCGGCCCTCCTGGGCGGCCCTGCAGGAGGCCGGGAGGGCGTCTCCTGGCGGCAGCCCCAGGAAGCCCCTCTCCTGCAGGGACGGTTCTGGATGACAGCTCCAAAAACCACAGCTGCGTGCCTGTGCCCCAGTGCCCCTGCACACGGGGCGGGGAGGTCTACGCCCCCGGGGAGGCCACCACAGCCGCCTGCCAGACCTGGTGAGCGGGGCAGCTGGGAGGGTGTGGGAGTGGGCCGGGACCTGGGCACCCGCCCCCTGCCTCTCCAGGCCCTCTGGTCATACCTCCCCCGCTGCAGCCGCTGCTCCGGGGGCCGCTGGGAGTGCGTGGAGCAGCCCTGCCCCCACCGCTGCGCCCTGGAGGGCGGCTCCTTCGTCACCACGTTCGATGCCAGGCCCTACCGCTTCCACGGCACCTGTACCTACACCCTCCTCCAGGTAGGGTGCCGCCTCCACCTGGGGGCCTGCCTTGGGCGGGGGGTCCGTCTCCAGGAGCACCTGGGCCGCTGTGCTGAGCCACCGCTCCCCCCAGAGCCCCCAGCTCCCCGACGGGGGCGCGCTCCTGGCCGTGTACGACAAGTCTGGGTACTCGCACTCGGAGACCTCCCTGGCCGCTGTCATCTACATGTCCAGCCAGGTGAGGAGCCCCGTCCCGCGGTCCCCTGGGGGTGCTCCCCGCCCCGCCCGCCCCCATGACCGGCCACCCTCCTTCCAGGACAAAATCGTGATTTCTCGGGACGAGGTCATCACCAACAACGGGGACACCAAGAGGCTGCCCTACCACACCCGTACGTCGCCCCGGCCCCGGCGGGCGCCCCGGCCCCCCTGAGCCTGGCCCCAGGGCAGGCCTCGCTGAGCCCTCTGTCCCGCAGGCAACATCACGGTGTTCAGGCAGACGTCCACCCTCATCCAGATGGTCAGCACCTTTGGGCTGGAGCTGGAGGTCCAGCTCAGTTCGGTGTTCCAGGTGTATGTCACTGTCGGGCCCCAGTTCAGAGGCCAGACCAGAGGTGAGCCCCTTCCCCGCCAGCTGCCCCTCCACCCAGCTGCGCCCTCCAGAGGAGAAGGGGCTGAGCAGAGCAGAGCCCTGACCCGCAGGGCCAGCGCTCGGGGCCCCAGGCCAGCTCCAGGCCGGGGGCAGCCGACCGTGGTTAGGGCAGGGGAGGGGCTCTGGGGGGTGTGGGCAGGACAGGTCCCACCCTGAGGCCCGCCCACCCAGGGCTCTGCGGCACCTTCAACGGGGACACGACAGACGACTTCACGACCAGCATGGGCATCGCCGAGGGCACCGCCTCCCTCTTTGTGGACTCTTGGCGGGCGGGGAACTGCCCGGCGGCGCTCGAGCGTGAGACCGACCCCTGCTCCATGAGCCACCTCAACAGTGAGTGCCGCCCAGGGGGGGCTGCAGGTAGGAGGGAGGCCCCAGAGGGGACCTGACCACTCCTGCCCCCCAGAGGTGTGCGCGGAGACCCACTGCGCGGTGCTGGTGAAGACGGGCACGGTGTTTGAGCAGTGCCACGCCACCGTGGACCCCAAGCCCTTCTACAAGGTAGGCAGTCCTGCGGGTGGGAGCAGTGCGGGGGCAGGGGGGGGGGCGGGCACCCACGGCCACCGTCTGCCCGCAGAGGTGCGTGTACCAGGCCTGCAACTACGAGGAGACCTTCCCGCACATCTGCGCCGCCCTGGGCAGCTATGCCCTCGCCTGTGCCTCGCGGGGTGTCCTGCTCCAGGGTTGGAGGAGCAGCGTGGACAACTGCAGTGCGTGCGGGGCTGGTCGGGGGGCGGGCGGGGGAGGGGGCTGTCCCCCCCGCGGGCCTGACTCTGGGTCCCCACAGCCATCTCCTGCACGGGCAACCAGACTTTCAGCTACAACAGCCAGGCCTGTGACCGCACGTGCCTGTCACTGTCCGACCGCAAGGTCGAGTGCCACCCTAGCGCCGTGCCGGTGGACGGCTGCAACTGCCCCGAGGGCACCTACCTGAACCACAAGGCCGAGTGCGTGCGCAAGGCCCAGTGCCCCTGCCTCCTGGACGACAACAAGTTCCTCCTTGCCGGCCAGTCCACCGCGGTCAACGGCGTCATCTGGTGAGTTGAGCGAGGGTCCTCAGGGCAGCCGCCCGGCCAGCAGCCTGGCCCAGGCAGCACTCACGCGGCCTCTCTCCTGCAGCCACTGCATCAACGGGCGACTGAGCTGCCCGGCACGGCCCCTGATGCTCTTGGGTAGGTACCACGGCGGGGCTGGCAGGGCTGGCGGGGCTGCACCGCGGTCGCCTCGGCTCTGCTGAGCCCGTCCCACCCGGGCCCTCGTCTCTGCAGCGACCTGCTCGGCCCCCAAGACCTTCCAGTCCTGCAGCCAGAACTCCGAGGACAAGTTTGGGGCGGCCTGCGCCCCCACCTGTCAGATGCTGGCCACCGGCACCCCCTGCGTAAGGCTGGTGGAGCGAGGGCGAGCACGCCCCCTGGAGGGCGGTCCCTGCGGCCCAAGGATGCTAGGGACAGCGGGGGCGGGACGTCCCACACAGCGGACACCCCAGAGCTTCTCCCCGGGCCCACGGGAGGATTTCCGCAGACCCCTCAGGAAAGGCGGGCCCTCCTCTGTCCCCGCCATCCCGGGATGAGCGTGACTATGGGCATGGCCACCTGGACTCTCGTCTGGGGGCTCCCTGAGGACCGTGCGCCAGAGGGGCTCTGCGGGGCCGAGAGGCTGGAGCAGCTTTGCTACAGAGGCCCAGGGCAGGGCGGGCACAGGGAGGGGCCTGGGGGGGAAGGGCCCAGGGGCAGGAGCAGGCGGGGCCACCTCCAGGGCCGACCCTCCTCCTGCAGGTGCCAACCAAGTGCGAGCCTGGCTGCGCCTGTCCCAGAGGGCTGTATGAGAACGCCAGCGGGCAGTGCGTGCCCCCCGAGGAGTGCCCGTGCGAGTATGGGGGCGTGTCCTACCCCCGGGGCGCCGAGCTCCACGCCGACTGTAAGAGCTGGTGAGTCACAGCCCCCCCCCAGACCCAGTGGCCCGCTGGCCTCCAGTCCTCGGGGGCCCCCCCAGGTCAGGGGTCATGACCACTCCTCCCACAGCGTCTGCTCGAGGGGGACGTGGACCTGCCAGCAGAGCACCCGCTGCCCTTCCACCTGCACGCTCTACGGGGAGGGTCACGTGGTCACCTTCGACGGGCAGCGCTTCGTGTTTGACGGCAGCTGCGAGTACATCCTCGTCACCGTGAGTGCCAGCCCGGGCCAGGCGGGGGCCGGGGCTGCGGGGGCGGCTCCTCCTCAGCGCCCCCTCCCCACAGGACGGCTGCGGCGCCAGCGACGCTCAGCCCACCTTCAAGATCCTGACGGAGAACGTCGTGTGTGGGAACTCGGGCGTCACCTGCTCCCGGGCCATCAAGATCCTCTCGGGGGTGAGCGCAGGAGGGCGGGTCCCGCCTCCCCTGGGGCCGTGGAGCCTGGCTTCTCAGGGCCACCCTCGTCCACACGGTGGGCAGCAGCGTCCCCCTGGAGCTGGACAACCGCGTGGAGGGGAGGGGTCTCGCACAAGCCTGACCTTCAGCCCTCGGCACGGTTTCAAGGATGTCCTGGAACCTTCCGCAAACAGCGGGCCCCGGAAGGCAGGCCCCCAGCCCAGAGCTTGGCCCCGCTTTGGAGCGCTCAGGCCGGCAGGCAGACCCGGTGGCGTTTCGTGGCCGCCCAGGATGGGGGCGGGCAGCCCATGACGGTCGCACCCCACAGGGCCTGTCCATCGTGCTGGCGGATGGGAACTACACGGTCAGCGGGGAGGACCCCGGCGTGCGCTTCCGGGTCAAGGCCGGCTCCCTGCACCTGGAGCTGGACGCCACCATCGGCAGCGCCTACAACCTGAGCCTCATCTGGAACAAGCACATGACCGTCTTCATCAAGGTCGCAGGTGCCTCCCAGGTACCGCCGCCCGCGCCCCGCAGCCCCGGGAGCGGGGGCGGGGGGGCCGCCCACCTGCCCGCCTGACGCCAGCCCCCCCGCAGGACACCCTCTGCGGCTTGTGTGGCAACTACAACGGGAACATGAAGGACGACTTCCAGACGCGCAGCAGATACGTGGCGTCGAGCGAGCTGGAGTTCGTGAACTCGTGGAAGGAGAGCCCGCTGTGCGGCGACACCACCTTCACGCTGGACCCCTGCAGCCTCAACACCTTCCGCCAGTCCTGGGCCGAGCGCAAATGCAGCATCATCAACAGCCAGACCTTCGCTGCCTGCCACAGCCAGGTGCGCCCACGCCCGCGCCCCTGCGCCCGTGCCCCACCGCTGCCCAGGAGTGCCGAGGGGCGGCCGGGACGCTGCGGGCTGGACGCTGCAGCCGGACACTGAGGATCGGGACACTGAGGGCCATTTCCCGTAGGTGTACCACCTGCCCTACTACGAAGCTTGTGTGCGCGACACGTGCGGGTGTGACACCGGCGGAGACTGCGAGTGCCTGTGCGACGCCGTGGCCGCCTACGCCAAAGCCTGCGTGGACAAGGGCGTGTGCATAGACTGGAGGTCCCCGGACTTCTGCCGTGAGTGCCCCACTCTCGCCCACAGGCTTCCCCGGGGCCAAGGCAGGGCTGCCCAGCAGGGTGGGGTGGGTAGCGGGCCGTGCCCCCCCAGGAGGCCCTGCGGAGCGACCACAGCCCCCTGACTGGGCCCCTCCCCCGCAGCCATCTACTGCGACTTCTACAACACCCACGCGCAGGTGGGCGGCGGCGAGTACCAGTACACCCAGGAGGGCAACTGCACATGGCACTACCAGCCATGCCTCTGCCCCTCGTGGCCGCAGAGCCTCCCGGGCACCAACATAGAAGGTACCTCACAGAGGAGGGGACACGAGGTGGGGCCGGCAGGAGCTGGCGGGAGGAATGCGGGTCCAGGAGAGGGGACCCAGAGGGGGCAGCCACAGCTGGCTCAGGGGAGAGGCGGGGACAGACGGTGGCGATGGAAGCAAGCCCCGGGGGCGGGGGGCGCGGGCCCCGGGCACTGAGGTCGGGCCCTTCTCTGCACCCTGGCTCCCAGGCTGCTACAACTGCTCCCGGGACGAGTACTTCGACCCCGACAAAGGAACATGTGTGCCATGCGGTAAGCCTTGCCCAGCCTGCTGCCCCCAGCCCCCTGCTCCCAAGCCTACACCCCTGGGGTGTGCAGACTCCCAGACACAAGGGGACAGCCCGGCCCTCGCCTCCCGGCCCTCCCCACACACCCACATCCACCTCCAGCCACAGGGCAGACCTGGGCCCTGCGGGACTGCCGGGTGGGTGGGGCCAGCCCTTCAGGAACAGGCGGCCTGGGGGGTGCAGGACAGCACCTGCAGCGACCCTCGCCTGGACACTGGGGAGAAGGAAGGGGAGAGGAGGGGGAGCAGGGCTCCAGGCCCTCCCAGCTAGCCCCAGCCCCCCTGCCTCTGGCCTGGGGTCACGCCTGGAGGCGCCGAGGGCCAGGCAGGTGGGGCCCAGGCAGGCTCCTGACCAGCTCTCCTCCGCAGCACCGCCACCCACCACGCCGCAGCCCACGACAGGTGAGTGCACTCATGCTGGGTGCCGAGGGAAAGCGGGCTCTACTGCCGGCCCTCCCCTGGCATAGCGGGCAGCCCCCGACAGCTGGGCAGCAGCCGGGCCCCAGTGATGGCCTGGGCTGGGCCATCTCTGCCCGGTGGGGGCACGGAGCTGACCAGGAAGTCGGCCGAGAGGGGACAGTGGGCCCGGCTGGAGCCCAGCTGGGGGCCCACGCTGCCCTCTGAGGCCCCCAGCCGCGGCGTCCTGCCCGCAGGCAAGAGAGGGGTGTCCTCCCAGGGGGTGCTAGGTCAGCCCCCGGCCCCGCAGTGACGCACATCTGCCCCTGCAGGGTCGCCCACCACCGCAACGCAACCTGCCTCGGCCAGCACGGTGGGGCTCAGCTCCCCCAGCCCCACAGCCACGCCTGAGGCCCCAACCCCGACGCCCAGCCTTTCCGCCACGCCAACAGCCCCCTCCTCCACACAGCCAGGAACAGCCCCGACCACCGGGACAGGACCAACAATCTCCACTGGAGGTAAAACTGGGCTGTGCGGGCCCTGCTGGGGGAGGGGCCCCCGCAGGAGCCTGGATGGGGCTGGAGACGTGCCGGGCACTGTTCCCCGCAGAGTCATCAGCAACCACCTCTGCTGTCACCACACGGGCCACACTGACACGGACTCCCACGGCTACACCGAGATCAACAGCCACGGGACCCACGGTGACCCGGGCCACAACGCAGCCCACAGCACCCCCAGTCAGTGTGGCCACGCAGTCCACAGCTCGGTCCACGGCACGCACCACGGTGCCCGTCTCAGGGACCGCCACAGGGCCCATCACGAGTAAGCACCACCACCCATTCCCACAGAGGGGCTGTGGCCACGCTGTCGGGGCTGTGACCAGGTGGGGTGAGATCGGGGCTGCCATCTCGCTGATCACGCTCTGCTCCCGACATCTCCATGCGCCCCTGCGCCGCAGCCACTCCTGCCCAGGGGACCCACAGGCCCCAGGGGACACACTTGATCCTAAAGGCCTCAACCAACTACAGGCTCCGACTCTGGGGCTGGGGCCGAACCTCCGGTTCCCCTGAGAGCAGGTGAGAAAAAAAGCCCCTCCGGAGCCAGCGACAGATATGCCCCAAATGGACGGCCCAGGCAGACGAACAGTGGCCACCTTGGGTGTACGGGTGAGGGGACAGAGGCCAAGGAGGCCTGCAGGGGAGGATCTAGAGAACCCACATCAGGCGGTAGCAAGGACCCCACAGAAGGACGGGGTGTGGGACAGCAGAAAGCACGCATGTGAATTGCACCAGGGGGTGGCATGAGGCAGGACTGAGGAGAGCCGAGAAAGTAAGGGGTGGGGACAACCAGATCGCAGCCCCGGAGAAGGAGGATAAGAGGGGGACTGACACTGCGGTCTCAACAGACTCGGCAACTCCGCACTGGACCGAAGAAACCCCTGTCACTGGGAAGACAGAGCACACGGAAACGCCACGACCACTGGAGACCACGACAGGCGAACACACACGGCACAGCACACTGCCAACAACCACCAGCGGAACGGGCAAGGAAACCAGCGGGGCCACGACATACTCAGCATTCACGGAGGGGCCACACACCAACACCCAAACAGCCACACACCCGCCATCCACCACACCCGCCACCCCCACTCTTCCTGCCTCCACCACCTCCCGCGTCACTGCTCCACCCACCGGAACCCCCGTCACGACCACCACCACGCATCTTACCACAACCAACCCCAAGACACTTCCCATTATCGAATCGACACCAGCCACCGCCTCCGTCACGCCAACCTCCCGCACAGTCAGCGCCCCAACACAGTCCCACCCTCCCTCCTCCACCGAGAAGCCCACTGGCACCGCAACGCCATCCACTCCTGTGCCCGTCACCGGCACGGTGCCCACCCCCACGGCCCCGCCACTGACAACCACCCTCACCCTGACCACCAACACCCAGAGCCCGGCCAGCACAACCCCAATCCCCACGGCCACCGTGCCACCCTCCCCTTCACCTGACCACACCGGCCCCACGGCCACACCACGCACCACCAGCTCCCCCCAGCCCACCACCGCAAGCACTCCCACACCCCTCACGCACACGGCCACGGCCACCGTCACGGGCACACACACCCCTTCCACCACGCCCTCCACCCCCACTCTTCCTGCCTCCACCACCTCCCGCGTCACTGCTCCACCCACCGGAACCCCCGCCACGACCACCACCACCCACCCAACCCCATCACACTCCCAGACCCCTCCCGTTACCCAGTCCACACCCGCCACCGCCTCCGTCACGCCAACCTCCCGCACAGTCAGCGCCCCAACACAGTCCCACCCTCCCTCCTCCACCGAGAAGCCCACTGGCACCGCAACGCCATCCACTCCTGTGCCCGTCACCGGCACGGTGCCCACCCCCACGGCCCCGCCACTGACAACCACCCTCACCCTGACCACCAACACCCAGAGCCCGGCCAGCACAACCCCAATCCCCACGGCCACCGTGCCACCCTCCCCTTCACCTGACCACACCGGCCCCACGGCCACACCACGCACCACCAGCTCCCCCCAGCCCACCACCGCAAGCACTCCCACACCCCTCACGCACACGGCCACGGCCACCGTCACGGGCACACACACCCCTTCCACCACGCCCTCCACCCCCACTCTTCCTGCCTCCACCACCTCCCGCGTCACTGCTCCACCCACCGGAACCCCCGCCACGACCACCACCACCCACCCAACCCCATCACACTCCCAGACCCCTCCCGTTACCCAGTCCACACCCGCCACCGCCTCCGTCACGCCAACCTCCCGCACAGTCAGCGCCCCAACACAGTCCCACCCTCCCTCCTCCACCGAGAAGCCCACTGGCACCGCAACGCCATCCACTCCTGTGCCCGTCACCGGCACGGTGCCCACCCCCACGGCCCCGCCACTGACAACCACCCTCACCCTGACCACCAACACCCAGAGCCCGGCCAGCACAACCCCAATCCCCACGGCCACCGTGCCACCCTCCCCTTCACCTGACCACACCGGCCCCACGGCCACACCACGCACCACCAGCTCCCCCCAGCCCACCACCGCAAGCACTCCCACACCCCTCACGCACACGGCCACGGCCACCGTCACGGGCACACACACCCCTTCCACCACGCCCTCCACCCCCACTCTTCCTGCCTCCACCACCTCCCGCGTCACTGCTCCACCCACCGGAACCCCCGCCACGACCACCACCACCCACCCAACCCCATCACACTCCCAGACCCCTCCCGTTACCCAGTCCACACCCGCCACCGCCTCCGTCACGCCAACCTCCCGCACAGTCAGCGCCCCAACACAGTCCCACCCTCCCTCCTCCACCGAGAAGCCCACTGGCACCGCAACGCCATCCACTCCTGTGCCCGTCACCGGCACGGTGCCCACCCCCACGGCCCCGCCACTGACAACCACCCTCACCCTGACCACCAACACCCAGAGCCCGGCCAGCACAACCCCAATCCCCACGGCCACCGTGCCACCCTCCCCTTCACCTGACCACACCGGCCCCACGGCCACACCACGCACCACCAGCTCCCCCCAGCCCACCACCGCAAGCACTCCCACACCCCTCACGCACACGGCCACGGCCACCGTCACGGGCACACACACCCCTTCCACCACGCCCTCCACCCCCACTCTTCCTGCCTCCACCACCTCCCGCGTCACTGCTCCACCCACCGGAACCCCCGCCACGACCACCACCACCCACCCAACCCCATCACACTCCCAGACCCCTCCCGTTACCCAGTCCACACCCGCCACCGCCTCCGTCACGCCAACCTCCCGCACAGTCAGCGCCCCAACACAGTCCCACCCTCCCTCCTCCACCGAGAAGCCCACTGGCACCGCAACGCCATCCACTCCTGTGCCCGTCACCGGCACGGTGCCCACCCCCACGGCCCCGCCACTGACAACCACCCTCACCCTGACCACCAACACCCAGAGCCCGGCCAGCACAACCCCAATCCCCACGGCCACCGTGCCACCCTCCCCTTCACCTGACCACACCGGCCCCACGGCCACACCACGCACCACCAGCTCCCCCCAGCCCACCACCGCAAGCACTCCCACACCCCTCACGCACACGGCCACGGCCACCGTCACGGGCACACACACCCCTTCCACCACGCCCTCCACCCCCACTCTTCCTGCCTCCACCACCTCCCGCGTCACTGCTCCACCCACCGGAACCCCCGCCACGACCACCACCACCCACCCAACCCCATCACACTCCCAGACCCCTCCCGTTACCCAGTCCACACCCGCCACCGCCTCCGTCACGCCAACCTCCCGCACAGTCAGCGCCCCAACACAGTCCCACCCTCCCTCCTCCACCGAGAAGCCCACTGGCACCGCAACGCCATCCACTCCTGTGCCCGTCACCGGCACGGTGCCCACCCCCACGGCCCCGCCACTGACAACCACCCTCACCCTGACCACCAACACCCAGAGCCCGGCCAGCACAACCCCAATCCCCACGGCCACCGTGCCACCCTCCCCTTCACCTGACCACACCGGCCCCACGGCCACACCACGCACCACCAGCTCCCCCCAGCCCACCACCGCAAGCACTCCCACACCCCTCACGCACACGGCCACGGCCACCGTCACGGGCACACACACCCCTTCCACCACGCCCTCCACCCCCACTCTTCCTGCCTCCACCACCTCCCGCGTCACTGCTCCACCCACCGGAACCCCCGCCACGACCACCACCACCCACCCAACCCCATCACACTCCCAGACCCCTCCCGTTACCCAGTCCACACCCGCCACCGCCTCCGTCACGCCAACCTCCCGCACAGTCAGCGCCCCAACACAGTCCCACCCTCCCTCCTCCACCGAGAAGCCCACTGGCACCGCAACGCCATCCACTCCTGTGCCCGTCACCGGCACGGTGCCCACCCCCACGGCCCCGCCACTGACAACCACCCTCACCCTGACCACCAACACCCAGAGCCCGGCCAGCACAACCCCAATCCCCACGGCCACCGTGCCACCCTCCCCTTCACCTGACCACACCGGCCCCACGGCCACACCACGCACCACCAGCTCCCCCCAGCCCACCACCGCAAGCACTCCCACACCCCTCACGCACACGGCCACGGCCACCGTCACGGGCACACACACCCCTTCCACCACGCCCTCCACCCCCACTCTTCCTGCCTCCACCACCTCCCGCGTCACTGCTCCACCCACCGGAACCCCCGCCACGACCACCACCACCCACCCAACCCCATCACACTCCCAGACCCCTCCCGTTACCCAGTCCACACCCGCCACCGCCTCCGTCACGCCAACCTCCCGCACAGTCAGCGCCCCAACACAGTCCCACCCTCCCTCCTCCACCGAGAAGCCCACTGGCACCGCAACGCCATCCACTCCTGTGCCCGTCACCGGCACGGTGCCCACCCCCACGGCCCCGCCACTGACAACCACCCTCACCCTGACCACCAACACCCAGAGCCCGGCCAGCACAACCCCAATCCCCACGGCCACCGTGCCACCCTCCCCTTCACCTGACCACACCGGCCCCACGGCCACACCACGCACCACCAGCTCCCCCCAGCCCACCACCGCAAGCACTCCCACACCCCTCACGCACACGGCCACGGCCACCGTCACGGGCACACACACCCCTTCCACCACGCCCTCCACCCCCACTCTTCCTGCCTCCACCTCCTCCCGCGTCACTGCTCCACCCACCGGAACCCCCGCCACGACCACCACCACCCACCCAACCCCATCACACTCCCAGACCCCTCCCGTTACCCAGTCCACACCCGCCACCGCCTCCGTCACGCCAACCTCCCGCACAGTCAGCGCCCCAACACAGTCCCACCCTCCCTCCTCCACCGAGAAGCCCACTGGCACCGCAACGCCATCCACTCCTGTGCCCGTCACCGGCACGGTGCCCACCCCCACGGCCCCGCCACTGACAACCACCCTCACCCTGACCACCAACACCCAGAGCCCGGCCAGCACAACCCCAATCCCCACGGCCACCGTGCCACCCTCCCCTTCACCTGACCACACCGGCCCCACGGCCACACCACGCACCACCAGCTCCCCCCAGCCCACCACCGCAAGCACTCCCACACCCCTCACGCACACGGCCACGGCCACCGTCACGGGCACACACACCCCTTCCACCACGCCCTCCACCCCCACTCTTCCTGCCTCCACCACCTCCCGCGTCACTGCTCCACCCACCGGAACCCCCGCCACGACCACCACCACCCACCCAACCCCATCACACTCCCAGACCCCTCCCGTTACCCAGTCCACACCCGCCACCGCCTCCGTCACGCCAACCTCCCGCACAGTCAGCGCCCCAACACAGTCCCACCCTCCCTCCTCCACCGAGAAGCCCACTGGCACCGCAACGCCATCCACTCCTGTGCCCGTCACCGGCACGGTGCCCACCCCCACGGCCCCGCCACTGACAACCACCCTCACCCTGACCACCAACACCCAGAGCCCGGCCAGCACAACCCCAATCCCCACGGCCACCGTGCCACCCTCCCCTTCACCTGACCACACCGGCCCCACGGCCACACCACGCACCACCAGCTCCCCCCAGCCCACCACCGCAAGCACTCCCACACCCCTCACGCACACGGCCACGGCCACCGTCACGGGCACACACACCCCTTCCACCACGCCCTCCACCCCCACTCTTCCTGCCTCCACCACCTCCCGCGTCACTGCTCCACCCACCGGAACCCCCGCCACGACCACCACCACCCACCCAACCCCATCACACTCCCAGACCCCTCCCGTTACCCAGTCCACACCCGCCACCGCCTCCGTCACGCCAACCTCCCGCACAGTCAGCGCCCCAACACAGTCCCACCCTCCCTCCTCCACCGAGAAGCCCACTGGCACCGCAACGCCATCCACTCCTGTGCCCGTCACCGGCACGGTGCCCACCCCCACGGCCCCGCCACTGACAACCACCCTCACCCTGACCACCAACACCCAGAGCCCGGCCAGCACAACCCCAATCCCCACGGCCACCGTGCCACCCTCCCCTTCACCTGACCACACCGGCCCCACGGCCACACCACGCACCACCAGCTCCCCCCAGCCCACCACCGCAAGCACTCCCACACCCCTCACGCACACGGCCACGGCCACCGTCACGGGCACACACACCCCTTCCACCACGCCCTCCACCCCCACTCTTCCTGCCTCCACCACCTCCCGCGTCACTGCTCCACCCACCGGAACCCCCGCCACGACCACCACCACCCACCCAACCCCATCACACTCCCAGACCCCTCCCGTTACCCAGTCCACACCCGCCACCGCCTCCGTCACGCCAACCTCCCGCACAGTCAGCGCCCCAACACAGTCCCACCCTCCCTCCTCCACCGAGAAGCCCACTGGCACCGCAACGCCATCCACTCCTGTGCCCGTCACCGGCACGGTGCCCACCCCCACGGCCCCGCCACTGACAACCACCCTCACCCTGACCACCAACACCCAGAGCCCGGCCAGCACAACCCCAATCCCCACGGCCACCGTGCCACCCTCCCCTTCACCTGACCACACCGGCCCCACGGCCACACCACGCACCACCAGCTCCCCCCAGCCCACCACCGCAAGCACTCCCACACCCCTCACGCACACGGCCACGGCCACCGTCACGGGCACACACACCCCTTCCACCACGCCCTCCACCCCCACTCTTCCTGCCTCCACCACCTCCCGCGTCACTGCTCCACCCACCGGAACCCCCGCCACGACCACCACCACCCACCCAACCCCATCACACTCCCAGACCCCTCCCGTTACCCAGTCCACACCCGCCACCGCCTCCGTCACGCCAACCTCCCGCACAGTCAGCGCCCCAACACAGTCCCACCCTCCCTCCTCCACCGAGAAGCCCACTGGCACCGCAACGCCATCCACTCCTGTGCCCGTCACCGGCACGGTGCCCACCCCCACGGCCCCGCCACTGACAACCACCCTCACCCTGACCACCAACACCCAGAGCCCGGCCAGCACAACCCCAATCCCCACGGCCACCGTGCCACCCTCCCCTTCACCTGACCACACCGGCCCCACGGCCACACCACGCACCACCAGCTCCCCCCAGCCCACCACCGCAAGCACTCCCACACCCCTCACGCACACGGCCACGGCCACCGTCACGGGCACACACACCCCTTCCACCACGCCCTCCACCCCCACTCTTCCTGCCTCCACCTCCTCCCGCGTCACTGCTCCACCCACCGGAACCCCCGCCACGACCACCACCACCCACCCAACCCCATCACACTCCCAGACCCCTCCCGTTACCCAGTCCACACCCGCCACCGCCTCCGTCACGCCAACCTCCCGCACAGTCAGCGCCCCAACACAGTCCCACCCTCCCTCCTCCACCGAGAAGCCCACTGGCACCGCAACGCCATCCACTCCTGTGCCCGTCACCGGCACGGTGCCCACCCCCACGGCCCCGCCACTGACAACCACCCTCACCCTGACCACCAACACCCAGAGCCCGGCCAGCACAACCCCAATCCCCACGGCCACCGTGCCACCCTCCCCTTCACCTGACCACACCGGCCCCACGGCCACACCACGCACCACCAGCTCCCCCCAGCCCACCACCGCAAGCACTCCCACACCCCTCACGCACACGGCCACGGCCACCGTCACGGGCACACACACCCCTTCCACCACGCCCTCCACCCCCACTCTTCCTGCCTCCACCACCTCCCGCGTCACTGCTCCACCCACCGGAACCCCCGCCACGACCACCACCACCCACCCAACCCCATCACACTCCCAGACCCCTCCCGTTACCCAGTCCACACCCGCCACCGCCTCCGTCACGCCAACCTCCCGCACAGTCAGCGCCCCAACACAGTCCCACCCTCCCTCCTCCACCGAGAAGCCCACTGGCACCGCAACGCCATCCACTCCTGTGCCCGTCACCGGCACGGTGCCCACCCCCACGGCCCCGCCACTGACAACCACCCTCACCCTGACCACCAACACCCAGAGCCCGGCCAGCACAACCCCAATCCCCACGGCCACCGTGCCACCCTCCCCTTCACCTGACCACACCGGCCCCACGGCCACACCACGCACCACCAGCTCCCCCCAGCCCACCACCGCAAGCACTCCCACACCCCTCACGCACACGGCCACGGCCACCGTCACGGGCACACACACCCCTTCCACCACGCCCTCCACCCCCACTCTTCCTGCCTCCACCACCTCCCGCGTCACTGCTCCACCCACCGGAACCCCCGCCACGACCACCACCACCCACCCAACCCCATCACACTCCCAGACCCCTCCCGTTACCCAGTCCACACCCGCCACCGCCTCCGTCACGCCAACCTCCCGCACAGTCAGCGCCCCAACACAGTCCCACCCTCCCTCCTCCACCGAGAAGCCCACTGGCACCGCAACGCCATCCACTCCTGTGCCCGTCACCGGCACGGTGCCCACCCCCACGGCCCCGCCACTGACAACCACCCTCACCCTGACCACCAACACCCAGAGCCCGGCCAGCACAACCCCAATCCCCACGGCCACCGTGCCACCCTCCCCTTCACCTGACCACACCGGCCCCACGGCCACACCACGCACCACCAGCTCCCCCCAGCCCACCACCGCAAGCACTCCCACACCCCTCACGCACACGGCCACGGCCACCGTCACGGGCACACACACCCCTTCCACCACGCCCTCCACCCCCACTCTTCCTGCCTCCACCACCTCCCGCGTCACTGCTCCACCCACCGGAACCCCCGCCACGACCACCACCACCCACCCAACCCCATCACACTCCCAGACCCCTCCCGTTACCCAGTCCACACCCGCCACCGCCTCCGTCACGCCAACCTCCCGCACAGTCAGCGCCCCAACACAGTCCCACCCTCCCTCCTCCACCGAGAAGCCCACTGGCACCGCAACGCCATCCACTCCTGTGCCCGTCACCGGCACGGTGCCCACCCCCACGGCCCCGCCACTGACAACCACCCTCACCCTGACCACCAACACCCAGAGCCCGGCCAGCACAACCCCAATCCCCACGGCCACCGTGCCACCCTCCCCTTCACCTGACCACACCGGCCCCACGGCCACACCACGCACCACCAGCTCCCCCCAGCCCACCACCGCAAGCACTCCCACACCCCTCACGCACACGGCCACGGCCACCGTCACGGGCACACACACCCCTTCCACCACGCCCTCCACCCCCACTCTTCCTGCCTCCACCACCTCCCGCGTCACTGCTCCACCCACCGGAACCCCCGCCACGACCACCACCACCCACCCAACCCCATCACACTCCCAGACCCCTCCCGTTACCCAGTCCACACCCGCCACCGCCTCCGTCACGCCAACCTCCCGCACAGTCAGCGCCCCAACACAGTCCCACCCTCCCTCCTCCACCGAGAAGCCCACTGGCACCGCAACGCCATCCACTCCTGTGCCCGTCACCGGCACGGTGCCCACCCCCACGGCCCCGCCACTGACAACCACCCTCACCCTGACCACCAACACCCAGAGCCCGGCCAGCACAACCCCAATCCCCACGGCCACCGTGCCACCCTCCCCTTCACCTGACCACACCGGCCCCACGGCCACACCACGCACCACCAGCTCCCCCCAGCCCACCACCGCAAGCACTCCCACACCCCTCACGCACACGGCCACGGCCACCGTCACGGGCACACACACCCCTTCCACCACGCCCTCCACCCCCACTCTTCCTGCCTCCACCACCTCCCGCGTCACTGCTCCACCCACCGGAACCCCCGCCACGACCACCACCACCCACCCAACCCCATCACACTCCCAGACCCCTCCCGTTACCCAGTCCACACCCGCCACCGCCTCCGTCACGCCAACCTCCCGCACAGTCAGCGCCCCAACACAGTCCCACCCTCCCTCCTCCACCGAGAAGCCCACTGGCACCGCAACGCCATCCACTCCTGTGCCCGTCACCGGCACGGTGCCCACCCCCACGGCCCCGCCACTGACAACCACCCTCACCCTGACCACCAACACCCAGAGCCCGGCCAGCACAACCCCAATCCCCACGGCCACCGTGCCACCCTCCCCTTCACCTGACCACACCGGCCCCACGGCCACACCACGCACCACCAGCTCCCCCCAGCCCACCACCGCAAGCACTCCCACACCCCTCACGCACACGGCCACGGCCACCGTCACGGGCACACACACCCCTTCCACCACGCCCTCCACCCCCACTCTTCCTGCCTCCACCTCCTCCCGCGTCACTGCTCCACCCACCGGAACCCCCGCCACGACCACCACCACCCACCCAACCCCATCACACTCCCAGACCCCTCCCGTTACCCAGTCCACACCCGCCACCGCCTCCGTCACGCCAACCTCCCGCACAGTCAGCGCCCCAACACAGTCCCACCCTCCCTCCTCCACCGAGAAGCCCACTGGCACCGCAACGCCATCCACTCCTGTGCCCGTCACCGGCACGGTGCCCACCCCCACGGCCCCGCCACTGACAACCACCCTCACCCTGACCACCAACACCCAGAGCCCGGCCAGCACAACCCCAATCCCCACGGCCACCGTGCCACCCTCCCCTTCACCTGACCACACCGGCCCCACGGCCACACCACGCACCACCAGCTCCCCCCAGCCCACCACCGCAAGCACTCCCACACCCCTCACGCACACGGCCACGGCCACCGTCACGGGCACACACACCCCTTCCACCACGCCCTCCACCCCCACTCTTCCTGCCTCCACCACCTCCCGCGTCACTGCTCCACCCACCGGAACCCCCGCCACGACCACCACCACCCACCCAACCCCATCACACTCCCAGACCCCTCCCGTTACCCAGTCCACACCCGCCACCGCCTCCGTCACGCCAACCTCCCGCACAGTCAGCGCCCCAACACAGTCCCACCCTCCCTCCTCCACCGAGAAGCCCACTGGCACCGCAACGCCATCCACTCCTGTGCCCGTCACCGGCACGGTGCCCACCCCCACGGCCCCGCCACTGACAACCACCCTCACCCTGACCACCAACACCCAGAGCCCGGCCAGCACAACCCCAATCCCCACGGCCACCGTGCCACCCTCCCCTTCACCTGACCACACCGGCCCCACGGCCACACCACGCACCACCAGCTCCCCCCAGCCCACCACCGCAAGCACTCCCACACCCCTCACGCACACGGCCACGGCCACCGTCACGGGCACACACACCCCTTCCACCACGCCCTCCACCCCCACTCTTCCTGCCTCCACCACCTCCCGCGTCACTGCTCCACCCACCGGAACCCCCGCCACGACCACCACCACCCACCCAACCCCATCACACTCCCAGACCCCTCCCGTTACCCAGTCCACACCCGCCACCGCCTCCGTCACGCCAACCTCCCGCACAGTCAGCGCCCCAACACAGTCCCACCCTCCCTCCTCCACCGAGAAGCCCACTGGCACCGCAACGCCATCCACTCCTGTGCCCGTCACCGGCACGGTGCCCACCCCCACGGCCCCGCCACTGACAACCACCCTCACCCTGACCACCAACACCCAGAGCCCGGCCAGCACAACCCCAATCCCCACGGCCACCGTGCCACCCTCCCCTTCACCTGACCACACCGGCCCCACGGCCACACCACGCACCACCAGCTCCCCCCAGCCCACCACCGCAAGCACTCCCACACCCCTCACGCACACGGCCACGGCCACCGTCACGGGCACACACACCCCTTCCACCACGCCCTCCACCCCCACTCTTCCTGCCTCCACCACCTCCCGCGTCACTGCTCCACCCACCGGAACCCCCGCCACGACCACCACCACCCACCCAACCCCATCACACTCCCAGACCCCTCCCGTTACCCAGTCCACACCCGCCACCGCCTCCGTCACGCCAACCTCCCGCACAGTCAGCGCCCCAACACAGTCCCACCCTCCCTCCTCCACCGAGAAGCCCACTGGCACCGCAACGCCATCCACTCCTGTGCCCGTCACCGGCACGGTGCCCACCCCCACGGCCCCGCCACTGACAACCACCCTCACCCTGACCACCAACACCCAGAGCCCGGCCAGCACAACCCCAATCCCCACGGCCACCGTGCCACCCTCCCCTTCACCTGACCACACCGGCCCCACGGCCACACCACGCACCACCAGCTCCCCCCAGCCCACCACCGCAAGCACTCCCACACCCCTCACGCACACGGCCACGGCCACCGTCACGGGCACACACACCCCTTCCACCACGCCCTCCACCCCCACTCTTCCTGCCTCCACCACCTCCCGCGTCACTGCTCCACCCACCGGAACCCCCGCCACGACCACCACCACCCACCCAACCCCATCACACTCCCAGACCCCTCCCGTTACCCAGTCCACACCCGCCACCGCCTCCGTCACGCCAACCTCCCGCACAGTCAGCGCCCCAACACAGTCCCACCCTCCCTCCTCCACCGAGAAGCCCACTGGCACCGCAACGCCATCCACTCCTGTGCCCGTCACCGGCACGGTGCCCACCCCCACGGCCCCGCCACTGACAACCACCCTCACCCTGACCACCAACACCCAGAGCCCGGCCAGCACAACCCCAATCCCCACGGCCACCGTGCCACCCTCCCCTTCACCTGACCACACCGGCCCCACGGCCACACCACGCACCACCAGCTCCCCCCAGCCCACCACCGCAAGCACTCCCACACCCCTCACGCACACGGCCACGGCCACCGTCACGGGCACACACACCCCTTCCACCACGCCCTCCACCCCCACTCTTCCTGCCTCCACCACCTCCCGCGTCACTGCTCCACCCACCGGAACCCCCGCCACGACCACCACCACCCACCCAACCCCATCACACTCCCAGACCCCTCCCGTTACCCAGTCCACACCCGCCACCGCCTCCGTCACGCCAACCTCCCGCACAGTCAGCGCCCCAACACAGTCCCACCCTCCCTCCTCCACCGAGAAGCCCACTGGCACCGCAACGCCATCCACTCCTGTGCCCGTCACCGGCACGGTGCCCACCCCCACTGCCCCGCCACTGACAACCACCCTCACCCTGACCACCAACACCCACAGCACTTTCAGCACCACGTCCATCTCCACCTCCCTCGTGAGCCTGTCTGCGTCATCTCCCCAAAGCTCTACCCTCAGCCCTCTGTTCTCCTCTCCAACCTCCCGCTTTCCCAGCCAAAGCCCTTTCACCACTTCTGTCCCTGGGTCCCGGCCTCCACAACCCTCTTCCTCCTCTTCCCCCTCCTCCACACTCCCTCCATTGCACACCACTTCCCCTTCTTCTTCTCTCTTGTCCTCCCACACCCCTCCTTCGTTCGCATCCTCGTCCTCATCTTCCTCTGCTCTTTCCACTTCCGCTCTGCACAGCCCTTCCCTGTCCACCCCCCTGAGCACATCACACACAGTCTCTCCGTCCACCACCCCCTCTGCCCCAGCCGCCTCCACGCCCACCTCCTCCTCCCCGTCGCCTCCGTCCCACCCCACGCTCCCCACCTCCACTCTGCCCATCACGAGTCCTCTGTCCATCTCTTCCACCCTGTCCCCTGTCCCCGCTTCCAGCACCGTACCCCTGTCCACACCCAGGACCACAGCCAGCAGCCCCGCTTCCCCCACTGCGTCCTCGCGGTCCACCACCTCTCAGTCCACCTCCCTCACCACCCGCGCCCCCGACCTCAGCCTCCTGTCCTCCACCTTGCGGGTGACAACCATCCCGATTTCTCCGGCCACCAACTTCACCACCAGACGGCCCAGCACCACCAGGTGGCTGACCACTGCTTTTCTGAGCAGCTCCGTCACTGTGCAGCCAAGCTCTCCAGTCTCCCACACGGGCCACTCCATATCTTCGCTCAGCACCTCTCTCCCCAGCTCCCCAGGTAAGTGACCTATCCGTAGGCCCCGCCCCGCCATGCCCCCAGTACACACCCCTCCTCAGCCTTCTCTCTGCCTTCTGGACCACACCCTGGGTCACTCCCACGTGTCCCCGCCTTTTCTTGTCCCCTCATACTTCCCGATGACCGTGCGGGTGCCATCTCTCCCCCAGCTGTGCTCCACCCTCTGTCGGGTGCCTCAGGCCACTGAGAGGCTGAGCAGGCCACCACGGCAGACGTGTCTCCTCCCCTCCCCCACAGCCGTCCCTTCTCCTCCCTGGGGAGGGCAGGGCAGCACAGGCACTGCGCTGACTTGGGGGCGCACACAGGTGGGTGGGCGTCCCGGCCTCCCCTCTGACCAGTTAGTTGCCTTGTGCCCAGGCGTGCCACTGGACGTGAGTGGCTGGGGCCCGGTCTGAGTTTGGGGGCCCCAGCTGTGCCCAGCAGTGCCTGGGAAGGACAGGGCTCCCCCGGCAGGCCACCTCCGAGTCCCGCCCCACCTCTCTGCAGCCCGTCCTCTGCCGCGTGCTGCCCCCCCGGCCCTGCGGCCTCTCCCAGCCCTTCTTGACCAGGTCCCAGCTCCTTTCTCTCCTCTGCTCCAGGAACATTCCCTGCTGACTCCAGTCTGGCAGAAATCGGTGCCTGGTCTTCCCCCGGAGGCCCCCTTTCCCACCGCAGGGCCTGTGTCAGTCCTGCACCCCCTCCATCGCGGCCCCTCCTCAGCCCCTGCTGCCGCCCTGGCCTCCCTCCACGAAGGCCCCCCGGCAGCCTTCCATGGCTGCTCTCTCCAGAGCTCGGGGAACCCTGAGTGTCCCTCATTCCAACCCTCCCATGATGCAGAAAGGAGGCACGGGTCTCACCCCCGCTGGCCACTGGGGCTGAGCTGGGACTGGCAGTCGGGCTCCCGGGTCCCAGGGCTGGCACCTGCCCGGGTCTCGGTCTGCAGGCAGCCTGCCTGCCCCGGGCCTGCCAGAGCCCACATGTCCTCCGGGCACACCCCTCCTCTGCTTTCAGGTGCTCCCCCCATGAAACCCATCCCCCAGACCAGGGTCCCCTCACACCCCCAGCCTTCTGTCCACTGCAGGACGGCGTTGGAAATGTGGTCCTTCTCTTGTGGGACAAGGACTGTGTGCAGGCTGCCCATGAGGACGGGGTGGGAGGCTAGCAGGGGAGAACAGCTGGAGGCCACAGGACCCAGAGCGAGGCAGCCAGAGCCCTGTCCCCCAAGCCTCTCCTTCTCACCCCCAGTGGAAAAGCAGGGCAGGCCAGGCTCGAGGCTAAGGGGGCAGCTGGGAAGGCAAGAGACACGGTCCCATCTCTGCTTTTTCCCTCGCGTGCCACACTGGCAGTTCCTAATAGCAACACTGCTCAGCCAGCCACCAGGGCACCAAGATGACACGTCCCTACAGTCTATCCATTGGCACAGATGCAGGACAGAGCTCACAGCAAGTCCCCTAACTCCCACCAAGTACAGACCCCTGCAGGGAGCCCTTGTGATGCCATCTGTCCCTTCTGGGGACACTGTCATCCGGCCCCGTCCCTCCCACAGGTACTGGGCCCAGCAGCAGACCAGAAACACCTGTGCCCACAGGTTGGTGTTGGGTTGTGAGGGGAGGTGGCAAGAGATGCTGGGGGCTGAGTGTAGCTCAACCAGGACTAGTGCCGGGGATCTGCCACGTCCTCTGAGAAAACCCGTGACTTTGGGGGACTCCCAGTACAGCCAATTTCCAGGAAGAAAGCACACAAGCACACAAAACCTCACGTCAGGCTTTGTTCCCACATTAAGCCGGGGCATCTGAGCTCAGGGGGCTTGGACCGAAAGAGACAGCCTGGCCCGGGGCCCAGGGCAGATACCACTGTGGGCAGGAGGGGCTGGCAGGTACCCAGACCAGCTAAGCGCTCAGGCAGCTGACAGGCCACCCTCAGCAGAGCCACCACTACCCACCATGCCCCACAAAGAGGGATTGAAAAACCTGAGGCTCTGAGCCAGGTATGTCCGCCCTCGAGGGGACCAGGCACAGGGCCCCGAAAGGCCACACCTGCTCTCCAGCCTTGCCCTGGGCGACCGTCTGACCTCTTCCTCTCGGCTCGCAGGGACTTGCAGCGTGAAGGAGTTCGAGGAGGAGGTCACCTACCAGGGGTGCACAGCCAACGTGACAATGACCCGCTGCGAGGGCGTCTGTGCCTCCTCAGCCAGGTGAGCGGTCAGCTCAGGGGGTCTCTGTCGGGTCCCAGGCCTGGAGCCGCCTTGTCCCCCAGAGGCCCCGGGAGGAGCAGGAAAGACCCGCCTGGGCACCCGCACAGGACAAGGGGTGGCCCGTCATCGGAGAGCGGGGAGGGCGGGACCCCGGACCCTGGCGGCCCCCTGATCCTCGCTCCCTGCCGCCGCCTTCGCAGCTTCAACACGGACACCCTGCAAGTGGACACCCGCTGTGGCTGCTGCTACCCCGTCAGCTCCTATGAGCAGCAGCTCGTGCTGCCCTGCGCCGACCCTGGGGCACAGGGCCAGCCGTTGACGCTCACGCTGCAGGTGTTCCTCCGCTGCGAGTGCAGCCCCCAGCACTGCTCGGGCTAGAGGCCGCCCGCCGCCCGGCCTCGCCCTCGGAGGAGGCTCAGAGGGCCAGCCCTGCAGCTCCCGCCCAGGCCCAGGCCTCCTGGCCGCACGGGGCACCGTCCCAGCCTCGCCCCCCGTCGCCCCACGGCCCCCTTCAGTCCCGTGGGGCCGGCCGCAGGGTGGGCGCGCAAAGGACGGCCGCTCCGGGGGTCCTGGGCGGGCAAGGCCCGGGGCCGGGAAGGGGAGGGGGCACCCCCGCCGCCCGCCGTGAGCAGATAACAAATAAACTGGCACTGGTCAAGGCTCAGAGGCTTGCCGTGAGCTCTGTTCACGTCGTCTCCCCCGCTGCTGGGTGCTCCGCACCCCCAGACCCACGCCCACCCGTGGGGTGGGACCAGCACCAGTGAGGGCCCCGCCCCCGCAGGACCCTCTCCCACCAGGCCCTCGGTCCCAGGGGACCCCGCACATCCATGGTGGGGGCACCCCGTGTGAGCTCAGGAAGGGGCCTGGGCCCACTTGTCCGTGAGGCCAAGGCCTCCAGAAGGGGCGCCCGCGGCATGGGCTGGGGGCGGGGGCGGGGGCCCCAGAATGAACCCCTCAGGCTCCACCGCGCGGCCTGAACCCAAGCACAGGGCCCAAAGCCCGACACCTTGACGCACCTACACGTCCAGCCCCGCGACCAGACCCAGGTTACGATGCTGGCCCCGCGCCGGCCAGGCACCCTGCCCGGGCCGCTGGCGCTCACGTGGCCCATGGGACGGGGCCTGGGGCTGTCGGCCGGGTGTCTTTCCCTCCCAAGCCCGCACGCGCGCCCCTCACCGTCCGAGCTTCCCCCGGGAGAGAGCACGCTCTGCGGGAGGACGCTGCCCAGCGCGTGGGTGTCTCCAAGAGGATGGAGCACGAGCAGGAGGGCCGCTCACACTGGGGCCTGGGACCGAGCACCATCCAGCAGCTTGGACAACAGCAGGGCTGCACCCGGCAGCGCCTATGCAGGGGCGCAGGGGCGGGGACCTTGAGCTGGGGCATCCGCGGTGCAGTGGGCCCAGCACCCACACGGCCATTCCCCATGGTGGCCTCCCCAGGACCTGGACCTCGGCAGACGGCCACTGTGCGCCCGTGCCCCCCGTGGCTCTGTCCCTGGCACATCTAGCGCTGGGTCCCTGCTGGAAAACCAAGGAACAACAGGGCCGGGGGCAGACATGTCCATTTAGGACAAACCCGCGGCCTGTGCCTGCCGCCCGCCTGGCGTGTCGGCCACTCGGGGACACACAGCATCGCGAGGCACGGACACGCAGCCCGGCGGGCCAGCGCAGGGTGACAACCCAGGAGAGCCGCATGCAGGGGGTTGGCACCAGCTTAACCCCGCACGGCCTCTGCTTCCTGACCACACACAGGCCCCCGCCTCTGACCACGCGGGCCGAGGTCCACAGCTCCGCAGCCTGCAGCGGGGACTCCCACATGTGAGGCCGCTGCACAGGGAAGAGACCGGCTCGGCTTGAGGAGCCGCTCCGCTGGCCCACGGCGAGCCCCGCCGTCACTAACCGGCGCCCGTCCTGGGCCTGAGACTCAGAGAAGCGTGAGGTTAGGTACACACGTGGTCTGGAGCCACCAGGACCCCTCCCCACTGCACATGAAGGGGCTCGGACGGTTGCACAACCCCCCTCTAGGGGGCGGGTGCTGGGAAAAGGAGGCGGGGTCCCACCCAGCCAGGCCACACGCTCTCCTCGACAGCCCTCGAAGACGCGCGTGGGGCGAACGCCTGGGTTCAGACCTCGGCCCCCAAGGCCCCGGCACTGTGCTCACCCCCAGAGCCCGGAGGACAAGGCCTGGGCCGCACGTGGACCCGGCAGCCCCGCCCCTTCTCCCACGTCTCCCACACCCGGCGGGCGCCGCCCAGCACAGACAGAGCGCCCGCCTCTCTGCTCAGGGCTTCAGAGATGAATTCTCAGCAGGACAGCAGCAGCACCTCAATAAAACTTCCAAAATTCTCATTTTCAAACTTCTAATTTCCCTTTAATTTGTAGATTTAACCCCAGAACTGTCCTGATTTCCATCAAAGTCCACCCCAGGATCCGTGCCCCTCGTCCTGGCTGGCAGCCGGCTGAGTCCAGGCCGAGGGGTCTCTTCGTCAACGGCACAGGATCCCACCCGCCCCGTCGGGGACGGGCCGCGGCAGCGGGGAGGGCCTGGGCTGCGACACTAGACGAGGTGTTTACTCGCAGCACGAAGACGGGGTGGAGACAAAGAAAAATGCAGAGCCGGCCCGACCCTCTGTCCTCGCTGATTAAAACTGTTCTGAGAGCAGTTCGCACAGCCTCTGCGAGACCGTCTCTCTGCTCGTCCTCAGCGTGAGTCGGTACATCTGAAACAGAGGGCACGGCGGGTCAGGGCAACAGAGCCCTCAGAGCCCCTGCTCAGCCAGCCTGAAGACGCCCTGGTTCCACGCGGCACCACGCTGGCTTTGGGGAGCTGGTTTACAGGCTGGACAACAAGGGCCTGGGCACATGTGTACCAACCCGACCTCCGCGTACGCCTGGTGGGCTGTGCGGCAGCGCCCTGGCTGGGAAGCAACGCAGCGGCTTCCCGTGAAACGACCACACGCATCCAGAGTTCTCATCGTGGCTCAGGGGTAACGAGCCCGACTAGGATCCAGGAGGACATGGGTTCAATGCCTAGCCTCGCCCAGGGCGCTAAGGACCCAGCGTTGCCGTGAGCTGTGGTGTTGTCACAGACGCGGCTCGGACCTGGCGTGGTTGTGGCTGTGGTGGAGGCCGGCAGCTGTAGCTCCGATGCGACCCCTCGCCTGGGGACCTCCAGATGCCGCAGGTGTGGCCCTAAAAAGACCAAAAAAACCCAAACCAAAACAACAACAAAGCACAACGACTGGGGTGTACTTAGCAGTTTCCTCAAGGGGCTTAACCTGGGCTTGCAGATTTGGCTCCAAACGCAGCAGGCACCCAATCTGGCTGGTTTTGGTGTGTATGATGCCTGCACCCACAAAGTTTGCAGGGTTCGGATCCACGTCCTCCAGGAGTGCAGAGCCAAAGCCAATAATCTGTGCGCAGAGTTGAGGGTCAGAGGGGAGCTGGCGGCAGCCGCAGGGCCCCGGCCGGGCCCGACCCCGCCCGTCCGCAGCGAGGCGCTACCTTGGCTTTGGTGACCTCCGTGTCCATCGGGTGCTTCGCTCGGAAGATGCTCTGCACCTCCTGCTGGGGACTGCGAGGGACAGAGGCCGCGCCGCCAGCTGAGGCCGAGACCCAGAGGCCCCCCACCCGCCCGGGGACGGGCCGGCCTGCTCACCTGCTCAGCTGCTTCCAACGTTGGAAGAAATCCTGAGAAGCCATCTCTGTGGGCTGGAAAAATTTGTTGAGTGTGATTGGCAGCTTAACGGACACGTTCTGAAAGGTTCCCCCGTACCTGCGAGCAGCGAAGAGACAAGATGCAGAGAGCAGGTGGCCGCAGGAGCCTCCAGGCCGCAGCGCCCACCCCCCCCCAGGGCACCAAGGGCCGAGAGCTCTGGGAGGGCGCCCCGAGCCCCGGGGACGTCCCGCCGACCGCGGACAGCGCCACCTCTTCCCCGTCCCCGGCAGCGCACACCCGGCAGCTCCTCGTCGGCTGAAGCGGTGTGGGTTTCTTCTTCCCAGGAAAAGACTCAAGAAAAGAGTCTGAGGAGTTCCCGTCGTGGCGCAGTGGTTAACGAACCCGACTAGGAACCATGAGGTTGCGGGTTCGATCCCTGGCCTTGCTCAGTGGGTTAAGTCTGCAGCGTTGCCGTGAGCTGTGGTACAGGTCACAGACGCAGCTCGGATCCCGTGTGGCTGTGGCTCTGGTGTAGGCCAACGGCTATGGCTCCAATTCAACCCCTAGCCTGGGAGCCTCCATATGCCGCAGGAGCGGCCCAAGAAAACGCAAAAAGACAAAAAAAAATAAAATAAATAAGAAAAGAGTAAGACTACAGGATAAAACACAGGCCTCACCCGCCTCGTCCCCTGAACTATGCCAAGCACACTAGCTTCTCATTGCTGTGCGTTTAGGGCGTGAACTTCAGGTCGCTATGTAGTAACGCTTGAGAACATGCTTTCCCACAAAACCTTACAAACGTCCAACTGGGAAGGCTGTTCACACACTCTCCTGCCGTCACTTACATGACAAGAACACGGAGCTCCCGTTGTGGCTCAGGGGTTAAGAACCTGATGCTGTCTCCCTCAGTATGCAGCTTCGATCCCTGGCCTCACTCAGTGGGTTAAGGATCCGGCGTGGCCGGAAGCTGAGGTGCATGTCACAGATGAGGCTCAGATCCCGTGTTGCTGTGGCTGTGGCGCAGGCCGGCAGTCGCAGCTCCAATCGGACCCCTAGCCTGGGAACCTCCATGTGCCGTGGGTGCGGCTCTAAAAAGAACAAGAAAGAAAAAGGACAGGACCAGACAAGCTACAAAAAATCATCTAGGAGTTCCCGTCGTGGCGCAGTGGTTAACGAATCCGACCAGGAACCATGAGGTTACAGGTTCGGTCCCTGCCCTCGCTCAGTGGGTTAAGGATCCGGCGTGGCCATAAGCTGTGAGCTGTGGTGTAGGTCGCAGACGCGGCTCGGATCCCGCGTTGCTGTGGCTCTGGCGTAGGCCGGCAGCTACAGCTCCGATTCAACTCCTAGCCTGGGAACCTCCATATGCCACGGGAGCGGCCCTAAAAATGGCAAAAAGACAAAAAAAAAAAAATCATCTAAACAGCATGCAGGCTTGAAGGGCAACCACGTAGGCGTGCGCAGACAAGGCGCTGGCCCCGGGGCAGCCGACCGGCCGCTGCCCACGGGCCTGCGCCTGCCCCAGCCCCCGGCCCCGCAGGGTGGGCCCCTCGGTGTCTCACCTGGAAGCACTGGGCCTGGAAGGAGGCGCCCCGGACCCTAGGCGCCCTCTCGCCCCCGCCCCCACAGGCTCCCTGCAGCCCCCGCCGACCACACCCTAGGGAGGAGGGGGCAGTCCGGCAGGCGCGGCCGGCGACCCCAGGCCCACCTGAACTGGACGCTGAGCACGGGCGCCTCTGCGAAGTCGGACAGGCACTCTATGTTGACGGCCTGCTGCACCTGTGCGCCCCCGTCCACGGTGGGGCCCACGGGCTGGGTCCGCAGGCTCAGATGTGCGAGGGTCAAGGAAGCCGGGGCAGCGCGGGGAAGGCGGCCGGCCAGGCCAAGTGGGCCCCAGGGGCAGAGGCGCGCGGGGGAGGGGGGGGGCACGTCCTGATCCGGCCGCAGCCTTCCACGCGCGCCTTTGCAGCGACCACCCACACGTCGGCCTCTAAGAGTCTGAGTGTGAAACACACTCCCCTAACGCAGGAATGGCCAGGCCGCGCTGCGTCTCCGTGGCCCAGCCGGGCCTTCCCCTCACCTCCCCGAGCGGCCCCCGCGCCAGAGCGGACATCTGGGCAGCGAGGCTGACTGACGGTGGCGGGAGCAGCTCACGTCCCAGGCCTCGGGCCTCAGGAGGTCTCAGGCGCCCCGGCCCTCACGCTGCCTGGCGGGGATTGGAGCTGGGGGGCCAGGCCAGGCCTGCGTGCCCCTCCCAGGTGGCGCCCGCACACCCGGGGCCCGGGAGGGTACCCTGAGGCTGCAGGCGCGTCTTCCTACCCCTACACAGAACCTCAAAACCCGCCTCTGGACCCCGGAGGGCCGGGGCCACGGCACAAGGATATTGGCCTGGAGGCTGTCGGAGCAGACGAGCGTGGGCGTGAAGCTCAGGAACTGCGTGGAGGTCTTGTTTCCGTAAAAGATGAACATGCGACCTGGGAGGCGGGAGAGCCGGCTCGCCAGCGGGTCCTCGGCGCCCCGACAGAGACGCCGGGGGCGCCTCCGAGCCAGGAAGGGCTGAGAGCCGCCCATCCTGGACAGGATGGCAGGGGCAATACCCTCCCCGAGCTCAGAAGCCACGGCCAGCGTCTAAGCCCCCACCGGCCGAGGACGAAACCGCCCCCTGGGTTTTGGGGGCCCCCCCGCCTCCCCGCCTGCCCCGCGTCTAGACCAGGCTGCAGGCGGGGCCCAGAGATGGGAAAGGCTGGGGGGAGGGGGCGCAAAAAGCCTTTGGAGTTGTTTTCGGGGGGGGGGGGGTCGCTGGCCGCGCCTGCCGCATGTGCACGTTCCTGGGTCAGGAATCAAACCCACGCCACAGCGGTGACAACACTGGATCCTTGGCCCGCTGTGCGGCCAGGGAGGCCACCCGCGGTTTTAACTGCTTGTTTTCCTGTTGTTGATTGGGAGTCTTCTACACATTCCAGAAACTAGACCCTTATGAGATACCTAATCAGAAAATACCTTCTCCCCGTAACTTCTAAGAGACGCTTCCACTCAGTTAAACACATACCCAAGTTCTGCCGAAACTCGGACTTCAGTCCAATTTGAAGCAGCTGGTTTTCGAACAAGACTCCGTTATTCTTACAGACAAACCTGGGGACAAGAGACAGCGTGTGACCCACCCAAAGCCGCCGCCCCAAATACAAAGATTCGTTCTGAGAAAGGGTGTAAAGAACACGGGGTCCGGCAAAGCCTCTCTGGGCCGTGAGGGGAGGAGGAAAACAAGCCCGAACAGCACGAAGGCCCCCCGCTAGAGACGGGCGCGACCCGAGACGTGGCCCCGGGCCAGGGTCAGTCCTTCTGCTCCTCACCAAGCGCCCGCCAACCACCTGCGGCTGCCCGCTGACTCAGGACAAGGGCTCCAGGGCACACGCACACGCTCAGGTCGGACCGCAGGCTCGCCCTCCACCAGGCACCGGCCTCCAGCCTGCGTATGGCCAACAGCCCCGCCTGGCTGCCCCGCGGGCCACGCGGCCGACGCCACTGAGCCCTCTCCGCCCCGATGTCCCCGGCGCTGGGAAAACTGGACGCCACGTGTAAAAGAAGAAGAGCAGAACACCTTCCCACACCACATACAAGGATAACGCAAAAGGATTAAAGATCTAAACGTGAGATCTGGACTCGTACAACTCCTAGAAGAAAACATGGAAAGCAAAGAAAGCCCAGGAGTTCCCGTCGTGGCGCAGTGGTGAACGAATCCGACGAGGAACCACGAGGTTGCAGGTCCGGTCCCTGGCCTCGCTCAGTGCGTGAAGGATCTGGCGTTGCCGTGAGCTGTGGAGCAGGCCGCACACGCGGCCGGGATCTGGCGCGGCTGCGGCTGCGGTGTAGGCTGACAGCTGCAGCTCCGATGTGACCCCTGGCCTGGGCACCTCCATACGCCATGGGTATGGCCCCGAAAAGACAAAAAAGTAAAGGATGGATAAAGATGTGGTGTGTACAGACTTGGGGGCACCACTCAGCCATGAAAGAATGAGACTTCGTTATCTGCAACAACACGGACGGGCCGGGAGGGTGTCACGCTGAGCGAAGTAAGTCAGGGACAGACAGACACCGCGGCAGCGGCACACGTGGACTTTGAAACGAAACGAGGATGACGCCGCAGGACCAAGCAGACACCCAGAACAGGCTGGTGGTTCCCAGTGGGGTGGGGGGAGCGTCTGAGACGCACCCAGTAGGCAGATAAGCTAAAAGGACCTACGGTGCAACCCACGGAAATAACCCCCTCTTTTATCACAACTTTAAGTGGAATAAAATCTTTAAAGCTGGGAACTGCTCTGTGGTACATCTGAAACCAGTAAGTGCATCAACCATACCTCAGTTTTTTAAAGTCTGTTTTCAGCCCGGGACAGAAGGCGAGCAGCACTCCAAGCTGCCCGGCCCCAGCCGCTTCCAGCCCGCAAGGCAAAGAATTAGCCGCGCTGTCGACCCAGAGACCAGGGAACCGTAAAGGAAGCCCTCTGCCGTCCTAACTCCGCTGGCGGGGTCCCTGGAGACTCAGGTCTCCCTCGGGCTCCCCCCGCCCCGGCGGGGTTTCAGATCAGCAGAGAGAGGGCAGCGTGAGGAGGGCAGAGGCCCAGGATCCCCAGAGCCAGAGAGATGGGGGAGCCGACATGCTGGGAGGAGCAGCCTGGGATCCGTTTTGAAAACGGGGAAAGGGGGCAAAGCCGGCAGCAGGAAGCCAGGCCCGTGGACGGACGCAGGTCGGAGAGAGGCAGGAGGCGGGCGGTGGAGACGGCGCTCAGGAGAAGGCAGCGCCCTGCCCCTGCAGAGCGTTCCTGAGGACGAGGCCAGGGGCGCCCGGAAGGCAGACCCGTGGTGGGAAGCCAGGGGAGGCAGGGCGGCTCGAGGGCAAGAGCGGGGAAGAGGCCAGGGACGCCGAGGCCACAGGGGCCCCAGCAAACAGGACGCGGCTGGCGGCCGGCCCGGCGGAGCCCGGGAGGGCCCGGGAGGAAGGGCCCGGCGGAGCCCGGCCGTGGCCTGGGCCGGGGGCCAGGGCAGAGTCGTCCCCCCCGCCCCGCCCCCAGACACGGGAGACGGCCTACCTGGCAAAGTTGTCCTCGGAGCCCGGAGCCAGGGGCGCGACAGCAGAGGGTGAGTCTGAGAACACGTCCACGAGCAGCCCGCCAGAGGAGGGGGGGGGCCCCGCGGGGACCGGGGGCGCGGCCCCCAGCCCCAGGAGGTCCGCTGACGGCGATGGTGTGGACTGGAAAACAGGGACGCAAGGCAGGGTCAGTGCAGAACCTGCTGGGCACAGCGCCGGGCCAGCCCGGGCTGCTCCCCGCCGCCGCTCCAGAGAGGGGCGTCTGGTTTGAGAAAGACACACGTGCCTATCGCTGACCACCATGCAAAGCCTGGGGCGGCGAGGACCACAGGCAAGTGACTTATCAGGGTGCGCTGGTTTTTGGTTTTGGGTTTTGTCTTTCATCTTTTTAGGGCCACACCCATGGCATACGGAGGTTCCCAGGCTAGGGGTACAATTGGAGCTGTAGCCGCCGGCCTGCACCACAGCCACAGCCACGTGGGATCCAGGCCACGTCTGTGACCTACACCACAGCTCACGGCAATGCCAGACCCTTGACCCGCTGAGGGAGGCCGGGGATGGAACCCGCGTCCTCATGGATCCTAGCTGGGTTCGTTAACCACTGAGCCATGACGGGAACCCCTGGGGTGCCCTCTCAAGCACTTTTAACTTTTATCCTATCACAGAGAAAGAGTAGATAAAAAGCCTGCAGGAAAAAAAAACTGGAAACAAATAGCTGCTTTTCAACGCCAGGCAGCCGACGAAGAACCAGCCCCTCCCAAACCACTCAGCACACTCCCCCCCCCCACCCCCCGCCCAAGGCCCCACCAGCTGCCCAGAAAGCAGATGCCCACACGCAGGGCCCGCATCTGCCAGGCACAGAAGCTCCAGAAATGCGCAGCGTCTGACTCCCGCGAGGAGGGTGTCGTGGGCAAGGACCAGGAATGGGAGAGCCCCTCCCGGGACCTCAGGAGGCGGCAGCCGGCAGCCGGCAGCAGCTCTCGCACCCGCCTCCCACCACCAATGCCGCCCTGCTGCTGAAAGCCAAGGGCCTGCTCTCTTCCGGCCCTGGGCACCCGCCAGCCTCGCCCTCAGCCCTGCAGCCGAGCTGAGCTGGGCGGAGGACTCAGCACGCGAAGATCACACCTCAGTGTAAACAAGTGCTTATTCCGCTTCCCTACTCAGAGCGTCGCACTGAATTCCTGAAAACTCACCTGCGTCGGCAGACGCTCTGACGTGTGACAGTCTACTTTGAGACAAAGACGCCCTTATCAAACTGGCAAAGAGCGTGTGGGTCTGAGTGGCGGGAACTCTGCCCTGTGACGGCCCCTCCGTCCCTGGGGCTCCAGGGCGGGCAGTGTGAGGCCGACCCCGGGGCAGAAGGCGCTGGCTAGTGGGGGGCTCGTGGGTAGAGCCGACAGGCCAGGCCGGACTCCCCAGCCAGCGGGTGGCCAGGAGGCGGCGAGGGGACCAGAGAAAAACTGGCCACACCGCCGTCAGGGAGGGTCTGGGTGAAATGGCCCGCAGGTGGCTCCTGGCCTGCGCAGCACCTCGGGACCCGCGCCACAGGCGGGCGCCGGCCTCCCCAGGAGCCCGGCCACCTGAGGGCGGCAGGCGAGCGCGGGCGCCTCAAGCCTCGCTAAAGACCATACGAGAAAGGCGTCTGTCATGGCAGGACCACCTGCAGCCCGTCGGGTCATCTCCCCTCCGCCTCCTTCCACCCCGGCCCCTGAAGAGCGGCTCCAACGCCCGTTAAGGTAGGAAAACCCTTCTGTGCAACTCACCAAACACGCACCGCAAACGGGCTAACAGACAGAAGCACGGCTGTTCTGCCGGGAGGACGGGAGGCCCGGGAGCCACTGCCCCTCCCCGACGCCACGGCGGGCTCTACCCTCCTCACCACCTCCCCATTTTAGGACTCGGGAGACCCTCCCCAAGGAGTTGGCAAGGTGCCCCCTCTGCACAGGCTGCACCTGCCCCGGGCGCCAGCCCAAAGCCCCGGGAGAATGGGAGTCTCCCTCCAGACGCCCAGCAGAGGCGGCCCTGGCACCGCAAGAGACTGGAGATGCACAGAAGGCGAGCCGGAGCCAAGGAGCCGACCTCTGGGACCGCCACGGAGAAACCCCCCCCCAGCACGGCCTCTGATCCTCAATCAACACCATCCTGGCCCGTGCTACACAGAAGATGTCACAGGTAAGCATATAAGCGCCAGACACCGCAATGCCGCTGTGAAGAGGGCCCCCCGCCCCCAGGCTGGAGGCAGGGGCAGGAAGACTCCAGGACAGAAGCCCAGTCCCTTTGCTGTCCCGTTCCCCTGCCTCCGGGCCTAGTCCCCACTACCCCACCCTGAGGACAAATGAGAACCCCCATCCACGGCCTCCAGAGGGCGCCTCTGGAGAGAGCATCAGGACGCAGGTGGGGGCCCGAGGGCAATGGCACCCCAAGTCAGGTCCAAGCTCAGGGCTCATGGTGGTCCCGGGGCAATGGCGCACACGGGGGTGGGGCGCAGACCCCCCCAGAGTGCCAGGGCTCAGACACAGGCACACTGTGGACCCACAAACCGCCCAGGCCCCATCTGCAGGCACGCAGGCACACGGCACCTCTGGGACCTGTCCTGGGCCCCCTGACATCCCCCTGCCACACCAGCATCCAGGAGGGAGAGACGGCTCTCCAGGCTTCGGTCCCACTGGACGGAAGGAGCCGGTCGCGGAGCCGTGGGACCGCCACCCAGCAGCGCGACAAGCCTGCCCCCAGGCCCCCCACCCCAGCTAGGGCGAGAAAGGAAGCAGGCCACTCTCAAGCTGGCATCTTCCCCCAGCAACGCTGGGGCCACCTTCCCAGTGCCGCCGGCTCTAACCGGCTCTCCACTGAAAACCTCCAGGGGCAGAGGAGGGGATCCGCCCCAAGCCGACGCGGAGAGCAGGACGGGCCCGCAGACAGGTGGGCCAGAGCGTGAGCAGGCGGCCTCACCAGAGCCCAGGCCAACACAGAGCCGACTCTGAGCCAGGCGACGCCTGCCAGGCTGGAGAGCTGGCCCAGGTGTCGGTGTCAGCCCGCCGCCGACAACCGTCGGGGCTCCCGGGGCTCAGGGACCAGCTGCCCCAGGAGCTCGAGCAGGGTGCACTGTCAGGTGGGAACGCACCGCAGCGCTGGCGCTGGCCGGGGCAGGCTCGGGGCCCCCGTTGACGTCGGCGCCCCTGTCCCGCTTGGCCTCCTCCAGGTCTGTCACCGTGCTCGGGCCCTTCTTCCTCTTGAGCTTGGCCAGGATGGAGGACTCGCGCTCCGGGAACGGGGGCATCTCCTCCAGGACGGTCGCCTGGCGGGAAAGCAAGCCAGGGTCAGCGCCACGGAGGGCGCCCGGCTTCCGGCCCCGGGCGGGGGGCGGTGCCCACCAGGATGTCGGTGCTGGCCACGGTGCTGAGCCGCAGGTACTCCACGGCCCGCTGCTGCAGCTCCACGTCGGCGTTGCGCAGCTGGCTGTCGCTGCGCAGCACGTCCTGGATGGTGCCCTTCACCTCCGGGAAGAGGTTCACGAACTTGATGTACGTAGACAGAAGCAGCGCCCTGGTGGGGACGCTGCAGAGGTGGAACTTGGAGTGCAGCAGGTTAAACTGGATCAGCGGGCTGCGTGGGGGCACAGAAGGGGCACAGGTCAGCCCCGGGGCCTGGCCCAGCCCCCAGGCGTCCCGCAGCGAGGGAGGGTGGGTGACGAGTGACTCAGGAGACCGGCCTCCCGCTGAGGCCTCGGCCGCGCCCTCCCAGCTGCGGGCTGAGTGCGGGCTGCCCTTGGCAGGGCCTGACCCCCGGCCACATGGCCCTCCCAGCAGAACCCCGACGTTCCGCCCGGGCCACCAGAGCCAACGCAGCCAAGAACCAGGGCGAGGGGCTCCCAGCGCCAGGCACTCACCTGGATCGGGGGTCTCCCGCTATCAAGTTCCCAAACTCCCCCAGGACGTAGCCACCCACTTTGACCAGGTTCTCGTGGCACGCCGGGGCCTGGAGGGCCTGCAAAAGGGTGCGTGGTGAGCAGGGCCACGAGCGCAGCGCAGGCCGGAGCAGCCGAGCCGGGAGCACGGGCTCAGCCGCCTTCCTGTGGAGCGCGGCCCCCCACGCCAGCCTGGCCCCCGGAACCCCGAGCCACTCCGGGCACCCGTTCCGGCCCGTCCGCCCTCCAGGCCGCCTCGGCAGAGGGGGCAGGAGCAGGGCAGCCCCAGGGCCGCGGCCGAGGCCGCCCCCAGCATGGGAGCGGACCCCCACCTGACAGGCAGGCCCAAGCAGGGCCAGCGCCTGGCAGTACCCGCTGCTGCCCACGGGCCGGCCGAGGCCGCGACCCCGGGCAGCCTCTCAGTCCGGCGCCCTCTGGGTAGCCAAGCGTGCCTCGCCCAGGACCGCTGTGCGGAGCTCAGGGCGAGAAGGGACGGAGGCCCCGCCGAGGCGCGGCGCTGCGGGGGTCAGGGAGTCGGGGGCGTGGGGGCGCGGGCGGGGGGGCGGGCGCCGGTGCACCTCAAACACGGTCTTGGCGGCGTAGCCCTGCGCGTCGTCCCGGTTGACGACGATCTGGATGACGCGGTACCAGACCTCCTCGCTCACGAAGTCGCCGGCGACGCGGATCAGGCCGAGGATGGTGTCCACGTACCACGTGTAGTCCACGGCGTACTTCTCCGCCAGGACGGCCACCTTCAGCACCTGCGGAGGACGGCGCACTCACCGGCCCGCCGCGCCAGCTCGGGGCTTCGGAGGGCCGGGCCCGCGGACCAGAGCGGCCAGCAGGTCCTCGAAGGGGCCCGGGAAGCTTCAGGCGCACAGAGGCACTGGAGACCACCAGCCACCTCCTCGCGGAGGGTCTGAGGCTGCCGCACTGGCCGCCAGGCACACGCGCCGAAGGGGAGGCTCTCGGGAGCCCCAGGAGGGCACGAGAAACCCCACTGGCAAAGGGGCCATGCTCCCCGGGGCCGCTGCTCTCACCAGCTCCCCTCTCCTCTCCATGGGAGACCCGCCCGCTGCCCAGGGGCACCCACTCCAGGCCACTGAAAGCAAACCGCTGGCCTCTCCAAGACACAGGCTCTCCTTGCCCTGAGCCTGCCCTCCACAGCACGAGCTGCCACCCTGACAGCCCCCCGCCTGGCTCCACCTCCCGACTGCACCCTCAGCCCCTGCTGCAGCCCGGCCCCCCGCCACCTGCTCTGCGCTCCCTCTGGCCTGTCCCGAGCCCCGTGTCATTCTGACACACCCTTGTCACTGCCCTTGGCCTTGTCCTTCAAGCCCAGGACTCGCTCTGACGCCGCACACTCAGGGCCCCTCACAGTCACCCTGGCCGGTGTCCCTGCTGCCGCCACCCTGCCATGGCGGCCTGGCTCCCAGGGACCTCTGCACCCTCATGCTCTCCGGCCAAGGTCCCTGCCCAGGTCACTGCCACAAGTCCTCCACGCTCCCTGACAGAGACACCTCCCAAGCCCCCAGACCCGAGGCCCCGCTCTGCCCGTCCTCACCACCTGCTGCGGGCAGGGGCGCTGAAGGCCCAGGTGTGGAGGCCCCGCAGTGCGCAGAGGTCGGGCTGGCCAGGCAGACGGACAGAGCACAGGCCCAGGACCTGAGAGCAGTGATGGCCGCGTCCTTGTGTCGGCGAACTGGGCCGAGGACGGGCACTCGCCAGTTAAGGGAGTAAGAGCCAAGGTGGAGCCCACCAACACGCGGGACCTCAGAGCCAACGCAGTCACACTGAAGACGGCGCCAGCTCTGCCCAGGGCACCACGTGGCAACAGCCCCCCCGGCCCTACCCCACCCGGAGGCCCCCTCCCTGTCCTGTGCCCTCCACATACCCTGGCCCTTTTTCCGGCTGGCTGACAGCTCAGTCAAGGGCCACACCCTCTGAGAGGGTGACAACCTGCTCCAGGGCTGCCCATGCTCCCCACTGAAGCTTGGCCATCAGCCCTGAGGGGCCAGCAACCGGCCCCTGGACCAGCCACAGTGGCCACAGCATTGAAAAAATAAACCCAAGCATCAGGAGTTCCCTTTGTGGCTCAGTGGTAAAGAACCCCACTAGCATCTAAGAAAACATGGGTTCCATCTCTGGCCTCGCTCAGTGGGTTAAGGATCCAGGGTTGCCATGAACTGGGGTGTAGGTCACGGATGCGGCTCGGATCCCGCATTGCTGTGGCTGTGGTGTCGATTTAACCCCTCGCCTGGGAACCTCCATGTGTCATGGGTGTGGCCCTAAAAAGACCAAAAAAAAAGAGAAAGAAAAAATTGACCTGAACATCTGACTCTGGGCAGAGCCACGTGGCTGTCACTTTCAAACCAAACGCCAGCCGAGAGCGGCCCTGAGGGTCACTCACGGCTCTGACCCTGGACACTCGCTCCACAAAGGACCCAAGGGGCCTTGGCTGTGCTCTGCCCCCAAGGAAGATTAATGCTTTTCCAAGACACGGAGGCTCAGGCCGCTGCACACGAGTCCACGCCGAGCCCCAGCGGCCCTGCGGGAAGCACGCCAGACGCGCGGAGGTCCAGGCCTGCTGCTCTCGGTTCCCAGGCACTCCGGCCCCTGGCTCTGCGCCCCCGACTGTCCCTCAACAGTGAAGCCCGCGGGGCGCGCGGGGCACGCATCGGGTACGCCTGCCCGCGCTGCAGTCGGCCAAGGCCACAGGAAACCAGCCACCGTGCAGCCGCAGTGCCCAGGCCTCTCCTTCCAGGGTCTCAGGAGCCCCGAGAAAAACCCGCCAAGCGAACGAAGATGAATGCAAAGGCACAGGTCGCGTGGTTCTGCCCCGGAATCTGAATCTGTGCTGCCTCGGCCACAGACCCGAAGCCTCCCCTGGGCCCTGGGAGGTGGGCAGGGCCGCGTCAAAGCCACTCTGAGAGACTAGCAGGCTGGACGCAGGACACTGACAGAAAAACTAAAGCAGGAATCTCTTACCGCAGCTGGCAGACTTGCAATAAAGTCTGAGGAACAGAGTTCCCGTCATGGCTCAGTGGTAATGAACCCGACTGGCATCCATGAGGACGTGGGTTCAATTCCCAGGCCTCGCTCAGTGGGTTGAAAGATCCAGCGTTACCACGAGCCGTGGTGCAGGCCGCAGACACGGCTCGGACCCCATGCTGCTGTGGCTGCGGTGGAGGCCGGCAGCTGCAGCTCCGATTCCACCCCTCGCCTGGGAACCTCCGTATGTCGCAGGTGTGGTCCTGAGAAGCAAAAAAAAAGTCTGTAGGACGGAACCAGAGACGAAGCAAACGCTTTGGCTGAGACTCGCGCGTCGTGAAGCCACCAGAACTCACAATCTCCTCTCGAATAGAGTAGTCGGCCGTCTCCAAGTAGCTCAGCATCTCGGCCACGATCTGCTGGGCGTTGCTGCGGTCGCACATGGCATAGAGCAGGTCCACGGCCCGCTGCCGCACGCTGACGTCCCGCTCCGTCTGGGAAACAAGCCCGAGGCAACAGCCGCGTGAGCAAGGCCCGGGGGGGAGATGGCGGCTGGCCATGGCGCCACCCACGGCGCCACCCACAGCGCCCAGGTGAGCCAGCCCCCCCCCCCCAGTCCTCAGCAGCCCCTCTCCCTTCCGAGACTCACCATCCAACCCCAGGGACCCCCCCAGGCTCGGGGCCTGCAGAGCCGCTCACAGGCCAACTCACCACCCCCGTGCTCCTGCGCTCGGACCAGGCAGCTCTGGGCCGGCTGGGCTCGCGCTCCGGCCCCCAAGAGGGGTCCGAGGCCTCCCACGGTGCAGTCACAGACCAGCCCCTTCCGCGTGGCCCGGGAGCCGGTGGCAGTGCTGGGTCCCGACCCCACCCCAGACGCGCCCATCAGCTCTGCCCTGGCACAAGGCCGCTGCGCAGCAAAGGTGAGAGGCGCTGCTGATGGGCCGAGCCCTCTGCACCCCAAGGACGGGCTTTTCTGCCCCAGGCACCAGAGGAGATGCCAGAACCACGCAGAGGAATGAGAAACCCCAGAAAGCTACATTCGAACCTTCGTGTGGCCTCGTGTTCAAAACACAGCAAAGATGTCTGTTAAACACGCGCACACACGAAGAAACAGGGCCGGCCCGACCCTCCACTGAGCCCGGGACCAGGACGGGGGCTTTGACAGCCTCCGTGCCCGCCCGCAGCGACACGGCCGCGGCCGACCCTGGCGACCCCGGCGAGCGGAAGACCTCGGCTGCATTCCCACCTCTAGAATCTCAGCTCCTTGAAAAAAGGGCATGTTCTTTTGCAAAGAGTGAGTTTTCTTGGAGACAAGGACAAAATATTTTATCCTTCTACCAAAAAGAAAAGTTTCCATCAACTCGAAAAAACATTTTTTTTTGGCTGCTCCTGGGCACATGGAGCTCCCGGGCTAGGGATCACACCCGAGCCACAGCTGCGACCTGCACTGGAGCGGCGGCAACACTCGAGCCTTTAACCCGCGGTGCCCGGCTAGGGATCGAAGCTGCATCCTGGAACTGCAGAGACGCTATGGATCCCCTGCGCCGCAGCAGCAACTTCTATCAAAGCCACTTTTTATTGTGACGCTGCCCACATGCAAGATGCAGTGTCAGCTGCCCTGTGTGGTGACGGCCACCTTGCAGGTGGCCAGAGAACTGCCTGGGGCAGGCGAGGCTGGCCAGACCCACTCTGGGTCCAAGCTGTGCAGCCGCCTGTGACCCCCTGGCCCTCACCAGCAGCTCCCCGCAGCTGCGGCACCCAGGACCAATGACCCGGGGGGCGGGGAACCCCCCACCCCCGCAGCGAGGTGGCACCCGGATCAGCACACTCGCCTTCAGGGCGTTGGTGACCGTCTCGATGTGTGTCTTCACGGCCTCGTGGGAGAACTCGGAGCTGGCCAGGGTGCACATGCTCTCCAGGGCCAGGTAGCGCAGGTTGGTTTCCCGGTGCTGCAGGAACTGGCCCAGCTGGTTACACGCGCGGACGAGCAGGTTGGGCTCACTGCACGGACAGGAGAGGTGCTGGGAGGGCCCTGCTGCCTGAGGCGGCACACCGCCGAGCACGGGCTCCAGGGCCCCGGAACTCAGACCCTGGGTCCCATTCCCTCTGGGCCTCACGCGTACCAGAGCTTTCCCAGCGCATCTGCAGAAATCTGTGCCCCCAGGAGGCTACACGCAGCCAAGGCACCAGGACCTGAGCCTCTGCCCTGAGCTCAGGCAGGTGGCACTCGGCTTCATCAAGTCGCGGCCAGGAGTGGCCTCTGGGCCAGAGAAGCCGCCTGGCCACTGCCACTAAGAGACGCTCAAGAAAGACGCACAGGTGTGGACCCAAAGGAGGCCACGGACTCAGGCGAAATCCCTGCCCTGTGCTGGTGACACTGCAGCCTTTGAGGCCGGCTGGGCCCGTCGGGAGCCCCCCGCCCCGCACCTGTCATGGTGGATGACGAGGCTGATGGCCTCGAAGAGCGCGGCGTTCTTGGCGTTGGAGTGCTGCACCTTCTTGGACTTGGGCGGTTCCTGGGCTTTGTTCAGAATCGTCTCCAGGCACTCGGTCAGGCGGCCTCGCACGGCAGGGTCTTCTGGGCAAGACAGACGGCTGTCGGCCGGGCTCCCCTCGCTGCACCGCCCGAGCGTGGGTGACCCTCGCCTCACAACCAACACCAGGGCCGAGGCTCCCTGTTCGAATCACGCGGCCACTTCAACGAAGAGGCTGCGGCAGCTCGGATAACCTCGTCCCTCTCGTTTCTCTTTTTTGGCTGCCCCGCTGCACGTGGAGCTCCCGGGCCAGGGATCAGATCCGAGCCACAGCTGTGGCCATGCCAGATCCCTGAACCCACCGTGCCGGGCCAGGGATCGAACCTGCCTCCTGGCCCTGCAGAGAGGTGGCCGATCCCGTTGCGCCACAGCTGGAACTGCAGCCTCGGACAATTTCACACGGTACCTCACACCCCCCGCAGCAGGGCCCGCGACAGGGCGAGCAGGGCCCGCTACAGGGCGAGCAGCTCACACCGCCACGTGAGAGACTCGGGAGGAAAAGCGCTCGGCCCCAAACCAACGAGGACGAGACGTAAAGACGCAACGACAAGGCCGTCTCTGTCTCTACGGCAAGTCTCACTTCTACCCAGGGCTCTGCCCCGCACTCGGCCCGCTCGCCAAACGTCGCGTCTCGGAATAAGACACGAACGGTGTCTCGGGGCCCGCGTTCAGGTGACACACGTCGTTAAGGTGACTTAGGACATGGGGTTTCAAATGGGTTTCAAGACTTATTCTAAAAGATTGTTTCAAAAACCTCTGCAGACCTGGCACTGCATCTGCCTGTCTGATGAGCAGAGCCAACCCCAAACCCTGACCACAGCGGGAGCCTCCACCAGCTGCTCCGGGACAGCAACGCCCGAGGCTCGCGATGGCAGCGGCCGGCAGGATCCTCAGGCGAGACCCAGGGACGGGGCGTCTCTGCCACAGCTGGTACCTGGGGGCGGGTAGCACTGCAGCAGCCTCAGCAGCTTCACGGACAGCCAGGGGGCCGGCACGAAGTAGTACGTGTAGTCCTGGAGGTCCGTGGAGGCCGACGTCACGATCTGCAAGACAGCGCAAGGCCGCGGGCGCTGGGCCGGTCGCCGAGGGGCCCTGCCGCAGGGCCCCCAGGCACGAGCGCCCAGACCGTGTCACACCCGCACTGCGGCCCAGGCGCCAGGAAGAGCCGCCTCTGCTGCGGGAGGGCCACCGCCCCTCCAGGGACCCGTGCCGCTGACACCGACCCGAAACCTCTCCGTGAGAGATGACGGTCACTTGAAGGTCAGAAACAAGGCGGCCGTCACCTCCCACCCTCGACCCTGCGTGGAGGTCGGAGCAGGAGCCGCAAGGCAGGCACTTTAAGCCAACAAGGACTGGGGAAGGAAGAGAGTCGTCCCTGGCCACAGACGGCAGGACGGGGTACAAAGACGCAACGCCATCCACGTACAAGTCATGGAAACTGACAGCTAAGCCGGGCAGGGCTGCTGACGTCAAGAGAAACAGTCAAAAACCAACTGCATAAGCCAGCAAACAGTATGTTACGATAACATTTTTAGGAGTTCCCGCCATGGCGCAGTGGAAACAAATCCGACTAGGATCCATGAGGTTGTGGGTTCAATCCCTGGCCTCGCTCAGTGGGTCAGGGATCCGGCATTGCTGTGAGCTATGGTGTAGGTCGCAGACGCGGCTCGGATCCCACATTGCTGTGGCTGTGGTGTAGGCCGGCAGCTACAGCTCCAATGCGACCCCCAGCCTGGGAACCTCCATATGCCGGAGAGCGCAGCCCTAAAAGACAAAAGACAAAAATAAGATAAAACAGAATACCAAAGACCTTGCACTCAAAAAAGCAAATATATTCACTGAATAAAAGAACTAAGCCCCAAACTCGGAGCTCCGTGCCCGCCCGCAGACCTACTCTGCTCAGCCTAGAGACGGCCAGCGAGACAGAGGTCTTGAACTCCTCCGGGTTCTTCTGCGCCAAGGTGGTGATGAGGCTGGTGGCCGCAGTGACCACCCCCTGGAAAGAAGAGGACACGACAGCACACATTCAGAGGCCAGGCCGAACACCTGAAGCCCGCCTCTCGTTTCGAACTCATTTTCCGAAGAAAACTTTTCGAGCAGCAAACGGACGGCCCACGGCTCCCAGGGACCATGTGATCGGCCCTCCATGTGTTTAGACACGGAGACGGCACACAGGGGTTGCTTCCTTTTTCTGGCTTCTCTCTGAAAACTGGGAAACCTGCAACTCCTCAGCAAAGGCCAGCAGCGGAGGGCAGCGGCTGGGCCCCCGTCTCTGCCCAGCTCCTGCCTGGCTCTGAGCACTGCCCCGGGTTAAGCACTGTGTGTTGGAGTTCCCATCGTGGCGCGGTGGTTAACAAATCTGACTAGGAACCAACCATGAGGTTGCAGGTTCCATCCCTGGCCTCGCTCAGTGGGTTAAGGATTCAGCGTTGCCGTGAGCTGTGGTGCAGGTTGCAGACGCGGCTCGGCTCCCGCGTTGCTGTGGCTGTGGTGTCGGCCGGCAGCTGCAGTTCGGATTAGACCCCCAGCCTGGGAACATCCATGTGCCGCAGGAGCAGCCCTAGAAGAGGCAAAAAGACAAAAAAAAAAAAAGCACTGTGTGTGGACCGCCGGTTCAGATTCGCTAGAATCGTCGTGACTCCAGCGTGAGAGGGTGGAGACAGTGGCTTGAAACGCCCGTTCTTCCCCTTCTCGAAAAGCGGGCCAGCCGGGCCTCCTCCACCGGTCCCAGCAGCGCCGCAGTCCCGAGGACCGCCGACCTCCCCAGGGAGCCCCGGTGGCGCTGGCCTCCGCACGCGGCCCAGGACACTGGCGTTTCTTCCCAGCAACTCGGTCTCCGGCAGGGAGACGCCGGTCAGGCCCAGGAGGCAAACAGGCAAGAATCAAAGGCGAAGCCAGGAAGCTCCCCGAGGAACAGACGGAAACCGGCCTCGTCTCGCGGGCCGGCAGCCGCCTGCTGAGCGGGCGGGGGAGGCGGCAGGGGCCCTGCGGCAAAGAGGCCGAGACGAGGAGCCGGCGAGCCCCACAGCCGACCTCACCCGAGCCACCGCCGTGCGAGTCCCCCGGCTGTGCAAGGACACCACGAAGGCCACGTCAAAGACGCGGCTCCAGCTGCCTTGCGGGCGGTCCGCTGGTCGGGGCAGCGCGTCCAGAGCCTAAGGAACGCGGCCGGCACGGCCTGCGGGCTCCACGGGCAGAGGCTCGCTCAGGACCTGGCCTGGTTCTCCAGGAAGCCGCGCGGGCGGTGAGTGAGTGAAGCAGGCGAGGTTGTGACAGAGCCGGGCTGCTGAGCGCAGGGTCTCCGCAGGCGGCATGGACAGGAGGGGGCTGGGGGCCCACGCGGCCCGGGCAGCTCCTCCCGCTCCTTCATGCTCACGCCCCCCCTCCTGCCCCCCCGCCAGCCTTTGGGCCCCATCTGGCATTGCACCGGCCTGGCGGAGGGGCTGCACATCAGAGACCCCACTCCCTAACACCGGCCCTGCTCCCGCTCACAGGGACCCCCCCCACACACACACAAACACCCGAACACCCAGGGACCCCTGACCTTGAGACCCAAGAAGCCAAATCTTGGGCCTTCCGTGGCAAAACCAGGAGGTGTATGACACGGAAGCCGTGGCCCACGGACGGCAGGCCTGCCGATGAAGGGACAGCCGGCAATGAGGCCGGCCCGCCCCGGCTGGCTGCCAATGCCCCCCACTGTCCACTGCCAGCAGGGCCCCACCAGGAAGGGCCAGGCAGTACCCTCGGCAACAGAGCCACGGACGGGACGTACAAAAGCAAGCCCAGCAGCCAGGGCAGAAGCACAGTGTCCAAGAGGGGCCCGGCCGCCCTGGGAATGCAGTGCTCCGGGCGGACGTCCGCCGGTGCGGGCCTGGGCGCCTGCCCCACGTGGCTGCAGGATGCTCCCCTGACAAGCAGGAGTGAAGCCGACAGGTGCCAAGACGCACAAAGGGCAGCATGGCACCCCCGGAGGCCCCCGCCCCACCTCCTCTGCTCCTGCCGGTGGCTAGCGGTTCCAGACAGCAGCCCAGGCCCTCCGTCCACTCCAGCTTCCAGCCTGGGCCTGAGTGAGGCCAGCCAGTCTCTCTGAGCCTCTCTCCTCATCTGCAAAACCGGTGAGAGGCCCGCGATCTCCAGCATCACCGCCTGACTCCACGGGCAGAGTCTGAACCCTAAGAGCCCGAGCGCGGCCCCGTGTGTGTGGTCAGCACATGAAAGCTGCAGGCACAGTGCTCGGGCCCGGGGCCCCTTCCCGGCAGCACGGCCGGGGAATGCCCGCTCCACGCTGGGGAGGCTGCCCCATGCGACCCCCACGCTCCCGGTAAGCGTGGGAAACGGGCTGTGCCCCCGCGACATGCCAGCACCACCACCAGCTCCCTCCCAATCCACACGCGGTAATCGTCTATTTTTAAGTTAATCTTGTTGTCTTTTTTTAGGGCCACGCCCGAGGCATATGGAGGTTCCCAGGCTAGGGCTCCAACTGGAGCTGCAGTCGCCAGCCTATGTCACGGCCACAGCAACACCAGATCCAAGCCGCATCTGCGACCTACACCACAGCTCACGGCAACTCCAGATCCTTAACCCACTGAGGGAGGCCAGGGATAGAACCCGCCTCCTCATGGATGCCCATCAGATTCGTCTCCACTATGCCACGGCGGGCACTCCGAGTTAATTTCTTTTTTTTTTTTTTGGCTGCCCCTGCCACGTGCAGATTCCCAGGCCAGGGATAAAACCTACACCACAGCAAAGACAACACCAGACCCCTAACGGCTAGGCTGCCAGAGAGCTCCTCAAGTTGATTTTTAAGGCGGATTTCTCTTCTGGGGAAAAAAATGAAGTAACAGCTAACAGTGCAATGGGACACTCCAGGTTGAGTTTCGATTCTCTCACGCACAACCCAACCCAGGCGGACGAGGCCCCTCGGTCCAGCGCCAGCTTCTTGCTGAGCCCGCCTTCCGTTTCACGGCGGACCAGGGCCTGGAGCGCGCGGCCAGGCCAGCCACAGCCACTGAGCGGCCCTCCGCTCCCCGTCCGCACCTGTGACGCGGGGAGGACCCAGCCTGGCTCGTGGGCTGGCTGTGCAGAGGAGCAAGGTGCAGGCCAGAGCTGAGCGGGGGCCACGGGGCACCCCCACGACAGCCCGAAGCGAGGCACATGCAGCGAGGGCTACTCCTGGAAGTCTCTGTGCCCAGCGAGAGGGTGAGCCCGTGCCCCACGGCAGGGGCCCCAGGCTCCAGCCACGGGCTGTGCAGGTCGGAAATGACACAGCCGCCCCCCGACGCTGTTCTGAAGGGGGAGGGCCCGTCTGCAGGCACCTACCAAGTGCTGGTCGTTGAGAAGGTGCACCACGCGGGACGTCCAGTCGCCCATGGGGACGAGGTCGGGGGACGTCCTGTACAGGCGCAGCAGGCACAGGGCCGCGCTCTGCTTCACGCTGTCCATGGTGTCTCTGCAAGAGGGACGGCACGGTCACTCCGGGGCTGCAGAGGCACCCCGTGTGGCCCCCACACGCCGAGCGCGGCCCAGAGCTGCAGAGAACTGCCCAGAAGCCCCAAGGAAGCAGAGGGTCTCCGTGCCGCCTGCGCCTGGACAGTGATGGACAGCCATCAGCTCCAGGGGCCGTCTCCCCAGGCCTGGGCCTCGCCCCGAGCGCGGCCACAGAAAGGGGCCGAGCCACCAGCCCCCTGCTCGTCACCGAGGCGGCAGTTCCGGTCCCTGGTACCTCCCAGCGGCTGAGGGCAGCCTTGGCGGTGCAGGCTGACAGTCCGCTCATGTTCCGGTGACGGAGTTGCGGCATTTCTCACAGCGCACATAATTACACCCAATCCCAACCGGCAGGTGTCTGAGCACCTGCGCGGCCACGGAGCCCCGTGTCCCCGACCTGCATCATGACCGGCAGGGGCGGGAGCCCTCCTGCGCCCCCACTGCCGTCACGCACCTGCCCAGATCCTTGCTGCCAAAGCCCTGGAGCAGCTGCGTGCAAAGCCCGCGAGCTGGAAGCCGCACGGGGAGGCCGGCGGGGACACGCAGGTGCCCAGGAGAGGGGCACCTGGAGGTGCTCTGCCCCGGCTGTAAGGCCGGCTAAGGACAGTTTCCAGGGAGCTGCCCCCCACCCCCCTTCCCTAACCCCAGCCCAGTCCGGCTGCGCAGCCAGGCAGGCAGCAACCCTGCCATGGAGGGCCCCGGTGGGGCCGTCCAGACATGTCTGGAAGGCGCTCCCTCCTGGCTCAGTGGGTTAAGAACCCGACTGGGACCCATGAGGATGTGGGTTCGACCCCTGGCCTCGCTCAGGCGTTGCCGTGAGCTATGGTGTAGGCCGCAGACACGGCTCAGATCCTGCATGGCTGTGGCCGCGGCTGTAGCAGATTCGAACCCCTAGCCTGGGAGCCTCCCTCTGCCGCGGGTGTGGGCAGAGAAAAGAAGGGAAAAAACAAAAGAGATACGTCTGCAAGAACCCGTGCCCAGGCCCGGGGCCTGCCAGCTGAGCGGGGCTCCTGTCCCGTGCGGAGGGACGAGGAAGGCGTGGGGCCGTCTCTCCCCCTCGCCTCTTCTTAGCTTGCTCATTCCCCATGGGCCCAAACCGAGATGAAAAACCCCTAAACTGCCCGCCGTTCCAGAGCAAAGAGAAGTCCCTCTACTGAGAAGCTCTCTCCTGGAGGCGGACACTCTGGGGACGAGGGCGGATGCCTGTCCCTCTGGGCCCGCGCCACACACACCGGGCACGGCGGGCAGCCGTGCCCTCCAGGATGGCCCGGCGCTGTTTCAAACGGCTTCAGAGCCGCCAGCCCCCCGGCTTCCCTCCAAACGACAGAGGGGGTTCCTGAGGACTTGGGTGCGCGACGGCTGCCTCAGTCCCGCCTCCGGGAAAGGGCCAGAAGTGGCACCGTGCCCGCAGGCCACCGCGTGCCCTGTGAGGCCCCAGTGCAGGTGGTGGCTCCACCGGCTCCTCGGCAGCTCCGGGGCGGGAGGGCCTCTAAACGCTCTGCGTCTCCATCTCGTCCTCTCGGCGCCGCACCCGACGGGGAGGGCCCGGGGCGGCACCGTCTCTGAGTGGTTCCACACTGAACCACTTCACGCGAGGGGGAAGCGCATTTGCAGCCCGGCCCCGGACGCCTACCCGGCTACAAGGATTTTCGGAATCTCCCCGGCAAAGGCCTCGGCCATCTCGCGGCTGCCCACGTTGGCGATGCAGTGCAGGGCCAGGCCCATGAAGGTGGGGTTGCGACTGGCCAGGTCGTTCTTGACGGCATTGTTGATCAGGCGGATGAGCTCGCTGTTGGAGTTCACCAGCACGGAGATGAAGAGGTAGCCCTGGGTGCGGAGACAGGACAGAGGCTCGGCCCACAGCGCGCTGGCTGCTTCCAGGCTGCCCTGCGGGCCCGTCCGCCTTCCTCCCGCCGGGGAAGGTCTGGGGACGAGCCCAAGAGGCACCGAGGCGCTGTCCGCACGGGATCAGCCACCTCGGTCCCCCGGCCCCACGCGCGTCTCGCCGGTGACCTGCGCGCACCGCCGTCCCGAGCAGCCTGGGGAGGGGCCTCGGCTGTCACGCAGCAACTGCGGGACGTCCAGAAACGCAGCTGCCGGCCGCCTTCCCTCTCTCATGAATCCGCCTCTGGCCCCGGCTTCCCCGGGTTCCAGACTGCGTCACCCCCACGCCGGGACACTGAATTCTCAGCCCCCAGGGGTCTCGGGAGAAAAGCGGGCCAGGGAGCTCGCCGCCTCCTCCGAGTTCCCACCCTGCTCTACCTCTGGCTGTCCTTCTCTGCCCCCGCCCGCCTCGTCCACCCCGCGTCCCGTCTCAGCCCAGGGAGCCCTCCCTACCGCCTCCCGCTTCTCAGGGCCCGGGGAGCTGTAGGCGCGTCCTTCGCTGGGCACCGGCCACAGCCCCGGCCTCCCGCCTGGGGTGATGCCGTCTCCCCACCGCAGAAGAGCAGGACCCACGCGCCCCCGGGACCCCCCGGCACACTGCAGGCTCCACAGCAAAATAAATCCTGCTGAGCAAGTACTAATACTTCACAAAATTCCGGGGGCACCTGGGGTATCTTTTCCGTTTCTGTAAGTTAAGTTTGTGGACAAATGGGAGGAAAATGTTACTCTCTAACACTCAAGAAAACCCAGAAATCATCCTACTCCAAGAGGACGCAGGGCCGACGTCACCCAGCCTGCGAGGGCCACAGCTGCCCGGCACCGGTCCCGCCTGGGAAGGCACGGCAGTGGAGGCGCGGCCGCCTGCCTTTGGCCTCTAAACCGTGCGGCTGCGGCGCCCGCTGCGAAAACAAGTTGCACGAGGGGCCACAAGGGGAGCGGGGCTGTGAGGTGCCCGCGAAGGCACGGGGGGAGGGACGCCGGCCCCTCCCTCGGGGGCAGGCCTCGTGGGGACCGGCACGCGTCATGTGGGACCTGCTGGGTCCGGGCCGCGCCCACCCAAACCCACAGGAACCCCGACTCGGTGGAAGGTGGAAGCAAAAAGCAAGAAAAGGAGTTCCTGTCGGGACTCAGCCGAACGAATCTGACTTCGGACACAGGTTCGATCCCGGGCCTCGCTCAGTGGGTTAAGGCTCCGGCGTTGCGGGAGCTGTGCTGTAGGCCACAGACGCGGCTCGGATCCCGCGTGGCTGTGGCGCAGGCCGGTGGCTGCGGCTCCAATGGGACCCCTCACCTGAGACCGTCCATGTGCCGCAGGGGCGGCCCTAAAGAGACCAAAAAAAGGCAAGAAAAAAACGGCCCCTTCTCAGGGGGCCCCGGGGGCAGGGCCGAGCGCCGCGGCCGCCACTCACAATCTGCTTCTCGGTGTATCTGTTGGAGCTCAGCAGGTTCACGGCCTCCATGTGGCCGAAGTCGATGTCGTGGCCCAGCAGGAAGATGAAGAGCAGCTTGCACACGTACTTCTTCTTGCTGTAGCCGTCCAGAGCCTTGTCACCTGCGGGCAGGGGCGGGCGGAGCAGGAGGCAGGCGGTGGGACACAGCGCCAGCCCAGCCAGCACACGGCGGCGTGCACGGTGGAGTCCCAACGTGTCCCCGCACGCCACCAGTCCGGACGCCCACCCGACGGCAGGAGGCCCGCCCCCAGACGGACCCGGGCAGATGCAGGCAGGCGGCCTCACTCCAACTGCCCATGCCCCTGCCGGGCCACCCTGTCTGGCCCGGGAACTTGGCCTTTTAAGTGCTTGCGAACAGGCAGATCAGGCTTCTCGTCGTGGCTCAGCAGTTACCGAGCCCAACGAGGAACCGCGAGGACACGGGTTCGATCCCTGGCCTCGCTCAGCGGGTAAAGGACCCGGCGTTGCTGTGAGCCGCAAACATGGCTCAGATCCAAGGGTTGCTGTGGCTGTGGTGCAGGCCGGCAAGGGCAGCTCTGATTCGACCCCTAGCCTGGGAACTTCCATATGCTACGAATGTGGCCCTAAAAAGCAAAAAAAAAAACCCACAAAAGGACAGCTGAGCAATGCTGTCTCCAATACCAGAAGCTGTCATTTCCCCCGGGAAGTGCGGGACTTGTCTAGCCAACAACAGAGGGGACCGCCTGGGAGGCTGGCCGTCTTCCGGGCCAGGTGCTGCAGGACCCGACGCAGGGTCCCTCCCACAGCCCCTAAGGCTGGGCGCTGGGGACACCAGAGGCAGCATCTGAGGGCCGAGCACACTGGAGAGTCAGGCCCACGGCTCGGGGAGAGCAGCTAAGAGCCTTGGGCCGGACGTTGTGGGGGGGGCGCTGCCGGGACCTGGGGGGGAAGCCAATGCCATGAGGCCATCTGGGAACCTCACAAGTACCTCGCAGAGTCAGGGACCAACCCAGGTCCCAGCCCAGAGAGGAGGTGACAGGTGACCCTGGCTGAAGCCAGGCCCTAAGGAGCACAAGCTCGGGGGGGGGGGGTGGAAGGGGTGTGCTGTACCCACAAAGGGGACAGACAGGGAAACTGGTATGTCTGGGCCACAACCCAGCACAAGCGGAGAGAAGCCACAGCCCCCAAGGACGCCTGGCCCAGGCCTGCTCTCCCCAGGCCTGGCAGAGGCGGCCAACGCGCAGCTGGCCCCTCCCCTGGCACCTGTCCCCGCAGGACCCTCCTGGTCTCAAGCGCTTCTCACCTGCTCGAGTGACCCCGCAGAAGCCTCTCCCTTCCAGCCGCCCACCTAATGTGGCCTGCACCCTGGCTTCTCTGAGCTGCCCCCGGGCTCCAAGGAGGCGACTGCAAATCCATCCTCTGGGGCCACCTGCTGCTGGTCCTGCACCCTCGAGGCAGTGCAGCAGCTCCTCACAGCGCCGTCCCCCTTGCCCTCGGTATGGCCCGCCCTGGCACCCCTGAGCGAGGCCACCCTCCGCCGGTCTGGTGTGGGCCAGGGCTGTTGAGATTCCGGTCATCCCCACTGCTGCACCGAGGCCCTTCTATTTGCCAGGGGGATGAAGACAGTGACACCCACACCCCTGACTGCTGGGAAGGTCCCAGGGGAGCAGGTAGGAAAGGCCACAGACCACACGTTCACCCCAACAGAGGACCGGGGCTCCTGCCTGCGCCCCTCAGGGCTGGCACAGAAGGGAAACGTGCCCCCTTGTCCTCCAGTGGCGGCTGGAGGGGAGGACAGGTGCCCTTCCATCGCCTGCCAACTGCATCAGAGCCAGGCCAGCCCTGCAAGCGCCACCGGCACTTGCCCCTCCTGCCTGAGCCACTCACGCCTCTCGGGCCCTCACCCATCCCTTCCGCCAGCGGCTGTGGCCAAGGCAGCCCAAGGTAACTGCTCTTTAGGGCAGAGAAGGGTCGCCAGCCCAGCCTGGCATCCAGAAGCTCTGTTCATGACCCAGGAAGCCTCGTGAGACATGGGCTCGCCCTCTGTGCCTTAAGGACAGGAGCCTCGTGCGACAGCTGTGGCCTGCGACACGCAGGTCTCCAGCCTCCTGCCTCCACGGGGGCGGGCTCCCAGCCCACTGCGAGACCTGGACCCGACCACCCCCAGGCAGACCCTGACAAGTAAGAGGCCGGGAAGAGCCCACAGGTTCCCCTGCAGCTGCAGCCCCCACCTTCTGTCCCTCGGGAAGTGCGCCCAAGCTCCAGAGACCAGTCCTCCTGGGCGACGCTCCCCTGAGCCCCGTCTCACCCTTCTCTCCCGGAGCTGGGCGCTCCCCGAGCATCCTGTGATGCTCGGCCAGGTAAGAGCCGACTCCGAGCCTCCCTCCAGCCCCACCTCAGCCAGGAGAGGCTCTAGAACTGCTCACACCAGAGGCCTAACTCTTCCCTCCCCAGGAGCCCCACAGACCTGGGGCGTCCTCTTGACTCGCCCCAGCACTTACTGAATCCAGCTCTTTAAGAAAAGGAAACGAGGAGTTCCCATCGTGGCGCCGTGGAAACAAATCCGATTAAGAACCATGAGGTTGCGGGTTCGATCCCTGGCCTCACGCTCAGTGGGTTAAGGATCTGGCGTTGCCGTGAGCTGTGGTCTAGGTCATAGACGCGGCTCGGATCTGGCGTGGCTGTGGTGTGGGCCGGCAGCTGCAGCTCCGATTAGACCCCTCCCCTGGGAACCTCCACATGCCACAGGTGTGGCCCTAAAAAGACAAAAAGACCAAAAAGGGGTGGGGGATGCAAATTAAAAGCACAGGGAGGCACCACTGCACACCCACTAGAAAAACTACGGTTTAAAAGACGAACCACGCCCAGCTCTGGCAGGGCTGACTGTGGAGGGCTGCGGACTCAACACGGCTGCTGGGGGCACAAAACAGGACAGCCCCCCGACGACACGGCGCATCCTCAACAGGTCAGACGCGCGCGTCCCAGGAGTGACGCCAAGCCCCATGTGCCAGTTCACAGCAGCTCCAGCCGGCAGGCAGCACAGAAACAGCCCAGACGTGCACCCTGGTGAGCAGGCCAGTGCCGTGGGCAAAGCCCGGAAGCGCCACGCCAAGTCACAGACAGCAGACCGCGAAGGCCTCACCACACGCTCCTTCCCCGTGAGATTCCCAGAAACGGCAGAACTCCGGCGGCAGAGAGCAGCTCCGGGCCTGCGGGGGCCGGGGAGGCGGCCAAGCGGAGGGACGCAGGGCTCGCACTGCGTGCAAAGGTTGTCTGTCTTGTCTGTGGGGTGGTGACACAAATGGTGGCTTTTGGCACGTATTTACCAAAACTCAAATTCTACACTGAAAATGAGGGCATTTTACGGAAGGTTACATCCCATAAAAACAGCCTTTTGAAAAATTACTCTGCCATTGGCGTTTCCGTTGTAGCTCAGCAGTAGCAAACCTGACTAGGATCCCTGAGGACGTGGGTTCCATCCTGGCCTCGCTCAGTGGGTTAAGGATCCGGCGTTGTCGGGAGCTGGGGTGTAGGCTGCAGACTGGCTCAGGTTCTGCGTTGCTGTGGCTGTGGTGCAGGCCGGCAGCTACAGCTCTGATTCCTCCCTTAGCCTGTGCACTTCCATATGCCTCGGGTGCGGCCCTAAAAACAAACAAAAAAAATTACTCTGCCAAAATATCCCAGGAAAAGAAGAGCAAAAGATGAAAGAGATGGGCAGGTGACAGCAAGCGGTGCCACCGGGCGGCAGCACCTGGAGGGGGCAGAGCAGCCCTGCACGTCAGCGCGGCCGCTGCCCCCACGAAGCGGTGGGTCTCTGCCAAGTCCCTCTGCGCCTCCGGGGCCTTGTTATTGGTCTTTCGACCCTTAGCACCTGGACCTGCTGGGCCCAGCAGCGAACCAGCAAATTCCTGTCGCTACGGGGCAAACTCCTGAAGCCCAGCAGGAGAAGCACCGCCGAGCTTCCCGACGGGACCGCCCAATGCCTGTTTCCAGAGGTTCCAAGACTGAGCAGGGCCAGTTCATGTCCCAGGAACGGCTCCCCCCACCGGAAAGCCCAGTGGCATCCACGAGCCCCGGTTCCCGCCCAGGGCTCTGCCCCCAAGACCCCAGATGGCTCTCGTCCAGCCCAGCGGCCCTAGAGCCCACCTCCTCCTGGGGGAGGTGGGAAGACACCGCCACCGCGGGGCACAGCCTCCGGCGTGGCAGACGGCCAGGCTTCCCGAGGACGCCCCTGGGCGTCCCCAGCCCTGTCCACAAGCCGGCCCCTTCCTCGGCCTGCTGCCAAGTACTTCAACCTCCGCGGACGTCCACCTCAGCCCTCGAGACGCTGCCCTCACCCAGCGACCTGGGCACCAAGCTGCCCGCTCCCGTCGGGCCCGGGACGGCCGGTCTCCGGCCTGAAGCGCGCCCCCGCCCTCCTCTAGCTCAGGCCTCTCCTCCTCGTCGGGAAAAGGTCCGATCACCTTCACTCTGAAAGGAGTTGCGGACACAGCCTCGGCACCATCCTGACAGGAGCGGCGTCCCCGCGGCTCCGGGGACACCCCCGCGCCGGCCACACCCCGCCGGCCCAGCCCGGTTTCCTGTCCCGCTGTCCCAAGTGCGCGTCCAGGTGCGGACACGGGCTTCTCCCTCGCTGTGGCCGTGCTCGCGGCATCAGCGGTGGGGAACGTCCGTCACGGTGGTTCCACTTCCTCCCGGGAGGGGACCAGGCCCTCCGACCTCTGTGCCCGGGGGGCTGTCTCCCTGCCCACACGGACCCACCGCCACCTGCCAGGCACGGCCCCCACCCGAGCTCCCCATCGCAGTTGCTCATCTTTCAGTTCTAGAATCTCCCCTCGGTCTTACTGCAAAATCGGCTACGTCACTCTTTTTAACCCTTGCCAAGGCCGCCGCTGAAATGTTCAAAGGCGCTTCTGTCCCCGTGAGCGCGGTGCGCCTAGTTCTCCACCAGAGTCTGGACCCGCTTCCGTTGTCCGTTGTCTCTGCCAGCTCTCGCGCGGGACCCCGATTCTCAGGGGGCCTCCGCATCTGCGACGATGCTGGGCAGCATCCTGGAAAAGTGCCCCGTGGGCTCCTCCCAGCCGACGACAGGCACAGCTCCCTCGAGAGGAGCGGGTCCCTCCCTGGCGTCCCGCGGAGCGACCCAAGGCCAGACGCCCGCTGCAGGCCTAGGGCAGGACGGCATCCGTCCCCGGCCGCTCTCGCCCGAAGGGCACAGCCTCTGGGGCCTCAGGTCAAAGGAGAAAAAGGTCTCGCTTTGGTGGGCTCTGGGCTGACCACCTAGACCCCAGCTGCTCGACTGCAGCCCGCGGCCACCAGAGACCGGGCCGGGGGCGGGGGCAGCCTGCCTGGCCTCCACCTGCTGGACGGCAGCCGCACGCCCCACCCGGCTGGGACGGCACAATCCCGGCGGACAACCGCCGCGCTAGACCTGGAAGTCACGGAGAGCCAGGCCCCGTCCCAGGGCTGCGCTGGGTTAGCCAGCTCCCCGGCGCAGCGTGAGGCCCTGCTCGCTCTCGCAGGCCCTGGAATCCGCCTCTCTTCTCGTTACTGCAGGACACTTGCAAGCTGTTTTCAGCGCCAGGCCTCTTCTATGTTTTTTGTCTTTTTAGGGCTGCGCCTGCAGTATATGGAGATTCCCAGGCTAGAGGTCCGATTGGAGCTGTAGCTGTCCGCCTGTGTCACGGCCACAGCAACTCAGGAGCCAAGTCATGTCTGCAACCTGCACCACAGCTCACGCCACGCCAGATCCTTAACCCACTGAGCGAGGCCAGGGATCGAACCACATCCTCATGGATGTTAGTTGGGTTCGTCAACTGCTGAGCCACGACGGGAACTCCAGGACCAGGCCTCTTCTTAAGTTGGTTCCACTGGAAGGACTGGTCTAAGTCTGCACTGTCCAACATGGCAGCTTCTAGCCTCACGCAGTGGCCGTGCGCTTCGCACGTGGCTGCTCTGAACTGAGTGTGTTCTACGCGTGACATTTCAAAGTCCTGGCACGAGAAAAACTGCACGTTATCTCAGTAACTTTTTCTGTTGAGTACCTGTTGCAGTGATGATATTTTAGGCATCCTGGGTTAAATGAACAATATTAAAATTCGTCTCGCCTGCTTCTTTTTCGTCTTTTTCAAGGGGGCTCCTGGAGAATCCAGAGTCGCACGTGTGACCTGAGTCGTGTTTCCAGTGGACGGCCCAGACGGAGACGCATCTGGAAGCGCCGTTGGAGCTGCCATGCCCTCCCTGCTGAGGGCAAGGGGCAGGTTTCCTCGCGCCTGCTTCCTCTCAGGACCCCCGGGGCTCCATAACTGCCAGCTGCTCGACGGAGCAGAGGGGCCTCCCTCCCCACCCAGGAGGGGCGGCTGAGGCAAGAGAAAGCACCTTTAGGGCCATGACCCCTCCGCCACACACGCTGAGCGCTCGCTAGGAGCCCCCCACCCAGGACCACGCACGCACGCACTTCCACACCCGGACCCCCTGCCGCCCCGGCAGCAGACCCGGCTGCCCCGCGTGACGGCTGGAGGGGCTTCACGCTGTGGCCCAGCGGCCCAACACCCCCACCCCGGGCCAGACACCACTGGCGGGCGACCTCCACTCCGAAGCTCCCTGAGGGCGAGGGACAAGCCTGGTGGCCCGTGGCCTCTGTCTGATGCCTCCCCCGCTTCTCACAGGGTCACTTGGTCGATGTTCTGTCCCCACCCCCCCGAGCCCGGCCTGCGCGCATCAGCAGCCCACGGAACAGCTGAGGGAAGCGGGGCAGGAGGAGGAGCCTCTGACCAGGTAACCGCTCGTGGCCCTCCGAGCAGGCGCCATCGGGGGCATCGGGGCGGCTTCCCTCTCCGCCTCTCCGCCGCCGCCCCGGACGCTCCCTCCCGTGAAGGACCCTTCACCAGAGACGGCGGGTGCGCGCGGCAGGGCTGCCACCCCAGCTGTCCCCAGGGAGCCGTCCCTTACACGACACCAGTGAGGCGCTCCCTCGGGGCGCAGGGGTTAAGGATCTGGCTTTGTCACCACTGGGGCTCCGGCTACAGCTGTGGCACAGGTTCAGGCCCTGGTCTGGGAACTTTCACATGTCACAGGTGCAGCCAAAAATAAAAACACAAACCCACCAGCGAGACCCCCCCCGCCCCAGAGCAGCCCAAACCCAGGACAGGACGTGGCCCACGCCAGGCGGGTCTGCGGCACCAGCGCTCATCCTTCCCTGGGGACGCAGGCGGGCGGCCGCTTAGGAGACAGCCTGGCGGTTCCTTACAAAACCAAACATACTCCCGCCGTGTGCTCGGCGCTCGTGCTCCCTGGTATTTGCCCCGAGAGCTGCCAACGCAGGACCACCGGAGACGCTGCCCAGGGAGGCTGAGAGCAGCTTCATTCCCAGGTGTCAAAACTGGGAACCAGCCTCGACGTCCCTCCGCAGATGAATGGCACACAGACGGCACTCAGACGACGACGGGGCGGCATTCGGCCCCCGAAAGAAAGGCGCTCTCCGGCCGCAAAAAGGCGTGGAGGAGCCTCGGCCGCACCCGACGGAGAGGGCAAAGGCGGCCGCGGCAGGGGTCCACCTCGAGGACACGTCGGCCAGCCGAGGTGCAGCTCAGGGCGGCAGAGGGTTCGGGACGGCCAGCAGAGGAGGGGAGGGTGAGTGGGTCTCGGGGCTGTGGGCGGGCGCGGGACCAGCCGGGAGCACATGTCCCATGCGTCTGGCCACCCGCAGACCGCACAGCACCCGCGTGAACCCTAAGGCCAAGAGTGGCTTTGGGTGACGATGACGTGTCCGGGCGGGCTCACAGCGTCTCCAGCTGCTGGTGGGGAGGTGGCAGACGGGAGGCTGGCCAGGGGTGGGCACATGGGGGGACACACGACACTCTGCACCTTCCACTCCATTCTGCTGGGAACCTAAAACCACTCTAAAAAATTCTTCTTTTTTTTTTTGTCTTTTTATGGCCACACCCATGGCATATGGAGGTTCCCAGGCTAGGGGTTTCATTGTCGCTTCAGCCGCCAACCTATGCCACAGCCATAGCAACGCAGATTCCGAGCCAGATCCTTAACCCACTGAGTGAGGCCAGGGATCGAATCTGCAACCCCATGGTTCCTAGTCGGATTCATTTCTGCTGCGCCACAACGGGAACTCCATAAAAAATTCTGAATTTTAAAAAGGGTTTAAGCAATGAAAGTTATAAACAAAAGTATATATTAGCAAATCATTTCACACACAACTTCACACGGTTTGCAGAGCTTCCAGAGGGTCCTTGGGCCTGGTTAAGACTGAGACACACTACTCTCCCAGGGGCTCAGCAGCATCTATCGACTGTCACAACCCAGCTCCACTAGTTGCTGCGTCGTCTGAGCACACAGGACACCCACGCGCACGTGCTGCCAAGGCCCCAGCCTGGCTCTACGGCACCAGCCCCTCCTCCGCGCAGCTCTTCGGGGCAATTTCAGCCACTCTCGCGGCTCAGGTCGGCTCAGAGACTTGCACCAGGTCTCTCTCGTGGAAAACCTACCTGAAAAACGAAGGCTGAAGGGACCGGCCAGTCTCATGGACACAAGTCCCAAGACTGAAAACCTACACTCGGCCCTTCTTCCAGCTGAGGAGGCTCAGCGAAGGTGGCCGCCCCCAGCCCCTCCGGAGAAGCCGCTCCCTGAGCAGGCAGGTCATGGGAGCTTACGCATCGACCTGTGGCGACACCTCCAAGGAGAAGGGCTGAGGTCTGTGCCGCCCTCCCTGCCTGGGGCTCGTCCTTGGCCCCGAGGCGTCTCGGCTGCTGGCTCCCACCCTCCTCGGCCTCCTGGAGCAGAGCCCGCGGGTGGAAGTGGCCGCTCTAGATCACTGTCCTTGCAGCTCCAGGCAAGGGCGGTCCTGGGAAGGGCCGTCATCGGATCATCTCTGCACAAGCCATCGGATGACTGAGGCACACCCGCGGGCCTGACTCTGACCACTTTCATCCCAACACAGCCACGACCAAAACGACACTCAGACCGTAGCCTTGGTTTAAAGTGAGGAGAAAAAAAAGCTGTTAAAAGATTAAGTCCCTGCTGTACGAAGGCTACAAGAGAGCGTTTCCTAACAGAAAACACACTTACCTTTAAATTTTGACCTAATGTTTGCCAGCTCTTTGTTTATTCTCTTTATTTCAGCTTCTTTACTTTTGCCTAGAAAAAGAGAGGACAAAAATGCATCTTGCTTTAAGTGATTTCTAAACAAACACCCACCCCTGACCAGACAGACACGGCAGAACCAAAGGCAGAACCAAAGGCAGAACCACGGCTCTCAGGAGCCCAGGAAAGAAGCTACCAGCCCACACTGGCGGCCAGCCGGGGGCAGCGGAGGCAGGAGCCAGGCTCTGACAGCTGCGGGCAGCCGCGTGGTCAGGACCGCAGCACGTCTGCGAGGCCCCAGGGACAGGGGCCTGCCCCCCGGAGCCCGCGTTCAGCCCTGCCTCCCTCATCCTGCAAGTGGAGCCGCGCCAAGGCCACCGAACAGATTCCACGATAAACCGCTACCGGCTAAGGCTCTGTCCCAAGGCGGACTTTTACCGCCACGGATGACACTTAAAGCATAAGGTCTGAACGACTGTAGGCGTCTAACTGTCCTTCTTCATGAAATTCGCCAACCTACACAACCTGCCAAGTCCTCTTTGATAAGAGTCAAGGAAGTCTGGGAATTAGCCATCATATTTTAAAAGGGTGGAAGGCACATTATACATGCGACGGTCAAACTGCCCCACGCCCCACGCCCGCCTTCCTGAAACGAGGATGTGCGCGTGTGCAACGGAGATGGGACGGTGCCCAGGCTGGCTCCTCCGTGACTCCACGCAGAAACAGCCTGGGCCACGCATCTTAGCAACGCTGTAAAACACAACAAACCGGAGTCCCCTGGTGGCTCGGTAGGTAGGTTAAGGATCCAGCACTGCCGCTACGGTGGCCCAGATGACGGCCGTGGCATGTGTTCAATCCCTGGCCTGGGAACTTCCACACACACACCCCGAAAAAACCAAAACACACAGCTGCCCATCCCGCAGGATCAGGTGAGTCTTACGTTCACACTTGTGGGAACCTCCACCACTTTTCGAGAGCCGGAGTGAAGTCTGCCATGAAAGACCCTCTTCCGGCAAGGCCTGGGTTTCCCGATTCTCCTCCCGGGGAGCGGGGCTCCCAGGGCACCCCCCCAAGCAGCGCACCGCAGACCCGGCGCTCACAGACGCCCGCACGCTCGGCTCCCCTGGCCTCCTCCAGACACGCCTCTGAGGTCGCCGCCCTGGAACTGCTCTCACCTCCCGCTCCCCAGCAAGGAACTGCCCTCTCCCTGGGACACCCCTCAGGCCCCCCCGACACCCCCATCTTTTTCTACTAGCTTTTGCTAGTACACACATCTGCCGCACTAACGCAGGACCCTTTCCCACCGGGAAAGGCCCGGTCAGGGCCTCCCCCACCAGGCCCGGTTCCTGGTGCCGGAACTTAGAATGAAGCCAGACTTCCTGCCCCTGGGGAGCTGCCATGCCAATGGGGGGAGAGGGAGGGGGCTGGGGGTCTTTAACAAAACAGGCACAATCCAGTCAGCTCTGTGCAAGGGGCGTGCAGGCCACGAGGAGAGCCCGACCCCGACCCTGACCCCGACCCCGCTGGCAGCGAGCAGCTGCCGGCTGTGCCCGGTTTCCTCGTCTCTGAGAGGACAACCCTGTGCCCCAGAGGAAATCACTTCCCAGCTCTGAGCACCGTTCCCGCAAAAGGGCGACCATCAGAAACGACAAGACCCCGGGCCGTGCGTCTGGGGGAGGGAAGGCGGGGGAGGGAGAGCCCCCCCCCCCCCGGACCCGGGGCCTCACCTGGCCTCCCCCCCGCCCCCGAGGGACGAGGGACAGAGAGGGCCACAGAGGCGGCAGACAGAGGCGGCAGACGGGAGCGGGCAGAAAAGCCAACCGACTCTGCCGCCAGCCCCCCGACGGCCCAGAGACGAACTCCGCAAAAGACAAGCAGCGGGCGGGGAGGGCTGAGGTCACACCCGACACACAGAGATGACGAGAAGAGACGAGCAAGGAGCAGAACGACACCCCGACAGAGAGAGACCGACGGCCCCACAGGCCGGAGCCAGGCTGCAGCCCCCAAGCTCAAAACAAGCTGGACGAGTGAGAAAACCAAGAAGACACGTAAACCTCCACAGAAAAACTCAGGTATCAGGCAAGAGAAATCACGTCCACCAGAAATGTGTGTGATCATTTCAGGGAGTTCCCCTGTGGCAGAGCAGCTTGGGGATCCAGTGCTGTCACTGCGGTGGCTCAGGTCAGTGCCGTGGCAAGGGTTCAACCCCTGGGCCGGGAACTTCCACATGCTTCGGGCGGGGCCCAAGAAAGAAACATGCAAATCAAGCAATCGACTTGATAGCCACCAGATTCATAGCATCTCCCACCCCCAAACCATGTAAGAAACGCAGGATAAAAAGAGAGGGAAGAGAAGAACAAACAGACATGGCAGAGGGACAGAGGACGGAAAGACAGAGAACCACCTAAATTAGAGAGAAATGAGGGGTGAAGGCTTCAGGAGAAGGCAGTAAACACTGAAAATGCACCGGATGCAGCACGTGGACAGCAGGCGCCCCTGGGGAGGCACCTGCACAGCGGGACAGCGTCAAATACGCCATCTGGGAAAGCCTTCCCAGGGCACTCCCGCTGTCGCTCAGCGGGCCAGGGTCCAAGAGGTGGGGGTTCGACCCCTGGCCTCACTCATGGGTTAAGGATCTGGCATGGCTGAGGCTGTGGTGTAGACCGGCAGCTACAGCTCCAATGCGAAACTAGCCTGGGAACCTCCATATGCCACAGGTGTGGTCCTTACAAAAAAGAAAAAGGAAGGAAGGAAAGAAGGACAAGCTTTCCAGAAAGTAAACAAAAGAATTAAAACCACACCCCATACCTGGGAATATGAGCCCCAAATTGCACATACCAATGCACATCCTAATAAAGTTACTGAACTTTAAAGAGAAAAGTCTTTCGAGTATCTGAGGACAAGACCGAGCAGCTGGTGCAGAGGAAAAGCTGGTCTGTCTCCTCAGCCCTCAGACCCACCCGGGCTCAGGTCTGGGCTGGACCGCCCGGCTCACTAACTGGACTGCTGCCTCGGTGCTCGGCACCCAACAGCCTGGGGACCGAGGACACCCGCCCACAAACCCCGGCCCTCGCTGGAAGGCGGCGGCGGCGTCCCGCTGCGCAGAGCAAGGCTGTGTCTAGGCGGCAGCGCTGCACCGCCCTCGGGGACCCCACCCGCGCCCAGGATGCTCTGTCCAAGGTGAGGCTTTCAACAGAGGCGAGTGTGACGGCGGGAGAGACACCTGCACACAGACCAACACGCCGAAGTCTACCAAAATGCCCTGGCAGGCGGCGGCGTCACTGGCATGACCAATCCACCCGCACACGGTGAGCGCACCCGGAGAAAGTTGCCTGGGACAGCAGGGCCTTGGTGGAGAAGGCCGGTTCCTGCCCCCCACGCCGCGCCTCCCTCCAGAGCCAGCCGCCCGCACTGCTGGGAGCAGATGCAGCAACGACCTGACCCTTCTGGGGAAGGGCCTGGTTTTGGGAGACGGAGAGGTTTCCGCAGGGTGAAGTGTCAGCACGGGCACCTGGCCGGCGGGCTGAGCCCAGCAGGGCAGGCTCGTCTCTTCGCCACCTGCCCGGGCCCCACCCAGAACGTGGTAGGTCTGTCGGCCACAGAAGACACCCAGCGCCGAAGGGGACCCCACAGCAGACTCAGCAGTTCTGCGAGCTAATGAGTAACCCAGAGCAGCCCACAACCACCACCCAAGCGAGCTGCAATCTGCATCCAGTAGGGAGCAAAGAATGCGCTCTCTGGGGACAGGTTTTGAAAGAAACTCTCGGATTTTTTTTTTTTTTTTTTTTTTATCTTTTTAAGGCTGCAGCCGCAGCCTATGAGGTTCCCAGGCTAGGGTTCAAATGGGAGCTGTCGCTGCAGGCCTACACCAGAGCCACGGCAACACGGGATCCGAGCCTCGTCTGCGACCTACAGCACAGCTCACGGCAACACCGGAGCCTCAACCCAATGAGCAGCAAGGCCAGGGAGCAAACCCACAACCTCATGGTTCCTAGGCGGGTTCGTTTCCACTGTGCCACGAGGGGAATGCCAGAAGCTCTGGGGTTTTTAGAACTACTGCCCTGGCCATTCCTCCCGGGCAACATACGCTGGTTATTGACTTCTTCTTGTTCGCAAGCTGAACGCGTCAGATGACACTGTTGCTATTCCCGGACCAGCCCAATGCAAACCGGGGTGCAGGAGCCCATCCCAGCTCACGACAACCAACACACCAACCCTCCCACATCTTACGGCAGTGAGAGTACGTCTTACACTGAAAACAAAATCTTAGTCCAGGTACAAAAGGATTTCGTGGAGTAAGCAAAAGCCCAAAATTGACCAACAAAAGCCTATTTTGGAGGAAAATATCGCTGCTAAAACCACACTGAAGGCGGGCTGCACAGAAGTCAACAGCAAGCTCTAAAACCAGGCCTGGAATTCCCACAGTGGCAAAGGAAACTATTAAAAAAAAAAGACAGTTCACAGAATGGGAGAAAATCTTTGCAAATAAGAAACGGACAAGGGATCTCCAAAATACACAAACATGGAGCCTCTATCAAAAGAACAAAACACCCCATTAAAAAATGGGCAGGGGGAGTTCCCATCCTGGTTCAGTGGTTAACGAACCCAACTAGCATCCATGAGGTGGCGGGTTCGATCCCTGGCCTCGCTCACTGGGTTAAGGATCCAGTCTTGCCGTGAGCTGTGGTGTAGGTTGCAGACGAGACTCGGATCCCACGTGGCTGTGGCTGTGGCTGTGGCTGTGGCTGTGGCTGTGGTGTAGGCCGGCAGCTGGAGCTCTGATTGGACCCTCGCCTGGGAACGTCCACGTGCTGCAGGTATGGCCCTAAAAAGAAGGAAAAAAGAAGGTGACCATTCCACTCCATCCCCACGTGCCCCAGCCATCGGCACCTCCAGCAGCAAAGCCGAAGCCACCGCGCTGTCCGCCTGCCACCCTTGCTCCTCTGATCTCAACACAGAAACCAGAACGAGTTCATTAAAGGCAAAAGTAACTTAGACCAGAGCACTCCGGCGCTGAAAACCTCCAAGGAATTCCCACAGGGCCGCCTCGCCTGCCGCCCCCGCCCCTCCGCCCGCGCCCACACTGACCGCCCTGCCGCCCGACCTCGCCGTCCCCAGGGCCACGGCCACGACACCGTCACCGAGGGCTCCTTCTCCAGAAGCTCCCTCGGCTCCCTTCCAGGTCGCCTCCCCACCTCCTCACACCCCATCTTCTCCAGGCCCCCCAGCCTGCCCCCCCCCCGCTCTCTATTCCACTTCCCTACTTTCTCCACGACAAATGGATGAGGGGAGAGGTGTACAGGGAGAGATGTAGTTTTTCTCATTTATCTTGTCTGCCTAGTCTCACAAAAATTAGGTTTTTCAAAGTTTGTCCGTTTGGTTAGGCACTGGATCCCTCGTGCCTAGAATCACACCTGGCACACGGCAGACGCTCAACAGGTGTCTCACATAAGTGAATCACACAATCGTATCAAACCTAAGAGGAGCTCCCGTCGTGGCGCAGCGGAAACGAATCCGACCAGGAACCATGAGGTTGCGGGTTCCATCCCGGGCCTGGCTCAGTGGGCTGAGGATCTGGCGTGGCCATGAGCTGTGGTGCAGGTCACAGATGTGGCTCGGACCTGGCGTTGCTGTGGCAACAATGAGAACCTGGGAACCTCCACATGCCATGGGTACGGCCCTCAAAAGACAAAAAAATAAAACAAAATAGAATCCAGAAAAATAAAGAAACAAATTTTGGAACATACACCTTCAAAACAGCCTTTCCTCTTGGGACTGTATCAAAATTATAGCAAAACAATAAGAACGTAGCATGAAAAACATACAGTAGCTTTGCGGCTACTTACAAGGGCGATTTACATTCGACCTGCAGCAAGTGCCACGTTAGAGAGCACACGCCAGGTGGACAGCAGCTCCTGCCCCGCCATGACCAGCTTTCCCACGAGACACTTCGCGAGAGACCTCCGCCCCCGCCCCCGCCGCACGGACCACGTGCTCCCGAAGCCGAAGGCCGAGCCCCGGGGACCAGACGACCTTGCGCCCACAGAGCCTCCAACAATGGCCCCGCACAGCTCCCTCCTCCGCGATCTCAGCGCCTGGGGAAGCTGGACGTGCCACTCCGAGCAGGACAGCCAGTTAAAAGGCAGGGCAATGACAGTCTGAAGCAGCGAATTCGAATTTCGCCAACAGCAGCTGCAAGCGAACTGCTCGGAGTCACGGAGACGGGCGGAGCCGGCGGGGGGGCAGCTACTGCTGACCCTCGACCGGCAGCTCAGCCGTCTCAGTCACAGGACCCCTCCCACGGACGGGCGGGCTCTGAGCCGGCTGCACTGTATAAGACCAAAGGAAAAGCTACCAGACTACATTTTCCAACAGCAACGAACGCAATCCAAAAGTATTCAAAAATACTCATTTATGGGAGTTCCCGTCGTGGCGCAGTGGTTAACGAATCCGACCAGGAACCATGAGGTTGCGGGTTCCATCCCCGCCCTTGCTCAGTGGGTGAAGGATCCGGTGAGCTGTGGGGTAGGTTGCAGACTCGGCTCGGATCCCGCGTGGCTGTGGCTCTGGCGTAGGCCGGTGGCTACAGCTCCGATTCGACCCCTGACCTGGGAACCTCCATATGCCGCGGGAGTGGCCCAAGAAAAGGTAAAAAGACCAAAAAACAAAACAAAACAAAACAAAAACTCATTTATAGCTCTATTTTTTTCTATTGTGCTTTAAAAGACTATCCAGGGGGTTCCCATCATGGCGCAGTGGGAACAAATCCGACCAGGAACCATGAGGTTGCGAGTTCAATCCCTGGCCTCACGCAGTGGGTTAAGGATCCGGCGTTGCCGTGAGCTGAGGTGTAGGTCGCAGACGCGGGCTCGGATCCTGCATTGCTGTGGCTGTAACATGGACCGGCAGCTGTAGCTCCGATTCGACCCCAAGCCTGGGAACCTCCATATGCTGTGAGTGTGGCCCTAAAAAGCAGAAAAATAACATAAAACAAAAGACTCTCCACGTGCCCTTCCCCCACGCTGCTTAAGCTGTGGTCAAAACACACGTACCCTCTCAGCCACGTCATGCCAAGGAAGGCTGGCCACAGAAAGCGCGGACGCAACTCCCAACGCAGCCCCGCCGCCCGAAGGAGCTCGAGGGCCTCTAAGAACACGAAATAACCAGTCCTCCTCGGACGCCCTTCTGCTTGGAAGAGACTTTAAAGGAAACAAACGCCTTGCAATGCAAAACAAACCCCAAGCGACCCGCCTTGGTCCCTGGGGTCCCCGCTTTTAAGCAGCCCCATAGACAGACTCCAAACCCTGGCATCGGTGGAAAGCACAACACAGGGAGACGGCCTGAACCCAAGCGGCAGGTGAAGCGAAACCACGCGACTCTCACGGGTTAAATGCCGGGAAAGGGAGACTCAGCTCCACGGGCACGACGATACGCAAAGGGGCGGAAGAAGAGGGGCGGCACCAGGACGCCCCCAAACACGTGGCCAGAAGTTTCTGCCCTAAACGAACACACCCAGCAGGGCCGGCCCCTCACCCCCCCCCCCCCCCCCGTTCCTGGAGCCACCAGGAAGCCAAGAGAGCGCCTTGGGGATGGCACCGAGCCGGGGAAGCGGGTCTCGGCCTCGCCACCGAGACGGCCTCCCTGTTGGGCGCACAGGGCGCAGGCAGGCCCACCACCGCCCCAGGAGGAGCGTGGCCCAGCGCACACCCATGGGCCTCCCACCTTCCACCTGGTGGCTCCCACCCCGGTTGTCAGCTGACGGTGGGCCCGGCCTCCCTCCTCCCTCCTGCGTGGAAGCGGGAGAGGCAGCGGGGCCTGACCCTGACCCTAAGCCCTGACCCTGACCCTAAACCCTGACCCTGACCCCTAACCCTAACCCCTAACCCTAACCCTGAGGCCCAGCACCGAGGGGAGGAGCTCCCGCTGGGCGGCAGGGGTTGGCGGCATCTCTGCAGTCCCAGGACGCAGGGTCAACCCCGGACAGGGGCCAGCGAGTGGGTGAAGGATCTGGCAAGGTTGCCACAGCTGTGGCAGAGGGGGCAACTGTGGCTGGCATCTGATCCCTGGCCCCGGAACTCCATGTGCCACGGGGCCGCCAAAAAAGGAAAAAACCCTTGGGGCAAGGATGGGACTCGCCTCTCCCTGCCTGCCACCAGGCATCGTCTCAGTCCTTGACCCAGCTCGGGCCCCAGGGCCCCATTTTAAAACGGGGCCGCTTCCTCCTTCGACAGGATTTGTCTTCTGCATCTTGGCCAAGATGTGCAACCCGCCGTCCACCACAGAGGGGAGGGCTGACCTCATCACGCAGCCTCAGCTCCCACCTCCACCAGAGCCCGCCAACCGGGACCCACCCGCCCTGAGGCCCTGCTGAGAAAACCCTTCCCACCGCTCCTCGCGACACGTCAACTGTGTCAGCGCCACACCAAAGCCAGAAGCACTGTGAAGGCAGATACCAGAATCAGCAAACACCTTGGGAAAACTGCTCGCTTCTGTTTTCTAATGGAGTACAATTCGATTTATTTTGTTAGGCTGGGAGCAGAGTTATTTAACTTACTCCTGCTGCACCAGAGGCTGACAGAAGCCGTCTCATGCCCCGGTGGCTCAGGAGGGTAAGGGTCTGGCGTCGTCGCTGCCGTGGCCTGGGTTCCATCGCTGACCCAGGAACTTCCGCAAGCCGCCAGCACAGCAAAAAAAAAAAAAAAATCCGAAACAAAAAGAAATACTTTCTAACACCCACTGTGGTGTCGAAATTAAACCCCAGTGCAACCTCAGTCAGGCCAGACTCTGTGCCGGGGCGGGGGGGAGGCACCCACGGATGCCAGTCATTTCATCACTGACTGGGGAGCGGAGGGTGGACCAAACACGCTGATGGAAAAAGAGTGCTCGGCAAGGCCACAGGCGGACAGGACCCCTTCCTGAAGCGGCCTCGGAACTACCTTTCGGAGGTGCCTAAGCACCTGTGCCCCCCGTTATCCCCTCTGCCCTCCCCTCCTCCACACAGGGGACTCCCTCAGGACGAGGACCCGCCCACCCTGTGGGGACCCGAAGGCAGCAGGTGCTGGGTAGGATGCAGGCACCAGCAAGAGCTCACCTCCACTCACCTGCAGGCACCCGGCGGGGGGCCACACGCTCGCTCCCTCCCTCCGAACCCCAGAGAGGGACAGGCCCAGAAGCCACCCCTGACCCAAACCTGAGGCCCATCTGCCCCGGAACTCACAGCTGCTCCTGCTCAGCCTTTAGGAGGAGGCACAGCCGGGACCTTGGGCCATAGGCGGGCACCCCCCCCACCCCCGCATCCTGGAGGCACAGCTCGCGGGCAGGGGGACCACACAAAGCTTCCTGGCAGCACAGCACCAAACAAGCTGACCACAGATTTCCAGAAGAACTTTCAATTCTTGGAGCCTTAGAAGTTTTGAAACCTGAGCTAAGGGAGGACAGCCTCAGGCCCGAGAGCCTGCGAGTGACCCTCAAGGAAGACAGAGCCCCTCCTGCTCCGGGGCGCCTGCCTGAGCCCCTCAACTCACATGCCTTTTCCGACCACACCCCTGAATCTCCCCCTTGGGGCCGACTGATTTTTTGGAGCCAGGAAACACCATCTAATCCTACAATGACACAGCCTTTCCAATAATTCCGCAACTACAAAATCAAATCGTGACACACGTTGTTGCCAAAAAAAAAAACAAACCTCACCACAGAGTGAGAATCATCCTAAGAGGAAAGAGAAATAACCCGCTTAATTAGATGTCTGGCATGAGCATGTAGTCCTCGCCAGGACGCCCCAACTGCCCACAAAAGACAGCGACCCTCAGAGCAGCCGGAGGGACACACGGGGAAGGAGACACAGGTAATTCCTAGAAGCCGCAACCACCAACCTTGGCAGCAAAATTCAACCAGACCAAACACTTCCTTCCCCTGCAGCCGCCTCGTCACATACTTCCTAAGTCAGTTTCTAAGGAATATAAATTATGCATAAGCGTGCAAAAGAAAATGCAAGAAGAGCATTTTTTACAAAAAGTCAGCATTTTTTAAAAGCACATTTTTTTAAATGTAGACAAGACTAAAATAAAGCTTAACATTTTTAAAAGCCTCTAAAAGTTAAAATGCAGACTGACAAACCGATTCCGACTTTTACTACTACGCACAGGAACCAAGTGCCAACCCTACGTCTCATTTCTACACTGAAGTTTAAGCTGAATTTAAATTTTTACGTTGGTTCCTCCATGTCCAATTTATGACTCACAACAAACGGAGTTTTACAGACAAGTGAAATTTTCAAAGCTTCGTCATGCTAAACACCCAAAGGAGCGCCCAGCCCCAACACAGATAACAGAATCAGAGGCCTCAGGCCGAGCGACAGGCACACTGGGCAGGGCACCGCCCGGCGCCCTACTGCCCCACTCGTTCAGCACTGCGCCCCAGCGCCGCGGCCCGCCTGCTCCCAGAACAGGGCAAACGCGCTCCCTGCCAACGCCCTTCCTCCGACTGCGGGCCCGGAGGGAGGGGTCAGGCGAGAGGCCTCCAGGCGCGACGGAAGGTCCAGTCACCTGCGCCGCCCCAGCCCCGCCGCCAGCTGCCGGGAGGAAGCCACGGCCACCGCGCCTCGCCCTCTGGGGCGCCCCAGTTCTTGGGGTTCTTGGGCCGTCGCCTCTGAGTCCGACGACGCTCTCAGCAGCGTCGTCCCTGCTCGGCCTCGGCCTTGAGTTGACGCGGAGGCGGCAGCGGCATGAAGCACCGCGGCGCCCATGTGCACGAAGGTGACCAAATGCCAAAGCAATCGAACAACTGGCAACTCAACTTCACCTTCCCGATTTCAGCACTTCCTCCGTTTAGACGCCGATGCTCGAACACAGTGGCACTGCCAGAGCCTGGGGGGCCTCCGGAGCTGCGCCGCACAGCTTCACCCGCGCAGCACCCCCGAGAGTGCCCATGGAGACCAGGTCAGAGGCTGGAGCCAGGCTGCCCGTGCAAGTGCAGCACAGCCATGAGGATGCACGTGGCTGGGGGGCAGGCCGGCAGCTGCAGCTCCACTTCGAGCCCCCGCCTGAGAACCTCCACCTGCTGCAGGCGCGGCCCTGGAAAGAAAAAGGAGACGGACCGTTGACGAGAGATGCCCACCTCAGAGGCCACTGAAGAGTGCTCCCTGCCCACTTCTTTGCACCTTCCTAGGGATCTGCATTTGCTTCAGAATAAAAAAACACTTAAAGGGAGTTCCCGTCATGGCTCAGCAGAAATGAATCCGACGAGTACCCGTGAGGACACAGGTTCTATCCCTGGCCTCGCTTAGTAAGTTAAGGATCCGGCTGGCGTTGCTGTGAGCTGTGGTGTAGGTCACAGACGTGGCTCGGATCTGGCACGGCTGCGGCTGCGGTGTAGGCCAGCAGCTACAACTCTGATTCAACCCCTGGCCTGGGAACCTCCATATGCTGCGAGTATGGTCCCAAAAAAAGCAAAAAATACTTAAAAACTGGGGCTAAACAAAAGGATTAGAATCTTTTTAACGTCGATTTTAAAAAAGGAATGAGAAAAACAGTTTACTAACTCCCACACATTGAGCTCGCATCAGCCAGATTCCGTGGCCCCTGGGTTGAAGACAGTAAGAGCGGATCGAGCTAAATTTACGGGGCGCTGAGCTGGTTCACCACCTGCGCCACGGAAGCACCACGGGCCCCTGTGGCACAGGGACACCGTGCACGGCACCTGTCAAACCCTGGAGCACAGGCAACGCTGCCCAGGCCAAGAGGAGCCACAGCCACAGCCCCTCCGGCCTCCCAAGAGTAAACCGGGGGGCTCGCTCCCTTCAAGGGGGAGGTTTAAGAGACTGCGGGGCGCGGAAAGGTAAAAGGGAGCCGCGAATCACAGCCTGAAGCGAGGCCGCAGCTCAGCTGAGGACACGCGGGCTCGGCGGCCGTGGTTTCGGGTCACGCACGGAGCGGGTGCCCTCTCCAGACGGCCTGGCAACCTCGGCCACCCTCACGACACGAAAAGAGCAGGCACACAAAACCAGAGCCAGGCAGGGGAGCGGGAGCGGGACGGCTCTCCGCCACGGAGGGCTCAAGCTGAGCCCGGCTCTGACCTGGGTTCGCTTTCCAGCCCCAGCGCGCACACGCGTCTGGGGCGCAACCTCGCTGCCGCCGGGAGCTCGGCGGGGCCCCGTGCGCGCGGGGCCCTTTAGACACACCAGGCCCAGGATCACCGCCTCGTGCCACCTGCCCCGGCGCCTTCACCGCCCTGCCCCTGTGAGCAGGCCGGGGGGCGCGATGAGCCAGCAGCCGCAGCCCCCCTCGTGCAGCTTCCCGCAAAGGAAGAGCTCGGCGCGGTGACCAGTGACAGCTAACAGGACAGTGAGGTCGGAAAGCCGGTGGGGGGGGCTGTTGCCCGGCGCCCGCCCGCTGAAGGTCCTCCAGGGCACAACCGGTCCGACTCACTGGTCCACGCCAGTGGCTCTCAAAGCGAGGTTGCGGGGGGAGGCGGCTTGGGGAGGCACCTTTGCCCGAAGGGCGCCAGCTGAAACATCTCTGGCTGACACCGCGTCACAACTGAAGCAAGAAGAGCCCAGGGATGCTCCACCCAACGAAGGACGAGCCCCGAATGTCCTGGCGTGGGGGTGGGGAAAGTCTGTCCCCCCATCAGTCCACGAGCCACGTCCCTGCCGTGAGGCAGACCCAGCCCGGCCCAGGCCTAGAAAGCGGGTGAGGAGGTGGCCAGGAAATCGGGTTTCGATCTCAATGACCCGCCATCGCAGCTTTCCTCCAAAGTGGAAGGACAGCGACCGGCGGGCCGCGGCGCCTCGGCCAAGGCGTCTCTGAGGCCGGGGCACACGCGCCCCCCGCCTTCCGGACGCGTCAGGGTTGGGAAGGCCACCGCCTCGGGAGCGAGCGACGCGGCCGCGGAAGAGAGGGTCCCAGAGGGGCCGGTCTCCACACCGAGCTCGTGCGGAGAAAGGGCAGGGACCGAAGACCTAACCTCGCTCGTGTGGGTCCTCCATCCCGGGGAGGGGGGACCAGCAGCATCTACCAGTAGGTGAAGCGAAGCGTTTCCCAACACACGCAGCAAACCTGAGGCCTTAAACCCACCGTCAAACATCTGGCCGCTGACAACTAAGAAATAAGCCGGGCAGGAAACTGGCTTGGTGTTTATTTGTTTCATTAAACAAAGGGGACATTACCTGAAAACGAACAGGCGTTTCCGCCGCCCAAGCCAAATTTTCTGGCGGACCCAGCCAGGGTGCACCCACAGGCCTCCCGCCCGTTGCGCCTTTTGAGACGGATTTTTCCCCTCCGGGGGGACTCGAGCCGCTGAGAACGCCGTCCGACCAGCTGTCTGGTCGAAAACCGCAGGCCGAGCCGTTCCCCCAGCCGGCGCACCCCCCGCCGCCCGGGCCCAGAATCCCCGGGGAACAGGTCATTTTAACCAGGGCCTAATACGCCGCAGAAGCCGGGTCCACGGGGCAAGACACGGGTTTCGCTGTGCCCGCTCGCAGCGAAAATCCGCGCTGTTTTGGAAAATGCTGGGTTAAATGCTCCATTACTAGAAAGACCGGCGGACTGCTCCAGATGACATCATGCTGGGGAGGGGCGTCCCCGCCAGACGCCCCTCGGCGGTGCCACAGGCCCCCGCGCGGGTGGGGGACGCCGCCCCACACCCCCGCACCCCGGACCCCCGCCCCTCGCCCGCCAGGTCCACGTCCTGGGCTCCAGCTCCGCACCCCCGGACCCCTGCCCGCCAGGTCCGCGTCCCAGCCCCCAGGAGGGCCCCGCCCGTCAGGTCCGCGCCCCAGCCCCCAGCCCCCAGCCCCCGAAGTCCCCTGCCCCCCAGGTCCGCACCTGGGACCCCAACCCCCAGCCCCCGCCCAGAGGCCCACGTCCTGGACCCCAGCCCCGCACCCCCAGGACCCCCGCCCGCCAGGTCCGCGCCCCCGATCCCAGCCCCCGAAGGACCCCGCCGGCCAGCTCCCCCAGCCCGGCCTGCGCCCCCACCCCGCTGCCCCCCGCAGGCCCAGCCGCTCACAGTTGCGGATGTCCGAGATGAAGACCGCCAGGCCCCGCATCCCGTCCCCCTTGGACACGGCCGGCATCTTCGGGCCCGGGGAGCGGCCTGGGCTGGCGGGCCGGGAGGAGGAGCGGGCAACGGGCTGCGGGAGCGGGAGCGGGAGCGGGGAGGAGCCGCCTCAGCCGAGCCGCCTCAGGCTCCAGCGCCGCTTTCGGGGCCGCCGCGCGCGCGCACGCACGCACGCTCGCAGCCGCGCGCGCGCACGCGGCGGCGGGCGCGTAGAGGCGGGGCCGGGCCGGGCAGGGGCGGGGCCGGGCCGGGCAGGGGCGGGGCCGGGCCGGGCAGGGGCGGGGCCGGGCCGGGCAGGGGCGGGGCCGGGCCGGGCAGGGGCGGGGCCGGGCCGGGCAGGGGCGGGGCCGGGCCGGGCAGGGGCGGGGCCGGGCCGGGCAGGGGCGCCGCAGGTTCGCAGATTCCCGTCCCCGGCCCTGACCGCCGCCCTGACCGCAGCCCCGGACCGCTCACGGCCCGGCCCGGCCCACAGCCTGGGCAGCCTGCCGCCGGCCTTGAGGGCCGCGCTGCACATCACCCAGACTGTCCAGGTCCGCCCCTTCCTTCCCAAAGGAGGAAACTGTCACCCCCAACCCCTGACAGCACCAGGTGACCTGGACCCAGTCTTTCTTGCTTGTTTTATGGAGGTTCCCGGGCCAGGGTTCGAATCACAACTGCAGCCGCAGGCCTACACCACAGCCACGGCAACACCAGATCCAAGCCACGTTTGCACCCTGTACCATGGCTCGCCCTCATGACAAACCCGAACCCACTGAGCTAAGCCAGGGATCCAACCCACACAGAGACAACGTTGGGTCCTTAACCGGCTGAGCCGCAGCAGGAACTCCCAGGGCCCAGCCTTGAATCTGATTCCTCAGTCATCACCTTCGCCGTTCGCCACTGTTGCCACCACCCACCTCAGCAGCCTGCAGGGGTGTGGCCCACCTGCAGTGCCCTGCAGGGACCTTGAGGGGCACAGACCCCCAGGGGGTCTAGAGAGCAGATGGCCCTGCCCAGCTCTCCTTCGTGAAGCAGGATAGCTCCGAAAAGGGTCCTCAGTCCAGGGTTATCCAGGCTCTGTACTTGGGACTGGCCCAGAGCCAACCTCGCTCACTTCCTGGGTTCCCTGGGTGAACCCTGGCAAAGAGGCCAGGTTCCCACACGCCAAACACCAGAGCTCTGGGCCTCTGGAACCCCTGAGGGAAGCCCGAAGCCCTGGAGACCTGAATCCTCATAAGGCAGCAATTTCACCACCTTCCAAGACCTTCCAAAAGGCTGGGCCAGAAGAGGGCTTCCTGGAAGAGAGACACACACACACACACACACACACACCCCGCCCCCCCCAGGGCCCGCTTCTCCAGGCCTGGAGATGATCTTACCGTAGCCAGGTCAGAGGACCGAGACAGGTGGACCCTTATCCACCCCCAGCAGCCGCTCACAGGGCAGGACAATACCGAGAAGCTGCAGGGGCTCCCGTGGGGCATGGACAGAGGGCAAGCTCCTTCCACGGTGGAGGGGCCTTCTCGGAGCAGGGGCTGGGGGACGGGCAGGCGTCCCCCCTCTCGGTGCTCACTCTGGGCTCTCCAAGCCTCCTGGGAGTCCTACAAGTGTGTGCTGGGGGCGGGGGAGTCCCAAAGCTGATAACACACGGAGGGCTGTGCCAAAGACCCCAGCCTCCTGCGGTGGTGCCTTCAGCTGCCCTTCCCATCAGTCAGCAGGCTGCGGGCCTGAATGATACCACCCTCCCTGACCACAGTCACTCCTCAGCGAGGGACAGGCCATTTTCAGCAGCGGGCAGTGCTTCGTTTCTTGGGTTTTGTGAACCGGACATGTGCCCCGTTCTAGCCATTGGCGGTTCCCAGGCCATCTTCTTTCTGTGGCCAAGCGGGGGAGGCCCCTGCACTCGCATTCTGAAGGAGAAGCAATGAAGGCCGGGGACCCCAGAGCCCACAGCATGGCCTTGGTGACCAGGGGGTCCTACTAGCTGCTGTGTCTCAGTTCCTCCCCGGGCCTGTTGGTTTCACGAGTGACCCAGTTTCCTTCCCACGATCTTGACAGTGGGTTGCAGACCATGGTCCTTCCAGAAAATTGGTCTAGGCATGGCTAGAGGCCCCGGGCAGCCACACGTTTCCAGGGACTGGGTGTGGCAGTCCCAGGCCCCCAGTGGCTACCTGAGCGCATCAGGAATAACGACGCGCTTAGCCAGGCTCCAGAAACTGAGTGTGTCCGCGCCTCGGACGGTGCGTGGAGTGGGAGGACTCAAAGGAGTCTGTGGCAGGTGGGTGCTCTGGGGGGGCCCGACCACCCGGAAAATGGTGATGCTCGCAGCCCCCTGATGTCATTACGCAGAGGCAGGCCCTGCCCATGACTGCAGGTCTCATCTCCCGTCGCCACACTCAGCAGACTCGGACCCCGCTAGGGGAACTGATGGTGTTCCCAGCTGCATTCAGGGGGCGCTGGGGCCCTGGGCGGGGGGCCAGGGAGGGGAAAGGAGGGAACGGGGCAGCCAGGGCATCATCCCATCACCCTCCACTACTCCTGTCCCCGCATTGGACAGAGTTGTCCCCATACCTGAAGACTGTCATGACATCCTTGGAAGGGGCCACTTTGTCAGTGAAAAGTCAGTTCCCCTGAAAGGGCCCTGGCCCCGCCCCATCCCCTGGGACCTGGGAGAGTCAGGCCCCCACACGAAATCACACCCGGATGGGGAGGCTTAGCTGCCAGAAGGACTTCGAGAGGCTGAGTTTCGATCGGCAGAACTCTGCAGGGGTGAGTAGAATGGACACTGAGAGCAGGCCTGGGGTGGCAGACCCTGCCCCCTGCAGCTCCCAGCCGTCTGGGCCAGCCGAGTCGGCCAGGCAGCCAACTTCCTGGAAGCTAGACTCGGTGGCCCATGGTAGAACAGGCTTGAGAGGCCAGTAATTCCTGCATCTCATGCAGAGAAAGAAATCCAGAGATTTATTCGCTCTCAGTTCTGGCGGTTGGAGGTTGTTGACCACAGTGTCGCAGGACTGGTTCCTTCCGAGGCTGTGACGAGGATCTGGCCCAGACCGGTGTCCTCGGCTTGCAGGGGCCGTCTTCCCTCTGTGCATCTCTCTTTGTCCAAATCCCTGCCCCCCCCCCTTCTTTTCTTTTTAGGGCCACATGTGCGGCACATGGACGTTCCCAGGGTAGGGAGCAAATCGGAGCTACAGCTGCCGGCCACAGCCACAGCCACCGGCTCCAAGCTGCATCTGAGAGCTACACCACAGCTCATGGCAGCACTGGATCCCTGCCCCACGGAGCGAGGCGGAGGATCGAACCCACATCCTCATGGATGCTAGTGGAGTTCATTTGCAGTGCGCCACGAGGGGGACGCCTCCCCCTTTTAACAGAGACACTTGTCATGTCAGACAAGTGCGAACTTGTCTTAATGAATTCCGTCTGCAAGGACCCAAATCCATCCCATCTGGAGGTTAGGGGCTGACGATTTCAACATGTGAATTTCAGGGGAACACAATTCAACCCAGGACAGAAGGTGATACGAGGACATGTGGGGACATGACTTTGAGTGCCCGGCTCCCCCTTCCATCCCTCCTACCTACTCAGAGCACAGTTCTGCTGGCTGCAGCTGCATTTTGGACCCTGAGGGTAAATGCCACACCCTGCGCTGCGCTAGCACTCCGGCCACCGGCCACCGGCCACGGTGTTTGTGCTGAGGCTGGAGGCTCTGTTACACCCCCTCCACACCTGGACAGGAATTCATACCTACTGCCCTGCCCGAGGGCACGGTGTCATTGGAGTTTGTGGTGCTCCAGGGCCTGAGACTTGTCAGGGTGTCCCCACCCTGTCCTGTGGCTGGTCATCCAGACCACATCCCGTCTGTGCCCCTTGGGCTCAGAGGGGTCTTATAAGCACTGCCAGTCACCCGTCCCAGGCACAGGAGCAAAGCAGCTGGTGACAGCCACCCGGGGAGGGTAGAGGAGGTGGCTAGAAAATCCGGCTGCCTCCCAGGGTGCTGCCAGATCAGGCATCCTGCTCACCCCTAAAGCAGGGACCCATGACCTGCTGGAAATGACACCCCGACCTTAAAGGCCAGAACAGCCACACCGGTAGCCAGCAGGCCGTCCATCACTGAACGGGTCTCCTGTTTTGGGGTGTTTATCTCAGGCCCACATTCACCCACTGAGTCTCCTTCCTCTAAGGGCCCAGCCAGGGTGAGCTGATAGAATACATGCCAATTTTTTTTTTTTCTTTTTAGGGCCGCACCCACGACATATGGAAGCTCCCAGGCTGGGGGATGAATCGGAGCTGCAGCTGCCGGCCTCCACCACAGCCACAACAACACTGGATCAGAGCTGTGTCTGTGACCTACACCACAGCTCACAGCAACACCAGACCCCTAGCCCACTGAGCGAGGCCAGGGATGAACCCACATCTTTATGGACTCATTTCCGCTGAGCCACAGTGGGAACTCCCAGGCCAATTTTTAGATGAGCCTGAGAAAAACATCTTAAGGAAAGAAAATCTACCCAAACTACCGGTCTGGGCTTTTCGGCACCGCTGGGCTGGTGTCCCGGGGCTGCTCTGACCTGTATCTGGAAGCTGGTGGATTAGCAACCAGAAACGGCCACAGGCCCAAGACTGAGGGGCGCAAGGCTGGTTCCCCGGAGGCTGTGGGGGGGCTCCATCCCCTGCCTTGCATCGTTCTGGTGGCTCTGGGGCTGCAGGACCCCGATCTCTGTCTCCATCACCCCGTGTCTGGGTCGTGAATTTCCTCTCTCTCCTCCTCTAAGGATCCCAGTCACTGGACTAAGGGCTGAATCCAAGATGACATTTTTATTTATTTTTTTTAATTAATTAATTTATTTATTTATTTTTATTTATTTATTTTTTGTCTTTTTGCCATTTCTTGGGCCGTTCCCACGGCATATGGAGGTTCCCAGGCTAGGGGTCTAATCGGAGCCATAGCCACCAGCCTACGCCAGAGCCACAGCAACGTGGGATCCGAGCCGCGTCTGCAACCTACACCACAGCTCACGGCAACGCCGGATCTTTAACCCACTGAGCAAGGGCAGGGATCGAACCTGCAACCTCATGGTTCCTAGTTGGATTCGTTAACCACTGCGCCACCACGGGAACTCCCAAGAAGACATTTTTAAAAATACACTGTGTTCTGTTTATTTTTGGTTTTGTTAATTTATTTTTGGCCACGCCCACAGCATATAGAAGTTCCAGGGCCAGGGATTGAACTGGCGCTACAGCAGTGACCCGAGCCGCAGCAGTGACAATGCCAGATCCTTAACCTGGTGAGCCACCAGGGAACTCCCAACATGATCCTTAATCCTATCTGTGCAGACCCTATTTCCCAACAGGGTCACTGTCAAGGTGCTGGGAGTTGGGATGTGGACAACCTTCCAAGGTCCCTCCACTCCGCTTGCCCACAACGGCCACCAAGAAAGGCTCCCGACACGGGTGCCGCCTCTCCCCTTTCGTTAGGGGCTTTTGTAAAGTTGACAGGGACGGTGAGAAGCACAAACCCCGTGACTGCCACTACACAGCCCATGACCCCGGGCGGGGCCCCCCATGCACCCGCCGAATCCACCCTCTGGGCTCAGGGCTGCCCTGCTCAGACCGGACCCCGCACCAGACAGCACGCGATGCCCGAGGCACAGCCGCGACCCTGGCCCAGGCCAGATGGCCTGTGCATGGGACAGAGCAGAGCTGCTGTGCTGGCTCTGGAGCTGGGTCTGGAAGCTTCTGCCACACGTGACGGGCCCCGCACCCTGTCCTTTCGTGCTCGGGACTTTGCTTGCGCCAGCACCCAGGGAGGAGGTCTCCGGCCAGGGGCAGGGGTGGGCTCAGCAGCAGGAAATTCTGACATGCGTCCCTCTTCCTGGCCTTCCGGCCTCGCGCTGAATGTTGGGAGGCCCAGGAGCGATAGGACACAGTCTGTAATAGTGACTTGGGCCCTGCCCTTGGGCTGACACCCCCCCTCCACCACTGTGGCCTCCCCTTTCAAATGAGGCGAGTCACGGGTTGCCCCTGCCGGAAAGTCCTTCCCTGGTGCTGACTCGGCAAAGGAAGGGGGGCTCAGGCTGCCCGCGGGCACAGGGACAGGCCACACCCCAGCCCTCCCCCAGGAGCCCAGGCCAGCCCAGGGAACACACCAGCCTGGCCCCCAGAAGCCCCACAGCCTCCAAGCACCTGCAACAACCAGGCGTGAGTGCTCTTGGGGTGTCAACCTGGTAATGGGCTCCCCAGAGCGAGCCGGGGATGCTGTCAAGGCCATCCTGGGGAGGCAGCCTCAGACTGGGGATGCTCAGCTGGTGCCCGGGGGTGTCCCCAGAACATAGAGGGATTCGGTGGCAGCAGGAGAACTCGTCTTTAAAGGCCCTCTTGCCCCATGGAGCCTGTCTGCCCTTGTGTGTCCTCTGGTGCCAACTGCGGATGGGGTGGGGTGGGCAGACTGAGGGTGGGCCCAACCTGGGTTCGCAGCTCAGAGCCTGGACCTGGCAGAGCAGGCCACGCCTCAAGCAGGAGGGCCAGGAATGGAGGCTGAAGGTCAGGTTTAGGGCCTGAGCAAGGGGTTTATACTCAGATTTACATTACGTCGACATACTTAGGATTCAATTTACCGAAGTTATAAATTCAGAACCTAATATTTTAAGCGGTTAAGCTCGATTTTACAAACCCTCGTACCCCTCTATGAGCCTGGGGATTTGCTGTCATTTGTGGGTCTATGCGTGGTATTTGATCCCATCATACAAACGCAGTTAAGCGTTTTCAACATTGCAGACCAAATTTGTATCTATCTTCCACTTACTTTTTTATTTTGTCTTTTGAGGGCCACACACATGGTATACAGAGGTTCCCAGGCTAGGGATTGAATTGGAGCTGCTGCTGCTGGCCGACGCCACAGCCACAGCCACGCCAGATCCGAGCCACGTCTGCGACCTACACCACAGCTCATGGCAAGGCTGGATCCTTAACCCACGGAGCGAGGCCAGGAATCGAACCCATGTCCTCATGGGTACTAGTCTGTGAGGACTAGTAACAAAACTAGCACGTTACCGCTGAGGCACAACAGGAACTCCAAACTGAATTTATAAATTAAATAAATTAAATACTTTTGTAGTTCCCGTCGTAGTGCCATGGAAACGAATCCAACTAGGAACCATGACATTGAGTGCGGGTTCAATCCCCGGCCTCGCTCAGTGGGTTAAGGATCCGGTGTTGCCGTGAGCTTTGGTGTAGGTCGCAGACTTGGCTCTGATCCTGGGTGGCTGTGGCTGTGGTGGAGGCTGGCAGCTGTAGTTCCGATTGGACCCCTAGCCTGGGAACCTCCATGTGCTGTGGGCGCGGCCCTGAAAAGCAAAATGAATAAATGAATGAATGAATGAAATACTTTTTACTTCTATGTACCCGGCTTATTAGAACTGACAACATAATCTCAGGTGCTTTTCGAGCTCATATACTCAACAGATCAAGTACTTAAAATGGTGAACCCCAAGTCGTCTTAAATGTTCTGGAAACATGAAACGCCAAATACCGTCACGTTTGGCCTAACACGTAAACATGAACACTTTGGTTCTCAATCGCTTCATCTTGCCCAGGCCTCAGTCTAAATCTTCCTGTGACGGGGTGAAGTCTACCCATTTAAAGAAGTCAGCTTTTGGAGTTCCCGTCGTGGCGCAGTGGTTAACAAAATCCGACTAGGAACCATGAGGTTGTGGGTTCGATCCCTGGCCTTTCCCAGTGGGTTAAGGATCTGGCATTGCCATGAGCTGTGGTGTAGGCCAGCAGTGACAGCTCCGATCGGACCCCTAGTCTGGGAACCTCCATGTGCCATGGGTGCGGCCCTAGAAAAGACAAAAAAATAAAATAAAGAAATTGGGTTTCTTTCTTTCTTTCTTTCTTTCTTTCTTCTTTTTTTGTCTTTTGTCTTTTTAGGGCCGCACCTGTGGCATGTGGAGGTTCCCAGACTAGGGGTCCAATCGGAGCTGTCACTGCTGGCCTACACCATAGCCACAGCCAGGCGGGATCCAAGCTAGAAGTCAGTTGTCAATCCACAAGCTACGCCAGCTGGGGGACAACTCCACAGGACCCCCAAACCCTGCCCAGTGGGGGCTCTGAAGAGGGGACTGGCAGTGGGCTCCCGCCCCTCCTTCCTGCCTGCTCTTGAGGCCTGCAGTGCTGGCCCAGACTGAACCCTGAGTGACTCTTTAGCTCCAAAGAGCTCGGCACTCAATGGCATCTTAAGGTGACTAAGTGCCTTACTGAGAACTGTGGCCTTGCTGGGGTCTCCTTGGTAGGCCTAGAATTGCAACCAGCACAGCCTCCTGGGGTCGTCTCCGGAGCTCTGCCTGACCTGGGATCTCCACGCCAAAGATCAGGCCTCAGGCCTGAGCTGGGTGCCAAAAACACAGGATACCCGGTGACACTTGAAAGTGGGTACAAGACAGTCCTCAGCACGCACACCAGGCCCCAGCCCCAAGGAAGATGGGGCGGGGGGGTGGGGGTTGTCAGCTGGCAGGAAACATGAGGAGCAGAAAGAAGGAAACCCGAGGACAGAAAAAGAGAGCAAAGTTCCGTTCAGGGAGACGCCTTCTGACCAGCAGAAATGGGGAAACAGCCACGCAGCGGGTCCGGGCTCTGGCTGAGCGGGGCCAGGGTGGGGACGGCTATGCGGTTTTCTGCAGGAAACTGTGCTGGGAACAGCTAGGGATGGGTGGGGAGTCTACCCGCCTGTATCAGGTGTCGAATGCCTTGTGGTTAGAACTGCTGGCCATTGCAGAGGGTCGCTGACTCCCCTGGCTAGGGGCGAAGATGAGGGTGTACTTTTAGCCTTGGAGGCTTCCAGCTTGTGAGATCTGCAGGTGAGAAGAGCCGCCGTTCCTGGTGGCAAGGTCAGAGAGAGCACTAAGTCTAGAAATAAGGGATTTTCGATGTCCAGGGGCCATCCAGAGGGCCTAGAGCACGTGTCCCTGCTCCAGAAAGCAGAGTGCGCACCACTGGCCCCTGGGTGGTGACCAAAGCCAAAGACCCAGAGGCGCTCATCCAGGGAGTGGTGAAGGATGACCGAGGAGGGCTAGGCTGGGGGCGCGGCCACGGGCAGTAGGAGGAAGCCTGGAGAGGCGATTTTCGCATCCAGGAGAGAGCACGGACCTATGGGAGGTCGGTCCGGCACAGTTCCCTTGGCCACCGGCCAATTCGCGCAGAGGCTCTGGAGGCCGCGGCGCTCCATGCTGGTCATCCGCGTGGAGCGGTCATAACGCACGTCGCACCGGGAGCCCAAGATTCAACGGAGCGCGTGCCGGGGAGGCAAGGGGGCCGCGAGCTCAACGGAACCGAGACTCCTGTGCGAGATTTCGAGCGAGGGCGTTGGGTTCCTGGGAGAGCCTGGGGCGCGCAGCAGGCCAGGGTCAGCGCACGCGCCGGACTCTCGGTCTCCCTGAGCCCACCTGCCCGCCCAGCTGACGCGCGGCCCAGCTCCCGGCTCCACCTCTCAGCCAGCTCCTCCCACAGGACCCGCCCCTCGGCCCCGCCCCGCCCCTCGGCCCCGCCCCGCCCCTCACCCTTCCTTCCCCGTATAGGCTCCACCCCTCGACTCGCCCCACCCACCACCAGGCCCCGCCCCCAGCATGCCTAGCGCGGCGGCGGCGCGCAGGCGTCCTGGGTGGGACTTCCGGTGGCGGCCGTGAGCGTCTTCCGGCCACGCGCGAGTTTGTTCCGGTCGGCCTCCGGGACATGAAGGTGAGCCCCGCAGCGGCTGGTGGGGGTGGCGTCCGCGCCCTGCGTGCCGACTCCTGCTTCCTCGCCTCCTACGGTCTCAGTCACCCTCCGCGGAGTGGGCGCGCGGAGTGCACGGGAGAGCGGGAGGCCTGGTGCAAGGGAGAACGGCTGTGTGAGCGGCTGTGGACGAGAGTCGGTGTGGGAACTGGTGTATGGGGGGTGTGGACGAGAGGGGTTGTGCGCGGGTGTGCACTGGAGGGGGCGGTAAGACCTGGTGTGCATGAGAGGGGGTATAGGAACCAGTGTGGGGGTGTGGACGAGAGGAGTGTGGGAATGGGTGTTTCCGCAGGTCTGGACCGGAGGTGTGGCTGAGACGGGGTGTGGGCGTGGGCAGGAGGGGCGCAGAGCCAGGGTCGGGGAGGCAGTACGCTGAGCAGCACCTCCTTGGTGTGGCAGAGGTGGCGAGATGCATGTTGGGGTGCACTAGGCTGGCTCCCGCTTTGCCTCTGCCCCAAACCTTGGGGGCTGCACCTTTTCCACGCTGGAGGGTCCACCTAGGCCTGAGCCCCCAGCGGCCAGGCCCGGCGGGTGGGTGCCTGGTAGAGTCCCTGCTTCCTACCCACCGTGGAGCTGGTGCCTCAGCCTCATCTGTGGAGGGAACAAGGACAGCACCTGCAGCCCGAGTGCGGACAGAACTAGTGGTTAATCAAAACCTCAGCTGGAGGGAGTTCCCATTGTGGCTCAGTGGTAATGAACCCCAGCTAGTATCATGAGGTTGCGTGTTCGATTCCTGGCCTTGCTCAATGGCTTAAGGATCCGGTGTTGCTGGGCTGTGGTGCAGGAACTTCATCCCCTAGCCTGGGACCTTCCACATGCTGCACTTGCAGCCCTAAAACAAAAAAAACACAAACATCTGCCGGAGCTGTGGTCCTGCTCTTACACCACCTTCCCATGCGAGAGCACACGTGACCCTCCCCGGTGCACAAACACAGCTGGCTCCAAACCTTGTGCTCACAGGCAGCAGTTTGTATGCCTTCTGCTCACGAGGCTGTCGGCTCAGGGGTCCTACCAGCTGTTGGTGTCAGACACCCAGGGCCCATGGGCCAGCCTTTCTCAGATTGCACCTTGCCAAGTGGTGAGATTTGATAGATAAAAACCAGTTTCTTAAAAATGGCATAGGAAACGTGAGAGTGCTTCATCAAGAAGATTTTACCAACGTGGGCTCCGAGGAACGGCTCTGAGAGAGACTGCTGCCCTGGCCATCAGCGTAGTGTCGCCCCTAGTCCTTGCCAGTGCTGGGCCGAAATGCTTGCTTGCTTGCTTTTTTTCCTTCTTTGTCCTTTTTGTTCGTTTGTTTTCTGTCTTTTTAGGGCCGCACCCACAGCTTAGGTAGGATCCCAGGCTAGGGGTCCATTCAGAGCTGTAGCTGCAGGCCTGCACCACAGCCACAGCCACACCAGATCACATCTGCACCGCAGCTGCACCACAGCTCATGGCAACACTGTATCCTTAAGCCACTGAGCGAGGCCAGGGGTGGAACCTGCATCCTCTCAGATGTCAGTCAGGTTCCTTACCGCTGAGCCACGTCCGGAACTCCTGTCGTGGGGTATTTATGTTGGCTTGTCCTCTGTTTTTGATCTGTAACACAGCTCTTTGCATGTTACAGGTAGGTTATTAGGAATTCATTGTGAAGTACCTTCCAAGTATTCTTCTTGTTTCATGCATTTATTTATGAAGTAAATAAATAAACTAGCATCTCTGTGGATACTGGTCGGATTCATTTCCGCTGCACCGCAACTCCAGCTTTTGCGTTTTTATGTAGTCAGCTCCGTTAATGTTTTCTTAGGTAACAGCTCCTGTTGCTGGTTTAAGTGCGAAAGCCTCCCCAGGACCCCCTGCCCCTGAGCTTCGTACACAGAACCCACGTCTTCCAGTCCTTTCCGCAGCGCTGTTCGTTCGCACTAGGATATCTTTGGGTCTAAGCAGGTGGCGAGCCAGCCTTTTCCCAGGGGGCTGCCTCTGGTTAGGGCGGCCTTGAGGCGGGAGGGCTCTCTGCCTGCGGCAGGGAGGGCCCCGTCTGGGTGTCTACGAGGAGCCCGGCTCCCTGAGGGCACGTGCCCCAGTAGGGGAGGGGCCCCTCCGCCGCTGGTGCCCACAGGCTCTGCTCGCTCTGCAGCCCCCCGGACCCCGAGCTTGGACCCTGCCGTGACAGGCCCGCACCATGCGAAGCCTCCTCGGCGCGCTCTGGCTCGCTCTGGCTTGCGGCTCTGCTCACGGCACCCTGTCGAAGTCCGATGCCAAAAAGGCTGCCTCCAAGACACTGCCGGAGAAGGTAGGGCGGCGGGGCATTGAGCCGAGAGCTGGGGCTCTGGCCGGGGGGGCCCCGAGGGAGCAGCCTGTGGTGCTGAGGGGGGGGGGCCGCCGAGCTCGTCTCCTGGGACCACGTCCCCTCTCTGCGCCTCCCCTGCCCTCTGTCTGCCCCCCTCGCCTGTCCCCTGCTTGGTGCAGTTCTGTAACGTCCACGCAGTTGAGCGAGTCAGACACGGGGCAGCCGGGCTTGGCTGCCGTTTTGCAGCCATCCAGGGCCCCAGGGGGCAGAGGGGTCCCTGCTGCGGAGAGGGCCACCGCATGGCTGTCTCCTGAGGCTTTCGTCCTTGGCTTTATAGTTTCACTCTTTGTGGGCGGCTCACGCGCCCTTTAGGGTGGTGCACTGAGACCAAGTGTGATTTGAGGTATTTTCTCCTCTTGTTTTATCTATCTCTTTATTTATTTTCGGCTGCCCCCGGGCATGTAAAGCGCCCGGGCCAGGAACCACGTGGGCCACAGCAGTGGCGCCAGGCCCTTAAAGCGCCGCGCTGCAAGGCCTCTCCCGTCGGCTCTTCTGTTGCAGACTCAGGTTGCGGGCGTGCCCGTCCAGGAGCGGGGTCTGGTGGTGACAGACCTCAGAGCCGAGGACGTGGTTCTTGAGCATCGCAGCTACTGCTCCGCGAAGGCCCTCAGGAAACACTTTGCCGGGGACGTCCTGGGCTACGTCACTCCAGTACGCTGGGCCCTGGGGCGACGGGTCCGAGGGCAGGGTGGCGCCCCGGACCGCAGCAGCGGCTCTGGGGCCCCGGCGGCAGGCCGGCTCACCCCCTCTCTGTTCTCTGCCAGTGGAACAGCCACGGCTACGACATCGCCAAGATCTTTGCGGGCAAGTTCACCCACGTGGCGCCCGTGTGGCTGCAGCTGAGGCGGCATGGCCGCGAGATGTTCGAGGTCACAGGCCTCGACGACGTGGACCAAGGTCTCTCCCTGCGGCTCGTCCGCCCTCGTCCCTGGTGTCCGGGGGAGGGGGAGAGGTGTCTGCACGCGCTATCCGGGGGAAGGCCTCCGGGACAGAGTGTCCAGGAGGGCGTGAGGGCCTGGCTGTCCTGACACCCGGTTTGGGGGGCTTGCGCTTGAGTGTACACGGATGTCCCCCCTTCTTGGGTTCAGGAGGCAAGGCGTGAGCTGGTTGCAGCCCTGCAGCCGCTCCCTGATGCCAGGAGGGCAGTGGGTCGGGTCACAGCCAAGGCAGCATCGGGGCCTGGCCTCTGGATGCCCCTTAGCTCCGAGAAACGGTCCCGGGGAGGAGGGGGCGGCCGGGGGCAGGTGCTGTCCTGCTGCTGCCCTTCTCTGCCCCCATTCTCTCATGGGCACAGCGCTCTGTCCCCACATTGACCGCCCTCACCACGTCCCACAGGGTGGATGCGAGCAGTCAGGAAGCAGACCAAGGGCCTCCGCATAGGTGAGTCCAGTGGGCCTGTGTGGTCAGGGTGGCAGCCCTTAGGCTCTACGCCCCGGGGCGGAGGTCCTGGTAAGCCAGGCCGTGCTGCTATGGGTCCCTCCCCCGCCCGCGGTGCAGCCGAGCCCGCGGCCTCCCTCCCTCCCCAGGGCTCAGCCCCGCGAGGCCGCCTCTTGCCTTCCTGCATCTGCACTTGCCCGCCAGCAGGTGGAGGCCCTGGGGGCTGTGCCCAAGAGTGGCACCTACCCTGCCCCGGCCTGGCCCGGGGCTCACAGCCCACGAGGGAGGGAGAGCAGAGAGCGCTGGGGAACGGGCGGCTTGGGAGGACGGAGCGGCCAAGCTGCGGGGCAGGGGCAGGAGGGGCCCTGCAGTCGGCCGCATGGGGAGCCGGTGGAGGACGGTCCAGCGAGAGCGACCTGGCGAGGGGAGAAGAGGCTCGGCACCCCTGTCCTTCCCGCCGCCCAGGTTCCCCTCCCTTGCCAGGCCACACGGCTGGCAGGACGATGCTCGGGTCCCCCCGCCCTGGAGGCTGAGGGCCGAGCCTCAGAGGGTCGCCGTCCCTGTGGGTCTGTCCCCAGTGCCCCGGCTCCGGTTTGAGGACTGGACGTACGAGGACTTCCGGAACGTCCTGGACAGTGAGGACGAGATAGAGGAGCTGAGCAGGACTGTGGTCCAGGTGGCCAAGGTGACGCCTCTCTGGGGCCGCACGCCTGCCCGGGGCTTCCCCTCGACCCCAGGAGCCGTGGGCGCAGGGGCTGCCTTTGGGGACACCCTGGCTTGCCGGTGCTGGGCCCTGAGGACCCCAGGGCTTGGGTCACGATGGGGGCGGCGAGGGAGCCCAGCCCCGCTGCGCCTGGCTCTTTGTGGGGCCGTGCTGCCTCCCTCGGAGCTGCAGGAAGTGGGACTGGCCCCGTGCCCCCCCACGCCTTCCTCCCGGGGGTCCCCTCACCCGCCCCGTTCCCTTCAGAGCCAGCGCTTCGACGGCTTCGTGGTGGAGGTCTGGAACCAGCTGCTGATCCAGAAGCACGTGTGAGCAGCCTGGCGGCGCGCGCATGGCGGGAGGAAGCTGAGGGGAGGATGTGGGGGCCCCGGCTGGGAGCAGGGCCTTCTTCCCGTGGTCTGCACCCGGGGTGGGAGGGCACCTGAGAAAGAGCGGCTCTGAGAGCCCGGGGCGGCTGGGGGCGGCTGTCCGGCTGCGAGGCCTCCGTGGTCAGCGTGGCGGAGCTTTCCCAGGAACCTCGAGAAGGGGCGGGCGCCCTGGAGCAGAGGGCCGCAGGGTCCTCTGGGAAGAGAAGTGGCCACCCACACCCACAGGCATTGCCTCGGCCCGCCCAGGAGGGTGCTGCGCGGCCCCTCAAAGCAGCCGGCCTGCCCGCCAGGCTCGTGGGCCAGACTCCCCTCAGCCAGAGGGGCCCAGCGGGACGGTGGGAGGGTCACCTGCAGTGGCTGCTGCCCTGGTTCTTCGGGGCTGGGGGTCTGCCCCGCAGGTGACAGGGGAAGGACAGATCTCCACTCAGGGCGCAGGGCAGTGGTGCAGCCCAGGCGGCCAGTGCCAGCCCTGGGATTGGCCTTCCTGCCTTTTCTGCCGGCAGGAGCCCCAGCTCGGTGCGGCCTGAGGCCCACTTCTTCCGAGCTGCCCAGCCGAAGAGGGGCCGCTGGGCAGGCCTCCCCTGGGGCTGTGCTCTGCCTGCTGGAAGGTGCATCTGCAGGGTCTCTGTCTCTCGTGCAGGCAAAAGGCACGCTGTTGGGGGCCGTGCAGCGAGGGACTGGACTCCTGCCCCAGGCCCTGGGGCAGGTGTGCCTGAAGCTGGGCGTGTCCGGGGTGTCCACCCTCACGGGGGTAGGGGACTCCGCCGTCCGCTGTGGCCATGGGCCCCCAGCCACAGGTTCCTGCTTCTGTGCTCAGACCCCCACCCCAGCGGGACTTTGGAAAAGCTCTCGCTCTGTCCAGTTCTGCCCTGGGAGGCCTCGAAGCCAGAGTTGAGGGGAAGATGAGTGAGAGGGGCCGGGCGGAGAGCACGAGGGGTCCCGTGGCCGTCCAGAGCCAACACAGCACCTGCGGGTTGGCGGCCCTGGGTTTTGGCTGAGAGACGCCCCGACCCCTGCCCCCAGCCCTGCCTCGGTCCTTGCTGGGTGGTGACCTTGTTACCTCCCGAGGAGGGCGGGCAGGAGGCAGCTTCGTCCTGTCGGCACTCCGGCCGGGGGTGGCACGGCAAGCACGCAGCAGGGTGAGGCAGGGCAGAGCAGCTGGCGCGTGTGCCGGGCCCGGAGGAGGGCAGAGACCAGCCAGCCTGGCAGACGGCTTTGGACGCCACTGCCCAGGAGCCCGCTGCTCCCCAGGACGGCCTGGCCATGGCGAGGTGTGACGGGGCGCTCGTGCTCCTGTCCCCACTGGTCACCCGCCTCAGGCTCCTGACTGGGTGCCCGAGGACCTTATTTCCTTCTGGAAACATGTTCGGCTCGGAAGGGCCGTTGTCAGCAAATGCTGTGGGGCAGGCGCCCCCAGCCTCTTTGGCGTGATGGGGGGCGATGGCACTGTGTCCCCGGGCCCCTCCCGTGAAAGCCTCCTGGAGGGACCGCGTGGGGCCCGTCTCCTCTGTTCACACCCAGCAGCTCACAGGCGCAGGCGGGCGGCCTCCGTCCCAGCAGACTCCGCTCCTGCCAGGCAGGGGCCGCCCCCAGGCCACGAGGTCCCCTCTCCCCTCACAGGGATGCCAAGCCCAGGGTGGGCTCAGCAGCCAGGCAGGCAAGTGACAGTGACAGATGCTAGGGGGCTGACCGTGTGCCAGCTCCTGGCCTCCAGAGGGGGCTGACCTCCAGCACGCATGCTCCTCCGCCTCCTGCACTAGGGCCAGAGGGGGTCACCTTGGCACCAGGCTCCCGTGGGAGCTTAGGCCACCCAGGAGGCTCTGGGAGCCTCCATGGCCCAGCCTCAGCTGGATAACATGCCTGCCCTGCCCTCATGGGCGCCTGCAGCCCTGCCCTGGGGCTGGAGGCACCTCCTGCCCAGCCCTGCCCCGCTCGTGTGAGCCCAGGCACCCCAGCCCCTCTGACATGGCTGCACGCAGCGGACAGGACTGGCGGCCTCTTCTCCAGAGGTGGCTCCTCAGGGAAGGACCCAGGGTCCATCCCTGGGGCCAGGCCAGAGTGGACACCCAACCGGAGTGGCCCGAGACCTGAGCGCCTAGCGGTATGGCCGGCAGGCTGGGGCTCATCTGCAGTCCACGTGCCGTGGGGACGGAGGTGTCCTGGCAGGTGCTCCCAGGCTGTCCCACTGCGCGTGCTGCCCCCCACCTGGTGGCTCACTGCCCGAGGCAGCCCTCACCCCCGCTTTGGTGGCTGCCAGGTGGGGGCTGGGTAGACGAGGCCCCCGCCCTGAGAGCGGAGTCGGCCTTCCAGCCCTTGGGAGGCTCTTGGCAGCCTGGGCGAACCCACCACCGGCAGGCTTGCACGCTGGGTCCTCCCTGCTCCTTGCTCACCCCCTGCCTGGCTTTGTATCTGGGAGGGTTGGGGGGAGATGGGGCGCTGCTCTCTGCCCTCCTCTTGGGGTGACCTTGAGCATGAGGAAACACGGGGTGGGGCCGGCCGGTTGGGGTGGAGGGTGAGCCCCGGGGCATCCATGGGTCTGCCCTGGTGCCAAGGCGTCCGCTGCGAGGGGCCTCCGGAGCCTGGGCCTCCTGGGCAGACGGTGGTGACGCCTCCCAGCCGAGTCGCTCCTGACCTGTCCCCACTCCTTCGCAGGGGCCTCATTCACATGCTCACCCACATGGTCGAGGCACTGCACCAGGCCCGGCTGCTGGCCATCCTGGTCATCCCCCCCGCCGTCGCCCCCGGGTAAGTGCCGGGCCCCGCCTGGCCTCCCCCGCCCCCGTCCTGGCACAGGTCGCGGCAGTGCACGTGGCCACAGGAAGGGGGACGGGCTCCTCGGCGCGTCCTGCCGGCCAGCTCGTCCACCCTGTGTCCCTCCACCCAGGCCCTTGAAGCCACGTCGTCTGCAGGGCTCCGTCATTAGACTCGCGCCCGCCAGCTCCCAGGCAAAGCCCGGGAGCTCCACGGCGCCGGGCCTGTGCCACTTTAGGCCTCAGGAGGTCAGAGTGGTGGTCATGGCTCCCGCCACCGGGCCGGCTGCTTCCTCTCCCATAGCCCCTGCTGGGTCCAGAGGAGGCTGGATCATGATGTGGGGGTGCGGGCGGAGACTGGGGGTCCTGGGCCCCTGCTCCGGGAGGAGGCACCACCTCGTCACCCTGTGGCCGGTGGCTCGCTCTGCAGCACAGGCTGATTAACAGGACCAAGTCGGACAGCCTCGGGGCCCTGACGCCCGCAGGCCGATAGCCTTGCATGGAGGGGCTTGTCAGGCACCGTGCGGTTGAGGCCGACACCACGCCGCCTGGCTGCAGGGGCCTGGAGTCTGTGTCTCTCGGGCCCGTCGGGCCTTGGTCGTCAGCCTCCCGTCCGGCTCTCCTCCCCACCCTTCCAGGACCTGAGGCCGTGCGCGCTGTGGGGGCCAGCAGCAGGGCCAAGGGCACACCCAGGCTGGGCTGTCGGGACTTACCCACGGTAGAAGAGGGGCGCTGGCCTGGGGGGCCAGGAGGCCAGGCAGTCAGAGCCTGAGGGCTCAGGTGCAGACCCAGTGCTCGTTTCCAGGGTCTCCTGGTGCCTGTAATGCCTCGGGGTGGGGTGCTGGGGTCGGGGCCGTCGGTGGAGACGAGCTTCTGGGAAGTTGAGGCAGCCTCTCAGGCTCAGGAGCTGCCAGGTCTTGCGGCCCAATCTGCTGCCTGCCCCCCGCCAAGCTGTGTACCATCCTTCTGCCCCCATGGGGCCTTGCAGCTCCTGACAGGTGCACAGGGCAGACTGGGACTGGTTGTGCCCAAGAGAGAGGGCAGGAGGGTGCGTGGGCCAGACGCCCCTAGAGGGCCTGTCTCTGGGCCTGGCTTGGAAGGGCAGGAGGGTTAGGGTCAGGGTGGGGGGCAGCTTCATAGCCAGTGCCTTTTCTGCCCGGGCATCTGAGACCCTGGCCCCTGGGCTGGAATTGGAGGGTGTGACCTGGGGCCCCCCCAACCCTTCAAAGCTCGGGCGGAAGCACCCTCTGCGTGGCAGTCTAGAGAGTGACAAGGGGCCAGGGCGGCCAGGGCTGGAGCCTGGTCCTGGGCACTGCTGGTTCGCTGTGTGCCCGTCTAGCCTGCTCCTCCTGCAGTCAAGGGTGTGTTTGGGGGATGCAGGCCCGAGCAGTGGGCCCTGCTGGCTCCAGCAGCTCTAGCGGCCTGGAGTTTGCCTTGTCCTTGACTTTTCTGCGCCTCCTCCCCCTTCCCCCTCCCCCTCCCCCACCCGCCCCCCTCATCCTCCTCTTCCTTCCCCTCCTCCTCGCACGCTTGCCAACAGCAGCCCCGGCAGAGGAGCCAGTGAACTGTAAAGTGTCGTTCTGGTGCTTTCTGCAGCGTCACTGGTCTCAGGGAGGCAGCACATGGGAGGAGCAGGTCCAGGAGCGGTCTGCCCGCGGGCGCGTGGGCCGGGCGCCAGCTGCTGCTCCGTGCTTCTGTTGGGGCCTCCCACCGGGCACTGCTGGGACAGGTGGCCATCCCGACCTTGCGCTCTGCTCCCAAGGTCCCGGCTCAGCCCCCAGCCGTCCAGCACCCAGCAGCTGGTTTGATTAGAGCTTGGTGTCCTCACTGAGGAAGGGGATTGAGTTGGTCCTCACTGGGCTCCTCAGGCGGTGGTGGGCGTGTAGCTCCTGGGCCCCCCGGGAAGGTGCTGGGGTTCTGAGCTCAGCTGGCTTCCTCCCAGGACCTGCCCGGCAGCGAGCTCGCATCCTCACAGGCAGGTGCCACCTTGGCGTGGGCTGTGCCTCCTCTGGCCACCCCTCTGGCTTAGGGCGGGTGTCTCCCCATAGTGAGCGGGGTGGGGGCCTCTCTGCTTAGAGGCTGATCGCCCCCCCCCCCGCCCCCGCACATCGTCGGGGGCCCCCGCGTAGCCTGCATCCTCAGTGTGGAAGTCTCTGCAGGGCAGTGGGCAGGGGTCACCCATGGAGCAGGTCCAGGCTGAAGAGCTCAGGGGCGCTGGCTGGCCTGGGAGGGGTGGACCTAGGCCTACAGGCTGACGGTTCTGCTCCCATCCTGGTAGGGCAGCTGTGGGCAGGTGGGCTTGTGCTTTGGAGTCCCCCCTGCAGTCCAGGCTGCCAAGTGGAGCAGCTGTAGAGAGGCTGGAGAAGCCCTGGTTTGGTGTCCCTGCAAGCAGTGTCCACGAGACAGGGCCAGTGACTGTGCCCGGGGCCTGCACTGGCCCGAGGCGGTTGGCCTGGGGGGGTGCTGGTTGAGGGTGGGAGCGGGGGATGGTGGCCAGAGCCTTGGGTGCCGGCTGAGGGGTCCTGGCTTGTTCTGTGGGGGTAGGGGATGCAGAGAGCCCCCACCAGGGACAGGGCAGAGTCCACGGGGCCCCTGCAGGTGGAGCAGGTAGGCTCACAGCCCAGGCCACGGGGGCTCCCACCCAGTTCAGGCCTGAGGCCCTGGAGGAAGGGCGCCCTGCTTGAGGCAAAGAGGAGGTCTCGGGGCTGGCCCCGGGCACCCATGCCTGCCGTAAGGCTGGGCCGATGGCGCCCTGGCTCACTGCGGGAGGAGAGCTGAGTCTGCGGGGCCTCCAGCCCTCGCGGCGCCACCCCTGCCCCCCAAGCAGCCTTGCCCCAGCTATGGGCCAGTCCCTGTCACTGAGGGCGCATGCTTTCCAGGAAAAGTGACCTCGGCTGTCTTCTTGGGGCAGGGGGCGTGAGCTGGGAGCCCCCTCAACCAAGCCAGCTAGCTCTCTGCCAGCCCAGGGGTCAGCCAGGGCAGGGGTGCTGGCAGGCCATGCGGGCTGGGCCGTGGTGATCGCGTGGTCTTGTCGCAGGACCAACAAGCTGGGCGTGTTCACGCACAAGGAGTTTGAGCAGCTGGCGCCCCTGCTGGACGGCTTCAGCCTCATGACCTACGACTACTCCACGGCGCAGCAGTGAGTGCGGACGCCTCGGCTGCTGGGCTCTGGCCAGGCTCTCGCCTGGCCGCTGGGTGCTCAGGCGCGGTCCCGCCCCCCGCCCCCAGCCCACCTGCTCGGGGCCACGTCACAGCCCTCAGCTACAGGGGCGTGGAGGGCCCAGCCTCTGCTCCCCCAGAGGCCACCCCTGGCCTCACGTTGGGCAGCCCCCATGGAGTCACCATCTCGGGGTGTCCGTCCACGCCTCCTCGACCTGGCCCCTGCATGGTGGGTGCCAGTGCTGGGCCTGCCCTGTTGCCCAGGAGACGTTGGGCAGGGGTGGCTGCCTGGGGCACGGTGTCGCGCTGCCACCTCCCACTGCCTCTGTCCGGCTCAGTTTTTCACCTGAGCCGCTCAGCTCCCTGCACAGGTCCTGGGTCAAGCGGATGCAGCCCAGACGTCCAGCAGGAGACTCGCTGTGTGCCTGGGGCGCCCGGGGCCTCTGCCTGCCCCTGAGAGCTGCTTCCCTCGGCCCGCAGGCCTGGCCCCAACGCACCGCTGTCCTGGGTGCGGGCCTGTGTCCAGGTCCTGGACCCCAAGTCCCGGTGGCGGAGCAAGATCCTGCTGGGGCTCAACTTCTACGGCATGGACTACGCAGCCTCCAAGGATGCCCGCGAGCCCATCATTGGGGCCAGGTGAGGGGGGCAGCCGGTGGAGGGGTGACCCACACGCTGGGGCCTGCGGGGTGCTGCCCAGCGCCACCCTCCCCCGGGCTGGCAGGGCTGCATCCCCGAGCAGCATGTGGCCTGGCTGCACTCGGGCCCCATCTGGTGTCCTGCCTCCGCTTTCGTGCTCCTCGTTGCTGCGGCTCTGCTGGTGCTGGGTCCTCTCAGCTGTGCCTCGCTCCGTGCTGGGCGTCGGCCACAGGGCTGTCCGCTGCTTCCAGGACTTTGAAGCTGTTGCTTCCTGTGTCTTCTCCCTGCGAGATGCTGGTGGTCGCCCGGTTCTCTGGGCGCGTCCCCACCAGCACCCGGCACGAGCTTTTCCTTGTTCGCTTCATCCGTGCCTGCGGCGTGTGGACGTTCCCAGGCCAGGGGTTGAACCTGTGCCGTAGCGGCACCCGCGCCGCGGCTGCGCCCCCGGATCTTCACTGGCTGCTCCACGAGGGAGCGCAGCACCTGGTGCTTCCCCAGGGGTGACTCGTGTTTCTTGTACTTGGCTTAATTTCATTCTGTAATGTTGTATCTTTCTCTGCTCTCACCCACGACACGTGCGAGTTCCTAGGCCAGGGGTTGAATCTGAGCCGCGGCTGTGGCCTGCACGGCAGCTGCAGCAGTGCTGGACCCTTTAAGCCACTTGGCCCGGCCGGGACGGAATCCTCACCTCCACCGTGGCCCCCCCGCAGTCAGGCGTTTAAACCCCTGCGCCACAGCGGGGACTCCTTCTTCTTCGTTCTGGGTCTTTGTTGAGCTATGTATTCATGTAATTATTTTGCTTCTTAGGGCGGCACCCACGGCACATGGAGGTTCCCAGGCTAGGGGTCGAGGCAGAGCTGTAGCTGCCGACCTACACCCCAGCCACAGCAACACCAGGTCCGAGCTGCCTCTGTGGCTTCCACCGCAGCTCAAGGCGAGGCCAGGGATAGAACCCGCATCTTCATGGATCCCGGTCGGAGTCGTGTCTGTTGAGCCACGACGGGTGCTCCCTCTTTGTTGTCTGTCATTTGCCTTCTGTCACTGTCTTCGTGCTCCTAGACTACGTCTTTGTCGCGTCTCGTCTGCCGGCAATGCCACCTGCGGCTGTCCCCTTCCTGTGCTGGTGCGCTCTCCTCTGCGGTGTATTTGGGGCTTCGCTCCTGCTGTCCCCCGAGCCCCGAGCGCCGTGTGTGGGCAGCCAGCTGCAGGCCTTCTGACCCGTTGTGCCGGTCAGACCCGACTCGGCTGCAGGCAGTGCCACCCTCCCTGCGGCCCCGAGGGCAGCTCCGTGGGCCTCTGCTCTGGGCTGTTGCCACGCTGCGCGTTCCACCTGGTTGGACGCCAGGCGTTTGGGTGTCCCTGGCCCTCTCCACGCATGTTCTAAGTGCTGTCACATCCCCTGGGAACCGCAAGCCGGCCGGCCTCTGTCCAGGGCCTGGCCCTGCCTGGGTGCGGTGCAGAGGCCAGGATCTGAGTCAGCCTGCCTGCTGCCACGCCACTGTCTGCAGGGCAGTCTCTGCACGGTTCACCGCCAGACACCCGTTCTGGCTCGGTGCCGGCCCCCAGGGACTTCTCAGGTCTGCCGTTGGGAAAGGACAAAGGCTGGTGGATTGGCCCTTGGCTGGGTTTGAGGGCTGTTCCCAGTGGGGTGGGGGCTCCCCTGTTTCCTGGGTCCCTCCTCTGGGGCAGAGCCTCCAGACCACCCCTGGATTGGGCCTCTGGGGTCCAGCCCAGGCCAGGGAGCCCCCCTCTCCCAGCCCCCTGCGCCGGGCACTCTGCGTCCCTGAACCCAGGCCTGCCCTCCGCTGGGGCAGTGCTGTGGCCATCCAGCCTGGTGAGAGGTGGCCCGGGGCATGATGCCCATCTCCCCACCCCAGAGGGGGCCCCTCAGAGCCCCCTCGTCCCGGCAGGCTGCCCTCTGCCCCTTATGTGCTGCCCCTCCCACCACCACAGCCCTTCTTGGACACAGGGACCCCAGGAGGTTCCAAAAGTCTTGCTGGTGCCTCCTGCTCCCTTCCCGAGTCCCGACAGGGTGCCTGGCCGTGGTAGCTGCTGACCGGCTGGCCGGGAGCGGGAGGTCACTTTCTGCTGCAGAAGGAGGCGTCACCAGCCAGGACTGCCTGAGTAAGGCGGGGGACCGGTGCCCCCGGTCCGCTCTGGTGCCGGGCTCTGCTGGCCCAGGCCGGCGGGGAGGGCGGGAGGTGTCGGGTGCCACCGCTGCAGCTCAGACACAAGTACAGCCAGGCTCGAGCCGCAGAAGCGTCCTGTCCCCAGTCCTGGAGGCTGGAGTCCGAGCCCCAGGTGTGGGCAGGGCTGGTCCCTCGCAAGGCCTCTCTCCTGGGCGTGGGGACGGCTGCCTCCTCCCCGTGCCCTCCCTCTGTGTGTCTGTGACCTGACCTCCTCTTCCCTGGTCCTGTGGGACCAGGGCCTGAGGCCAGTACCTGGTCATTTTGTATTTATCGTCTCCTCAGAGCCCCCGTTTCCAAATCCAGCCCACTCTGCGCTGCTGGGGTCAGGGCTCCATCCTGTGACCTTGGGGGACCCGGCGGCTCATCCCATACCAGCGTCTGAGGCTGAGGAGCTGTCAGTTACTCGGTGTGGTCCAGTGGTAGTTGCAGGAGTGGGGTGGTTGCAGCCGTCAACACAGCCCGCGTGGCCCAGTGACAGGCAGCACGTGGCCCCTGCAGTGCCGAGGGGCCTGGTTCCAAAGGTGTGTGTGCTTGGTGCACACGTGTGCTGTACACATGTGCACACAGACTGCCCCCCGCAGGTCCCCAGCCCCGCCCCCGCCCCCACCCCAGATGTGCCCCTCGCTGATGAGCTGACGTTGGAGGAGGTTCTCACAGGCCCCATCCACCCAGAGGACACACATGAGCAGAAAAGCTGGTGCAGCGGGGCTGTGGTTCAGACCCCAGCGTGGTCCTGCCAGGGACAGGCCTGTGACCAGCTGACCACTGTGCCCAGGGGCAACAGCAGCCTCTGGATGCCTCTGGTGTGGGGCTGCCCGAGGCCCCCACCTCCCCAGGCCACGACTGCCCTGTGGGATGGGGCTGGGGGCAGGCCTCCCGGATGCTCCCCAGCCCTTGGTGGGGTGAAGGGCAGAAGCAGGAGCCCCCACACCGAGGTTCCATCCCCCTGCCCTGCTCATCCGGAGCGCGCCCCACCCCTGCCACCTCATCCTTCCTCCCAGGGTGCTGCCATCTGCCACCCACTGCCCGTGCCCCGTGTGAGCTTTGGGGGGGGGGGGGCTGGGGAAACCAGCCCCCAGTGGCCCCTATGGGTTGCATTGACCTTCATTCCTGACGGATCTCCCGCCCCCCGGCCTGCAGGGTGGGGTTGACTCGCTTGCCCAGGGCGTTGGGGCTCTGGGAGTGGCGGGCGGAGGCCCCTCCTGTGGCTGGACACCAGCCGCCTCCTCTCAGGGCCAAATTCTTTTTATCTGGTTCACCAGATGGACGAGCTTAGCAGGGCTGTGCCGGGTGGGTGTCTGTTTGGCGGGGGAGGGGAAGCCGCCCCTACAGAGGGTTCTCGCAGCCCCGCACCCCCGGAGGGCAGCTGGTGGGCACACCCTCAGCCAGTTGTTCCCGGGAACCTGCTGCAACGTCCCTGGCTCCCTGTGCAGGTGACGGGCCACATGCGAGGGCAGGCGAGCCCCAGGGCCACGCGGGCTCTCCAGCCCTCCTGCTGACGGGCGCCCAGGCAGGCTGGCCCAGGACTGTGCCCTCCTGTGTCAGCGTCTCCAGCACTGAGACCCTAGCCTTCTGTGGCTGTTTTTCCCATGGACGGCGGGAGCTCAGCCCCTCACCATCTGCTCCCTGCGCACGGCCAGGACCCTGAGGGGGGGGGGAGGCGGGGGGCATCTGCCAGCCAGGTCAGCATTCTGTGCCCGCTGGGGTGGGGCCAGTACTTAGAGGCTGGTCATGCACCTCCTAGGCCCCAACCTGCTCCATCTGCCATCCCTGCCTGACACAGACCCTGTTGTGGCCACGGCGTGTGTGTGGCATGTTCACCCCAGGTTGTGAGACACCCCAGGAGGAGCTGGGGCTTCCTGCCTGCCGGCTCCCATGCTCCCCAATGCAGCCCTGGGAGCTGTTCCGTGGGTCCCCTTAGCTGCAGAGCCCTTGTTCTGGGAGGCTGTCTCACTGGCCTCTGGCCTGTGGCCTGGGCACCAGGCTGGCAAGGAGGGACGCATGGACACACATCCTATGCCCGGTTGTTGGCTGCACCCACCTCCCCAGCTTTCCACCAGCCCTTCCCTCACCACACCCTGGGGTCTGTGTCTCTGCCCACCAGCAACTGTCCCCCCGCCAGGCCCAGGTTGGAGGGGCCACCCCCTCCCTTGCCCTCAGGGCTTCGTCACAGGCCAGGGTCTGGCAGGTCTGGATTTTGGTGGGCTTTTCAGGTTTTCTCTGGAACCCTTGTGGCATCTGCCCAGCTCTGTCCCATTGGGAACTGCGGGTGTTTTCCTGGGTCTGCTTGGCTCTCAGCTTTTGGTTGGGGACAGTAGGAGTGTTCGCGGGAAGCTGTAGCCCAAAACCAAGGGCAGCGAGTGGGACAGGCACGCCTGAGTCTCCCCGCAGTGGGGCTCAAGGGGCCTGGCCACTCTCCCCTGGCCCTGGCCCTGTGCAGGGGGTGTGTGGCCGCTCCCTGCAGAGAGGGAGGCCTGTGCTGGTCCCTGTGCTCAGCTGAGCAGCCCTGTGGCACCTGGGCCTCCTTCTACACCTCGGGGGCCCTGAGGAGCCTGGGTGAGATCGCACCTCCAGGGCTGTGTGCCCCCCATCCTCCCAGAGGCAGGCATCACCAGCGGCCAGGCAGGCGGGCGTGGGGTTCTGGGTGAGGTGGTTGGCACGCGGTGAGCTGAGGTCAGGGCCTGGGAACTGAGGTTCCACGTCAAGCCACTGCACACCATGGACTCCCCCCGCCCCCCGACGAAAAAAGAACCTGGGGGGTGCCTCCTAGTACCCCTGAAGCTTCGCCAACCCGTCTGGTGTCCTTTGTGGTCTGTCTGCGGTTCCTTGAAGCCATCAGTCCGAGGCCTTGTCGGCTTTGCGCGGGGCTGGAATTCACAGCGTGAAGTCAGTGTTTCCGTGCGCGGGGCCCAGCGGCGTCTATCTCGTGGGGTTCATGCCGCAACCCCTTCCGTCCTGGTGCGTGTCAGCCGGGAGCCCCCGCCCCGCCTGCTGTCAGCCTCCCTGCACCCGCGTCGCCTGGACAGTTGGTAGAACAGTCAGTTCAAGGAGCTCTCGGCCCGTCACCTCGTTCAGCCCCCACCTCCATCCCGGTCCTTGGCCTCCGAGCTCCTAACCGCCTTTGCCTTCTCATTTCTCCCAGGCAGGCCCGGCCTCTCTCTTCCTGGGGGGGCCCTCTGTCCAGTCGTCCCTCCCAGGCTCCGGCCCCACCTCCCAGGGCCCGCCAGCAAGTGTAGGGTCCTGGGCGCCCCCGATCACTGCACCACCAAGCCTGGGCCTCTGGAGGCCCCCTGAGGAGTGGGTGACCCAAGAGCCCAGAGCTGCCCGCCTGATGGCATCGCCTGCAAACCTGGGTGGGCGGGCTGGAGGGTGGGGTGGGGTCACAAGCTGTGACGTCGGTGGTTCCAGGTGTGTTGTTTTACTCAGGGGCAGTGTCATTTGGGTGATTAGAGCTGGCAGACGGGCCGTGGCCCCATGGGGAGCCAGTGCAGACCACCTCTGGAGGGCCCCACTGCCGCTGCTCCTCGCATTTCCCAAACGGCTGCTCCGTTTCAGCCACGATCCCCAGGGTCCCACCGAGGCTGGTGGTGCGGGTCAGCACCCTGCTCCTCCCTCGGGCAACCTGCCCCCCGCCTGCCCTCGCTGTGTTTGGGGTGGGAGGTGTGCTTGAACCACTGGGTTCTGGCAGCACAGCCAGGCCTGCTGCGGGCTTGGGGCAGCTGTGTCCTCTGCAAGGAAGAAAGGCTGGGGGCACCCTGGTGTCTGGAAGGGCTGCAAGACCACTGGCCCAGACTGTGTCCCCACAGGGTTGGGGGAGGCTGCCCCCAGGCCTTGTTCATTCCCAGGCTGCAGCTTGCTCGAGCCCCCCCACACACACACACACAATTGCCAGAATGGGTGCCTCTCCCATGGTCCCCCAGGAGTGCCGGCCTGTGCCACCCACCCAGTAGGGCCATGCCCACAACATGGGTGCTCTCCATCTGCGTGCCTGGCACTACACCTGGAAACGCAGCTATGGCCTCTGCTCACATCTCAGAAGCCCTCCGTCCTGACCGCCCCCCCCCCCCCCCCAGTGAGGACCTGGCCCCGCAGGCCTGCCTCCTGGCCTCTGTTCAGTCCAGGCTGAGTGCGCGCCCTGCATGCTGCTGGCACTGCATAGACCAGGGAGGAGAGCTCACCCCTCTGAGATGGCTGCGGCCACCTGCAGGTGCCAGGTGCGCAGGGAAGGGCTCCCGCATGCACAGCCGCTCTCGCCTCCCCAGGTACATCCAGACGCTGAAGGACCACAGGCCCCGGATCACGTGGGACAGCCAAGCCGCAGAGCACGTCTTCGAGTACAAGAAGTGAGCGAGGCGGGGCCCGGGGGGCTTGCGGGCTGGGGCGGGGGGCCTGGGCCATGGGCTCCGCCTCTGCCCCTGAGGGCCAGCCTGGCCCCAGGAGGAGCCCAGGGGGCCTTCCCCACCCCGCCCTCCCTCGGCTGGACGGGGCGGCGGCAGCGGTGGGAGGCCAGCCGGCCGGCCTGAGGGGGTCCCGCTCTTGCAGGAACCGCGGTGGGAGGCACATCGTCTTCTACCCGACGCTGAAGGTGCGTGTGGGCTGCCCAGTGCCAGGGTGGGGGCAGCGGGGACAGCCCTCCGCCAACAACCCTGGTCCCCAGCGAGGTGGTGGGGGCTGTGCGGGCTCAGGCCTGGGCCCATTTCCGGAGCAGCCGCACCGACGCCGCCCCCGCCTCAGTCCTTGCAGGTGCGGCTTGAGCTGGCCAGGGAGTTGGGCGTCGGGCTGTCCATCTGGGAGTTGGGCCAGGGCCTGGACTACTTCTACGACCTGCTGTAGGCTGGGCCTGGACTGGCCTGCACAATAAAGACTCTTCTCCGCCTTCCGTGCCGTACGTGCCGCAGGCAGGGGCGGGGGGGCGTCCCGGGACCCCAGCCTCCTGGTCAGCTCGTGGTGCGGGCAGTCCCCCGGGCAGCAGTAGGAGCCCGCTGGGGGCCACAGTCGTTGTGGGATGACAGCTCGCCACAGGCCCATTGCCCACCGGGACAGCCGTGTTCCCAGGAGGAAACAGGAAGCCGGAATTTCTGGGCATCAAGGGACAGCTGGCGCCGCCCCAATCGGGGGGTAAACCTTGGGGGCTCAGCACGCCAAGCCCTGTGATCACGCTGAGCAGGCCTGGCGCTGCCTGGGGACTCCGTGAGGCCAAAGCTTGTAGGGGGCTGAGCAGGTACCTGGCGCCCCCCTCTTGCTTTGATTGGGAGAGGGTTCTGAGGACGTGAGTGTCTGTCCTTGGGGTTATGGCCTGGCAGGGCCCTCGGGTCTGTCTGTCCTGAGGAAGGACCACGGTCACAGTGTGGGTGGGGGCTCTGGCTGGGGCTACAGCCCACCTGGGGAGCCCCCATCTGCCAGGGCGGGCTTTAGGCGGGTTCCCCCACCTGTGCAGAGGCCCCCTGGGCCACCCCTGCCAGCCTGCTGTTGTGAGGGGGCAGGGCAGTGGCCCTCAGATCTGGGCTGGGAGGTGGGACTGGGCCTGAGGGGAGGCTGGATGGGGCTGCAGAGGGGTCTTCACGCAAAGTCGGTGCCCTTAGCTGTGTGTGTCCCCGGGGCCCGAGTGTGGGCCGGAGAGCAGAGCTCTGGGCCCTGGCTGGTCACGCGGCTCGGAAGGGCCGACGGGAGGGGCACTGGGTTCTGGAGTGTCTGTGTAGGGGTTAGGCACCCATGACGCGAGTCTGTCTGTGGACGTGAGTCGAGGTGACAGGGTGCTAGCCATGGTTGCCTGGAAGCTGGGCTCTGGCGTGGGGGGTGGCTGGGAGAGGGGGCCTGGGCACCCCGGAGACACCCCGGGCGCCCACAGGGGAGAAGGGTGAGCCTGGGAAACACGTCAGTGCGGGCCGGCGGCCGTGGAGTCGGCCCCGAGGAGACAGGCCCTGCGCGTCCCTGTGGGACCTCGGTGGAGCCGGGGTGTGAGGTCCCGTCTGCAGTTCTGCACTGAGGTACGTGGGGACCCGCACTGCCCAACAGGGGCTCCAACCTGAGCCAGCTGGAGAGAGGTGCCAGCCCGAGGGCGGCAGGCGCTGGCAGCTCGTTCTCACTTCCTTTCGTCATTGGCTCTGGGTGCCTGGGCACCAGTGTGGTTTTGCTGCCTTGACCTGCCAGCTGTACGTTGCTTCTGCTGGCACAGCCCCTGGGTTCTGGTGACATCTGTGGTGTGAGGACAGGTGGGGCCTGATGGGCCAGGGGCGGGGGTGTCGGGAATGGGGACCGGGTACCACCAGGCAGGTCTGCCACGTGAGAGGGTGGGGCACAGGGTCTGGAAACTGAGATGATGGGGTGCAGTTTGGGGGGGTCAGATGCCTCACAGCTGACCCCTGGGAGAGGCCCATCCCCCAGCCTGAACCCCAGACCCACGCCCTCCTCCCATTGGCCCTGACCTCAGGTAGCGCCACCCGCTCTTTGAGGTGGTTTGATGCAGTTTAACCATTGCCCTTGATTCGCGGCCCTGTGACAGCTGCCTCACCCCTGCCAGCCGGCTTTATTTGCAAAATCAAGAGTGACAAGGGGGCAGAGATCCCAGGACTAGAAAGAGAACAGAAAAAGGGGAGCTCAACTCCATTCTGTGGGGCCTCCCCACGTCAGGACTGGGGGGCGTCCGTAGCACCCGCAGGGGTGGGTGGGTCAGCGAGGCTCAGGGCTCATCTGCCGTCTGCTGGGGGCGCAGGAGCCCCCAACGGTGGGCAGGGGGGCTCGGCGGCGGCGGCGGGGTCTGTGCAGGTCAGTGGGTGGAGAATCCTCGACCGCACAGGGCCGCCCGAGTGTGGCCCGCCGGGGGCAGGGCAGTGAGGGACACGGGGGGGGGGCTGCTGCCCACGCGCTTTATCAAGGCGCCCCGGAGGCCTGGCCCACCGCGGGGTGCGGCTGTGGAATGTGGGTGACGGGGCTGCAGCCCCGCCTTGAGCACCAGGACCAGGACCAGCGGTCGCCCCGCGCCTCCCACCCTGCCCGCTGCCCTGGGGGAAGCACCGCCGGGAGGATGCTGGGGCGTCAAGCTCCCAGGCCCCTCCGGCCCCCAGCCCAGGCGCGGGCGCGGCACTCACAGGCCCGCTGCTCCCTGCCCCGCGCCCGGGCTGGCGAGAGGTCCTGCAGTGGGGGGCAGGTGTCATCCCCCCAGTGGGCGACGTCCTTTGGCAGCGAAGCGGGGTGGCGGGCGGTAAGCAGCCTACGTGCAGTAGGCATCGGCCTTCACCACCTGGCAGTACATGGTCATGGCGAAGGTCAGGCCCAGGATCTGCGGAGACGGGCGGGGCTGGGCAGGGCTGCTCCAGGGACCGCGGCCGGACCCCACCCACCCTCGCGGGAGCCCCCGGCAGGGCCTGGCCCTGACAGACCCCAGACCTGCCCCTGCCTCAAGCTGGGTTCGGCCACCCTGGGCTCCACTGGGTGGGTCTCAGCGCCCAGGGGTGCCCAGCCAGACCCCCAGCAGCCGTCCTCTGCCCATGATTGCACCTGAGATCACCACGGCCACTGGGTAGGGGCTGCGGGAACAGGGCTGGCCCAGTGCCCACCGGCCCTCGACAGAGGCGATGGGTCGTGCCCCTGCCACGGGGGAATGGGACGGGTCGCGGTGGCCCCTCGGCAGGCCCTGTCGCGTACCTGCACCAGGGCTGTGCACAGCCCAAAGACGCCCACGGCCAGCAGGTTTTCCTGGAGCCACATCTTCACCGTCTCATAGCACGGCTGGAGGAAGAGCAGGCGTCACAGGGACTGCGGGGCCCGCCCTCCACCCCAGCTCCCGGGGTCGGGGGCTGGTGAGAGGGCACAGGCTCACCGCTTTCCACCAGGTGCCAGGCGCGTGCAGCCCACAGCTCTCGCTGAACTCCAGGCAGCAGGAGTCGGGCACGCGTGTGGCGTTGTAGACCTCGAACCAGTCGGTGTAGTTGGAGACCCCGCAGCAGCGGAACTGCGAAGCAGCACAGTCAGGGGGCCTGGTCCGCCTGCAGCGGGCCACGCCCCCTCCGAGCCCGGGCCCCGCCCAGACTCACGTCGGTCTGGATGATGCTCCAGGCGTTGGTGAGGCCCACATTGCCCGGGGTGCCGTACAGGTGCAGGCCCTTCTTCAGGTCCCGCTGGGCGTACCTGTCGATCTGCGGAACAGCAGGACCACCCGGCGAAAGCTCCACCGACCTCGTCCAGACCCCAGGCCTTCTGTTCCCCTCCCCGGAGTCACTGCCTCCCGGGAGCCCCCACCCGGCTCGGGCCTCTGCCTCAGGGTCTCCCCGGGCGCCCTGATCACACGGGAGCACGAGTCCCGGTCAGTAAGGTACAGATGGAGTGCTCGGGGGCATGCCCGTTAATATGGGTGGGGACCCCCACGTCCTGTGCTGTCTGCCGAGAGGCCAGGAGAGCCGAGCGCCCAGATGTGGGCTCCCAGACCATGGTCTGGTAAAGGAGCCAGGCCCCCCCAGAGGAACGGCCGGGGCTGGGGCGGGGAGTCCCCAGGATGGGTCTGGAGCAGAAAGGAGGGAGGTGCCAGGGAGCGGGTGGGCAGAGGGACACGGGCGCCAACAGGGAGCTCCCTGCCCCCAAAGCTAAGACAGGTGAACAAAACGTAGCAGTCCTGGAGTCTAACCCAGAGAATAAAACCGGCACACGGGCCCTCGGTGGTGTACATAACCCCCGAGGTGGGGATGTTTCTCATCCAACCGACAGCAGCGAGGGAGGCCCTGCCCGCCGGCCCGGACCTCGCGCCGCTGTGCCCGGAGGGCCGGAAATGTGCCAGAGCCTCCAGCGGAGTCATGGTTACACCAAAGCCACGGCCATGGTCCGGGGGTCTGTCCTCCCAGCTGCGGGGCTCTGACTGCGCTCCTCCGCCCGCTGCCCTCACGGGTGGGGAGGCCGGAGCCCACACTCGAGGTGGGGGCGCACCTTGTCCGTGTAGGTGAAGAAGAGGACGGCAACGGTGGCCTCCAGCAGGAACACCAGCAGCAGCACCACGAAGAACTGCAGGCAAGGACCGCCAGCCTCAGCGACCAGGCCCGACCTGGCCCCAGGGCGCGGGCCCAGAGAGCGCCAGGCCCCTCGTGGAGCCCCGCCTCCCTCGGAGGCCCGTCTCCACCCCAGGGGCCGTCACGTCTCACCCCACCTCAGAGCCCAGGCTTCGGCCGTGGCGCACCCACGTGTGCTCCATACGTGTATCCTCCTCCTGACGGGCAGCCAGGTGGGACGATGCCCCGGGGGCCCGGCAGGGAGGGACCCCAGGCCACATCCCACAGGGCAGCCAGGGGTGGCCAGTGCCCACACAGGCGGGACCAAGCTGGAGAGGCCCCCACCCCTGACTACACGAGCTGCCCACCAGGGGCTCCCCCCACACCAGCTCCCTCGGAGGCACAGCCCTGGTGCCCTGGTGGGGCTGAGCAGGGGGGGACAGCCTGCGGCCCCTGCTGTTCTTGCCACGTCACTCCCCCAGAAAAGAGGGCAGACAGGCCAGGAGCCAGGGCCAGGGGGCACACCACCCTCTGTGAAGCCCCGCCTTGCCCCCAGGGGCTTCTGGACAGGGTGGGGAAAGGGGATCGGGCCTGGTTCTCTCCCGGGGTCCTCAAAGCGGTCCCCCCTCAATCTGAGCGCAGGAATCGGGGTCACCGGCCCCAGACCCAAGTGACCCATGGGAAGGGCCCGGGACAGGGTCCCAGACATGCTGCAGTGTCCCCCTTCACCCCCGGGGCCCAGCTGCACCCCTACCCGCTGCTCCGAGGGCTCCAAGCCCTGCAGGGACATCTGGAGCATGCTGGACACTTGGGGGAGCTGCACAGCCGGGCCCACCTGCTCAGACCCGGAGGGGGGGTTGCCCACCCCGGCAAGGGCTCCTCAGACAAAGGCCCCGCTTGAAGCAGGTGCTTCGCGGCCTGCCGCGGCCTCTGCCGACCACACTGGTAGCAGGGCCCCTCCCTTCATCGTCAGCAGCAGTCCCCAGGACGGAGACGAGTCCTGCCCCAGATCCATCTCCGACGCCAGGGTCCGGGGAAGCCAGAGGGCGGGGCTGCGGCGAAGGGAGAAGGCGGCGAGGCCCCCGCCCCGGCCCGCCCCACTCACGGTGAGCAGAAGGCATCTGTTCTCCTTGATGGCGCCGATGCAGCCCACGAAGCCAATGGCCATCACGAGGGTGCCGGTGGCGATGAGCAGGTTGGCGGCCGACAGCGACGGGAAGGAGGAGGACAGGGTGGCAAAGTTGCCCTGCGTGGCAGCCAGCCAGATGCCGACACCCAGGATGCCGCAGCCTCCTAGCTGGGGTCCCGGGACAGGCAGAGAGGGGCCGGTGAGAAGCCCGCCCCGCCGGCCTCCCAGCCCCGTCCCGCGCCCCACACACGCCCCACGAAGAGCTGCCCCCAGAGCCCCCGCCCCGGCTGTGCCTCCCCCACCCCTGCAGGGTTCAGTGCACCTCACGATGGCTCGTTACTACAGAGATCGGTCAGCACACAAGGACGATCGGGGAGAGAGCCAGGCGGCGGCGCGTCCAGGGAGGCCTCCGGGCCTTCCGTGATGACGGGACGCCCGGCGGGGCGCAGGGGAGGGCCAGGTGGGCAGAGAGCACTGTGGCTCCTGTGTGGAGCCACAAATGCTGACCAGCCTAGGGCCTCCGGCAGCCTGGGCACGGGGAGGCCACCTGAACTGAGTGCTTGGGGAAGGCCAGGTAGCCCGGGGGTCCCCGCCCCCCTCCAGGACTGGTCGGGTCATGGGGGCCTGCACCCCTGGGCCCAGGAGCCTTCTCAATGCCTGGTCTCGACCCCGGCAGGGACCCCACGACTTAGGCCAGATGGGCCCCGAGACCCCGCCCAAGGAGGCCGTCCCACTGCCCCCACCAGCCCCCCAGCCCTGGCTGCAGGGGTGGGGCAGGCGCTGCTCCACTCTCACTAAGCCCCCGGCGAGCACACACGTGCCCTAAGCCAGGCTGGCAGGAGACCGCAGTCGCGGGGGCACACAGCCCCCAGCCTGAGGGCCGAACGGCCAGGGGCTCCTGCTGGTGCTTGAGGTCCCGCTGGGCCTTGCCCAAGGCTGGCTGAGCGAGGCAGGAGAGCCCCCAGGCTGGCATGCCCACCCCCTGGTGGGCGTCTGGTCAGCTTAGGGCAAATGCAGGGCTCCTCTCTGTCCCTCGTTGCACCTTCCCAGAACCCAAGAGCTTCTGTCTGAGAGTTAGAAGCAACACGTGTTCCGGATGCTGGCTCAGGGCGGGGACGGGGCAGCCCTGGGCACCTGATAGGGCTCCTCCTGCCCTGGCCTGTCCATCCCGCCCTAAGGCAGGGTGGGGCCCACAGCCTGGGCCGTGTGGCCGGGGCTGAGAAAGCAGCACTGACAGCAGGTGAGGCCCGGAGGGTCATCCTCGCCAGAGCCGGGCTTGGCACAGCCCCGGACGGGCCGGAGCACAGTGCACCTGCATCTGTGGGGGGGGGGGGGTGAGCCCCCCACAGCAGCCCCAGGAGCAGAGCTGTCCACGGTGCTGACTGCAGGCAAGCCCGGCAGGGAGCAAAACTGGGCACCCCACGCCGGCCCAGGGCCCACCACGGGGCACGGGCGAGGCTGGGCAGGTGCCTACGCCTTCAATCTCCCACCTGACCTGCAGGCAAGAACTGGGGACCGAGCGAGGGGCGTCCCCGGTCTCGAGGGACCTCCAAGGACACTGGAGCTGGGGAGCACCCAGTGAGTCCGTGCAGAGAGGGCTCCCCTGGCCTCTGCCTGGCCCTGGGCAGAGGGACCGGCCCGGGGGATGGGCAGGGGCTGAGGAAGCCTCTCCACGGAGGAAGCTGGTGAAGGGAAAGAGTGACTGCCCCGGCCAGCCAGGCCCCCCACCCAGCTCATAGCACCCACTCTGGGAGTGAGCCCCCAGGCCAGCGACACGGCGGGGCGGGTGGGGCTGCCTCTGCAGAGGGAGGTGCTGGCGCCACGGGGAGAATCGTTACTTAAAACCCAGCAGCCCGCCCGTCTGGCTCTGTCTTCAAGGACGCCAGCTCCAGTGAAGGCTCCTGTCAGCAGGAAAACGAGCCCCTCTGAGCTCCCTCGGCCCGCGGGACGCCTGGAAGGGCACCGGGAGGACGCTGCGGGCAGAGCAGCCGTGCGGGTCCAGCCAGGTTGGGGGGGCCCTGGCGGAAACGCATTGCTTTAATTAAGACCCCAGGAAGCACGGGCGCCTGGGCCCGGAGAGGTGGAGGCAAGAGACCCCCGCCGGCTGTGACACGGACACACTCCCACGCCGTCAGACGCCTCACCCCCGCACAGTGCCACCGACTGCACGTGCACGTCACGGGCGCGTTGCCCCGAAGCTCATCCACCCAGACCAGTCAGCGGGAGCTCCCAGACGCACGCGCTAGCAGGACGAATGCACGTGGCAGCCAAAATTACCTGTAATTTCGAAAATGTTTCTGCGTATGCAGCTTTTAAAACATTTTGGCAGGAAAATTACAGCCTCCAGGACAGGAGAAAATGGGCCCTGTTAGACTCAGAACAACAGACGCAGGACGAGCGGTCCCAGGTCTCTCCCAGGACTGGTGGCCCGGGCGTCAGCAGTGGGGGCCGCCCTGCACCTCCCAGCCCTTCCGGGGCCAGAGAGAAGCCCAGGTGGGGCCTGGGAGCAGACCCCAACCCAACCCCGCGAAGGCCTGGGAGGGAAGCCCAGGAAGCCCACCCACTGCCTCTGTCTCCCTCCCACACACCTGGAGCACTCGCCCTGTCCACTGTCCCCACCTGTCCCCAGCCCCAGCACCCGGCACATGCTCCCCACTTCCTGCTGTCTCTGTTTCTCGGGTTGGCCTGGGGCTGGGCAGGTGCTGCCCCTCCAGTCACATGGCTCAGCGTGGCAGATGGCCGGGCAGCTGGCCAAGTCTCTGAACTGGAGGGCTGGGTGCCCACAGCCCTGGGGTGGGGGTGGGCATGGTGGGTGACACGCCCCTCCCAGCCAAGACCAGCCACGGGGGAGGGGGAGAGCCCGGCTACGTGAAGCTCAGGAATGGCAGACGTGTCCCGCGCGCCGGGAGTCAGGGCTGCAGCTGTCCAAGGCAGAGAGGACTGGGCAGAGGCGCTCGGGCCTTCTGGGCCCAGGGGACACTCCCCATTCTGGCCAGATGTTGTTCCCTGGAGGACAATTTCTGTGCCATCCACTTAAATCTACGTCATGGTGCCCTCAAGGCTCGAAGATGAGGGGACCAGGCTCTGGCCCATCAGGGAGGTGGCCCCACCGCCCAGGGACTCCCCGAGGCCAGGGTCCAAGGAGGAGGGCCGTGGCCGGGCCAGGCCCTGGCACCTCACTGGCTTGACCCTCAGGGCACACAGGGGGCAGGGCCTCGGGTGTGGAACCTCCTGGCCTCTCCACGGCCCCCTGCCCCCCCAGCAGCTCAGGCTATCTCTCTCTGCCCCAGACTGACCTGCAGCCCACTCCACCTCTGCTTTACATCTAGAAGCTTCTGCCCACGCCCTCCTCCCAGCAGGAAGGCCTCTGGGGGCTCTCTTGGAGGCTCCATGCGGCCCATCTGGGTCACTGGGTGGACCAGAGCTGGCTGGAGCCCACAGCTGGGCAGGCAGAGCCCCTGACCAACCACTGCCACCCCAACCCATTGGACAAGCCACCAACTGACTCGCTGCTAAGAGCTGCACTGCTGAGAAGGGGACTGTGTGTCCGCCTTCCCCACAGCAGCAGAGAGGGGGCGGGGGGTGGGGACCAGAAGCAGGAGACCCTGTACCACTGCCCCAGAGTCCCCATCTGTCCAGCCGGCCAGCCGCTGGCCACAAGGACAGAAGCTGGTGCGGGACAGCTGTCTGGTGATATGTCCTGGCGTGACTGGGCCAGGACAGCCCAGGAGCCACACCCGCTGCCCGTCCGCCCACCCTGCCTGTGGTCCCCAGGTGGCAGGACCCCCACTGCCCTCCCCCGGCCATCGCAGCCAGGCCGCACAAAGGCCAGGGCCAAGAGGAACCAGGGTTCTGAGGTCTCTCCCCATCCCCTGACCTCCGGCACAGCGCCCTGGGCATGCCTCAGTTTCCCCAACTGCAGGGGGACTCGGGGAGGCGGTCCTCCAGCTCTTCTGAGCCCCTTTGCCACCCAGGGCACCTTGCCCAGAGGCCAGTGACAGCAGGCCTGGCCTCGGTCTCTTAACGCCAAAGGGGACACGCGGGGCCCCATTTGCTGCAGGCGGACTGAGGACAGCAGGACTTGCCCGGGGCCCGGGAGGCCTGGGCAGCAGAAATCGAGCGGGCAGGCAGGGCTCTGCCCCAACTCCGGCCCGGCGACATCGCAGGGGAGCAGCCCAGAGGCAAGAATGGGGCGGGGGAGCAGAGCCCAGCAGATCCAAATCCGGGAGGCGCTGGGCCGCGGGGCCCCGCGCAGCCAGACCCAGAGCTGGGAGAGCGCCTCCTTCCCCTCCCCCACCCCCTCTCCAGGGGACCCCCGCCTCCGGCTCCAGGCCCCTGGCCCTACGCTGCCCACATTTGTGAGGCCTCCTCCCCAGTGGAGCTGTCCCTGCCCAGCGAGGGCCAGGCTGCTGCGGTGTAGCTCTGAGGGTCAGCAGCTCTGAGGAGCCCGACAGCACCCCCCAGGTGCCCCTCTGCCAGCTTGCGCCTTCCTGGCTCTGTCTCAGGACACCCCAGCTGCAAGCACGGGACAACAGGCAGGCCTGTTTCCTGCTGTCACCAAGGAGCTGATGACCTGCAAGACCAGGCAGGCCAACCCCCCCCCCCGGACAGATGGGTGACATCTTCCGGCCTCATTGGGACCCAAGGCTGGAGGCCTAAACTTGCTCTCCCAGACCCCATCTGGGGCCCCAGAGAAAACCCACCCAACAGGGCACATACGTAGAGTCAGTGCCTCCAAGGCCGGGCCGCCCCATCCTCAGCCCCCTACCCTGCACTGAGCAGGGAGGGGCGCAGGTGGGGAGGCGGCACTGCCTGAAGTGTCAGGCTCAAGTCCAGGAATAGAGACCTGCCAGGTGTGCAGGTGCCTGAGGGGCCGGGGTCAGGGAGAGGACCTGGAGGGGGCTCTGCCCGTGGAGAATGGGCGCTTTGAGGTGAATTCAGAGGGAAGGGGGTGCCGGCAGGGGCCGGGGAGGCCTCTGCACCTTGACCTCCAAGCAGGTGCACAACTGGGACCCTCATTCCCACCTCCCCTCAACTTCTCCCAGGAGGCCCCAGGACCCCCTCACCTCCCTGCTCCCCCACAGCCTCTGCACCTGCACCCTTCACTCTTCTCATTCCCAGGGCCCCCAGCACCCACTCCCTCAGGGGCCATACCCAGGACGGGGCACAGCCCCCACTCCCACCCCACCCACGAGCTAGGGCTCGCCTGGTCCGGCAACTGGAGTCAGGACCCACACAGCAAGGGTCTCCAGCCCACGGGCCCCTCCAGCATGGCCCCCACGCCCATGGTCAGCTCTGGTGGGGAGGCTGACACCCTGGGGGGGGGTTCTGTCTCCCAGTGCGAGTGGGAAACAGAGTGGGGGCAAAACTAGATATATCCTGGGGGGCTCAGCACCCCCAACAGCAAAGGAGCCAGGGTCCCAGGGAAGGGGAGTCACAGCCACACACCCCCTGCCCACTGCAGCCTCTGGCACCGGCAGGAAGGTCTTAGCTGGCAGCTGCACAGGGATGAGGTGGGATGGATGTCACCCCCAGCCTCCTGGCCACTGTCACCACCCCTGGCCCCAGCACATGTCCCAGTGGCCCCCTCGCTGATGCCCAGGTCTCAGAGCCCCACGAGGGCACCAAGCTGGGGTGGAAGGAGGGCCAAGGCCACAGTGGGCCCGGTGTGCTAGGCGGGGGGTGTGACCGGGTAAGAAAGGGAAATGGGACATTCCAGCCCAGGAGGGTCCGAGGGGCTCCTGCTCGGTTCTTTCCTGGGTCGAGAACCTCATCCGTGCAGGGATCTGGGGAGCGTGTCCACCCCTGCGGCTGGCGGGGGGGGGTCACAGGGCAAGGACGGCTCTTCAGGGGACCCGTGAGGGTGGGCTGCTCTGAGGACCCCTTCTCCGCACCAGCAGGTGGCAGGTAAGGGGAGAAGCAGGTGCTGCCCACCTCCCGGGACCACTGCCCATGCCGCATCAACCCGCCACCTTATCACACCTATGGCTGCCAGCTCTGGTCACATCATCACCTGCAGCCTTCTCCTGTCACACTGCCTAGGTCATGCTGACCCTGCCAGCTGCTCATTGCAACGCACCCTGCATCTGGTCAACGTCCCCACCAAGAGAAGAGAGTCCCCTCTTCACACGCCCGGCAGAGCTCCAGCTGCACCCACCTTGGCTCCGGGGACTCCTCTGCTCTGGGCCCAGCCCGCTCTCCCAGGAGCCCTGGCAGGGGACAAACCCTGCAGGTGACCCTTCTGGAGGCGCGCACCCGGGGCAGGAGCCTCACAGGCTGGCCACCCCTCCCAGCAGCCCCCGCTTCCCAAGCCAGGCCCAGGGTAGAAGGAGGGACAGAAAGCTGGCCCTGGGTTCCAGAGCGTTCAGTACGAGCTGACAAATGACAGCCTCCTTCTGGGGTCCAGGACCCAGGCCGGAGCCAACGCCACATCCCCTCCCAACCTGGAGTGGAAGGCGGGTGGAATCAGGAGTTAACGAACGAGGCAGCAGGGAGTGACCTTGGCACGTCTCCCCACCAACCCTCCCCCAGACCAGCCAGTGGAGCCCAGGCCTGGCCAAGCTTGCTCCAATTGGTCAGGTGTGACACCTGCCACGGCCGGAGCCCAGCACCCTCCCTGCCATTTGGGGCTGAGGGGCAACTCTATCCTCCAGTCTTGCGGGGGGCAGGGGGCACCCTGCAGCAGCAACACCTCTTACCCTGGACATGGCACCTCGGAGGAGCAAACCCAACCCACCTCAGCAGAAGTTACCGAAGCGCCCCCCACCGTGGTGGAGGAGGCGCAGAGGCCAGACACCTCTGCTGCTGGCGCAGGGTCCTGCTCGGGGTCTGGCCCCGCCGGGGCGCTCACCCACACACCTGCCCTCTCCCTTCCCACAGCTTCGGGAGACCGGACCATCCGCCCCCGGCCCCGCCCCAAGCGTGGTCCCTGGGGGCTGGTGGGCCGGTCCGCTGCGGAAGGGAGCGAGCAAGGGGCGCGGGCTGCCCCCACGAAGAGGGCGGGAAGGGGACGGAGGAAGGCACCCGCGACTCTGCACACTGACAGGGGCTCAAACCCGGCAGAGGCCAGGCGCAGGGCCCGCGGCCGTCCTGCGGCAGGCGCGGGCAGGACCGGTCGTGGGAAGGGAGAGAGGGGAGAGGACGCAGGGCGGCTGCCCAGAGTGCAGAGGCTCGGCGGACCCCCGAGGCCCCGGAAACCCTCCCTACGGGCCGGCCGAGCCCCAGCCCCCAGCGGGAGCGGAGACCTGAGGCGCACCCCCCAGGCTGCGTCCTGGGAGTCCCGCCCCCACCCCCGCCGAGCAGCCGCCCCCGGCACACCCCCTAGTCTACGACCCGGGTGTCCTGCCCGCACCCCCGCCCGAGCGGCGACCCCGGGCCCGCCGCCACTCACCCAGAAGAGCAGGTTGAAGGCGAACATGAGGTACTTGACGCCCTGGAGGCAGCCGCGCGCCATGCTGCAGCGCTTCAGCTCTAGGAGGAAGATGAAGGAGAGGTCCAGGTAGAAGACCACGTACTTGTTGCCCTTGGGCGACGTGTAGCGCGCCTGGGCCGCCTTGGGGCCGGGGTTGGCGTGCAGGCCGAAGAAGGGGCCGCCGCGCGCGAAGCCCGGCTCCTTGCCCGGCGGCGACGGGCTGCGCCGGTACGTGGACTCGTCCGTGCTCGAGCGGCGCATCGCGCGGGGCCGCCGGGGCCGCCCCAGGCTCTGCGCCCCGGCCGGCGGAGGCACCCGGCGCGCCGCTCCGCTCGGACCCGCGGCGGGCCCCGGACACCTGCCCTCCCGCCGCAGCCCTGGCCCCGGCCCGGCCCACCCCGCACCGGCCCGCCCGCCAATCCGGGAAGGCCCCGCCCCCGAGCGGGCCCGCCCCTCCTCGAGGCCCCGCCCCGCAAGTCCACCCGCTCCGCCCCGCGCCGGCCAATCGCAGCCCCGCGCCGGCGCCCCCGCCCCGCCCCCAGCCCTCCGCCCGCGCCGGCGCCCCTGTGGCTCCGGCAAGCGCCCCCCCGCTCCCCGGGGAACGCCGGCGGGGCGGGGGCCGAGGGTCCCGGCAGCGCTGCGCGCGGGGTCTCACGCCCCGCCCTCGTCTCGAAGCCCGCCTCGCAGACCTCCGACCGCACGCCAAACGTGAAGCGCTATGCAAATGAGGGGTGACCCACTTGCTGTCTGGTGGCGACCTGGGGCCGCGCCAGCCCAGGCCTCTAGCCCCAGATCGAGGTAGCTCGGGGAACGCAGCCGATCACACCGGGGTGCGCTGTCCAAGGAGCCCACCGTGGGCGGGAAGAGGGCTGCGCCCAAAGCTCCCACAGCTCACATGGGACAGGGCCCAGCCTGGGGTATCCTGGGGCGGGGGTGGGGGCAATCTTGGGAGGGGAGTTTGCAGGAGAAGCCCTGAGAGGGGCCCAGGTGAAGGAGAACTAGCCGAGAGGGTACCCTGGGTGCTGGAAGGGTGGGTCCCTCTGCAGGGTAAGGGGGGAGGTTTTCAGACTTAACGGGAAGGCAGGGCACCAGGAGTGCAGGAGTTGTCACCTGATACCTGGGGCTGGACCCCAGGCAAGGCTGGCTGCCCATTCCTGGCCCCTGCCCAGTCAGGGCGGGCTCAGCCTGCCCCCTGCCCTGGTCCTTTCTCCCTGGGCAGGGAGAGAGAAGGGCCAGCTTCATGGGCATGTGACATGTGCAGTCACACAGGACCCCTCATTGGTTTGACCCTCTACTGCCACTGTCTTGCAATGGTCCATAATTTTTTGTACCAGCCCCTCCCAGACACATCCACACACACAGCAGACATGGACTCAAGCTGGGACGCAAGCCAGGTGATAGACCAGGAGCAGCCTAGATGTGCACACGTCCCCAGCAGTCCCCAGCAGTCCCCAGTGTCGCAGGTGGGCTCCTGGGGTGTGAGGAGAAGCCATCAGCATGGGCCCCGGGGGCCCCTCCCTGTCTGCCCTGGGCCTGCAGCCCAGAGGCCCGACCTCATCCTCTCAGCTCACACGGGGAGCCAGGCTGGGGCAGGGCGGCTACCGCAGGCACCGAGGCCGCCTGTGCCCTGGGCTGGGTCTAACCCTGTCACTTCACCAAGACCGCCTGCTGGGAGTATCCACCCCGTCGGATGGCCCAGAAACTGAAGTCCAAGAGGAAGGACTTGGGCAAGGTCAGCAGAACTCAGAGGGCAGAGGAGGGGGAGGGATGAGGAGGGGGACAGAGGGAGGAGAAGCGGGGGGGATGAGAAGGAAGAGGAGGGGGGAGGGGAGGGGAGGGGGCCCATAGGCCACAAAGTGATAGACTGAGAGACGGAGGGTGCCTGGGTCCGCAGGATGTCTGTTCAGCCTGGCTGGGGGCCCAGGGAGGTCTGGCAGCCCTGTGAGGCCCCGAGGACCCCTGCAACCCCCTTGTGGGCACCCCCCCCCGCACCCCCAGGGCTCTGAGGAGAACGGCAGCTCAAGGCCCCAGGGCAATGTCCCTGGCAGGGAGTGGCAACAGAGGTCCCGGCCAGGCCCACACTGCTGGCCGGCCAGGGCCCCACTGCAGCCCCTCTGCCCTGTCCTCTGTCAAGGATTCTTTGGCCGTCTGGGCCCCTGGCGGGGTACGCGGCAGTGACCGTGCACCAGGGCCCCAGTGGAGAAGCAAGCCTTGGGGGGCCCCTGTCCAGGCCCTTGCAGAGAGACACCACTGTCCACAGCTCTGCCCAGGAAGCAGGTGGTGGCTGGTGACCCTCGGCAGCCTCTGGCCACCTTTCCCTTGGCCAGGGATGGGCACTGGGGGCGCTGAGAGTCCCAGTGCACAGAGGAGTGTGCTTGGCACACACGCGCAGGCACACGTGGGCAAAGGAGGACCCAAGGCACGTGTGTCTCCCCGGCCCAGCTCCCAGGGTGGGAGGGGCGGGAGGGGCAGATGGGAGGTGGCCTGGATTCCACACCGGGCTCAGCACTCAGGATGCCCTCCCCCGCCTCGCTCAGCCAATGCCATGCCAAAGCCCCCAGAGCGCCCACCAGCCCTTCTCCCATCTCTGAAACCTGGTGAGCCGGTGGGGCTGAGCTGAGATGAAACCAGAAAATTCAACCACGGCCTCCAGGGCCAGGATGGCGCATCTAGGCTGCCTGGGGAGGCGCTTCCAGCCCCCGGGCCCCCGGGGCCCCATCCCCAGAGTCCAGCCCTTCCTCCAGCAGTGGGACCTGTGAGACACGCTGAGACGGTGACATCTGGTTGGCTCGGCCTCGGGCTGGCCTGGGCCCAGGAGAGCATCCAGCCCGCAGGACCCTTAGGCCAGGCGTGAGCGAGAGCAGGAGGCAGCCCAGGGCCGCCCCCACCACCCCACCGGGCCCGGGACATACCTGGGCTTCCCTAGGAAGGAAGGCAGGCTGTGCCTGGGGCCTGGAAGGCTGGCCGGCCGGCAGGTGAGCAGTCAGCGAGGCCGAAGCAAGAGCTCTGTGGAGGAAGGACGGGCAGAATGGAGGCCTGGGGCACCTGGTTTGCAGCCTCGGAGGAGGTTCTGCAGGGCTGAGGACAGGCCCTCCGCTCAGGACCCAGTCCTCACTGGGGCTGGGGGCAGCTGGGGGACAGGAGGTTGTGGCCTAGACTCAGGATCAGAGCACCAACCAGTGACCCAGTCAGGGTAGGAGGCTGCACCCCACCCTCCGGTCACTTGGCCTCCTGAGACACCCAGGCCGACACAAGGGTGCCCAAGCGGGGACATGCACGCAGAGAACACACGTGTTCAGAGACGGGGACACGCAGACTGAGGGCTGTCCAGCCCCCAGAGGTCCCAGACCCCTGAGACTTCCCCAAGGCACCCCGTACCCCGCCCCTGGCAGACAGATGCCCTGAGCCACCAGCCTCGGGGTCTCCCCACGGAGCCCATCAGGAGCCCATCAATCCCCCATCGGCGCGCACAGGGGAATCCTGTCCTCCCCACCGGCCCAGGGTCGCAGGGAGGGGACCGCAGGCTCACGCGGGTTCTGAAGGCATCCTAGCCACGCTCCCCACACCTCACCCTCAGCCCCGGGGCTCCTGGGGGCTGGGGCAGGTGGTCCTCCAGCAGCCCGAGGGCAGGAGCGTTCGGCAGAGGCTCCAGCCCCACACTGGCACCTGTGCACGTCCACCCCCTTGTGGGTGGCCCTCTGCCAGCCAGGCCACTGAAACCCACACCTGGGGCAGACGTGAAGCCCCAGAGCCCAGGAGGCCCTGGCAGCCTGAGACCTGTCCCCTCTGAACCCCACTTCCAGGGCTGAGCAGCACCCACCGTGGTGGGGAGAGGTGGCACCTGGGCCCAGGGCCCCTGGGACCCCAGCCCTCAGCGCCTGCCATGCTGGGGATGAAGCATCCTGAGGGGGGACCAAGGGCGGGGAGCGGGAGGGACACGGCTGCCCACGTTCTTTGATGAATCCCCAGGAGCTGAGGGGCCAGAGCCCCCGGCAGCCCGCAAAGGCGAAAACACACCCATCACAGCCCCACTCCCGTGTGGGCCTAGGGCTGTCTGTGTGCCCTGGGCGTCAGGCCGGCCTCTGGCTCAGGCCCTGGGGCAGCTCCACCACACCCCCCAGGGCTGCCAGCCCTCCTGGGCCCCCTCGTGTGAAGCAGACCCATGGCCAACACCGCCGGCTGTCCCCACTCCCAGCCCCCACCACCAAGGCAGCCCCCCACCCTCCCTGAGTGACCTCCCCACCTTTGGGCCCCCACCCCATCTTAGGCCACCCAGATATGAGCCTGCAGTCAGGGCATGGGTGCAGGCCCGGATGGCACCAGTTCTCTCACTCCCCCAGGCCCAGCCTCCTCCTCCAGGAAGCCTTCCTACCCCACTCCCTGCTCTGTGCTGCCTTTGAGGACAAGGTGTGTGCTCTGGAGGATGCCTGCGTCCCGGGGATGGCACGCACACAGGCCACGGGGACAGGGCTGAAAGAGCACCCTCCAGGGGCCGGGGTGGAGGCAGGTGGGGGCCCTGGGGTAGCGTGAGCACCCACCTGGCCAGACCAAGGTCCCACGCAAAGAGAGCTCCTCCGACGCCGGCACAGAGCTTGCCCACGTGGACCTGGGGGCCCGGGGCAGACGGCGGTTCCCAGTGGCACGGCCGCCCTGAGCCGCAGCGGCAGAGCGGCAACCCCAGCAGGGCAGCTCAGAGTGGAGAGCAGAGCAGGCCCGCCCACCCGGGGCCCCCGGCTCCAGGACGGCTTTGAGGAGCCAGGAGGCCCCGCCAACACAAACAGGCCTGTGGTGTCGGCCTTCCTGCTGCTGCTTCAGCCCCGCAGGCCCCAGGCCCACCCAGGCCCCCACCTGGGGGAGGGGCAGGCACTCGCCGGCTTGGCCTCCACACCCCGAGCCTGGGAGGAGCCACTGCCCGACACAACCCCAGGGGAGGGGTCCCCATGGAAGAGGCCCCCAAGGGGCCCCGAGTTTTTTCCTGGCCCACCGAGGCCAACCCCAGGCTCAGGGCCTCCCCCCAACCCTCCCCTCCTCCCACCCCCCACAGGCCCTAGGAGCATCCTTCTCAGATGCCCACCGCATATGCGCAACCCCCAGGCACTGACAGCCCACTGCACCCAGGGCCCTCATGGAGCCCCACGTGGGGCCAGGCGGCGAATCGAATTGCACCCCCAAAGACCAGGAGCTCAGGCTTGCCCACAGGGTCGGGAGGTTAGGCCAAGCCTCAGGCTCACCTGCAAACGCCACCACTCCAGACGCCCCAGCCCCTGTGGCAGAGAGGGCTGTTCTGGGCGCAGCAGGTGGGCGATCCCTCTGAGCCTGGGTCAGGGTCTGAGCACACTCGTGTGGCCCCCTGTGAGCACAAGTGTACCCAAAGCTTTGGGGACTCGGCGCTGAGCCCAGGACCCCAGGCCTACACAGCCAGGATCGGGGCCCTCCAGCCGGGCAGCTTCTGCTCCACCCACACTGCACAGACGGGGGAAGCAGAGGCTGCGAAGCAGGACCAGGGGGCCCGTCAGCTGACTCCTGGGGACAGCGCTGTCCCCGAGGCCAGCCTGTTTCCAGGACAACACTCGGGGCCAAGGGTCTCAGCATAAACCTCAGTGCCCAATTCCCCTGTGCCCCGCCTGCCCCGAAGTGACCCTTCTCCAGCAGGAAACAGGCTCACGGGTTCCAAACCGCATGTGAGCGCAGCTCTCCCTCCCTACCCCTCCTGTTCCTGCCCACTCCGGCCTGCTCCCCGCGGCACACACAGAAGGACAGAGCCACCCAGGGCCGCTGAGCAGGGGGCAGGGCTGACCTCGGAGGCGCGCGGGGCCTCTGGTATAGTGTGGCCAGGCCTGGGCCAGGGGAGTGGAGCCGGAGGGGCAAGTGCCCCAGGGCGCCTCTGCACGTGAGTGTGGGGCCCGCACGCAGCCAGGCCGCCCCCACGGCCTCTCCTGGGAAATCGGGACGCTGGAGAGAGGCTGCCACCGCCCCCCCAGTCCACACGCAGCTCTCAGAATTCCAGGAATGTCCACTTGGCTCCCTGTCCTCCCTCCCTGGGAGTAAACAACCGCTGGGCGAGAGGCGGCCCCTCCTCCAGGAAGCCTTCTGCCCACACCCGCTCCCACTCCCAGCTCTCGCCAGCTGGCATCCCAGGTCCCCCGTCTCCCTCACCTCCGCAGACGCGGCCGCCTCTGCAGCTGAGCCTGGGTCTGACCCCAGGCCCCTGTGACTCAAGGCAGGATGTGCGTCCAGCCCGCCTGGGAAGGGGTGGGCAGGGAAGTGGCCTCTGCACGTGGCTCTGCACGTGGCAGGGTGGGCGAAGGTGGGGACACAAAGTCCAGGCGGGCAGCAGCTCTGGCCAGCCTCTCCAGCACCCTGGGGACCTCAGTGAAAGCCGGACCGTTAGCTGATGCCTGGGGCCAGCTTGGCCCCACCCACCCCAACAAGCGCTGGTGCTGAGAGCCCGCAGGGCTCCCTAAGTCACAAGCGCCACTGTGCACACATCCGCCCTCCTCCTTGGCCCAAAGCTCACCTCCTCCAGGGAGGCTTCCCTACTTCTCACTGTACACGGCCCTTCCCCCCAGGCCCCAGCCTCAGAATTATGAGACTAACCCCACCTCATTCCCAGAGATACAGCCTCCCTCCCTTTCAGTCTGTCGGGGCTCCTGAGCCGTCACTTCCAGCTCCCACATGGCATCTACTCTGGCCCAAGAGCAAAAGCGTTCCCATGGGTTCCGCCTCCAGACCTCTGCCTAAGGATTCCCAGTGCTGGACGGTCCTGCTCCCTCACACACACTCGGGATGGCTCTTCAAGGTTCAGCTCAAAAGACACTGCACCCACGACGACCCCCTGACCACCCTCCCCGCCCGCACAGGTCCGACGTTCCCAGATCACAGGCAACCGACCCAACACAGCCTGGCCTGCGACGCGTGCAGCTAGCCCCTTCCCGCACCCTCTCTCAGCCCTTTGCCCAGGAAGAAGGGAGGAGGGACAGGGGCGAGACGGATCGAAGCAGCGCCAGGGGTTGGAGCCGCCAGTCTGGTCGCTTCCACCGCACCCTCCCGCCGTCAAGGATACGGCCAACTACCGGGCCGGGATCATTAGTGGGCGATCGGGCCGGGCGGCGACCCCGGGGGGCCCACAGACTCAGCGCAGAGACCCCTGGGGGTCCGCGGGCAGGGGCGACTTCCTTTCCTGTCGCCCAGCACGCACTGGCCGCAGGTCAGCCGCTCTCCGCGCCTGCGGGGGTCGCCGCGCCCCCCCGCCCGAAGCGCAACTTGTTGCTGCGAATCCGCTCGGGCTCCACACTCGGGGCCCGAAACTCGCGCCAGCTCGTGGGCCCGGGTTCGGAGCTGGTCCCGGCTCTGACGCGCGGGCAGCGGGACCCCAGCTGCGTCCCCGCCGAGGGCGCTGTACCTGTGCGCGCCTTCAGCCCGCCGCGCAGCTGTCAGTCATCCGCACACGAGAAAAGCGAACGCCGCCGCCGGGCCCTTCCGGCCCTGCCCGGGCGCCGTAGATCGGGACGTACCAAAGCGGCAGACGGGGGTCTCCATCTGCTACTGCCGCGGCAGTGTGGACCCCGGGAACCCCGATCCGCGCGGAGGAAACTCGCCGCCGCGGGTAGCGGATACTGACGGCACCGGGACGGGCAAGGCCGGTCGGCGAAGGGCGAGCCGGGCGGGGGAGTTTGGGAGGGGACGGTCACCCCCCCATGCTATGGGCGCGCCCGGGGCGGGGCCAGCGCCGCAGGCGGAAGCGCCGTGGGATTTAGGCGCTTGGCCGCTGGCTGCCTCGCTGCCGCCATGATCATCCCTGTTCGCTGTTTCACGTGCGGCAAGATCGTCGGCAACAAGTGGGAGGCCTACCTGGGGCTGCTGCAGGCCGAGTACACCGAGGGGTAAGGCGCCGGGCCGGCGAGGGGGTCTTCCGGCGCGGTCGGGAAGCGCTTCCCGGGCCGCCAGCCCGCGGGGGGGTTGGGGTCGGCGGGTCCCGGCCTGCGGAGCGGGGGCCAGCAGTACTCCCGTCAGAGTCCAGGTGACCCTGGAGGCGTTCAGTACGCGAGTCTCTTCCGGCGCTGTTCTCCGGGTGTGTGCTCAGAAAAGCAGTCCCCGCCACCCCGCAGACCGGGGAGAGGAGGGGAGGGGGGCTGGGCACGAAGCCGCTCGTGTCGGGGGCTTCTAGGCATCCTCGCGAGTCTCGGCGCCTACTCCGCAAATAAGGCCTCGGCCTCCTCTCTCCACTTGCTGTCCGTTGTTAGGCCCACCCCACGTTCTGTAGACTCGTTTGGTTTTTACCAATTACACGGGGCAAGTTTACTAACCGCGTAGCCCTCATCCGCGGGCGGTCGTTGGGGAGTGGGGGTCCTTTTCCTGTGCTGGCCCCTTGGCACTGCAGTTAGCACCATGTCTGAATTTCTGCCCTGACTAGAGTCTGACGTTTGGCTCCTGTGGGGCCGGCGCCGTGCCCTGATCATATTTGAACCTCTGGGCCCTGGGGTGTGCCCGCAAGCGAGCCGTAGGCTCTCGGTGCTGGCATGTCGGGAAACAGGGAAGCAATGGATGGGCTGGGTGTTGGCGCCCGGCTCTGAGGAGGCTGCTAGAGCGAGCAGAGTGTGAGTTACCGCCGGCACCTGCACAGGACCCATCCCTGGGAGGTCACGGGCAGGGGCCGCCCAGCCTCGCCTCCCCTTTGCCAAGCTGCCACCTGTGCACACCAGAGGCCTTGAGAGTGATGGGCCGTGTCTCCTCGACTCTGGGAGCAGGGCCGAGGAACGACCCTGCAGCCGCTGAGCTGCGTCTGCTCCAGCCCGGGCCAGGCCCTATCAGCTTTCTCCTGGCCTGCAGGGATGCCCTGGACGCGCTGGGCCTGAAGCGCTACTGCTGCCGCCGCATGCTGCTGGCCCACGTGGACCTGATCGAGAAGCTGCTCAACTACGCGCCCCTGGAGAAGTGACATGCAGCCGACACGCAGCGGTTGGCCCAGAGACCCTCCGGAGGTGTGGGGAGCTGGAGGCCTGCCTGCCCACAGCCCTGTGCACACGTCTCCCTCTCTGGACAGAACCATCCAATAAAAGCTTTTGAAGACCCAAGGAGGTCTTAAGAGTCGGCCTGGCTCTGTGGGACGCCCTGCCCCTCCCATCCCCCCCGTCCCGGTGTCCTGCCTGGCGGGCGAGGCCACTTTGGGGTGAACTCGGCCCTCGCTGCTCCGGAGGAGGCAGAGCCGGCCACATGGTAGTGCTCCGCCAGGGGCTCACTCCTGCCCCCAGAAGGCACAGAGGTGCCAGTGCTCCCCCCCCCCCCCCCCCCCCGTGGCAGTCCTCACGTCCACTCCCCCAGGACCTGAAGAGCCAGACTTTCTGATCCTGAACAGAGCCCCTAGGGTTACAGCTGCCACCCTGAGAGCACTGCTTCCAGGCACCACCCAAGCCCAGCGGCCCCTCCTCTTCACAGCTACCCTGGGACACCCCCAGAGGGTCGGAGGGGGCCCTGCGGAGGTGTCAGGGCTGGATAGGCACCCAGCGCCCCAGGTATTAACACACAGTCCCCTGAGTGCCTCCGTCCCATCCCGGCTCGGGCTGAGCCTTAGAGCTGGAAGCCTTGGCCTGGGGTCGGGGAAGCCCCAGTGGCCTCCAGAGCGAAGGCAGGAGAGTACAGCTGGGGAGGAAGGCAGCCTTCTCGGGGCCGGCATGTGTCTGAGGTCGGGTCCTCTGCCTGCAGGTGAGGAGACCCGTTGGGGGAAAGATGAGGTCTGCCCCAGCGGTGGAGAGGAGCTGGGCAAACCCTAGGGTGAAGGGGCGCGGTGGCCACATCCTGGCTGCCCCTGCAGGCCTAGCGCCCTTTTCTGGCCCTGGCTCCCACTGCCAGCACCTTCCCCTCCCCCTGTACCTGGTCCCTGCCCAGTGGCCCCAAGGCCACACACACCCAGAGTGTGTCCCCACTCCCTCTTTGGGGCTCTGGCCACACCACCGACTTCCTGTCTGAGAATGGCTGGGGCTTTGCACCAAGGCCTGTGCTCAGCTGTCCCTGCCACTGGCCGCCTCTCCCTTGAGTCCTAGGCTCACACTTGGCCCCGTCCCTTGTGGCGCTGGGTGAGTGGACGGGAAGGCCCTGAGGGCCGTGTCTGTCACTCAGTTCAGCCATCTGGTCCACAGGCGTTTATTGAGCACCTATCACAAAGCAGGAGCAGTCCTAGGCATGGGGATACAGCAGTGAAGGAGGCCCAGAGGGCTGCCCTGCCCCGGAGGGGGCGTCAGCATGTGGCCGTCCATCTGGGCCTTTAGATGGTGGTGGGAGCAGCAGGTAAGTGGGCGCAGAGGCCAGGCCGGGAGGGCTCTTGCTCTTCCTGGAGCAGGCAGGCACCCGGCTTCCTCACCTGCTGCCTGCCGCCTGGCACTGGCCCCGGGCTGGCCAGCTTCCGCCTAACTTGGCACAGACCAGCCCCGCGACGGAGCCAGGTTATCAGGGAACAATACCCCAAAGGAGAGGGCAGCGGGCATGGGGCCTTTACGGTTTGAGCTCAAGCCCCAGCCACCCCAGAGGCAGGAGGGACCGGGCTGGGCCGTGGGACTTTGGTGGCAGCTAAAGGCACTTGAAGCTCCCTCTGGGGTTGGCGGTCCCCAGGAGTCGCGGTGATGGCACGGTCGTGGGCCCTGGCATGAGGACACCACCTCCCTGGCAGTGTGGGAGGGGAGGAGCCGCGTCCTGGGACCGCAGCCCCTAGCCGTCAGTAGTCAGCGCATCCTGAGAAGCTGCGGTGCAGGCGTGGGCCCAGGTCCGTGGGCAGGTCAGTAGTGCTCCAGCTTCAGGCTCTTGTACAGGCAGCACGTGAAGATCATGCCGAACACCTGAGCCAAGAGCCGGCATGAGCACGCGCCTGTGCCCGTGCCGCCCCGTGCCCCGCGCCCGCGCCGCCCCGCGCCCGCACCTGCACACAGGCGATGCCGATGCCCACAGCCCCGATGATCCTCAGGTGCTCCCGGATGAAGGTCTCCAGCCTGGTGATGCAGCCGCCCTGGGGTGGGAGTGGGGGTGAGCGGCGCGTCGAGGGTAGGGGGGGCCTCTTCCCCAGCCCCGGGCCCCTCGGGTGCGGGGACACCCGCCTCCAGCATCCCGGGTGCCAGGGCCCCCACCGGCCTACCTCCACTTTGTAGATGTTGGAGGCGTGGTCCCGCCGCCCGCAGCCCGCCACCACCGTCTTGCAGCAGCTGTCAGGAACCACACGGTCGCCTGCCTCACCCGAGAGGATCCACTCACTGTCCCGCCAGTCCTGGGAGTTGTTGCTGCCACAGCAGTGGAACTGCACGGGAACATGGCCCGGGCTGAGCCCCGTCCCCTCCCCACAACCCCCGCAGCAGCCAGGGCTCCGACAGACGTCAGGGGAGACGCCGCCCGGCGCCACCCACCGACCTCCTGCTGCAGCTTATCCGTGGCGCTGGTCACACCCTCGTGGCCCGGCTGGCGGTAGCGCTTGCTCAGAGTGTCCTTCAGGTTCGCCTTGAGCTCTGCACTCAGCTGTGGCGAGGTGGCGACAGCTTCAGCCACAAAGACTAAGAAGCGGGGAGGAGGGCAGCGCGGGGATGGGCACAGACGGGAGAGGCGCAGAAGGTGCCAAACAGGTCTGGAGACAGACGCTGCCTGGGGTGGGTCAGGTGCCCGGGAACGTCACCCAGATGGCATGGGGTGGGGGGTCGGGGGCAGGGAGGGCACACTGGGGCCCCCAGGTGGGTGGCTTGGGTGCTGCAGGCAGACTGGCCACCCCTGTGGGGGTCCTCCCTGGTGACACGGTCCCACCTCCAGGGCCTGACGACACGACGGTCAGCATGGAACCTGTGGGGTCGCGTGCACGTGTCCCTGCCTGTGTGCATCTCTTCCTTCCCAGGGCACGTGCGTGTCCGTGCTCATGCGCGTGCACACCCTGTGCGTGTACGCGCCCCTGCGGCCCGCCCCAGCCGCGCACCTGCTGGTAGTAGACGTAGGCCAGGACTCCGGCGATGATCTCCAGCAGAAAGATGAGCAGCAGCAGGATGAAGTACTGGGGGAGGCGCAGGGACCCCGTGAGGTGGGGGTGGGGGGGTACAGAGACCCCATCCGGGCACAACAGAGCAGCGCCACCACCCTCAGCTCTCAAGCTACCAGAGGGAGGGCTCCAGAGGGCAGGTTAGGCTAAGGACCAGCAGGCCCCCATGCTCTCTCGAGTGCCCTCCCTCGGCTGGCACAGCGGGGACGTGGGGACACGCAGGGCTGGGCAGGTGGGAAGGGACAGCCCCAGGAGTGCCCAGCATTCCCTTCCAGCCCTGTCGGGGACCCAGAGCCAGCCCCAGGCAGCCTGGCAGGCTCCCCACCCGCCCCCCGCCGGCACCCTGTCCCCGAGGGTCCCCCAGCCCCTCCCCCACCCCCATGCCAGCCGCGCCCTGCTGACCAGCCGCAGCAGGTTCCTCCGCTCCTTGAAGGTGGCACAGCAGCCCAGAACACCGGTCACCATGACAACAATGCCCGCCACCACTAGGATGTAGGCTGTGGCCAGGTAGGTGCCCGAGGCCAGGAGGCTGATGTAGTCGCTCTTGAGGGCCAGCGTCCAGATGCCCACTGCCATGACGGCCAGGCCAGCCAGCTGCGGGCAGTGCACACCAATCACCACGTCTGGCCCGGGTGTGAGAGACGGGCTGAGCCCCGGGCTCGGGAAGCGGGGGCCCACTCCTCACCCAGAAGCAGCAGTTGAAGGTGAAAAGCAGGTACTTGAGGCAGATGGTGCCGCATGGCGCGCCCTTCTCGCCGAATTCGCCCATCCTGGGGCAGGGAACAGGGGAGGGCCGGCCTGGGAGATGCCAGTGGGGACAGAAGGAGGGGACACAGACATCCAGACCAGTCCCAGTTGGCTGGTGAAGGCTCTGGGAGTGTCCGTGGGAAGGGGGACACTTCCTGGGAGCGCAGCTCAGGAGCCCCCATCCCCAGTACCAGTAAGGGAGGGAGGGCCCACTGCCCCCAGGCCAGCTTCTCTGCCCAGAGCCCCGGGCCGTGAGGGGGGCGTGGAGGACCCCCAGCCGTCACCCGCTGACTCACCCTGCCGGCAGCCAGGGTAGGAAGCCCCAGCAGGCACCTTCGGGGTGAGCTCATGCAGGCTCCCCACCCCACCCCAAGCATTCCCCGGGCCCCACGTCACAGGCTGGCAGGAACCTAGCGGCTGCTGGAGGGGAGGGGAGAAGGCCACTCACAGACAGGCTGTGCTGCCCTCTCGAGCCTAGTCCTGGGCCTCCGGGAAGCCCCTCAGGCTTCCGTTCAAGGGCAGGCCTGCCTCTCCCCCCCCACCCCAGGGCGGGCGGGTGGCAGGCCTGGGGGGCCTTCCCGTGCTGGTCCTCATTACCGGTGAGGACAGCCACACCAACCCCAGGGAGAAGCACCGCCGCGGGCTCTGCTCCTCCCCAGGGACACCCCAGAGGTGCCCCGCTCGCTCTGTCCTGGGGTGTCCACCCTGAGGGACAGGGGGCAGTGCGGCCCAGGCCCCGCTCAGCACCTGGGGCCACGCTTTCAGACAGTACCGCCCCAAGGTGGACTTTCACCCGGCCCCGCCCAGCACTCACCTGGCTGCTGGGGACCGCTCCTCTCTGAGACAGGTGGACAGAATTCCTGAGGAGGCTCTGCTAGAAGGGCAGGACACCAGGCTGACTCAGCTTGGATGGGCAGGACCCTGTCACCCCTCTCTGTGGCCAAGCCAGGCAGTGGACCCTGCCGGGCTCCAGAGCAGGCAGCGTCCACTCGCTGTGGCTGCGAGGGGAGCGGCAGGCCCGGTATTTTGGTCTGGGCGAGGGCGGGCCAGGACAGAGAACATTTCTGGACAGTCTGATCCTGGGAGGGGCCTCACGCCTTCTCCAGGCACCCTGCTCAGCCCTGGCTCCAGACCTGTCACTGCCTCTTCCCCACCAGGCAGCTGTGGCTGCAGCCTGGGCAGAAAAAAAAGGCGCAGACCCCTGGCACAGGAGCCCCGCCGCCGGCAGCCCGGCTCTCGGGCCTGCTCTGAGGTTCCAGGCTTCCTGGCCAGCTGGTTCCCGACCCAGATCCGGCCCCCACCGCGCGGGCGGCCGGCTGAGGAGGGGCCCCCTCTTTCCGGGAGCGAGTGCCTAGCGGAGGTGATCCCCCAGGGAAAGGCCGGCCAGAAATAGTTCCCGCGGCCTGGGAGGCAGCTGCCCCCGTCCCAGCCCCCAGCACCCCAGCAGGGCCCGCCGCGGCGCGCGCCCCAAGGCAGGGGACCCCGACTCCGCTCCCGCCAGGCCGGGTGAGGAATTCGCGCGTCATGGCGATGAAGTCACCGCCGCCCCCCACGCCCAGGCGCCGCAGACGGCCCGCCCACCTGCGCCAGGCGGAGGGATGGGAGCCGGTGTCCGTGCCCCGTGAGTGGGGTGCTCGGGGGGAGCTCCAGGCCCGAGGGGGCCGCCAGGCCTGTCCGAGGACCTGAGAGGCGCCTCGCCCTCCCACGGCGGACCCCCCGCCCGCTCGGCCTCCCGGCGCCCGTCTCCCTGGGGACAGAAGGGCCTGCAGGACCGGGAGGCGCGCGCGCTGTTCCCCGGCCGCCTGGCCCGGGCGGCGCACTCACCGTCCACGCGTCCGAGGCCGGCAGTGGCGGCGGCGGCGGCGGCGGCGGCGGCAGTGGCGGCGGCGGCGGCGGGGGCGGGGGCTCCGAGCGCGGAGAAGGCGCGGCCGGCGGGGGCCTGTGAGCGCGACGCGCCGGGACGCCCAGGGCCCCGCCCACGGCCCGCAGGCCCCGCCCACGGCCGCCGACGCGGGGCAGGTCGGAGCAGCTCCGCGCGCGCGGGCGGGCGGGGCCCCAGCCCCTGCAGGCGCTGCGAGTCCACCCGAGACGGCGGAGGTCGGCGAGCCGCGGCCCCAGGGCGCCCGCAGCCCCACCAGGGCCCGTGCCTTCCGGGTGGGGGGGCTGCGCCGGGGGACGGGGCGGGAGGCTGCGGGGGTCGACCGCACAGTTGCGGGCCTGCGCGGGCTCCTGGAGGCGCGCTCCGATGCTGAGGGGGCACGCTGGGCGCAGTTTGGAGGAGGGCCCGGAGGGGAGGGCTAGGCCGGTGTGAGAGAGAGTCCAGGCCGGTGGGCCACGGCCTGGGAGTGGTGGGAAGGGGTGAGGAAGAAAGGGCTGAGCCTGCCGACCCGCTGGACTGGGAAGCCAGAGCCGGCCGAAGGAGGGGAGCGGGGTCTCAGATGCGGACTGAGTCTGCGCGATCGGTTGGAGCCAGTCCGGCAGGATACGTGAGACCTTAGTGGGCAGCACTCGTCCCCAGCGCCCTGCCTGGGGCTCAGGCTAGCAGCTCCCAGCTGCCCAGGCAGGACAGAGGCACGGGGAACGGCTCCAGGTCTACATAGGCGGTTCCACTCAGGACTCCGAGCCTGGGGGGATGCTGAGCTCTCCCACCCAGGGCATGGGGAGGGGCTGGCTGACCGAGGCTGGGACCGGGCAGGAAGCCCTGCTTGCTGCTTCGTAGGAAACAGTGGCTTCCCTCAGCCCCTCCATCTCTGTGAGGGCTTTTGAGGGCTTGGGATCATGACCAGAGTCCTGCACGGACCTCGCAAATGCTGTGGGTCACCCCCCCCCCACACACACACACACAGGAGGCCCAGGAGGTTAAGGTCAGTAGACTTTATTTGGAAGAGGGGGTTCTGCTGGTTTCGATGGGATGGGACTGGGCTACATGAGACCCTGACCGCCCCAGATTAGTTCCTTCATGCCTGCCAGTCAGGTGGGCCAGACAGTCCACTGGCAACCCGTTTCCCGGATGGGCAGCCCCTGGCCATGACGAGTCACCTTCAAGGGGCCGTTTCTCTGAGTAACCAAGTAACACCCAGTGAGTCACTTGGCCTGGTCATCGGGCACTGGGAAGGTGGCCAGAGCCCCGTCTGGGGGGGCGAGCCCAGCTACTGCAACAGCAGCAGCAGCAGCAGCAGGGAGGGCCCGGCAGAGGGGCCGTGGTCAGAGCCTTCCTGTGGCTACTGCCCAGCCGCTTGGCCTCACAGACGTCCCTCTCGTCTCGTAGCCTTGTGTTCAGCTGCCTAGGAAATAGAAGGATTATTTCTCCAGGGGCACCATTCCTGGGCAGGGAATGCGAGCTCTGGCACTCCCCCAGACCACAAGACATGTGTCTGATGAGGGCTGCAGCATGAGGGATGGCGGGCAGACACAAGGAAGGACTCCCTTGCAGTAGCATGGGGCCGTGGTCAGGATCGTTTGGGAGCTCGGAACTTGGGGGGGGGGCTGACCCCTTCCTGACGCACCTGAGGAGTTCCAGTTGCCGCAGGAGGCTGAGCTTCTCTTTCTGCATGTTCCTGGAGACAGCAACCATGTCTCTGCAGGAGAGAGGTGGTGACTGGGATGCAGGGAGGCTCCCTGGGTGCCCCACGGACACCTGGAAGCGGGGCTGGGGTGGGGAGTAGGAAGACCTAAGCACCACCCGCCCCAGCCTCCCCCTACCCTCCGACCCTCCGCACCGTTGGGTTTGCTCCCGGCGACCCTGCCTGTCGCCCTCCAGCCTGCGGAGCTGCTCCTGTGCCCCCTGCAGCTGCGTCCGCAGCGCCTCGTTGGTCAGCCACAGCTGGGCGTTCTGCGCCTGCGCCTCCAGCTGCTCAGCGGCCCGGGCCTGCAGCTGCTGTTCCAACTGGGGGGTGCGGGAATCGAGGCTGGAGAGGACCCCCCACGTCCCCAGGGTGCTGCGTTTGCCCCCGACTCCCAGCAATTCCCGGGCTGGGAACCCGGTCACAAGGACGTCAAGGATGCCCGGGAGTGCGCGGGTGACGGTGGGGATGGGGGCGTGGGCCGGGCCGCTGTGTAGCCCTCGGGGCCGGGGCGCGCCGGCCGGCAGCCGCTCACCTCCCGCTGCCTCAACCCCGCGCGTTCCAGCTCCTGCTCACGGCTCTGCAGCTCCAGCTCTAGGCGGCCTCTCTGCTCCTCCCTGGGGAGGTCCTAGGAGGCGCGGGGACCCCTGAGCCTCCGCCGGCGGCGGAGAGGCAGGGGTGCGGGTGGGACCCCATCGGAGAAGGCGGGGCCGGGCGTGGGGCGGCGCTGCGGGCCCACCTGAGGGCGCAGGCGCTGGCGCTGCTCGCGAAGCTGCTGCTCCATCTCCTCGTACAGACACCGCAGCTCCCTCTCGTGCTCACTCTCCCGCCTTCGGGGAACCGGGGTGAGACAGCTGCTTGGAACCTGCCAGCGCTAACGTCCCCGGCTCCGCCTCTACCGCCTCCGGAGCCCCTCCGCCTGGCCCTTCTGCCGCCAGGTCCCCCAGCCCTCACCGCCGCAGCGCCTGCTCCAGGCCCTCCCGCTCTCGGGCTGCCTCCTCCAGGCAGGCCGAGGCATGCAACAGAACGTCCTCGAAGGAGCCCAGCAGTTCGGGTCGCTCACGCTGCAGTCGGGTCCAAAGTGTCCGAATGGCCGGCTGTCTGCGGGGGGAGGGCAGGGGTGGAAGCTGAAGGGGGGGGCTCGCTCCCCCCCCACCCTGAAGGGTAAGCCCCCCCAGAGGCCACTGCAGCCTTGGACGAGCAGGGCATCCCTCTCCTGGATGCTTTTGCCCCTGCCAGGGGTCTGTGTGTGCGAGGCGTTTGTATGGCCAGGTGTCCTGTGTACCGGGCCGTGCGCTGGGCGCAGCCGTGACTGCTGCCTCCTCAAATGCAAATTCTGTGGGAAAATCACGCTCAGCTCGCGGTACCTGCAGCTGAGAGGGAAGGACTGGGCCAGACCTGGCCCAGGGACCCTGCCGGGGGACAGACACGCAAGTGACCCAGGCGGCGTGCAGATGAGGGTGCTGGGAGCTGGGCCGGGGTCACTCACTTGCCCAGGACCTGGGCCACCCCCAGCTGCTCCAGTGCAGAACCGACTCGCTCTTCCTCCTCCTCCTCCAGGGAGCCCCCGGTGCCTTCCGCATCTGACCAGCCCGCCTCGAAGGTTTCTTCTGGAGCCTGGGAGGGCGGAGCGCCCTGGGCCAACTCCACCCCCACAAATTTCCCTGCAGGCGTGGGAGGGGGCGTTGTCTGGGCCGTGGACGACCACCCTCAGCCCGCCCCTCCCCGTATCCTGCCCTTGCTTGGAGCCCAGTTTCCTGTTTCTCTTCCTTATTCTGTCGACGCTGGGTGCAGGACACAATGGGCACTGCCCGGCTCCCAGCCCCACCTGGATTTGGCTTGGGGGGCAGGGCATTGCACTCGCCACAGTGTCGGGGTGGGGTGGGGGGGCTTCCTGTGTGTACAGACACCAGCATGGACCCCAGAGGCAGGCAGGGAGAGGCACAGGCTGCCGTCCACGTGGGCCGGGGACCCCAGAGAGTCACACATGTGCCACGGAGCACCTCTGGGCAGTGGGGTGCGGGGCGGACTCCGGGGCAGCTCACCCAGGCCAAGGCAGAACTCCCGAGCTGTTAGGAAGCCGGTGTGCGCCTGGTCCAGACTTTCAAACACAGCCTCGAGCTGCTCCGGTGTGAGGGGCAGGTCGCTCTGCAGGCCCTGGCCAGGCAAGGTGGCAGCGCTGAGTAGCCAAGGTCAGCGCCGGGGTGGGGCAGCCTCTGGGGGCAGGGGACTCACCTGCAGGTCGTGCCGGGTGACAAAGCCCTTGGCCTCCTTGTCACACAGCAGAAACAGCTCCCGAGCCTGCTCCAGCATCGCTGCCAGTGGCCCTAGGGCCTGGCCCTCGTCCTCCCCCTCCTCCTCCGGGGCCTCCCCAGCTCCAGGCTTCCCAGGGCTGGCCATGGCAGGGCCTCGGCCTTGGGTGCTGTGAAGTCGAGGAGGAGTCAGGGCCTGAGCTGAGCTGAGAAGAAATGCGGGGGAGGGGGAGGTGCAGGGCGGCTGAGGGCTAAGCTGGAGCAGTGGGGAGCCCGGAGGGAGCAGAGGGCCTCCCTGCCCCATGGGGAGGTGGGGAGGAGGGCTGCTGGGGGAGGTATGGCTGCGGGCACAAGGTGTCACGGGTGCAGGGGTGCAGGCTCAGGGCCACCCAGGGAGCTAGAGGCTGTGGCCCTCCCTGGTGGGGGCAGGTGCAGGAGAGGATATGCAGTGGGGAGGGGCAGCCTCGGGGGCGGTGGGGGCAGCTAGAGAAGGTCTCCTGATGGCAAATGACCAGGTGGGGGCTGGGGGGGGGGCAGGAGCATGGGCGAGGGAAAGGCCAGCCGCAGAGGAGCTGAACAGGTCCCAGAGTTGGGGACCAAGAGACAGGGCTCAGCCGGCTAGGCCAGTGGGAGGACTCAGTCAATCCTGAGCCAATCCCAGCCGATCCCAGAACCCCTGAGTCTGGGCCTCAGGGCCCTGCCAGCTGGCAGGCGGGTAAGCTCCACCCTCCCTGCCTGCAGCCCCGCCCACCGGCACCAGGCCCCCAGGGCTGCAGGTGCAGGGTCCAGCCTGGAGCTGCGTGCCTCCCCCAGCCCTAGTCTGGAACAACCTCAGCGTCTCGGCTGAGCAGCCCCTGCTGCTAGCACTCTGCCCTCCTCCGGACCGCCCTCCTCCAAGTCCCAGAATCTCTGCACGGCGTCCTTCCCTGGGGGCGCCCTGCCCCCTAACCAGACCACCTGTGCTTCCCTAATGCCCCAACCCCAGATTTCCCCAAGCTACACCCCAGCGGTGACACCCCGACCTGGGATTCTGGGGTCCTCTCCCAGGACCGTGATTCTCCCAGCTCATGTTCGCGGAGACGGGGGGGGGGGGGGGGGGATGTCAAAGAGGGCAGGTCTGAGAAAGGATGGGGGCAGGGGACGTGAGGACCAGCGACATCTCCCCCTCACGCCATCGCCATCCCCGGCCCGTGTGCGGCCGGTGCGCCACCCCGCCGGCGACTTGCCGGCTCCGGCTCCGCAGGACCAGAGGGCTGTCCCAGCCGGAAGCTGCGCCGGGCCGGGCCGGGCCGGGCCCCGGGCCGGGGAGCAGGGAAGGAAGGCCTCCGCCCTCCCCCCACCCCCGCACCCTGGGGGCCAAGCTCCGCTCCCACCTCCACCCCTGCACCCAAGGGGCACTGGAGTCCCTTTCAGGCACACGCCAGGATCCCCGCGCCCTGCAGTGGCGGAGAGGGGCGGGTGGGGCCGAGGGGGCCTTCTCGGGTGGCAGGACTGAGAGGTGCCTACCTGCCAGCTGTGCCTCCCACACCTGCCGCGCTCCAGGCCGTCCTCCTGAGGCACTGAGACCCCGGCGGGGCTGGCCGGGCGGAGCCGTCGCCGTGGCCCTGTCGTGTCCCCGCCTCTCGGCGCTGCCCTGGTGGCCCGGTGCTCGCCTCGCAGCCTACCCGCCCCAGCTTATGGCCCCGAGACCCCCGAGTGTCTGTCCTGGCGGAGCCCCAGCGCACGGTAGGGTGGAGATGACTCTGGGGACCCTTCCCGAGCAGGGCCAAAGTCCGGGGGCCGGCCTGAGGATCCCGGTTTAAGGCGCCAAAACATGTGTGCAGGAAAAAGCCAGGCAGGAAGTAGGCTGAAATATTTTCAGTGGCTATCTCTAGAAGTGGGGTAACTTTCCTTTCTCCCCTAGGCGTCTCCAAGGTGTTTTGTCCCCCCACTTTTAAACAATAAACATGCAACGTACTAGAAGATGGCATGGAACTCCGTGGCGGGAATGCCCGCGGGTGGGGGAGTGACGGGGAGCGGGGGTGGGGGCACGGGGAGGCCCTCCTCTCAACAGGCAACCCCAAACACGCCTTTGGGGGCACAGGCCTGACTCCGGGTTTCCGGTGGGGGAGGGCTGCAGAGGGTTCGGGGGGTAGGGCCTGTGCGCGACCTTCTGGCTGGGGGAGAATGCCATCCTCTTCCCAGGGGGCCGGCTCCCAGCCCCCACCCGCCGGGCGCCCACCCGGAGGGGCTGGCCTCACCTGCTATCCTGGCGGCCCTGGGCCTGGGTCGCTGCTGAGCTGGAACGGGTTGGGCCTACCAGGCAGGACCTTGAGACCAAGGAGGGGTGGCCCCTGGCACAGGTGCTCGGGGACCTGCTGAGCCGGCTCTCCCAGTCCTGCAGGCCCACTAGCGACCGTTATTGTTGGCTGGGGGCTGTGCCATCACCACAGCTGTCCCAGGCCTGGAGGGGAAGGGGCAGGAGTGGGCTGAACCTGGTAGGACTTAGAACTCTGGCCGGCCGGCCGGCCAAGCACCCGGCTCTCCGCCAGCACGGTCCCCCGTGGTGCTTTGTGGTCACCGAGGAGGGCTGGTCGCGTGCCCTTAGGCCGCTCAGGGCAGAAGAGGCTTTCAGGAGACCAGGCTTCCCAGAAAGAAAGTCCCGCCCCTTCGGATCAGACCCGACCGCACCTAAGATGCCAGATCCCTCCTGGGTTCCGGCCGAAGACTGGGTGCACGTGGGGACGGGACGGGGAACAAGGTGTGTGCACCTGGCCAGGGAGGCGGGTGATGACGTGCCGAGGGGAAAAGCCACACGAGGCCCGGAGCCGTGGGCCAAACACCCAAAGTGCAGCAGGCCCCTGGCACTCTGCTTGGGGACCTCCCCGTCCAAGCCAAGAATCTGCCCCTGCTGCCATGTCACCAAGGAGTGCAGGTAAACAAGCCTTGGTGTCACCCTTAGTAAACAAACACATCTTAGTTCTAAAGTTCTTGTTTTCTTAAGGATTTGGGTCCCAAATACTTCCACTGGCCCTGGGAAGGCTCTGCCCCAGGGTCCCACCAGAGGAGTGGGCTGGAGCCGCCGAAGCCCACAGCGGGTCCCGAGAGCAGGAGAGCCGGACCCCCGCAAGTCCTGACCCGAAGCTGCGGACAGCTGGGGTCGGGAGGAGGTGGGGGTGTCACATACGAGAAAGGAGACAGGGGCTGGGCTGTGGCGTTTATTACATCTGCTTTGGCAAAAATAAATAACTCTTCACACACATTCTTCAGCAACACATGGACGATGTGGAGGGAAGAGCAGGTGCAAGTTCTCGGAGTAATAGTGCTCTGAGGACCGCAGGTGCCGCAGCCCCCGGGGGGCAGCCCGGGAAGGGGAGATGAAGGCACAGGGGAGGCGGTCCCTGTGGCGGGGAGGGGAGGGGTACTCCACGCCCCTGCCCCCTCAGTGCAGCAAGTGAGTGGTTGGTTGACAGCAAAGCCCCCTCTGGCAGTGGGAGGGACCCCCACGTCCTCATTGGCAGGGGGCATGGAGAGAGGCCAGGGGGGGGGGGGTCTCAGCTGGCCCCGGGGCCCCACCTCACCGGGCGGGGAGACTGGGGGGCCCGGCCCTCAGCACTGGGACCCCAGGGCCCTGGAGAAGGCCGGAGCAGGGGCGCTCAGCAGGGGGGGGAGCCGGGCGGGTGCTGCGAGGGTGCGGGGGCAGGACCCGCTGGGGCGAGCATGCGCAGGGCGTCGGGCGGGAAGGCAGTGTTGGTGCAGAAGAGACCCAGCAGCAGCTGGCGCTGGCGCTCCTCCCACTTGGCCAGCACGTCCCCCAGCGAGAGGCTGTTGCGCATCCAGCTGGGCAGCACCCCGCCGTAGGCGGCGCAGGACAGGGGCACAGAGGGCAGCGACTGCGAGCGCCGCAGCTCCACCTGCTCCGTCAGCCTGTGGGGGGAGGGACGGAGGGAGGGAGGGCTTTCGTGGGCGCCACCAGGGCTGCGGGCCGGGGTGTGCTTGGCAGTGAGGGCTCACCTGGAGGGCAGGTGCCTGCCCAGCTTCCTCTTGGCGCGCATCACCAGGTACTGGCAGATACTGCCTGTCTGCTCCTTTATCCACCGGATGTCCTCCGGGACGTCGGGCAGCCACTCCAGCAAGCTGGGGCAGGGGCCAGGGCACGGCCTCAGGGGCTGTGGCCTGGAGCTCACACCCACGCCCACCCAGCCCGCCCCGACGGGCCTGCCTGCGGCCCCTTCAACCACCTGCCTCTGTCTTCCCTGGGGTGCCCACGACTCGGGGGGTCCCAAGGGCCCTCCCCCGGCCCGCACCGGACGGTGAAGGACACGGCGCTCTCCAGCGGCAGCGTGTAGGGCACCATCATGGCTGTGGCCAGACGCACGGGCAGCAGGTTGGACAGGGTGCTCAGCAGGTCCGTGGGCTCCATGCAGGCCTCCAGCAGGGCTGTGGGTGGGGTGGCAGGTCAGTCAGGGAGCTGCAGCCAGGGCCCCCCTCCTTGACGCCACCCGCCCGCCCCACCCACCGTCATTGAGCCTCGAGGGCAGGTGCTCCAGGATGCTATCACTTGTGGGCAGCTGCAAGGGCTCCTTGGCTCCGGCCCTCTCCTCGGCCACCTCGGCCTTCGGGGCATCTTCCTCCTCGGGGGCACGGGGGCAGGCGGGAGGCAGCGCCAGCAAGGGGTTGGGCCGGTTCAGGAGGCCTGGGTCGGGAGGACCAGACAGGCCATCAGTGCACCGAGGCCGGCTGGCCCCCAGGGCACAGCTGTGCAGCGCCCACCCCCCGGGGCGGAAGGGGCAGCCGCTACGCACCGTTCCGCCGCAGGAAGCGCAGGCCGTCCCTGTAACCCTGCTTGCACATCTCTCGAAGCACCTGAGGCAGGGGGTGCAGACACTGGGGTGGGCAGGAGAGCCCTGTTCTGCAAACTCCGCCCCCCACCAGCAGTTAACTGGATCTGGGACCAGACCCAGGTCGAACAGAGGCTGGAGCGGTTGCGCAGGCCGTAGCCCGCAGAGGCCCCCCAGGCATGGCGCCAGGTGCCCGGCAAGGAGGGCAGGGCTCACCAGGGGCTCGGGCGGGAACAGGGCCTTGGAGAGGCGGTAGAGGTTGCGCAGGCTGAACTGGATGCTGGTGTTGGTGACGCGGAGCTCGTGGATGTTGGTGGAGCTGTCCTGCGGGCAGATGTCGCTCTCGCCCGAGAAGGGGGACACGGTGATGGTGCTCTTGAGTTCGTAGAGAGGCAGGTTGTCTGAGATGCCACCGTCCACGTAGCGCTGTGGAGGGACGCAGGGCCCACGTGAGGGGCCTGCCAGGGAGCCGCAGGCGCCCCGAGCCACCTCGGGTCCCCCCGGCGGCCTTTTCACTTGGCCCTTCCATCCGCTGGGCACTGGCCGCGGAGCGGATGGCCAGAGGCAGGGTGGGGACAGCCACAGGAAATACGCCTCTGCGCAGGGCTGGCCCGGCTCTTGAGCAACTCCGGCGCAGTGAGGCAACGGGCATGGCAGGAGGGCGGGGGCTCAGACGGCGTTCCCGCCCCCTCGTCCCACCGCCCACACACCGCGCCGCCCGGGTCCTCCAGCACCGGGGCGCTTACCTCGCCCTGGAGAGCAGGTGGAATGAGGCCGCAGTACACGGGAATGAAGGTGCTGCAGACGTTGGCCTGCGGGACAGGGAGGGGGCGGTGAGCGGGCCCGCGGCTCCCCCCCAGCCCCGCGCCCCGCGCCCGCAGCGCGGCACCCTGGCACCCACCTGGATGAGCTCCTCCCTGGCGGCGAAGTGGGTTATGATGACATTTTCGCCGTCGGAGACGCGGGTCAGGGAGATGCCCAGGCGGCCGCTGGCCCGCTCGTGGCTGTCGGCGGGCAGGATTTTCACCAGGCAGCCACGGATGGTCTTCACCAGGTTGAAGGAGGGGTGCAGTGGGCCCAAGAACCGCTTCCGGGCCTCCTTCGACACCTCGATGATGCTGGCGCCAGTATCACCTGGAGCGGCAGGGCCACGATTCAGGGGTCGGCACTTGGGGCGCAGCACACTCCCCAGGGGCCGTGTCCTGGCTCTACGGCACAGAGCCTCGCAGCAACCCTATCTACCCCGACGGTTCTCAGTGTCTGCCAGGGGCCTGGCCCACAACTGAGACTTTTGCCCCCGGCTCCTGGGGAGAGAGGGGCTCCCAGAAGGGCAGACAGCTGGGGCCACGGCCTGCCCTCTGCCAGTATTTCCCAACTGCCTGCCCTGATCCACAAGGCACTGGGCCTGGCCAGACGTGGCACCCAGCCCACCCTGGAAGCGTAGAAGAAGAGCCTCAGCCCTGACCAGCCTCAGCCTTCACCCCCTTGGTCGGATGGACATTCAGAGACCCCAGTGCAGCTCAGTGGTCCCAAAGGCCCAGGGACACAAGGGTGGGCATCGCAGGCCTCTGATGCCACGGAAAGCACGACTGGATCCCACTGCAGCTGAGAGCAGGCTGCTCCCCGAAACTCCTTCTGGGGGCCCGTGGGCACTAGCCCAGGACGAAGCCCAAGGGGGAGCCGGTGGGCCTTGAGGAGGAGCTGAGGACAGCGCCCTCCTCCAGGACTCTCAGCTGGCTCAGGAGTGGGGCAGCGTGGGGCCAACACCTGCCCCGCTGTGGGAGCTCCAGCTGCCCCAAAACCCCTCCCACTCGAGAGAAAGAGGTTCCTTGGGAGTGGGAAGGGGCGGAGCCATGGGAGCAATGTCCTCAACTGGGTACCAAGGACCTAGGGTGTGCTGAGGCCAGCATGGGGTTAGACAAACACTTGCCTGAGGGCCTCCATGAGAGGAAGGGGCAGGCCCACAGTGGCGAATTCCCAGGTACCACGGATGTTGAGCTATGCTCCTTCCCCCCCACCCAGGGCCGCGGTCACGGCAGGGGGCAGGGGAGAACCCTGGACGGCTCGGCTGGGCGAGGCATTCCAGAAGCTAATGACTCCTCTGTCACTTTGGCTGCCCTAGCAGGCTGGGGGCCGGGCAGCATTCCCAGGACTCCTGAAATACTCCGTGTGCTGTAAACACCACCGTCAGCAGCTTGCCGGAAGTGTGTGGGTGGAGGAAGCCGACCCCAGGGTTGCAACGTCCTAAAGCACCTCTCACCCCACGGAGCAGGCAAAAATGCCGGGCCACGGCTGCAGGCCCAGGCCCAGAGTGGCCGTGGGCAAGGAGGGAGAGAGCGTGAGCGCTTGCGCCTGCCGTGCCCAGGCCTGACCTGCTGGCTCTTCCTCTAGGGGCCCTCGCGAGGCACCAGGCCACAGTGCCCAGACGCCTCTGCAGAGGCCAACCCCACACCCGACTGCGGGGCCTCGGCATCCTGGAATGGCGTAGCCTTTGGACACAGTGACCGCTGGCACCCGGTCTGATGCCCGGCGCAGGAGGACGACCTGGGCCCCTCCCGGACTCTCACGGCCCCGCCCAGGAGCTACTTTCTTTTCCAATGAAATCGCTTGTGCTGAACCTGCCCGCCCCTCAACCTTTGCACTAGAGAGGTGGGCCCTAGGCGGCAGTCTCGGCCGAGAGAGGGCCGGCCCTACCCCAATCCCGGGGCACTCTCGAAGCAAAACAAGTCAGGCCCCGCCCCTGGCCGGCTCCGGCGATTGGATCCTCGGCCCGGGCAGAGACCCTTCCCGCAGCCCCCGCGGCCCGGCCCGTTGTCCTGTACGGACGGATGGGGGGCGGTCCACGCTCACAAAAAGCATCCGCGCGGCCTCTGCCCGCCCCACGCCCCCGCCGTCCCGACTCACCCAGGCAGACCCCGGTAACCAGGGCCGTGGCCACGAGCGCCCCAGCCGAGGCGCCGTAGATGTGCTTGGCGTTGGCCACTAGGAAGGGCGCGTGCTCGCGGAGACAGGAGGCCACGCCGACGTGGTAGACGCCGAGGAAGCCGCAACCCGCGAACGAGATGTTCCACGTCGTCTCTTTGGGGAACATCGCGGCAGCCCGCGGGCCTCCGGGGCTCCGCAGGCGGCCGGCCCCGCTGTGCACCGTGCGCTCGCCGCTCGCTCTGGAGCCGAAGCCAGACCCGGCCCACCGGCCCCGCGGTCTCTCCGGCCCCGCGGTCTCTCTGGCTCCCGGTCTCCGCCGGCGCAGTCGGAGACGCTGCGCCGGGAGGCGGTGATTTTAGAGGGGGGCGGGGCGGAGCCGACACGCGCGGCCCAATCGGGGCGCGCGGGGAACGGCCGCGCCTCGGCGGGGGCCCTGGAGCCCCGCCCCCGGCCCCAAGGCTCCGCCCCTGGCCGGACCTCGGCCCGGAGACCACGCCCCACCCCGGAAGCCTAGCTCCGCTCAGAGATGCTGCCCCCCGCCCCTCCCGCCCCTGCCCGGGCCACTGGGTCCGGAGACGGGGCACCTGCGGCCCCACCAAAAGAATTGGCCAGGCTCAGACGAGAGTTTACGTTACGCCTCAGGCCTCCCAGTGCCGTCCCTTCCCGCCTTGGCTCCCGCCGTCGTGGACGACGGAAGGGAACACACGATGGCAGAGCTGTGACGATTGGCGGGCCCAGGCCCTGGACACCCAGTCTGAGGGACTGAGAGCTAGTGCCAAGCTGGCTAACCGCGAGAGGAGGGCCCCGGCACCTGGACAGCACCGCCCCCTCCCTCTAAGGGTCTGCCTACAACACCCACCCAGGGAGTGAGGAGCCTTGCGGGGTTGGGGGGTCCGGGGAGACTGAGGACCCTCAGACTCATCCACAGACTGACCCAGAAACATACAGGGCGGCACTCGAAGCACACATGCAACTTGTAGAGATGACGATGGCGCCACACACCTACACTCCACGTCCCCACCTTGCTTCTGCCTGTGGCAGCCAGGTTAGTGCCACAGCCCTTCTACCTGGGCACCAACCTGGGTTGCTCTTGCCTCCCACCCCAGCTCCTCCTCCGGCTGTGGGGTCTAGGAGGGGCCGACTCAGACCTTGCCCTTCCAGCACTAATGGCCCGGCAGCTGGAGGCCTCCCAGTGCTGTCACCCTCCCCACCGCATGTTCCTCCTGGACTGTGGGGCAGTCCTAGCCTCACTTGGATCCTTGGGCCAGCTCTGCGCCCTACCCCGCCCCCCAAGCAAGGGGCTTGTCTCCGCTGGGTTAGTGGGGAGCTGGTCTGTCTACCCAGCAGCGCACGTGCCACAGGAGGCTCAGGACCCAGCTGTGCCAGGGCTGCAGCTTGGGGCTGCCCCCCATCCAGGCCCAGAAACCAGAGCAGGACCTCCCCAGAACAGGGTGGTCTGAGGTCATGCCAGGCGGCACTCAGTCTCTGTGCTCTAAGCCACCCACACTTAGCACCCAGCGTGCCTGGTACGGGGACCAAGAGTGAACAAGATCAAGACAAACCGGGCCCTCCCTCGGGGCGGGGTGGGGCAGTGGGAGAGAAATCAGAGAAAGACCGAGTAGTGTTCCCGGTTGTCCTGGAAAGGGCACGGGGCCACCCCTGCAACCGGACCCAGGTGGGAGAACTGAGGAGAGGGGGGCTTGGGCCTGGGTGCTGGGAAAGGGGAAGGCAGGCCTGGCAAGGAATTTGACTTAGAATCCCCAGATGCTTTGGATGGAGGTGCTGTACAGTGGGAGCGGCCCGCCAAGGTGACTGAGCGCTTGGGAAGGCTGCTGGAGGCAGCAGGGAACAGGGGTGTTGACACAGTGGGGGTGGAGCAGATGCCCAAGGCCCCCCTCCAAGTCCAGGGAGTCACCAGGGAGCCTCGAGGAAGAGCCGGGTGGAGTTCCCATTGTGGCTCAGCGGTTAACAATCCGACTAGGAACAATGAGGTTGCAGTTCCATCCCTGGCTTTGCTCAGCGGGTTAAGGATCCGGCATTGCCGTGATCTGTGGCGTAGGTTGCAGATGCAGCTCGGATCCCGAGTGGCTGCGGCTCTGGCGTAGGCCGGTGGCTACAGCTCCAATTAGACCCCTAGCCTGGGAACCTCCACATGAGGTGGGAGCAGCCCTAGAAGAGGCAAAGACAAAAAAAAAAAAAAAAAAAAGGAGCCAGGAACCTAAGAAGACCCGCCCCTTACCCACTCAAGGAGAGGCCAGGGTCCCCTCCCTGCTTCCAGGGACTGCGAGGCCTGGGAGGGCAACGCTGTTCCAGTGGAGGACCTCTGCTCCAGTTTCTGTACCCTGGCTGAACTGTTTTGGGGACGTCCCTCCCTCCTGGGACTGTGTGCTCCGGAGCCAGGAACAGGGCAGCCCTTCCTGGAATCCTGGCTGGGGTGGGAGGACCTGCCCCCTCCTTTCACCCCATGAGAAACCCTGGTGTCTGATGACTGCCAGGCAGGGGTCATGCCTGTTATGGACAGGCACAGTGTCCTCTGGCCACACAAGACCCAAGGCAGAGATGCTGCCCTCTGCTGCTGGACCCTGGATCCACTCCTCTGCCCTAGCCTCGGACCACAGCCCCTTGCCAGCTGTGCTCCTGGCAGCCATAACCCCACTCAGACGGTTCCTCTTGCAGCCCACACTGCTAGGACCCCCACAGTGGTCCCCACCACCCCATCCTGCTCCCCACTCCTCTGGGAAACACAAGGGGCTTAGGCCTTCTTTCCCTCCATCCCATGACTCTTGCCCTGGAGCCTCTCCCCGAGAGAGCCCCCCTCCACCCCACTGTCCCGTAGACAAGTCCTTCAGTGCTGTGGCCTAACCCTCGGTACGTGTAACACCCTCCCCCCGCAGCCTTCAGAGAGGGCAAAGCTGAGCATCTACCGGGCAGCCTGGCACCCACTGGTCGGCAAGGGGCACAAGGCCCAGAAACCTGACAACAGCTGCAGGGCCAGAAAGATGCCCAGGCAGAGAACGGGAACAGGAGGGCCTCTGCCCCACATTCCAGGTCAAAGCCTGGCAGAAGGGGGATGGGCAGGCCTGCCCCAAGAGGACAGAGAGGGCTCGTGGTCAGACGTCACTGCCCGCAACCATTTCCACATCTGCCCAGCAAAGGTGCTGGCCCACCAGACAGCTGGGGACACTGAGGCTCAGAGGAGCTAAGCGACTGCCCCCAAGGTTAAAGTGGAACCAGGGCACAAACCTGAACAATCAGACCCCTAAGGCCAGGGACCCACACGCACATCTCTTGTGCTGCTGAAGACACTACCAGTCTCATGGGATCTGCTGGGCTTAGCTGGCTAGACCCGCTTCCCCCAGCCCCGCTTTTGGGGTTTTCCTGGGTATCCCCGCCAAAGGCCCCAGGACGCTAAGGAGCCAGGACCAGGACCGGAGGCAAGAGAGGGGCTCATGGCTTGGCCACCCTCAGGACCCACAGAACACGCCTCATACCAGACACTCCACTCCTGCTCCTTGAGGTCACCCACTCCACCGGTGACCAGCACACAGAGGCCACACCGAACCAAGTGCTCACGAACAGCTCAACAAGTACGTACAAAGGGTTTTTATTTGCAGGGAGCAGGACTCTAGTCAAACAAGCCGAAGCCCATGTCGTCGTCTGACTCCTCCGACTCCTCCTTCTTCTCTTCTTTCTTCTCCTCTGCTGTGGGGACGAAGAGCCCAGGGAGTGAGGCCCTCCCTGTGGTGCAGGCCACACCCCCACCAGAGACCCTGGCTCACGTGCAGCCTCAGCTGCCTGAGCCTCCACTTACCTGCAGCTGGGGCAGAACCTGCAGCAGGAGCTGCAGACCCTGGGGCAGCGGCGACAGCCACAGCCCCGCCAGAAGGTACGCTGGCCAGCTTGCCAATGCCTACGGAAACCAGAAAGGGCAAGTGAGAGCGGGGCAGCAGGTCCACAGTGCCCACCCTGGAGCTAAGGTGGACGACACCTTTATGACCAGGCAGATGGTCCACTGCTCCAGGGTCCAGATGCTCACCCCCAGCACTGAGCTCAGGGACAAGGCCATCTGCTGAGCTGGCTTCGCCCTGTCAGCTATCCAGAACAGGAACAGCTCCCCACCAGCTCCAGCCTGATGTCCCTATAAACCACATGCCTGGAAGAAGGCAGGGGCCTGTGATCACCCCCGGCACCCCCCATCTCCCAACGCCTCCCACCCAGGGAGAATGGGGAAGCTTGTTTACAGGGGCCCAGTGAGAACGAGCCCCCCTCTGCAGGGTGTCTAGAAGCGCCCAGGCATGAGCCACCAAACCCTGCTCACTCCTCTGGGTTAAGGCTTCTAGGGTGCTCTGGTCCACAAGCGAAACCTGGCAGGCACCAGGCTGGCCAGCAGGGATTAGGATGGACCGTGAAAACCGAAGCCTGGATGCAGCCTCACCCTGGGCAATGACGTCCTCGATGTTCTTCCCGTTCAACTCACTGATGACCTAGAGGAGATGACACCAAGGTTACCAGGAGCCCACAGTCGCACCCCCGCCAGCACCACCTACCCGCTCGACAGGCAACACACATGCTGCACATGGGAGCCTGCGCTGGCGGCCTCAAGCTTACTGCCGTGCAGGACCCGTGACCACAGAGACCTAGCCCCCGCTCTGTGAGATTCAGAGAATCTCCTGCACAGCTACAAAGACCGAGTCTGTCCCTTCCTTTGCCAATACAGATGTCCTCTCGACACACAGCAAGAAAGGTAACTTCAACTGCTAAAAGAAACGACACAGCGAAACTAGTGCTCCCTACGTGTCAAGAACTGGGTGAAACCAAAGAAAACTTAAGAAAGACTTAGCCACTTTCACTTAGAAAACAAAGCAAAACAAAAAAGCCGGACAGGAGCTTCAGTCATCTGGCCTCGGACCCCCACTGAACCGTGCTACCCGAGACGCTACTTCACCGAACCCTTGCTTCTCTCGGGCCGTAAAAATTCGCCCAAAGGACCCCAAAACCACACGGGCTGGCAGAGGCCTCCTAAAAACCGCGGGCACGTCAAACTACACTTTCCCAAGAAGAGCGAGTCGGGTAGCAGGGAAGCCCGGTTGTTTGAACACACAGGCGGCTGGGAGCTTCGGGCCCCAGCGTGGCCGCTACCTTGTTGAGCCGATCGTCGTCCGCCTCGATGCCCACGCTGTCCAGGATCTTCTTGATGTCCTTGGCGCTAGGAGAAGTATTGCCCCCGAGGGCGGCCAGCAGGTAGGAAGCGACGTAACGCATCCTGAAGCGCGAGGAGGGTGGCGGCGTTAGCCGGAGGCCTCCCGCCCCTGGCCCGCGCGCGGCCACGCTGACTCGGGCCGGAGACCTCGCCGAGGGCCGGTCCAAGCATTGCGCCGCGCCCCGCCTGACCTCCTCGGCGCTCTCAGCCCCAACCCGGCCCGCGACCCCCACCCGGTCCGCTCGCCCCAACTCACTCGGCGGCGGCAGAAAGGCCTCGCGCGTGCGACCTCGGCGGCGTCAGGGACAGAAAGGAAGACGCCGGCGCGGGGGGCGGGGGTAATCCACTACCCAGAAGCCCCCGGGAACTGCACGCCTCATCCTTTGAGGGCGCCTTCGAATGACGTCACTCGGAGCTCAACCAATGAGGACGCAGGAGGCGCCATTATCCTATCCTGTCCCGCGGTCGCCGCCACAGAGGCCAAGGGCAGTTCCCGGGCCGCCCTCATGTGTATGATGGGGAGGGAGTCTCCCAAATCCCTGGAGGTAGCGAGGAGAATCAGGGCGCAAGCTCGAAGTGCAGTATTTCTCCCTTCAGGGTTCCCAGAATGCCACGCGCCGCCTACATCTCCCAACATGCAGCGCGGCCTCCACGCCGGGACTCTCGGGGGGGGGGGGGGGGTAGCCGACGTGGCCAGAGAACTACTAGTCCCGTGGTGCACGGCTACCGGAAGGGCTGGTGGGACGCTGCCTGCGCGGGTCGCACGTGGCGCGGGCGTTGCGCTGCTCGTCTGGCCTGCCCCGCTTCCAGCTTTCCGGTGGCTCCCGGCCCCAGAGACTGGAACTCGCTGTCCGGCAGGGCCCCGTGATGGGACCAAACCGCTGCTCCCTCCAGTGTTATGGCGGGGGCCGCAGGCGAAGCTAGGAGGCCCTGCCACCGCCTCCCGGAGGAGCGGAGCCAGGAGTGCCCCCGCCCTCGTGCCCCTCCCCTGACCTAGCCTTGTTGTCTTGGAACTGAGCTCAGTTCCTCGACGCGGACTTAGCACATTTCACTCAATCATTCCTCCGTGTCAGGGACCTTGCTGCAGGCTGGCGTCAGTCCTGAGAGGGAGCAGGCGCGGCCTTGTTTCCGCGGAATTTAGATTCTAATTTCGCGGACACGCTAAGTAAAGGAGGCAGTCCTAGGCTGAGATAGAACTTGAGGAAGAGGCGGTAACAGGGGGCTGAAGGACGAGAAGAGTCGACGCTGCGAAGATCTGGGGCGAGCATCAGGCCACAGCGCGCGCGGGGGGGGGGGGGGGGAGGTGTCCGATGCAAACGCCCTAAAGGGGTCGGAGATGGGTTCAGAGGCAGCAGCCAGTCCGAGTAGGCTCTGACAAGGAGAACCCTCGAGTGTAACGCATCACACCCGGGTTGTTACTGCGAGTCACACAGTACCCGCATTATATAGACAGGAGATCACTCCCAGAAAGGTTTTCTTGCTCAAGGTCATCCAGCTACGATCTAGCGGGGAAACCATATTGCAATCCCACAGGGAAGTGGTGTGGCGTGATTGTTTTTACTTATTTTTTCTTGGAAAAATAATACATAACAATTAGTGTGTGTTTTTTTTGGCTTTTTTAGGGCCGTACCTCGGGGGCATATGGAGGTTCCCAGGCTAGGGTTCGAACCGGAGCTACATCTGCTGGCCCATGTCACAGCCGCAGCAATGCCAGATCGAGCCACGTCTGCAACCTACACCGCAGTTCACAGCAACGCCGCATCCTTAACCCAATGAGCGAGGCCAGGGATCGAACCCACAACCTCATGGTTCCTAGTTGGATTCGATTCCACTGAGCCACGACGGGAACTCCAAAACTTAGTATTTTAATCATACAATTTGGTAGCACCAGGTACATTCACATTATTTTGCAGTTATCACCACCATCCATTTCCAGAACTTTTTTCTCCTGTCAAACTGAACTTCATAGCCATTAAACAATAATTCCTCATTCCCCTTCCCCAGCCCCTGGCACCCACCCTTTTACTTTTGGTCTCTACATATTTGACTGCCCTAGGGACTTCATGTAAGTGGAATCACACAGTATTTGTCCTTTTGTGTATCGTTTATTCTATTTAGCATAAGGCCCTCAAGGTTTGTCCACATTGTAACAGGTGTCAGGATTTCGTTCCTTTTTAAGGCTGTGATTTTTTTTTTAAGAGCAGAATCTGCGACATATGGAAGTTCCGAGACCAGGGGTTGAATCGGAGCTACAGCTGCAGACCTACACCAGAGCTCACAGCAACACAGGATCTTTAACCCACTGAGCGAGGCCAGGGATTGCACCTGAGTCCTCAGGGCTACTAGTCGCGTTCATTACCACTGAGCCATGAGGGGAACTCCTGTGATTGGATTTAAAAAAAAAAAGTTCTTCTGGCAGCTATGGCAAAACAATGGGGCATGGGAGCTGGGGAGAGTGGAGGCCTGGTGGGGGAACTGCCATCCCAATGGGAGTGATGGTGGTGGCTGGGCAGTGGGGGAGGAAAGCAGAGGCACAGTGTCATTTGGAGCAGCACAGGCAGAAGCAGGTTTGTCCATGTATTCGTCCACAGGCACCTGCTTTGCCAGTTGAGGAAGCACTGGTGGGGAAGGTTCCCGCGAGAGTCAGACCAGGTTTGAGGTCCTTGGCTTGGGTGTTCACCAGCTAGTGGCCTCGGGCAGCATCTGATCGTTCAGCGCCTCCTTCACCTCCCTTGTGGGATGCAGAGGACAGAAGGACGCAGCCCGTGAGGAAGCCCTCGGCGGGGGCCCCCACCCAAAGCAGTGTCTTCAGAGCTGAGACGTGGGCTCTGCAGGGCTTGAGAGGCGACCGTTGGGGCTGGCCGGGGGCAGACTCAGAGCTCTGTCTTCTGTCAGGAGATGGGTGTGGGCCGCCAGCTGCGATCAGCCCCCAATATCCCCGGCCCGCCCTCCTCCGAGGTTGCACCAGCTCTTTTTAACACGGCGCGGAAAACGCACGGCCCGTAGCAGAGCGGGCGAGAACTTCTGAAAGGGCGGGTTTGGTGGCGCAAGGCGGGCTTTCCCGCGGGAAGGCTGGACGGCACGGACGCACGCGGACCGGCAGGAAGCTGAGTGTAGCCGAGCGGCAACCGGTAGGGGGCAGGCCGGGCGGAGGGGCCCGGAGACCTCTGCTCGCCGACCCCTGCCGGGCGCAAGGCGCGCGCCGGACGCGGTGGGGCCCGGAAACGCGCCGCCTGGAGCGCAGGTATCGCGCGGCCCGCGGGCGCGGCGTGGGGAGGGCGGCGCGGGGAGGGCGCTCCCCCGCCCGGACCCGCCCCGAGCGGCGGGGGCCGCGCCTGCGCCGTGCGACGCGGTCCCCTGCCGACCCAGCTGGCAGCCGAAGTGGCGGCAGAGCCCTCCTCCAGGGGCCAGGAAGTGGGGTCCCGTCCCCAGGACCCCCCTCCCGCTCCTGGCTCCTACCCAGGGCCCCGGTCAACCCGGCCCTTGCCTGGGCACCGCCCCCACGTGGTGGATGTGTGCCGGGCGCTCCGGTCAAAACCGAGGAACGGGAAGGTTGGAGGTGGGGCTGGACCCAGGGCTCTGCGCCCAGAGGCTGAGGAAGAGGGATGGGGGCTGGTTAGGATCTGACCCCTCTAGGAGGCCCTTGTCTAAGTTTCCAGGTTGGGGCAGGAAGCCTCACTTCTCCCCCTCCCTCAAGCACATCCCCGGCCCCTGTGCACACGGAGGTCTGAGCCTGGCCCTGTACCCCAGCGACTGCCGCCGGCTGCTGCCTGCTGCCGTCCCAGCCCTGGACAGGCCCATTCCCCGCCCCATTTCAGCAATGATCTGTCCAGCCTAGGCTCCCGGCTCAAGGCCAGAATCCCTCCAGCCAGAATCCCCTCTTCTCTGGCTGGGAGAAGGCCCAGCTCCCTCCTACCCATCCCCCCCCCCACAGCCTCCCTGGGTCCTGCCTGCGCAGGCCTGCCTGGCGAGCTGGGACATGTCTGGCCCCCGAGGACAACCGGTTTGCGATGGCTGCAGTGGTGGAGGAGCAGGAGCCAGAGCCGTCTGCTGCAGAAGATGCTGCAAGAGATGCTACGGATGCTGTGGCCGTGGGGCCGGGGACGCTCCCTCTCCTGGCCGGGAACCGGCTGAGCCTGGACCTGTACCCCAGGGGCTGCCACCGGCTGCTGCACCTGTGTGCCCAGCAGGTCCCTCAGCTCCTGGAGGTGGAGTTCCTGCAGCTGAGTGGCCACGAAGACCCTCGGCTGCTGGAGGCCACCCTGGCCCAGCTGCCCTCGAGCCTGCCTCACCTCCGCTCCTTGGTTGTCAAAGGTGAGCCGCACCCGGTGTCAGCTCTGTCACAGCCCCATCTCTGGCTCCTGCCTCTGCATCTCAGTCCCCAAAGGCAAACCGGGTCCCAGCCCCGTCACTGTTCTCTGCATGGCTCTACCCACCCTTTCTCTTCCAGCTGCTCCTAGACCCAGCAGCTGCCTAGTGGGGGGTCTCCGGCCGGTCCCAGGGTGGGTATTTTTCCTGGGGCAGGTCATGGGTGACGGCTGTCAGCTGAGATGAGCCCGCCTTGTCTGTTCCTGCCTCCTCCATCTGCTGGTGTCTCTCTAGCATCTAGGTTTGTCTGTCCCTGTCTTGGCGGACTCGGGATGGAGGGCTGCGTGTCCGTGCACCTGTTGCCCTGGGTGATGGGGCTGAGATGGGCCCCAGGGCCCCTGGCTCTGAGGGCCGTGTCTGCCTTTCCCCGTCCCAGGCGGGCAACATCGGGACGCTCAGGGCGCCTGCCTCCGCGGCTCCCTGGCCACACTGCCTGCTGGCCTGAATGGCCTAGTCCGCTTGGCCCACCTGGATCTGAGCTTCAACAGCCTGGAGACGTTGCCGGCCTGTGTCCCGCAGATGTGTGGCCTGGGGGCCCTTCTGCTCTCTCATAACTGCCTCTCAGAGCTGCCTGAGGCCTTGGGGGCCCTCTGCGCCCTCACCTTCCTCGCTGTAACCCACAACCGCCTGCAAACGCTGCCCACGGCCCTGGGGTCCCTGTCCACCCTGCAGCGCCTCGACCTCTCTGAGAACCTTCTAGACACTCTGCCCCCTGAGATTGGAGGCCTGAGCAGCCTTGCTGAGCTCAATCTGGCCTCCAACCGGCTGCAGAGCCTCCCTGCCTCCCTTGGTGAGTTGTAGCCTCCGTTCCCTGGGCCTATGGAGAGTGCCCATCGGCTGTTGCAGGCCTGCTCTCTCCTGACGCCCCTTTCTGCTCCGCGGGGCCCTGCGCACGCGGGCTTGCCAACTCCCGGCCCTTGCTTGCCCCCCACTTCCCGGCCTTCGAGGCTCCCAGCGCCGGCCTGCCGAGCCTGCTAGTCCTGCCGCAGGGCAGGGACTGAAAGGGCTTCTGCAGGAGGCCCCGGCATGCGCGGCCTGGCCTGGCGCTCCGGCCCCGACCCTCCTCCGCGGCCCTAAGCCGGTGCCTGTCCGCAGCGGGGCTGCGCTCCTTGCAGCTCCTTGTCCTGCACAGCAACCTCCTGGCTTCAGTGCCTGCTGGCCTGGCCCGCCTCCCGCTGCTCACCCGCCTGGACCTGAGGGACAACCAGCTCCGGGACGTGCCACCCGAGCTGCTCGACGCCCCCTTTGTGCGCCTGCAAGGAAATCCTCTGAGTGGGAGCCCCCCCACCCCCCGCAGTCCCCCAGGTAGGCCCGTTGGTGGGGAGGGGGCCCACCACAGACAGAATGCGGGTGTCATCACTGTCCTGACGGGTGGTCTGTCTTTCCACAGGGACACCCGTGGTCCCCAAAATGCCCAGTCTGTTGTTGAGCTCAGACCTGGACAGGTAATGATGTGGGGGATACGTGGGGCTGAAGAAGCATCCGTCCAGCCTGTCACCCTGTCCATGCTGTATGCCTGGCTCACGCCTTGAAGGCCTCCTAGAGCTGCCACACTCAGACGTCCGAGCCCCTTCCCGTCTGACCCGATGCCCACCCCGTCTTCCCGCAGCTTTGCCGTGACCCCCCTGGGCTGCTCGGTGACCCTGACCTGCGGTGTCCGCCTGCGTTTCCCTGCTGGTGCCACCGCGACTCCTGTTACCGTCCGCTATCGGCTGTGGCTGCCGGAGCCACGCCTTGTCCCCCTAGGTCCCCACGACTCTCTGCTCAGTGGCGTCCTGGAGCTGCAGCCCCACGGGGTGGCCTTCCAGCAGGCAGGAGCAGGGCGGGGGGGCGGGGGGCAGATGAGGAGGAGGACCCAGGCCCAGCCCCAGGCTCACACCGCCCTCGCTTGGCAGGAGGTGGGTCTGTGGCTGCTCTTTGTGCCTCCGCGGGCACGGCGTTGCCGGGAGGTGGTGGTCAGGACCCTGAGTGACAACAGCTGGAGTGACCTGGAAACCCACCTGGAGGAAGAGGCGCCCAAGGTGAAGGCGGTGCAGCGGGAGCTCTGCCCTGGCCCCACCGTCCCACTGCCCCCACCCTGTCCCTCTGACCCCGCCCCCATGCCTAGCGCGGCCCTGACCCTGTCCGCCTGACCCCTCCATGCCCAGCGGCTCTGGGCTCACTGCCAGGTGCCTCACTTCTCCTGGTTCCTCGTGGTTTCGCGCCCTGTGTCTGACGCCTGCCTCGTGCCACCAGAGGGGACATTGCTGTGCTCCTCAGGACATCCTGGGGTCAAGGTCACATTCCCCCCTGGGGCCACGGAGGAGCCCCGTCATGTCCGCATGCAGGTACAGGCAGGGCAGCTGCCGAGGGCGGCAGGTGGTGCTCTGGCACAGAGGTGACCGTCCGGATGGCCCGTCTGCACAGGTGGTGCGCGTGGGCAGCAGAGAACTGCCGGCCCTGCTGCGGGAGCCTGAGGCAGCCGCCAGCCCCCTGCTGTGCCTCTCACAGAGCGGCCCCCTGAGCTTTCTCCGGCCAGTCACCGTGCAGCTGCCTCTGCCCCCTGGCATCACAGGTGAGAGGCAGTGCACGGCGGACTCGTGGCCACCCGGTGGGGGGGCTGCATTCAGAAGGGGAGGCCTCAGCCTGCGGCCCCCTCCCGCCCCCAGGCCTGAGCCTGGACCGCTCCTGCCTGCACCTGCTGCACCGGGCCCCGCCCGCAGCCACCTGGGATGACATCACGGCGCAGGTGGCGCTGGAGCTCACCCACCTGTACGCTCGCTTCCAGGTCACACGCTTCTCCTGGTCAGTGCGCGCTCTGCTTCCTCGGTCCCCCCACCCCTTCCGCGCGGCCCCGCTCACCATCCCCGCTTCCCAGGTACTGGCTCTGGTACACCACCAAGGCCTGCGTGGGGGGCCTGGCGCGGAAGGCCTGGGAGCGGCTGCGGCTGCACCGCGTCAACCTCATTGCGCTGCAGAGGCGCCGGGACCCCGAGCAGGTCTTGTTGCAGTGCCTGCCTCGCCACAAGGTGGGCGTGGGGGTCCGGAGGTTTGGGCTGGCCGGGCGGGGTTGCCAGGCCTTGGGCTCCCAGCCAGTGGGTACCCCCAGGTGGATGCCACCCTGCGGCGGCTGCTGGAGCGGTACCGCGGCCCCGAGCCCTCGGACACCGTGGAGGTGTTTGAGGGTGAGAAGTTCTTCGCCGCCTTCGAGAGGGGCATCGCTGTGGATGCCGGTATGCCCCCTGCGCCTGGAGGAGGGGCCTGGGGTCTGCCCCGGGGTCCCCGCTGAGCCCGTCCCCTCCCCCAGACCGCCCAGACTGCGTGGAGGGCAGGGTGTGTTTCGTCTTCTACTCGCACCTGAAAAACCTGAAGGAGGTGTACGTGACCACCGCCCTGGACCGGCGCGCTCAGGCCGTGCGGGGCCAGGTGGGCCGGTGGGCCAGCCCCCCCCCGCCCCCGGGCTGCCCGGGCAGAGGCCGGGGCCCTAAACCCCTGCTTCCGACCACAGGTGTCCTTCTACCGGGGAGAGGTGCCAGCGGAGGTGCCCGAGGAGGCGGAGGCTGCCCGGCAGAGGAGGGGGGCAGACGCCCTGTGGATGGCCACGCTGCCCATCAAGCTGCCGGTGGGGCGGGCTGGGGGGGTGGGTGGTGTGTACAAAGGGGGCACGGGGCAGCCAGGGGTGCAGGGGGGGAGCCGGGGGCCCAGGGGCTGGGGCTCACTGCCACCGACTCCTCCCCACAGAGACTGCGGGGCTCTGAGGAGCCAGCGCAGGGGCCTGGCCTCTCCCTGGCCCCTCTGAACCTGGGCGATGCTGAGACCGGCTTCCTGACCCAGAGTAACCTGCTGAATGTGGCCGGACGCCTGGGCCCGGACTGGCCGGCCGTGGCCCTGCACCTGGGCGTGCCCTACCGCCAGCTGCAGCGCATCCGCCACGAGTTCCGGTGAGTCCTTTTGAGCATCCCGCTTGCTGCAGGCCTGGTCTGGCTGCCGGGAGGGCCCTCCTGGAGGAGGCTGAAGTTCCTTCTGGGGGGCGGGGCAGGGCAAACAGGTAGGAAAGGAGGTCTGGCCACCCCTGGCCCAGGAAGCAGGGAACGCACCCCGGGAGGGTGAGCCCGACCCTGGGCCTGGTGAGCCGCCCTGCTCTGGTCCCTCCCTCACCCTCCCCCGTCCCTCTAGGGACGACCTGGATGGGCAGATCCGTCATATGCTCTTCTCCTGGGCCGAGCGCCAGGCGGGGCAGCCAGGAGCTGTGGGGCTCCTAGTGCAGGCCCTGGAGCAGAGTGACCGGCGAGACGTGGCAGAAGAAGTGCGGGCTGTTTTGGAGCTTGGCCGCCGCAAGTACCAGGAGGGCATCCGTCGCACAAGCCTAGCCCCTGGGGACCTCGCTCTGCGTGGCCCTTCATCATCGCCATCCCCGGAGCCGGCTCAGGCCTAGAAGCCACGATTTTGGGCTGGTCCCTGATGTGTCCCCCCACCCCCGGCCAGTGGTTAGGCTCCACTTTCAAGCCTTCCCTGCGTTTGGGGACAGTGGCCCCTCTGGGTAACAAACACGCACTGTCTGGCTGCTGTCTCAGAGCTCAGTGTGTTTGGTGGCGGGAGAGCAGGGGGAGGCCTGGAATCGGATCCCTGGCTCCTGCTGGGAGGGGCCCTGTGTGCAGACTTGCTTCTGCTCCTTGTCATGTGCCTCCTCTGGGTCCCCATCTTGTCTGGGAGGGAGAGGAGCCCAGCTACACTGTCACGGCTGCAGCGCCGATGGATGCAAAGTCCCCTGTGCGCGGAACGGTCCATCTGCCCCGTGGGCGGCCGCGGGGGAGTGGCGATGCTAGTGGTGAGGCGGCTTGGGCAGTGCGCTCTGCTCCCGGCACGTACTGCGTGGCCCAGGACCGCCCCTCCCCCTAGGACTCCTTGTCCCAGCACACCCCGCCTTCCGCTGGCCCGGGTCCCCGAGTCCCCGGTCTACGCAGGTGCGCGAGGCCCGACGACCAAGGAAGACCCTTAGGGACCGGGAGCGCGGGCTGGCGCCGTGCAGTGGCCCGCTGGGCGCAGTGGCCGCGGCGGCCAGGAGGGGGCGCCGCAGCCCGCGTGCCCGCCGAGGGCCGGGGGCGGAGCGCGCGGCGCCGAGCGGACGCGCCTCCGCTTTTAGGTGCAGCCGGGCGCGCGGCACGGCGGGGAGGCGAGCGCGGCGGCGGAGGCGGCAGAGCGCGCGGTGAGTGCCCGCGGGGCAGCGCCCTTCCCCGCGCCCACCGGAGCGTAGCCCGGCTGCGGGGGCGGAAGGCGCCACGGCGGCCGCGGGAGGTGACGTCTGCCTGCGCAAGGCAGCTCCTGCGGGGCCGGCGCCGGCGGATGCTCCGACCCGCTGCCGCCCCAGTGTGGGAGGCCGTGCTCGGCCCCGAGCGGTGCCGGGCGCGCTCCCCGCTCACACGTGTCCCCGCGGGGTGGGAGACTCAGGCGGGTGCCCAAGGAAGAGAAGCCAGGCCGTGGGGGGGGGGCACACACGTGGCCCCTGCGGGACGTATGTGGACACGTGCGTGGCTGGAGTCGCCATCGCCTGGCGGGGGACTGCGTGGCCGTCCGGGCCCCGTCTGGATCCCCTCCAGCGGCACTGGGAGCTGAACCGGCCTCCGAGCGGAGCCCTGACCCCCTCGTCCCGCGCCCCCTTTGTCTGCGAGTTGGGGCCCCTGCAGCCTGCGGGACCGAAAGCGCCTCCCCGAGGGGCCGGGGCCGGGGGAGACGGAACGGGGAGCAAATGGCCAGTCCCAGACTCTGAGCCTCACTCCCACCGCCCTTCGTGGGGGCTGGGGAGCTCAGGCGTTTCGCTCGCGGAGATTTCATCTCTGGGGGCCTGGAGGTAGCAGCGTCGTCCTGTGGGTGGTCTCTGAGCTGCGCTGCCCACAGCCTTGTCCTCCAGCGCAGTTGAGCCGGCTGGCACACAGGGAGGGCTGACAGCTCTGGGGCCTCAGGCCGGGCTGGGGCGGCTGTGTTTCTATGGCAACGTGGGGGTGCCAGGGGAGGGCCCTCCCAGCTGTCCCTTGCCCTGGAGGTGGGAACCACTGAGTGAGGGCAGAAAAAGGAGGGCTCAGGGTCCAGAGGACCCCTTGCCCCCCCCCCCCCGCCCCCCACAGAATCCCCTCTCCCCCCCACTATCCTCAGCTCTGCGGCTGGTCTCCCCCTCTCCAGCTTGCAGAGCTAGATGGAGGGTCTTCAGGCCTGCCAGTCTTCCTGGAACAGCTGCTTCCCTTCCCACCTTGGAGAGTCTCTCAGACTTCCCGCACCCCCGACAGGAGCAGGCTCTCACTCAGTCCCCAGAGGGCGGGCTGTAGACCCTGCCCCCAAGGCCCTGGGACAGCAGAGTGAGTCAGCTGTGGCCAGTCTACACCTGGAGGGTGGGGGGTGGGGTAGGGCAAGAGGTTCAGGTTGAAGTGCAAAGGTCAGACTCCTCTGCAGGCTGGGGCCCAGAGGAGCAGGTCCCTGGCCCTGAGGCCCTGGATGGGGTGGGGGGCAGCTTCGCAGGGCAGAGGGCTCTGGGAGTGCCGGTGCCCAGGCCATCTGGATCTGCCAGGTGAACAGGCCTTTGGGGAGCAGTCAGTGGCTTCTGAGACCCAGCCACCTCTTCCCCGGCCTTTTCAGAAGACATGCTCCAGCGTGAGCTTTCCCCGAAACACACTGCCCCCCGCAGCACACAGTCCCCACAGAGCCACCTCCACCCCACGGCAGCAGCTTTCTCTTGCCTGCACACAGAGAGAGCCCTATTCTTGGGGTCCCTGGGCCCCAGACAGATCAAGCCTGCAGACTGCAAACAGAAACCCATGGGGCAGCTAGGGACTTGGGGGCCGGGGGCTGGGGTCCCTGTGAACAGGCTGAGTGGCTTGGCTAGGTCGGCCCGAGTCAGACCCATAGGCCCAAGGGGGCTCGGAGGCCAGTCCCTGCCTCCCAGAAGCTGTCGTACCCCTTCTTATCCCTTCTCCCATCGTTGCCAGGAGGCTCATCCCGCCCAAAGTGAAAGAGAAAGTCACCCCCCTCCCCAGGCCCGCCCCTCCCCGCCCCGCAGCCAATCCCCACAGCCGGCACCTCCCTCGGCCGCTGGTTCGCCTCCTGGAGCCCGCAGGCTGTAGTCTCCGAGGAGGAGCCGAGGAGGAGCCGGTCCTGTGCATCTAGGGGTGAGCGGGACCAGGTGGGCCTGGGGGCAGCGGCCGGCAGGGCTGGCGAAGAGGCGGGGGCAGCCTGGCCCAGGAGAGCTGAGGTGAAGGTCACCAGTCCTAGGACGGATGGCAGGTGTGAGCCAGCCGTGTGACCCTGGGTGGCAGCGCCTCGGGTGCAAGCTGGTGACAGCTGGCCTCTGAAGGGGCCAGAGTGGGGGAAGGCCCCCCCCAGCTCTCTCTCTCTGGCTGTGCCCCCATAGGAGGCCCCTGAGGCTGACTGGTTTCCCAACCGTGTGTGTGTGTGTGTGTGTGTGTGTGTGTGTGTGTGTGTGTGTGTGTGAGAGAGAGAGAGCGCGCGCGAGTGTGTCCGGGAGTGAGAGGGGAGGGGTAGCGAGGACGGTGAGCGCGGGGCTGGGTGCGGTTGAGCTGTGCTTCTTCCAGGGAAGGGGACGGGCTGGGCTCCAGCGTGGAATTGCCAATGGGGGGGCACTCGTTGGCGCCATCCACCTGGGCAGCTGTGAGATGAGCCCAGGTCGGGGTCCTGGGGCACCTTCACCCCCATCCTGAAGAAGGCAGGCGCCCCCTGCCTCTGCTCTAGGAGTGGGGGGGGTCGTCCCAGCCCAGTTCGGGGGTCCAGGCGCCCCAACTGGCACGCCGGCCCCGCCCCCGCTCTGCCTCCCTGCAGGCGCCTGGCCCTTTAAGGGCTCCGTGTGCACGTGAGCCCAAGCGGGGGCCGGTGCGGGGCCAGCTGGGAGGACGCCGAGGTGGGGGGCCTTGTGGGGGAACCGGTGGCCCCGGGGATGGGGGCCAGGCGGCAGGCGCCACACTGCACCCCCAGGGCACTCGGGTGGCCCCAGCCCGGGCGGTTGGGTGAGGGGCTTGGTGCTCCTGCGGCAGAGCTGGGGACCGAGGCTCTGGGGGAAGCTTAATCCCCTGCTCTGCCTCCGGCCGCCGCCCGCCCCCCGCTGATTCCGGGCCCCCCTCCCCCTCCTAGGACGCCGAGTTGGTTTTGAAATTGCCCTGAAAGCCGAGGGCCGCCCTCCTCCTCCACCTCCGCTGTCTGGCGTCCACCTCGGCTCCTACCTGGGTGCTCCCGAGTTAAATGGCTGAGAAGCAGATCAGGTCGGAGCACAGCGCTGCCTCTGGTCCCCGCCCCGCCCCCGCCCTCCCCGCGCCCCGAGGAGGCCGTCCTGACACCCCCTCTGCCCACGCAGCCTGCCAGCCAAGCTCATCAACGGCGGCATCGCCGGGCTGATCGGGGTCACCTGCGTGTTCCCCATCGACCTGGCCAAGACGAGGCTGCAGAACCAGCAGAATGGGCAGCGCATGTACACCAGCATGTGAGGCTGCGGGGGGCCAGGGGCCTGGGGCTCTTCTGAGCCCTTTCCTGGGTCCTCCCCTCCCGCTAAACCAAAGGAGAAGCTGGGGGGAGGGGGCGAGGGGCAGGTGCCTGCGGAGGGGGGAGGCGGCGGCGAGGAGCTCCTACCTGCCAGGCTGGTCCCCGACCCCCTTCTTTGGCGGTAGGTCCGACTGCCTCATCAAGACTATCCGCTCAGAGGGCTACTTCGGGATGTACCGAGGTGAGGCTTGTGTGGGTGAGGCCCGGGATGGGGTAGCAGCCTTCTGCAGCCCCAGCGGGGTCCTACGTTAGCAGCTGGGGACAGCAGGGCGGCAAGGTGGCGTGCCTGGACCTGGTGTGGAAGCGTGGACGTGTCCCCGGGAGGCTGCGCCTGTCCGGGGGGCATCGCCTGGAGCTGGATCTCTGGAGAGTGGCGGTTCCCAGCCCGCCCCCAGCATCACCCCCACCCCGCACTGGCCCCTGGCCCTCAGCCCGGCAGGGCACTGTGTTTCCACCAGCTGTAGCCCCTCCCCTGCCTCCGGGACAGGCGGGACTCTGTGTGCCAGGAGACTGTGAGGGGACAAGAGGTCTTCCTGTAAAGCAGCTTAAAATCCATCTCCAAGCCTGGATTTGCCCAGATGCTGTGCAGCCCTGAGGCCTCCGTGCTGAGAGGGGCTCGCCCCCACCTCCCCCGAAGCTGACCCACCTCAGGTCAAGCTTGTCCTTAACCCAGAGCCCCCGGAGGAAGCCCCTTCTGTGCCCGAGGGGGCTCGCTTGGGGTTGGGGGGGCTCCCGCTGGAATCAGACTGTCATTGGGAGGCTGAGCACAGAGTCTGCAGGAGGAGGCCCTGCCCGCATCCCTCCCCCGTCCCTCCGGCGGGCACAAATGTGGGTGAGAGGGCAGGAGGAGGCAGCCAAGGAGCGCCTGGGGTAGGGCTTTGCCAGCTGGGAGGCAGGTGCTGGCAGAGGCCTCTCCATCCCCGGCCACTGACCTCACGCGCGACACAGGAGCTGCTGTGAACCTCACCCTCGTCACCCCCGAGAAGGCCATCAAGCTGGCAGCCAACGACTTCTTCCGGCATCAGCTCTCCAAGGACGGGTGAGGGGCCGGGCTGGCTGCTGGGGGCCGGGGTCAAGAGGGGAGGGGTCTGTGCCTCCAGACAAAGGATGGAAGCTGTGTCCTGCAATGGCCCCTCACCTTGGCCTTGCGGGGGCCGCTGCGCCTCCTCCTCCAGCCCCGCCCTCTGGCCTCCCTGTGTCTCCTGCTGGGGCGAGAGTGGAACAGGTGTTAAGTCAGTGGTGCTCGGACCCAGGGTCCCGGGCCCCACCTCTGCCTGCTGCCCCTTGTAGGTTGGGGTTTAAGGGACGTTGACCAGTCTCTCCGGTCACTCCAGGGTGGGACTGGAAGGCTAGTAGTCCCTCGGAGCCCTTGAACCCCCAGCTCCATTTCTCTTTGCTCAAGAATGGCCCTCGCCACACCGACTGTAGTGGACAAAATAAAAATCATTAAAAAATAGAATGGCCCACGGCCCTGCCCAGGCCCTGCCCGTGAGCCGTCTGTCTGCCCGGCTCGGTGTCTGTTGCTGGAGAAGCTGGAGGGGTGTCTGAGGCTGGGGGTTCTGCACCCCCAGAGCCGCTCACCCCCGGCGGCCCCACCTTCTCCCGTCCAGGCAGAAGCTGACGTTGTTGAAGGAGATGCTGGCGGGCTGCGGCGCGGGCACCTGCCAGGTGATTGTGACCACCCCCATGGAGATGCTGAAGATCCAGCTCCAGGACGCAGGCCGCATCGGTGAGGGCGGGGGCCGGGGCCGGGGCGGCCAGACCCCACCCCCCGCCTGTGCTGAGGGCGAGCCAGCAGGCTGTCCCTTTCTCCCCAGCCGCCCAGAAAAAGATCCTGGCTGCCCATGCTCGGCTCTCGGCCCAGGGGGCTGCCCAGCCCTCGGTGGAAGCGCCAGCCACCCCTCGACCCACGGCCACCCAGCTGACCCGGGACCTGCTGCGGAGCCGAGGAATCGCGGGCCTCTACAAGGGCCTGGGGGCCACGCTGCTCAGGTGGGGGGGCGGGGAGGGCCGGGAGGCCCGCCTGCCCTGTGTCCCCGCCCTGCGTCACGTCCCCGCCGTCCTTCCGCAGGGACGTCCCCTTCTCCATCGTCTACTTCCCACTCTTCGCCAACCTGGACCAGCTGGGCCGGCCAGCGTCCGGGGAGAAGTCTCCTTTCTATGTGTCCTTCCTGGCCGGCTGTGTGGCCGGAAGCGCGGCCGCCGTGGCCGTCAACCCCTGTGACGGTCAGTGCCTGGACCCCGGGCTGGGGCTGGGGGCTGAGGGGCGGGGCCGGAGGCGAGGACCCCACGCTGACCCCGCCCCCCGCCCCGCAGTGGTCAAGACCCGGCTCCAGTCGCTCCAGCGCGGCGCCAATGAGGACACCTACTCGGGGATCCTGGACTGTGCCAGGTGCGCGAGGCCCTGAGGGGGCCGGGCGGGGAGGGGGCGGCCCAGCCCTGCAGCTCTGACCCCCCCCTCTCCCCGCAGGAAGATCTTACGGCACGAGGGCCCCTCGGCCTTCCTGAAGGGCGCTTACTGCCGCGCCCTGGTCATCGCCCCGCTGTTCGGCATCGCTCAGGTGGTCTACTTCCTGGGCATCGCCGAGACCCTGCTGGGGCTGCAGCGCAGCCAGCCCTGAGCCCAGCGGCCGCCCTCCACCCTCCAGCCGCGAGGGACCAGAGTGGGGCCAGAGCCAGGCGGCGCTCCCAGGATGCAGCAGGAGGCTCTCCCCACGCGGCCGGGGGTGGGGCGGGCGAGAGCAAGGGGAGCAGAGTCCACTCGGTGTTGCACACATAGGCCGGGCAGGGTCCTGCCTGCCGACCGCTGGGATCAACGTCTTAGTTGTGTAGAAAACGCAAACATCCGTACATTCCGGGTGCCAGCCTCGCCCCACCTCCGCTCCAGCCTGGATTCCCTCAGCGACAGAGCTGGTCTCTGGGCTGGGGGTCTCCAGGCTGGACTGGGCGAGCTGGACCCTACCCTCCAGTCTACCAGCTCCCGTCCCCGAGGCTTGGCCCCTAGTCCACAGAGGGGACCGTGCACAAACCTATTTATTAACTTGACGAGCACAAGTGGCTCTGTCCATTCCTCTGTCTGTCCGTCCAGCCTCCCCTGCTGCTGTTCTTGCCTCGGCCAGCCTTACAGGAGCTTTGGGCTCTCCTGCGGCGCCCCTCCCCCCCGATACTGAGCCAGGAATCCTAGGCTGGGGGTCACCTCGAGTTCTGACTCCCAGGACAGGTCCACCACCCCCACTGTGGGACCCAGCATCCCTCCTGATGGGCCCCTCTGCCCCCCGCGGCTAGGGGCCCCGAGCATGTGAGGTCTGCGTGTGTGTATGAATGTTGCGGGGAGCAGCTGGAGGCAACGCTCAGCTGGCCTGGCCCACCAGGGAGGGGGCTCTGGGGAGCTGCTGCCCTCCCACGAGGCCAGGCAGAGAGAGTGTGCGTGTGGGTGTGTACACACAGCCTAGGCTCCCCACTGACCCCGTCCAGGAAGTCATTGCTGCAGCCCGGCCTCTCCTGCTGCACCTTTGGCAGACACCCCCCCCCCAATCCAGGGCTGGGCATGGGGGAGGGCAGTCACGAGGACCAGTATGGAGCCTGAGGGCATTTGCTCTGCTCGCAGGGGCACCAGGAGCTGTCCCTTCAGTCTCCCCAGGGCCCACTCTGCTCTCTGGGCCTCTGCACAAGGCCCCCGACCACACTTAGTAAAACTCTGCCCTCCCAGCCCCCACCCCCCCTTGATGTTGTGAGTCGAGGCAGGCTCCCTGCCCTGCCCCGCCCCCAGCCACGTGATCGTGTTGGTGATTGATGCTGACGTGCTGGTGCTGTGTCCCCCACCCGGGCCCCTCTTCAGTGGCCCCTTCCTGGAGACACTACCTGGGGCTCAGGCCTGGGCCCCCAGTTCACGGTTGTTCCTGGGAGCTGCTCTCCCGCTACATCTGTACCTTGGAAGCTGCCGCTGCTGCTTACAGAATTCTATTTTTTCTTTCGAAGAGTTTTAAGAAGTTGTAACTTTTTGTGTCTGGTCATGTAAGGAGATAAATAAATATTCTACGTAGATGCCTCTAATCTGAGACTTTGTTTGGGGTGAGGAAGGGACAGGCAGCCCCCTCTTCCAGTAACTGGGTGTCCCCCCGCCCCAGGTCGTCTGCCGCCCACGGATCCGCCCTTGGGCCTGGAACGAGTCTTCCGGACTCCCTCGCGATCTGGGCTGGGGGTGTGGGGAAGCCAGGCTCAGCTGCTCACCTTCCTGACCCTGAGCCGCCCTTGGGATCAAAAGTGGTGCTGGAAGGAGTTGCGGTTGTGGTTAGGCGGTTAATGAACCCGGCTAGCATCCGTGAGGACGCGGGTTCGATCCCTGGCCCGGCTCAGTGGGTTGGGGATCTGGCATTGCCGTGAGCTGTGGTGTAGGCTCGGATCCAGCGTTGCTGTGGCTCTGGTGTAGGCCTGTGGCTACATCTCTGATTGGACCCCTAGCCTGGGAACCTCCATATGCTGCGGGAGCGGCCCTAGGAAAGGCAAAAAGACAAAAAAAAAAAAAAAAAAAAAAAAGGGTGGTGCTGGGTTTGGAGGCTGTAGAGGTCCCGGCCAGCCCGGGGCGCTGTGGCGGCCAAGAGCAGGAGGGCGGAGCCAGTGCTCAGGAGGTCTCCGCCCCGCAGTCTGCGTCGGGAGCAGTGCCTTGTGGGAAACTCCTAGTCCTTAACATCCGCAGCCCCTGTCCGCCGCCCTCCGTGGTCCCGCAGAGAGGCAGAGAGGGCGCTGCGCCGAGGTGGGAGCGCCGGGAGCAGCAGCGTAAGGCGGTGGGGAATCCCGGCTCAGGGTCTGGGGCGGGATGGGGGCACTGGGCCCCTGCAGGACGAAGCGGTCCTTCTCTGCTATGAAGGTCACGGGGGTGGGGGGCGGCGCTTTAGGCCCTTGCCCTCTGGGGCACGAAGGTCTGGAGGGGGAGGGGCAGCCGCGTGACGTCAGTATGAGCCCCAAATAACAAAGGTGAGGGAGGTGGAGGGCACACCTGACCTTTGCAAACTTGCTGCCCAGCAGCTGGGTGCCCTTCCAGAACAGCAGGGTGAGGGCAGCTGGGGTCCTCTGGGAAGCGGAATAGCAGCCAAGCGTCTCACTGGGACCCCCCTCATCACGCTGTGACCTTCAGGTGACCTTCATTGCCGTAGTGTCCTTGTCTTAGTTGGGAAAGCCGGGCTGCCGCCTCCCACACAGGCTCCTTCTCCCTGCGGGTGGCGGTGGAAGCGTCTCTACCTCCCTGGGGAGCAGCAGACACAGCTGGGGGCCAGGCCTCCGGGGAAGGAAGACCAGGGCACGGGTCCTCCTGCCGCCCCCCGCCCCCCGCCCCGCCCGAGGATCTGGGCCCGGTTTCAGGGCTGCTGAGGCTGACAGGCATACCCAGCCTGGGCTCACACCAGGGGGTCCCTGCTGCCCCCAGAGGCAGGCACAGCCTCAGCTCCAGAAGGACTCCTGCTCTTACGTGGCAGGGCGAGGCCAGGCTGGGGGGCAGGAGGCACAGGCCTGCTGCTGCTGCACCTGGGCTTTCCCAGCCTCCTGGGCAGACGCCTTGGCTTTGTCACAGCCGGGGCCTGGCAGCCTTGGACCCATTCCTATACCACCAGGGCCTGCAAGCCCAGAACTCTGGGTGCCCACGCTGCCCTGCCCCCCTGGGACCCAGCTCCCTCCTGAGACGTCACCTCTCCCCTGGCTCCCCTGCCCGCAAGCGCGTCTCGGGGCTCATGGGCTCTCCCCCCCATCAGGACCTCCCCGCCCAGGGCCAGTGTGGTGGACGCAGCCACATGTGGGCAAGACCACTTCATAGATGAGGGAAATGAGGCTTCCTGCGGTCGCATCTGCCCCCTGGCCCAAGGCAGGCCCAGAGCCCCTGCCTGTGTGCTTGGAGGGGCTTCTCAGGCGGTGGTCCAGACGGAGGAAGAGGCGGGTCCAGAGAGAGAAGTAGAGTCTCTGCAGGGCCAGGGGCGGGGGGCTGGACAGGAGGGGCCAGGTCTCCACTTAAGCCTCATCACATCTCCCTCCAGGCCATAGAATGCCCAGGGCCTCGCTGTCCTGAGCGGTCCTGATCCAGACGCCTGCCCGTCCCGCACACGCCTCGCCGCCGCCGCCAGCGTGCCCGCCATGGAGTCCAGAGGGAGGTCGGCCAACAGCCCCAAGGCCGACGCCAAGGCTACCACTGAGGCCAGGGCGCCCCCGGCTGTGGATGGGAAAGTGCCCTCAGCCAAGAAGCAGGAGGCCCAAAAGGCAGAGAAGCAGGAGCCCCCGGCGGCCCCCACCCTGCCACCTGCCAAGAAGACCTCGGCCCTTCTCGACAACCACAGCAACCTGAAGCCGGCGCCCGCAGCCCCCAGTAGCCCAGATGCAGCCCCCGAGCCCAAGGGCCCTGGGGATGGGGCTGAGGAGGCCGAGGCCCCCAGCGGGGGCCCAGGGGGCCGAGGTCCCTGCCCTTTTGAGAACTTGAACCCCTTGCTTGTGGCCGGGGGCATAGCCATGGCGGCTGCAGCCCTGATTCTCGGTGTGGTTTTCCTGGCCCGAAAAAAATGATGGCTGGCGCCCAGGTAGGGCGCAGCAGCTGCTTCGTGTACAGACCTCGGGAACCTTGTGCATGCCAAGTTCACACCCAGCTAGCTACACACGCGTAGTATCTATACTTGTACACACCCACACACACAGAGGGAAAGCGAGGGACAGGCCCCCAGAGCCCTGGAGATCAAGCCCCTGGGTCGGTCCCGGTACCTCCCCCTCCGAACCTCGGGGCAGAAGGAACCCCGGCTCGGAGGTTACTGAGCAGCACGGGCAGAGGCTCAGTCTGGACCAGGAAGGAGTGGACACAAGTGCCAGGCTGTTCCAAGAGGCTCGAGCGTGGGCCTGTGGGCTCCCTCGCAGCAGCGTTCTGACGAGCCCCCAGGGTGGGAGCCCTCAGGGCTGGGCAAGGGTCTGGGACGGGTTCTGACCTGTTCCCAGCCCGCACGGGGACATTAAAGGGATGGCTGTCTCACTCTCCCCATTTCTGCGCCTTGCTTGCAGCTGTGGTGGGGGCGGGGGGGGTGTCCATCTGGTGGGCCTGCTGGCCTCGCTTCCACCCACCTGCCTGGTCGCCTGAGCCCTGGCTGGGTGGACAGACGGCCCAAAGCCCGGTGCCGGGAGGGGCTCCCAAAGTTTCCTTCTGGCGGCCCCTCATTTCCTCCTTGACCCCTTCCCCATCCTGTGGCAATTGCCCTGGGGGCAGCTGTGCCTGCCCAGCCCCCAGACGGCCCCTCCCGCCTCCGCCTCTGCAGCGCCCTGGAGTCTAACAGGCGCCTAAATGCGATTAATGCAGGTGTAGAACCTTCAGCCTGTCTGCCCTGCGACGGTGCCTGGCGAACCCTCTCTCCCGCAGCGTCCGCTCCCGCCTGGCCCGTGGTGGGGGGTGGTGTGCACTCTCTGGAGGTGGCAGTGGGCCCTGTGGGAGCCCGACGTGCCCTTGCTTGGAGCCCTGGGCCTGAGTGGAGGCTGCGTCTGAAATAAACTCCTCTGTTACCTGAAGGCTGGGCTGGCCTCCTCACCAGCGCATGGCCAGCAGAGGCAGGGGCTGCCCTTGGCGGGGAGGGGTCATGTGTCCACCCTGAGGGCTTTCTGGGGAGGAGCAGGGATCGCCAGGGACTCACTCACCAGCCCCTCCTGCCACCTCCATGCCCTTATCCTGGTGGGCTCTACCCACAACCCCCCCCCCAGGCTCTGCCCTCCCCACGCGGCCGGGACCTCCTCCTGGCCCTGACCCTAGACGGACACCCAGGCCGGCAGGACCTATCCCAGGCTGAGGTCCAGCTGGCCTGGGGCCACATGGCAGGGCAGGGGACCTTGCTCCTCAGGCTGGCCTCTCCGGCTGGGGATTCTTCCCATGCTGCTCTGCACCCCGCATCCCTGGGAGGTGGAGGTTGCTGCGCGGACGGGGTCCCCCCATCACCTTCCACTGCAGCGGCCTGGGCCCGTGCTGGCCGGAGTCCACCTGGGGGAGTCGTCAGGATGTGGACTTGGGGGCAGCAAGGGCCTCTGGGCTCCAGAAATGCTCCTATGGCTTGTCACCCTGGGCCGTGCCCCCACAGGCTCCCTTGAGCTGGGGGGGCCGGACTTGCCCCTCTTTTCTGGGTGCCCATCCTTCCTGAGTGGCACAGCCCACCTGTGCCCCCTTGCCTCAGGCCCGGACAAATCCAGAGCGCTTCCTTGGGGTGAACAGAGTCAAGTCAGATGGGCCGCTTTGCCCTACCCCCCACCCCTCCTCTGAGGCGCCCGAGCTCCGGGCCCGCAGAGTAGGTGGCTGCTGCCCACACCTGCAGCCTCCAGTCCACCTGTCCCTCCCCTGCGTCCTGCCAGCCCGGGCCCTGTCCAGCCGTTCTCTCTGTTGCGCCTTCAATGCATTTTCGGGGACTTGGGGGGGGCGGCGCTGACGGTGGGCTCCAGCCTCTTCAGCTCAACGCCCAGGCCTCGGTCCTCTCCACCCGCGAGGCTGCCTCACGTTATTTCTCGATTCTCTGGCGGAGGGTGTCCAGGAGTCCCTGCGTGGCGCAGCGGGTAAGGGTGCGGCGGCGTCATCGCAGCAGCTTCGGTCGCTGCCGTGGCACAGGTTCCATCTGTGGCCCGGGAAGGGCCACAGGTCACGGGCTCAGGCGAAAAACAAGGATGATGGTTTGTTCCAGTTTTGCAACTTTAGCCAAAGCAGTCACGAGCTTCGTGTCCTAGCGGTGTGTCCTGCGTGTCTCTGGGCATCCCGCGTGCCCTCTGTCTTGCGTTGGCTTTACTGTAAGGAGTACATTCCACACAGTTGGCCACCTGATCGTAGCTTCAGGGGACGCAGGTCTCTGGCGTGAGGCACGTTCCCCTCGCTGTGCTGTCATTTACCATCCGCCTCTGGAAACTGCTCACCTTCCCAGACTGACTCGCTGGCCCCGCAAACCCCCTCCCCTCCCCCAGCCCTGCCCCACCGTCCTGGCGTCCTTGCAGTCTCTCTGAATGTGACACTTCTCGGGACTGGACGTGAGGCGATTACCTGGCATCTGTCCTCCTGTGACCAGCCCATCTCACCGAGCACCGTGTCCCCGAGGGCCATCCTGTCACAGCCGAGTCAGCTGCCGCTGCTGTGAACGCAGGTGTGGCCACACCCTGAGACCCTGCCCGCACTTCTTTCGGGGACACGCCCGGAGGTGGGATGGCTGGGCCCCGGAGAGCATCTTCAAGGCTGCTGCTCCATCTCGGGCCGTGGGGTGGCCTGAGGGCAGCACTCCCCTCGCCCGGAGAACGCCCTGGAGGTTGCAGAGCCTGCCTGGCGGGGGAAGCTGGCATGTCACATGGTTTCTGTTTGTGCTGAGCCAACGGCTGCTCCTCACTAGGTTCTTGGCCGTCTGGGCCTTTTTGCTTTTTGTGATTGTTCCTGCTGGGGCCATCTGTCAGTTTTCCTGTTGAGGGACCCTCCTCCTCATTCACTGGGTGCATTTCCTTATGTGTTTTGTGTCCCAAGCCTTTGCCAAATGGCACTCATCTTCATTTGGTGGCGGGCTCGCCTCTCAGTCTGTTTCCGTTTCCCACTCGTGGCACTGTCCCCCTTGCCCAGCAAGCTTCTGGAATCGCGGTGAGAGCCTGTGCTCCCTTGCTCTGCTCTAATCCTCTCGGCCTTTACTTAGGCCTCGAACCCATCCGGCCCTTAGGTTTTGTGCGGAGCAAGCTAGAGAGCGCGTACTCTTTCCTTCCCAGCAGGTCGGCTGGCCTAGAATCGGGAAGCGGACGGTCCCCTCAAGCCTGTGGTGACTTTGTCTCCTGTTGTCCCTTTCCACACAGCCAGGGCCTGCCTGCAGCGTCCACACACCCTCTCCCTGGGAAAGTTGGTACTGCGTAGCGGAGGTTCCGCTGGGCCCCGTGTGGGTTTTCTGATGTTCGGCTTCTGGTTCACAGTGTCCCGAAGTGCGAGCAGCGTGAGGATGCCGCCAAAGTGATGAGAACACAAACAAGAACCTCTTGGGGACGCCCAGGGCTACGTTAAGTTACTTTTATTACAGAACGACTTTAAGGGCCTAAACAGAACACCAGAGAGAAAAGGTATTCCGTGTACAGAAAGGACAGACCGAGAGTCCCTCTGGGCTCAGTGAATTAAGGATCTGGCTTTGTCGCCACAGTGGCTCGGGTCACTGCTGTGGTGCAGTTTCGATCCCTGGCCTGGGAGTGTCCACATGCCTTGGGTGTGGCAAAAAAAAAAAAAAAAAGAAGATACACACTGCAAATCCCTCTGGAATTTACAAAGACATCTGAAAGCCAGGAGCACTCAGATAGACAGCAGCATCTCGAATCTCGGGGACAGAGGGATCCATAGGCTGGGCACAGAGGGCGGCTGCCCCCACCACACTAGGGCTGCCAGGCTGTGTCCTGTCACACGTGGGGTCACCTTTTCACGAGGAAGAAGATGGGGTGACGTTTGGTTTTCTCTCTCGTGCCCTTTCTTCCCTCAAAAGCATGTAACTGGCTCCCGCTGCAGTGCCACGGGCTCGATGGCGTCTTGGGAGGGACGGCAGGGACGCGGGTTCCTTCCCGGCCCGGCACAGGGGGTTAAGGATCCAGTGTTGCCACAGCTGCAGCTTTGGTGGCAACTGTGGCTCAGATCAGACCCCCGGCCCGAGAACTCCATGTGCTGCAGGACAGCCCATAAAGGTAAAAACGTGTGTGTGACTCCCCTTTGGGGACACGCGCTCTGGAACGTGCTCCTGGGTGACGCGGGTAGGGTATGCCTCAGGTCCCTGCTCGCCCGACTCCTGGGCACAGCCAGGTGGGCGCTCCCAGAGCCTCTTCCTCCACTGGGCCAGTGGACTCACTGCTCTGGCCCTGCCCTGGCCTCTGGCTAGGACTTCGGTGCCCCCTGTGGCCCGGAGAGGTCCCCGGGCCAGGCAGGCAGAGGCTCATTGCAGCCCAGTGGCTGGTGTGGTGTGCCTGGGCTTCCTGCCCAGTGTCTTGGGCCCTTCAGCTGCTGCTGGCTGCAGGAGGGCTGCTAAGCGGAGCGAGGTTCCCACTGCCAGCACCCGCCTCCCCGCCCCAGAAGGAGAGACGCTTGTCCCTGCGGTGTGGCGGACAGCGCTGGTGTGACATCCCTGGGACCCTCCCCCAGCACGTGGAACGAAGCCTGGGTAAGTCGAGTCCCCTGCGGCACAGCGGTAGCTGGAGGCGTGCTTAAGGGGAACCCCGTTCAGACCGACCCCTGGATCCTTCTAGGCGTCTGCTGCACCTGCCCTGATGTCTTAGGCATTGGGATGGGACGGCTTGGGACAGAGCCTGCCTCCCTGTCCCATCGCCCCAGCCCTGACCTCTTCTGGCCAGGCCCTGGCAGCCTGTGGCGCCACGGTGGAACTAGCCAGTCCCACCCCACAAGGTACCACGGATGCCCCGCCCTGTGCTCCTGGCGGCTGCCCTGGCCTCAGCAGCCCCATGCTTAAGGCATGGGGCCTACGTCTCCGGACCCCACCCAGTCCAGCCTCAGCCAGGAGAGAGCCTGAAGCCGAGGGGCCTGAGCCCTGCTGGGAAGAGGGCTGCACCTGAGGCCAGGACATGGAGCCCTCTCTGCCGGCCGCCCAGGATGCCGCCCCGAGACAGCCTCAACCCCAAGCCCTTGTAGGGGAGGCCCACTCAGCTGTCAGGCTGAGCTAACATAGGGACACAGGGCAATCTTGTTGGGGGGGGGGTGTTCTCAAAAAGGAATACTGGGTAGAGAGTGACTTGGTGCCCATGGGCTTTGAGGAACAGTTAGGAGTTAACGAGCAGAGAGGAGCTCCAACATTTCAAAGGTAGGAAAGGCTCGGGCACGCTCCCAAAAGAGGAAGTTGGAGCTCCCGTTGTGGCTCAGTGATAACGAATCTGACTCATATTCATGAGGATGCAGGTTCGACCTCTGGCCTCGATCAGTGGATTGGGGGTCTGACATTGCTGTGAGCTGTGGTGTAGGTCACAGACACAGCTCAGATCCTGCGTTGCTGTGGCTGTGCTGTGGGTTGGCAGCCATAGCTCCAATTCAAACCCTAGCCTGGGAACTTCCCTATGCCAAGGGTGCAGCCATAAAAAGACCAAAAAAAAAAAAAAAAAAAAAAAGGAAGTTGCCAGAGGAGGAAACAGGTGATCTGAGGCATTGGCCAACCCCACAAGGCAAAAAAAAATCCCCTAGGAAGTTCCCATGTGGCCCAGCGGCTTAAGGATCTGGTGTTGTCACTACTGTGGCTTGGGTTGCTTCTGTGGCATGGGTTCGATCCTGGGGCCCGGGAACTTCCACATGCCACAGGTGTGGCCAAAAAAAAAAGGAGTTCCTGTTGTGGTGCATCAGAAGTGAATCTGACTAGGAACCATGAGGTTGCAGGTTCGATCCCTGGCCTTGCCCAGCGGGTTAAGAATCCGGCATGGCCGTGAGCTGTGGTGTAAGTCGCAGACGCAGCTCAGATCTGGCGTGGCTGTGGCTGTGATGTGGGCCGGCAGCTGCAGCTCCGATTTGACTCCTCGCCCGGGAACCTCCATATGCAGCAGGAGCGGCCCTAAAAAGCAAAAAAAGAAGGAAAGAAAGTCCCCCAGGAATTGCCCCCCACTCGCCCAACTCTTAGTTTGCAGCAAGAGCAAGTTCCAGGCAGGCATGGAACACTGGTGCGGGACAACAGGACGTGTGCCTCAGGGTCCCCAACAAGTGCAAGGGCCCAAGTTCAAGGGCACCACAACCCCGAACAGCAGAGGCCCTGTGCCCAGCCCAGGCCTCCCCAGCTGCACCAGCCCCTGCCTGGTAGAGTTGGATGGAAGGGTACCTGAACAGCACTTGGAAGATACCCAGGGAGGTGGGTGAGCCCACACCCCACCGGTGACCCAGGGCAAGGGCTCTGGCAGGAGGCTCGGCAGGATGGGGAAGGGGCTCCCCGAGGTCTATACCCTTCCCAGGAGACTGTTGCCCGGGCCTGGGCCGCTCGCTGCAGACCCCTCTGGTTCTGAGGCCTTCCCGTTTCTGCCCCCAGAGGCACCTGCTCTCACGGCCCTGGAGTAGCCACCAGTGTGCCCGGGTGTGCACTGCTGCTTGGCCCTACGGCTGGGCCTGATAGGCCCCTCCTCGCTCGCTGGAGGTGGGGGTGGGAAGGAGAAGGGGCCACCGGCTGGAACCTTGGCCTAGACGTGCCCACTTCAGCAGTTCCTGCCTATGACAAAGGTGGGGTTTTTTTGTTTTTTGTGTTTTTTTTTTTTTTCCCCAGGGCCGCACCCACTGCATATGTTCCCGGGCTAGGGGTCGAATATGAGCCATATCTGCAACCTACACCACAGCTTGCAGCACGGCTAGATCCTTTATCCCATTGAATGAGGCCAGGGATCGGCCCTGGGACCCCTGTCACAGTGGGAACTCCATGACAAGGTTTTTAGAGTCAGTGTGGCGGATGGCCCTCCCACAGCTGGGGGGGGGTTATGGACAGTGGCCTGTGGGGCTCAAGGGGTGGGGCCAGCTCTCTAACCCAGCTGGTGGGCCTCCCCTCCCTCTAGCCAGGCCTTAAAACCCCACTTGTACGCCCCGCCCCCCGACTGTCTTCTCGACCCTCTAGGGAAAAGCTCCTTTGGACGCACCTCCTCTGCCCACGGCACCTTGATTTTCCTTCCAAGCTCAGGGGCCCTGAAGCATCCCCATCTCAGGAAGGGACACCCACATGCTTCCACACACTCAGCTGAACCACAGTGACCCTGAAACTTCTCTGCCGCCCCAACCACCCACTCCACCCCCACCTCCATGGACACCTGCAAACCCCTCCCTGGTCTCTGGTCTCTGGGCCCAGAGCCCTGCCCTCACCTGGACCCACCAGCGCAGCCCCAGTCCTCTGCCTGGAGCCACAGGGCTCAGGGGGCTCCTCCCTCAAGCCTTTGCCTCCTTGGATGGACGAGCCCTCACATTTCCACAGAGCTCCCACCCTCTCTTGCCTCTCCTCTCCCCGTGGCCCTGGCCCACCACAGACGGCACTTCTCATCCACTGGGAAACTGCTCAGTCACCCTCCAGGATCCACCGTCCAGCCCCACCCAGGACACGAGCCCCGGTGGGCAGAGCACTTTGTCCCTGGCCTTTCATCTTGTGTCCCGAGTGCCAACACAGAGGGTGACACAGGGGGCTCTCGGTGACAGAAGATTAAATGTCAAAATCCACGGGGAGGGGCTTCATTTACAGGACACCTTGATCCACGAGGAGGGACACTCGGCCACGAGGCAGGCTCTTCTCTCCCGGGTCAAGCCTCTGCCCCAGCTGTCCCCTCGCCAGAGAAAGGAACGAGGAGGAAAGGGGGCAGGACCAGCGTTCCTACGGCAAGCACGAGTCGGGCCAGGAGCCCGCTCAGGGCTGCTGAGGGATCTGGTCCGGGAAGACCCTCGGGGGCCTCTCCTGCAGTGCTGCGGGCAAGCTCAGACCCCCCGCTGCAGGTCCGCCAGGGCCACGGAGCGGACAGTGTCGGGGGAAGGGCGCGGTGTCGCAGCGACGGCGGCGGCCCTCGGAAGGGACCGGGACCGGGATGGGAGGGGAAGGAGAGGCGGGGCGGAAGGCGGGACGGCGCACGCGCCGGGCGCAGCTCAGGCCCCGCCCCCAGGCGGCGGCGGCACGTGACGGCGCCGCGCGCCGCGCACGCGCAGGCCGCGCCGGCTGCCGCCGAGCCCATGGCGTCCGAGCGGCTCCCGAGCCGGCCCGCCTGCCTGCTCGTGGCCAGCGGCGCTGCCGAGGGTGAGTCTCGCGCGAGCGGGGCGGGGCCGGGGGCCGCCCGCCGCGAGCGCTTCCGCCCTGGCGCGGTTTCGGGGAGCTTCCGAAGGGGCCCTGGGCCCGGCTTCGGTGGAGAGGGGGCCGGGGAGGGCGGCCCGCCGCGGGGCGAGTCTGCTCCGCCGCTGCCCCGGGGACGCGGGGAGGCCGGGGCGGGGTGTTCCGAGCAGCGTCGCGAGCTGGCGTCCTCCACCTCCGCGCTGCCGGCGGGCCTGGAACCCAGCCTGGAGGGTGAGGGTGGGAAAAGGGAGAGGAGGCTGTCGCGGGCCGGCGGGCGTGCGGGGCAGAGGCCTGCCGCGTGGTAAAGGCGCGGGGAGAGCCCGGTGGGCTCAGGGCGGCGTCGCTGGGGGGTCCGCGGTGGCCAGCGCCGACCCGGTCAAGGGCCTCCAGGCGCCAGCAGGGAGAGCACGAGAGGATGAAGCGCCTGGCGCTGATCCGAGCCCTTGCCGGGTCCTCACCTTTCTTCTTCCGTCTCGGAGGGGCGTGACCAGCGGGGGTCGAATCGGGTAGGTGGAGAGCAAGGCTTGGGACCGAGGGTCCGACTCTGCAGCCTGTCTCCACTTTGACGTCTGTGGCTGCCCACGTGGGGAGGCAGAGAGGGCTTCGGGCCTTGGGGTCCCTGGGGAGTCCCAGGGTCCCTGGGCTGGGTGCTCCGGAGGAAGGATGGAGGAACTGAGGAGCGCCCACCCTCCGCATGGGGAGTTCACGGGTGAGCCACTGAGGGTGGCGTTCAGTCCTGAAGAGGTAGGTCGGGGGTTACCTTCAGAGGCGGCTGGCGCGAGCAGGCTCAGGGTGAGGAGGGGTCGCCCTGACTTGGCTGTGCCACCGGGAATGGATGTTGAGGACGAGAGGTGACATGGGTTGAGGGCTCAGCTCCAAAAAGGCTCTGTGGGCAGGATGAGCGGGCACCCCGAGGCAAAGCAGGCGGAGGTGGCAGGGTTGGAGGAACTGGGAGGCAGAATTGGGAGACTGTCTCTGCTTAGTTTTGGATTCTTTATGATGAATGAGCATGTATTAATTCATAAGAGTGGATAAAGACCAAGATGAGGTTTAGGGGTTGGGTCGCTGGATTAAATTAAAATAAAGCTGGGAGAATACAGATTAAGTCCCTTTAGAAGCCCACAGCCCTGGCGGGGCCTCAGCTCCCAGCAGCCAGTGGCCTGCGCAGAAGGGGGCTGGGCACGGGCAGGTGGGCAGGATCCAGGAGCTGGAGGGAGGAGAGTAGTGTCCTCAGGCCAGGGCCAGGCCACATCCCCGGCCTATGCCCACCTTCCAGCTGCCACTCACTGTGGCCCCACCTGCACTGATGGGGGCCTCGCTCACTGCTGCTCCTCTCTTGCTGGACTGGGGCGGGGTAGGGGGGGTGTCGGTGCCTGGTGGTTTGGTGAGTGGATGAGCCGAGTGTACTGGGTTTGGCTTCTGGAAAGGGCTTTAGTGGTCGGGCTTCGGAGTGGGTCCACCTTGGGGGATGAGGGGGCCGGGGGTGCTGCCCCAAGAATGTGAGAGGTGAGCCCTGGCGTGATGTGGGGTAAGGGGCTGCTTCTCAGGGTGGTCTGGGGCCGGGAGAAGCCCTGCCCAGGGTGTCCGGGCTGCCTCCTGCCCCCAGGGCTGGGGGGGCTGCTGTGGCACCTGCACTCAGCAGCCCTGTTCCCACAGGTGTGTCGGCCCAGTCCTTCCTCCACTGCTTCACACTGACCAGCGCTGCCTTCAACCTGCAGGTGGCCACCCCTGGGGTGAGTCCTTGGGGGTCGGGGTGTGCAGAGCTCTAGCTGGGTCCGTGGCTCCCTCTTCTCAGTTGAGTCCCGCAGGGTCCCTGCTTTCCTGGGGACTTGGCCAGGAGGGAGCTGCCACTCCCTGGGGAGTGAGGAGCCCAGGGTCGGTGTGCACCCCCAGGGGGCCAGCTTGGGCCAAGGGCCTGGGACCCTGGAGGCACCTGGACGTTCTGGTGCCCATTCTCTGGGCACTGAGACCTTTGGGCTGGCGTCTGCTCATGCGAGTGAGAGTGGCGCGGACCTTCCATCGGGAGGACCCCTGGCCTGGGCTCAGGGTCACAGCAGTGACCTGTTAGGTGTTTGTCACTGCACGTTTCCAGTGTCACCCCCGAGGTAAGGGACACTTGCTGCCATTTTCTAGGTGGGGGACTGAGGGCCAGGCAGGCGTCGGAGGAGGCTGAGTGTGGCAGGGCCTGCTGAGGGGCTGGGCTGTCAAGTGCCTCTGTCCCGTGGGGCAGCTCTTGCTCCCAGCCCTTGTCAGCATCCCGGAACGCCAGGCCCGGGGCGTCCGGTGCTGACCCTGGCCTCTGGCTCCCACAGGGGAAGACCTTGGACTTCGTCGACGTGAACGAGAGCAATGCGCGCTGGGTGCAGGACTTCCGCCTCAAGGCCTACGCCAGCCCTGCCAAGCTCGAGTCCATCGACGGTCAGGCGCCTGGAGGGTCCGGGTGGGTGGGCTTCTAGCTTGGTTCATGGCCCCAGAGCCTCTCTTGCTCAGTCCCTGGAGCACTCCAGGCCTGCCGTGGGCTCCGTGACCCCAGGGCAGCGTCCGGTCCTGCATCCCGGGCTGGGTCTGGGGCACATGCGGTTGGCTGCTGGGCCTCAGAGCCTTCACCGCGTGGGGAAAGACCGTGGATGGCCTCTGGCCATAGGAGCAGAGGGAGCCCGGCTGGTGGCCGAGTAGGGCCTGGTCCCAGCCAGTGACCTTGCTGTCTGACTGACGGGCCTGTGTTCCCCTCCAGGTGCCCGGTACCATGCCCTCCTGATTCCCAGCTGTCCTGGGGCCCTGGCCGACCTGGCCAGCAGCGGGTCCCTGGCTCGCATCCTGCAGCACTTCTGCGCCGAGAGCAGTAGGTGGCTCCTGGGACTGGGGGTGGGGTCGGTGTGCAGATTCATGGAAAATGGGCCTCCACTAACAGGGAGGAGAGGCAGGAGCGTGCCCGGCCGAGGGGCGTGGGTGGCGGTGGCCTGGAGCGCAGGGTTCATCTCGGTGGCTGGAGGTGGCAGGTTGTTTTGGTAGCTGGACAGGCTCTGATTCTGAGCAGTGAGTGGACAGGATAATTTGATGCGCGTGTGCATGGGGACGGGCCGTGCCCTGACTTTGTGCCCATCGGGTTGCTGCCCCCTGCGGTCCCTTGCCTGGTTCCCTTGGGGGCTGCGGATGCCCCCTCTTCCCCTGCCTTGGAGGTGGGCAGGCAGGATGCTGGCTTTGTCCCTGGTGGGCTTGGGGCTGTGAGGCCAGCGGGGGCTGGGAGGTCTGCTTTGAGGAGACGTGGCGCTGCCCTGGCCTGGCCTTGGGCTGTGATGGGCAGGCCGGTGGGACGGGGGTGGGATATGCTCAATAGGGCCCGGCAGACAGACCCAGGGGCTCCACACAGCGGCCTTTGTTGGTGGGAACAGGGCCTCCTGTCCCCAGCAGGGTCTGGACAGGCAGCCTTTGTCCTGGCCGCCTTAGCCGTGGGAACGCACTTGTGCCAGGCTGCCTTCCGGGGGGAGGGCTCGGAGCCAGGGGGACGGCTCCAGAGGCCCTGAGGGACCTGGGGGCCGGGGCCTCCCCGCTGCTGCATGTGGAGGAGGGGAGGCTCCCAGGTCAGCGGCAGCAGGGTGTCGGCCGTGCTGGTTGTGCTGTCAGCCTGGAGGGCAGAGGGTGGGTGCCCGGGTCATCGCCGTCACCGTTGACCCCTCCACGCACTCCTTGTGTCTGCTTTTTTGGCGCCTAAAACGACTCGAGGCGGTTTGGGCTCTAAGCGGATGCTGGTTCTGCGTCTGGGGTGGGGGAGAGGCAGGGGCAGGGGCCCTGGGTGGCTTCCATGGCCTCAGGCTGGCCCTGCCCCTCCTCCCAGAGCCCATCTGCGCCGTGGGCCATGGCGTGGCTGCCCTTTGCTGTGCCACCAATGAGGACAGATCCTGGGTGTTCCAAGGCTACAGCGTCACAGGGGTGAGTGCACTGCTGGGGGGCCCAGGGTCACTTCTGGGGGGGGCAGCAGTCACCTGCCCAGGTGGGGGTGTCAGCGTTCCAGCCCCGGGGGGCGGGCAGGGCTCCGTCAAGGCCTCGTGCCTGTGGAGTGTTGGACTTCTTTCGGGTCCAAGAAAGTGGCGCCGCCACTTGGGCGGAGGGCCCGCTGGACAGGGAGCCGGGGTAAGGGTCCTGGGGCCGGTCTAACGGACAGAGGGGAGGCAGGGGGCTGCACGGGGCCAGCCTGGCCTGTGGCTCAGGAGAGCAGCAGGCCTCCCAGGGCTGCTTGTGTGGCGCCTGGGGGCGGCTGCAGCTCCCACCCCCAGCTCTCTGACCACCAAAGGGCTCAGCCCCGAGGCCACCTGCCCAGCCTGTTCTGGTCACCCATCTGCCCCGATGCTGGGGGCGTTCTCCCCCCAGCATCGCCAGCACACACCCTCGCCCACAGCCCTCTGTGTACGAGCTCGTCCGGGCGCCCGGCTTCGCCCACCTGCCCCTGATCGTGGAGGACTTTGCGAAGGACGCGGGCGCCTGCTTCAGCGGTGAGTGGGGCGCCTGCACGAGGCCGTGGTGGTCAGCACCGGCCAGGCCAGGCCCATCTCTGGGAGCGGAGTCTCGGGTGGACCTCAGAGGCCAGCACCTCGGACTCGCCCCTGAGCGCCAGAGGCCACCTGTGGGTCCAGCAGCCCCTGGGGGGCAGTGGGGTGGGGGGACTGTGGGTCTTGGGAGCTGGCGCAGCAAGGGCCTGAGGCCTGCGCCCTCGGGGTCCCCTGCAGCCAGCCAGCCTGACGCCGTGCACGTCGTGCTGGACCGCCACCTCGTTACGGGCCAGAACGCCGGCTCCACCGTCCCGGCCGTGCAGAACCTGCTCTTCCTCTGTGGCAGCCGGTGAGGGCCCTTGGGCCGGGGTGGCGGGCGGGATCCTGCCACCGATGGCCCAGCCTTGATCTGGCTTCTGTCCTGCAGGAAGTGAGGCGGCCCTGAACTGAGCCTGCCACCTGCACACATCCTGGACGCCCCCCGGGCAGCTGGACTCTCAGGCCTCAGGGACCCTGCCTCCGTGACATCCCGGCCTGGCCTGGTGGGGTTTCTGGAGGGCTCTCGGGGTGCTAGCCCTGGGGAGGCTGAGCCCCTGACGCCACACCTTCTGGGGGGGGGGTGTCAGGGCCCAGGTGCTGCTTTGGCTGCCACGAGGTCCCTGAGATCCTGCGTGTTCCACGGAGCGAGTGGGCTGTGGGGCCCGGAGTGGGGAGCAGAGCCTGAGCCTTTCCGAAGCCTGGGGGGGGCCTGCCGGTTGGGCAGTGGCGGCCAGGGCTTCCGGAGGCCCCGCCGGGGGGGAGGGGCCTCTGGTTGGTGTCAGACCTGACGGTGACCCCATGTCAGGCCCGGGTGGATCTCAGTGTCACCGTGTCCCTCCTGACGTTGAGAGAAACAGTTGGGACGCAGGGCCCTGCCCAAGTGGCCTCCAGGTGGTGCCCCGAGCCCAGCTTTGCAGCTGCTCTGCCTGTCTCACAGCAGCCACGACGGGCGTGAGCTTCACTGGGAAGGAGGCCATGAGCGTGGCTGACCTGGGGTGGCAGGCAGTCCTCACCTCTCAGGCCCCGGACAGGCCTCTGCCAGGGGTGCCAGGCGGCTGTCCAGCCAGCTGGCTCCCTCTGCAGCCAGGCGTCTCCAGCCACTCTGGGGCGCCTGGCCTGGCCCTCGGCTGGGCCCTCTGGAGCTGCTGGCCTCCATGCGTGTCCCTTACCTTTTCCTGTCACCCTTATCCAACCCCTCGTAACAAAAGGGGAGGAGGCAGGGCCCTGAGTCCGAGGCCACTTCCCTCCTGTGGCGTGGCTGTGGGCTCGGGCCGGGGACGGAGCCTGTGCCACAGCAGTGACAACGCCAGGTGCTTAACTGCTGGGCCACCAGGGAAGTCCATGCACTGTCCTTTCTGTCCAGCGTTTCCCACGTTCCCAGGATCAGAGCCCCTGACACCTGCTGGCCAGCTCTGTCCACGGTGGGCCTGGCCAGCCCTGCTGTGAGGCCTCTGGCATCCCGGGCCTGCAGTTGTCCCGTGGTTACGGCCTGCTCTGGATGAAAGGTTTTTTTTTAAGGAGACAGCTTGGGGGCCCAATCCTGTGTCGTCTGCAGAGAGCTGCTTTGTGACGGGCCAGATGCAGACCCAGGGGCTCTGCGGGGCCTCCCGTTTCAGGGCACCGGGATGGGTGGTGGTGGCGGGGGGTAGGGGCTGGAAGGAGGAGAGGAGCCTGGGAAGATGGTCGCTGAGTGTGGGCACCCGTGCCCTCTGGGGCTCCCACATGCCCAGTCTGCCCTAAAGAAATAAAAACCTAGACCTCCACAGAGACGGAGTGTGACTGTCCCTGGGGTCGTCTGCTGCGGCTTTTCCGTAAGTGGCTGCTCTTCCGAGTGGACAGCAGGGATGTCCGGACGATGGACTAGCCTTCGGCCAGAAAACAGTCTCTTCCAGACACACCCATGGCACGTGGAAGTTCCCGGCCAGGGACGGGGTCTCCACGCACCACACCGCAGCGGGTCCTTGGCCCACTGCACTCCCAGGGTGAAGTCCTGATGGCACGTGTGCAACAGTGACTCGGCAGAGGTCGTGCCGCGAGACAAGACCGGGGTGGAGGAGGAGAAAACTCCCTGGGTGGTTTGTGGGGGGGACGGGGCAGGTCCTCTCGGGGATGGTGGTGTCCCGAGGCTGGAGCTCGGGTGGGCAGGGGCCTCCTGTACATCCTGAGGCCCCGGGCTGGGCGGGGTGCAGACCTCCGAGTCCTGCTGGGGCACAGGCCTTTGACCCGCTCGGGGAGGGAGGGAGGACAGGGCTGGGCAGGGCCCCCCTCAGCAGGTCCCTGAGGTGGGTGCCCAGTCCCCACCGAACCCAAGCACCAGGATGGGTGGGGCCAGGCCGAGCCGGCTATTCCGATGGCTTGAGGTGGTGCCTGCCCCTGCTTTGGGGGAGGACGGCTGGAGAAGGCTCTGGAGCCCCGGACCCCACCCCCAGCCGAGGGGGCTCAGGGAGCCCTGCTCACCTGTGGTGAGCCCCGTACCTGGGAACAAGCCCAGCCTGGCAAGGCGTCCCAGGCAGGGGAGGGACGGTGGCTGCCTGGGAGGGCAGGGGGCTCCCCATGGGCCCTTGGCCAGACCCAGGCCTGTGTGGACACTGAGGTCCCCAGGCGCTAACCTGGAGGTCCAGCCGGGCCCCCTCTGCACCTGGGGTCTGTGGTCCCGGCACCTCACCCAGATCCGTGTCCCTGCTCACGGTTCAAGAACAGAGGCTGGTCGCAGGGGCGGGAGGGGCACCCAGTGGACCCCCATCACCCCCACTGGGCCCTTCCCAGTGCAGCACACCTGTCCCTTGCAAAGTCCAAAGGGTGTGGTGGGAGATTTTGAAGCTGGTGGCCAGGGCACTGCAGTGCCCACAAGGGGGCACCATGGCTACACGTGGACCCCAGCGCCTGTGCCTCACCTCAGCCCCAGGGCAGGTGGAACAGAGACAGGAGGGAGGGCCTGGCTGGGGCACCTGCACACCCAGGAGGCCCTGAGCAGCTTCCACAGGGGCCTGGCACCCTCCCGCCCAACTCCACGGGCATGCCCTGGGGGCCAGTGGAGGCTCCTGGCACAGAGCAAGCACTCAGGTGGGGCCAGACCTGTGTCAAGGTCACCGCCCAGCAGCGGGCCCTCGACCAGGCGAGGGTCTGTCACCCCTGCCTGGGGCCCTGGCGGGGCTCTTGCTTCAAGCCCGCCTCCGCCAGCCCAGGCTGCAGTCGGTGTGGGAAATGAAGCACCAGGAGGGAAAAGGGATGGCTTTAATGTGCCGAGCAGAATTTGACAATCAGGAATCTGTGATTCGTCCCCGCTCCAATTAGTAGAAAATGCAGGATTCCTCAGAAGGCGTGTGCAGTTAGAGCCCAGCTCCCCGTCGTCGGCGCAGCTCTGCGCTCCCGCCTGGGCGCCGCGCTATTTGCCGTTCTCTGTGCTGAACATTCGTTCCTAGGGGCGGCGGGGCGGTGAGCCGGTGCGCACTCTGGGCTGCTGGCCGCCCCGCGGCCCCGCCCGACAGCCACCCGGAACCCGGCTCTCACCGTCAGCATCCGCTCCAGCTTCACGGCGTCTGCGGCAAACTTGCGGATCCCGTCCGACAGCTTCTCCACAGCCATGCGGTCCTCGTTGTGCAGCCAGCGGAAGGCCTTCTCGTCCAGGTGGACCTTCTCCAGGGGGCTGGCCTGGGCTGGGGACACGCGCCCGAGCCTTGCTCAGGGCTGCTCTGTGGCTCCACAGCCCAGTGCGGCCCCGCCCTGGCTGGAGACCCGGCCCCCCGCCCCGTGCCGGGGGTCGGCTCTATGGCGCACACCCTCGGGTGGTGGGGGTGCAGGCGTGCCCACGGGGCCTGAGGCGGGGTGGGGCTTACCCGCCTTGGCCGAGAGCATGGGCACCAACTTGCTGGTGTCTTTGAGCAGCTCCCCCAGGAGCTGGGGCGAGATGGTGAGGAAGTCGCAGCCCGCCAGGGCCTTGATCTCGCCCGTGTTGCGGAAGGAGGCGCCCATGACGATGGTCTTGTAGCCGAACTTCTTGTAATAGTTGTAGATCTTGGTGACGCTCTTCACGCCTGCGAGGGCGAGGCGGGCGCTGCCACATCGGCCCCGGCCCCGCGCCCCTCCCGGGCCCCCCTCCCGGCCCCAGGGGGCTCACCGGGGTCCTCCAGGGGCTCGTAGGACTTCTGGTCCGTGTTGGCCACGTGCCAGTCGAGGATGCGGCCCACGAAGGGGGAGATGAGCGTCACCCCCGCCTCGGCGCAGGCCACGGCCTGGGCGAAGGAGAAGAGCAGCGTCATGTTGCAATGGATGCCGTGCTGCTCCTCCAGCTCCCTGGGGGGCAAGAGGGGTGAGCGGGGGCGGCGGGGCAGCCTGTGCCAGGCCGTCCCTCCCAGGCGGCACCTGGGCAGGAACAGGGTCGTTCCACCCTGGCTGCCAACAAATCTGGAATCTTCCCAGCGTTTCTCCGGCGAGTGGGTTGTGAGTGATCAGAATTCCTTTGCGAAACTCACATGGGACAACAGGGCCAAGGGTGAGAGGTCCCCTGAGAGCCCGGCTGTGTCCTGGGCTCAGACCAGGCCCCTTGCTCGCCACAGAGGGCAGCTCGGGCCGCCCGCACCCTCCCCAGCGCCCCTGCAGGAAGTCCACATGCCCCCTGGGATCGACCCTGACAACGGGGCCGCGGCCACTCTGCCACATGCCAGGGGCTGAGCCCAGCCACAAGCCCCCATCCCAACGGACCGTTTTAGAGGCACCTCTGGCACTTGACTGAAGGGTCAAGCAGGGCAGCTCTGGAGTTGCCGCTGTGGTGCAGCAATATCGAATCCAACGAGTATCCGTGAGGGTGTGGGTTGGGTCCCGGGCCTCACTCACTGGGTTGGGACCAGCGTTGCCATGAGCTGTGGCGTGGGTCACGGACGCAGCTTGGATCCCTCGTGGCTGTGGCCGGCTGCTGCAGCTCCCATTCGACCCTTTGCCTGGGAACTTCCATATGCTGCAGGTGCCCCCCTCCCCGCAAAACAAGGGCAGCTTTGACCGCCAACACCGAGTGACCACAGCACCAGGACCTCTGCTCAGGTAGGCGCGCATGACAACTGCTCCGAGGGTAGGAGCCACCGCCTGTCCCCGAAGGGCAGACTCGTAAGATGCACACACGAGCCTTAGAAGGACCGCAGCCCCGACACGCAGCACGTGTGAACCTCAAGCAGCGCCAAGCAAGGGAAGCCACGGGCCTCGTGCAGCTTATTGAAGCAGCCCCGAACAGGCGTGTCCCAGGGCACGAGGTTGGGGGTGGGGGGACACGCAGGTGACAGGGAGACGGCCATGCATTCCCGGCTGCATGGGGCGCCAGGGGAGCTTCCGGTGCCAACCCCGTTCCGCAGTGCTGGCGGAAGCCACAAGGACGACCCGGCGGGCAGGGCACAGGGCGGCTCCGCCCCGGGCACACTCACTTTCCCGCCTGAATGCCTTCCCAGGTGGACGCCAGCTTTATGAGGACGCGGTCCTTGCTGACCCCGGCCTCCTTGTAGAGCTCGATGAGGCGCCGGGCGCGGGCCACCATGGCATCCCTGTCGAAGGAGAGCCTGCGAGGGCAGGGCCGTGAGGGGCCGCCCGCGAGCCGCAGGGCGCCCTCGGCGGGAAGGCCCGGGAGCAGCCGTGCTGCTCCGTGGGGACCCTTTACCTGGCATCCACTTCCGTGGATACTCGGCCTGGAATTTTCTTGAGGATTTCGGCTCCAAACAACACAAAAAGCTTATCGACAGCGTTTGTAACCTGTTCCTCTTGTGACCTGAAATTCCAGGGGAAAATCAGGTTAGACGCTTGCTAGCTTTAAAAGCAGAGTTTACAAAACGGCTCTGTCCAGGCACGACTGGTGGGCGCATTCACGCTGTGCAGCCGCCGAGACACCCTCCACCTCCACAGCCTGCTCCTCTTCCCGAACCAAGGCCCTTCACCTTGGGGGAAAAAGGCCTTTCCCAGCTCTTGGAAGTCGCCCGCTGCTCACAGTGGACCAGAAAGGTCTCCAGCCTACACATCCTGGGTGAGAACCGGCAGGGGCTGGACAGGGCAGTCTGGTGACCATGAAGGGCTCCGCCTCGTCACCAGTTCCAGGAATGCCAGGAAGGGACAGAGGGGACAGGAAGCAGCAGACAGGTGCTCTTGGAGGAGGGCAGGGCAGGTCCAGTGGGCAGAACAACTGTCACACGACCATCTGACCTCAGCACATGGCAGTGCCAGAAAGGAACAGGCCAGCCTGGGCGGCTACTGCCAGGGGCCGCTTCCCTGCAGGGCCACTCAGCTGAGCGCGATCCCGAGAATTTCAAATGACACCAGCAAAGGCCAATCTACAGGGAGGAGAGCTGGTCTGGGGCTGAGGGAGGCCCGGGGAGCCTTCCAGGAGGCGCCCCAAGACGGGGCTGGGCCGTGGCTGCCTGCTGCCAACCTTTACCAGAACACATGGGGCCGTGCGCTCCGTGCTCTCAGCCAGGAACGCGGTGCAGGGATAACGCGATGCCAGAGGCAGGTCTGTGGTCGCCAGGAAGGGGAGACTGGCTACCAAAAGGGGGCTGCTGGGGCGCAACATCCTGCATCTGGACAGAGGTGTTCCTGCAAACAGAACTCAGCTGTTTACTCGCGATGCGTGTTGTCTGCCACGTGTCAATGTCGGCCAGCAAAGCCGACAAAGATAAACAGGAACACGGAGTTGCCTCCGGAGTCTCAGACACCTGAGGACTGAGTCAGGAGGGGAGCCCCGCACAGCGGGGGGCTGCTGGGCCCGGGGCGCTCACCCGCCCAGCCTCTTGCCGTAGGCCAGGGCCTCCTCCACCAGCTCCTGGTAGGCGGGCATCTGCGCGGCGGCCAGGATCAGGGAAGGGTTGGTGGTGGCATCCTGGGGCTTGTACTCGTCGATGGCTGGGAAGTAATTTTGGAAAGCAGGACAGTCAGTGCAGCGCTCGCGTCCACCCAGACCCGAGACAACCCCCGGAAGCCCACAACACAGCCGCAGAGCCTGGAGTGTCTTCTGTGCCCGGCGCAGCGGTCTGCACACCACCACGGCGAGAGGAGGGAGGCGGCTGGGAGAGGTGCTGGAGCCCAGGATGGCCCCGGGGGACCGGACACAGATCTTGAACTATTTCTTTCTTAAGGGCCGCACCCAGGGCATATGGGTGGAGGTTCCCAGGCTGGGAGTCTCATCAGAGCTACAGCTGCTGGCCTGCACCACAGCCACAGCAGCACAGGATCTGAGCCACATCTGTGACCTACACCACAGCTCACGGCAATGCCGGATCCTTAACCCACTGAGCGAGGCCAGGGATGGAACCCGCAACCTCATGGTTCCCAGTTGGATTCGTTTCTGCTGCGCCACGACGGGAACTCCACCAACTATCCTCTCTTAACATAAGAGTTCTTTCTCGCTAATCGGCTTGGGGATCCCAGGCTGCCCAGGGCTCTTGGTCGCCCTACCACTCAGCCTCCAGGATTAGCCGTGTCAAGTCAGACAAGTTGCTTTGGCCTTGACGGCAACACGTGGAAGTTCTCGAGTCAGGGACGGGACCCGAGTCACAGCAGTGACAATGATGGATCCTTAACCTGCTGCACCACCAGGGAGCTCTGGAAGCATCTTTGATGCCAAACTACAGAGACGGAGAGCAGGGAAGGAAGGCAGCTGTCAGGCGCCACAGAGCCGAACAGGCGGAAACCAGTGAACTCGGAGCCTAGCCTGCAGCCTGCTCAGCGTCACTTGAGGGCCAATTCCTGGTTCTGACGTCGCATCAGTCACATAAAATGTCACCGCTGGGGAACAATGGGGGAAGGACTCATGGGACTCCGTGGGCTAATTTCACAACTTCCTGTAAGTCTGTAATTATTTCAAAATGACAAGGTGGGAAAAAATGCCCAAGAGTGGCGCTCACACAGGTGCGTCAAAACCCAGAGTAATGCGGCAAATACGGTGCCGGTGCCTTTCATTGGAGAAAATTATTATGTCTTGATAAAGGCGACTTTTAACAAAATCGAAAGCAGAACCAAAGAGTTCCCGTCATGGTGCAGCGGAAATGAATCCGATAGAACCATGAGATTGCGGGTTCAATCCCTGGCCTTGCTCAGTGGGTTAAGGACCTGGTGTCGCCGTGAGCTGTGGTGTAGGTCGCAGACACAGCTCGGATGCCGCATTTCTGTGGCTGTAGTATAGACCGGCAGCTGTAGCTCTGATAACACCCCTAGCCTGGGAGCCTCCACATGCCACGGACGCAGCCCCAAAAAGCAAAAAAAAAAAAAAAAAAAAAAAACCAAAACAACAACAACAACAACAAACCCCAGGAAAACAAACAACGAAACACTAAGGCATATTTGGGGTCAGCAGATGGGTTTCTGGCTTCAGGGACCCTTAAACTGATGCAAAGCTTGCGGTAGGGTGTTGTTCCGGGAAGAGCGGCCACAGCTTTTTTTTTTAGGACTGCACCCACAACATATGGAAGTTTCCAGGCTAAGGGTCGAATCAGAGCTGTAGCTGCCAGCCTACACCACGGCCACCGCCATGCCAGATCCAAGCCACATCTGCAACCTACGCTGCAGCTTGTGGCAATGCCGGATTGTTAACCCAGTAAGTGAGGCCAGGGATCGAACCCGCATCTTCATGGACACTAGTCAGGTTCTTAACCCAGTGAGCCACAACGGGGAATCCCACAGCTTTCTTTTGGCCATGCCCTTGGCAGGCAGAAATGCCCAGGCTAGGAGTTCCCGTCGTGGCACAGTGGTTAACGAATCCGACTAGGAACCATGAGGTTGCGGGTTCGGTCCCTGCCCTTGTTCAGTGGGTTAACGATCCGGCGTTGCCGTGAGCTGTGGTGTAGGTTGCAGATGCGGCTCGGATCCCGCGTTGCTGTGGCTCTGGCGTAGGCCGGTGGCTACAGCCCTGATTGGACCCCTAGCCTGGGAACCTCCATATGCCGCGGGAACAGCCCAAGAAATAGCAACAACAACAACAACAACAACAAAAAAAGAAATGCCCAGGCCAAAGATCAAACCCATGCCACAGAGTGACCATGCCAGGTCCTTAACCACCACGGAATCCCTCCACAGCTTTGGTGACATTTTCAGAGAAGCCCGTGACTCCCCAAAATAAGAACCTTCAGTTCATAAAAGGACCACAAAATCAAATGCGCTGTTTATAACTGCGTAGTATTTATGGATATACCTCATCAAGGAGAGGATTCACCATCTGGGCCCAAGCCCAGCAGCGACCTGAGCTGCTGCAGTGACAACACCAGATGCTTAACCTGCTGAGCCGCAAGGCAACTTCGACAAATGCTTTTGGGTGTTTGGTTTTTTTTTTTTTTGGTCTTTTTAGGGCCACACCCACAGCCTATGGAAGTTCCCAGGCTAGGGGTCAAATCAGAGCTACAGCTGCCGGCCTCCACCACAGCCATGTCAGATCCCAGCCGCATCTGCAACCTACACCACAGCTCATGGCAACACTGGATCCTTAACCCACTGAGCAAGGCCAGGGATCAAACCTGTGTCCTCATGGGTACTAGTCAAATTCATTTCCACTGAGCCACGATGGGGACTCCAACAGGTGTATTTTTTTAATAAAATAGTTAACATTCACTTAAAACTTGTATTATTATTTTTTTTTTTTGGTCTTCTGTCTTTTCTAGGACCGCTCCCACGGCATATGGAGGTTCCCAGGCTAGGGGTCTAATTGAAGCTGTAGCCGCTGGCCTACGCCAGAGCCAGAGCAACGTGGGATCCGAGCTGCGTCATCAACCTACACTACAGCTCACGGCAATGCCAGATCCTTAACCCAATGAGCGAGGCCAGGGATCGAACCTGCAACCTCATGGTTCCTAGTCGGATTCGTTAACCACTGAGCCACCACGGGAACTCCCCATTTAAAACTTTTAAATGTTAGCAGTTGGATTTAGGTGTTTGTAAAAAGAGAAAAAAGGGGGGAGGATAAAATAAGCTACCATTCCCCAGGACCCAGCCCGCCTTGGTGGCCCTACACTAACGCAGGGTGCAGCCAAGGAACCATCCTGTGGCTGCTGCCAGTGAGACCCAATGGAAAACAGGCGAGGCCATCTGGTTTAAAGCACAGGGTAAACTCAAGCCCATGCTATCTCCAACTTTTACACTTAAGCAGCCAAACACGCTTACTCACTCTCCCAGGCTCTGCCAGATAAAGCCTCCGAGTTACCAAAGAGGGATTAAAGCCTGTTTCTCAAGTCAGCATGAGAAAGCAGAAAAGGGAGGAAGTCCCTTCTGTATTGTGTGCCCCACAGAGTTTCGTGGCTTTCCTGAAAATCTTAATTGTTCACAGCCACAGATAATGGACGTTTAGGTCGCCTGGGCTCTGCAGAGGGCAGGAGAGCTAGGTCCCCCCAGGTCTCTCAAAGGGACATGATCCAAATCTAGGTTTTGAAGAAGCTCTGCTGTCCTCCGCGCACCGGGTTTTACCCCCGCAGTTTCTTGGCCCCACGTGGTTCACCTCTAACTGGCCCGCCCCGGCCACGGCCACCAGCGTGCACAGCTGTCCCCTGAGCAGAGGTGGGAAGTGTGTGCAACAGGAGGTTTCAAAAGCAGGTGGTGTCATGGTGGTGTCAAAAGCAGGTGGTGTCATTCGCAGTTTCTGGTCTTTCTGGGCCCGGAACTCCTGCTCCCGCTCAGCGATCAACATTCGCTGGAACTGCCTTGTGTAACCACAAACGGATCCCCTGAGTCAGCTCCAGGTGGACCTGGAGTCTCTTCCAGATCAAAGCACTTGGGCACCGTCCCCTGACACACTGACCCACTGGCGGCTCAGAGCGGGCAGCTCGGAGGAAACCCAGGCGCCGGGCTCCGCGCGAGCTGGGTCCTGGGGCAGACCCCCGGCTCGGGCCGAGGGCAAAGCGGGGCCGGGAACGCCGAGGGCGGGGGCCGAGGGAGAAGAGGGGCGGGGAACCGCGGGAGGCAGGGCGGGGCAAGGGCGGCCGAGGACGGCGCGGGAGGGAGAAGGGGGTCAGGAACAGGGGGCGGAGAGGGAGCGGGGGCGACCTTCGCAGCGCCTCTCCCTCGCACGCCGCGCCCGCTCGCCCCGGTTCCCCTCCCGGACCGCACCGGCCGGCGCTCTGCGAGCAGGAAGCCCCGCGCTGCCGCCCGGCCCGCTCCCGGAGCCCGGGACCCCGCGCGCCCTCACCGTTGAAGTCGCCCGTGTCGGCCACCACGGTAGTGAACTGCTTGAGCTGGTCCAGCGCGCTCTCCATCCTCTGCCGCTTCACCGGGGAGCCCGACATGGCGAGCGGGGGCGGGAGCGGGCGGCCCACAATGCCCCGCGGGCCCTGCCCTCGGGCGCGGCCAATCCGAGCGCGGCGCGGGAGGGCGGGCCGTGCGCAGCTACGCCAGGGCGAGGCCCCGCCCCCGAGACGCGGCGCCCCGCCCCCGGGCGTTGCCGCCCCAGCGGGACGCGCCCCAGCCCGGCGGCCTCCCGGGCCCTGAGCCCGCCGGAGCTGTGTTCCCGCCCTGTGGTCCCCAGAGCCGTAATTCCGCAGTGATGCACCCCTGAGGGCAGTGATCCCCAGAGGCGTAATTCCGCAGTGATGCGCCCCTGAGGGCAGTGATCCCCGGAGCGCTGCACCCCCGGAGCGATGCGCCGCCCCCCGGAGCGCTGAGTTCCGCGCGCTCCGCCCGCGACGCGCCGTAGTGATGCGCCCTGCCCCAGCGACGTGCACTTGGGAGCAGTGATGCCCGGAGCGGTGTGTCCCCAGGGCAGTGCCCCCGAAGCCATGCCCTGCCGAGTGACGCGCGGCCCCGAGCGGTGCGACCCCCGATGGGCGCTCTCCGTCACTTCCCTCCTCTGTCGGACGCTGGGAAAGTTGGAGTGAGGGTCCACGGGGATCCACAGAGTTAAGGCGGAGGCCTTAAACCCGACCTCGGGCAAGCGGAGTCCCTTCACACCCTGCATCTGGGCCGCCCCGCCTCCGGGAACAATGAAAAGGGCCTTTGTCCCCCTGACACGGTGTGGGACAGTGGCTCCCCGCAGTCAGGGCGCATTTCGCAAGGGGCAGGCGGCCGGGGTGTGCTGGGAGCGTGGTGCTCCTGTGCATGGGCGCCCAGCATGCATGTCCTCCCGGTCGGTCTGGCCTCTTCGCCTGGCCTCACTAGGTCAGACAGGCCTGGTGCCAGGGGAGGGGCTAGGAGACGTGAGGTGGCTTTAATTCAGGGCTTGTTCCATTTTCTCCAGAACCTGAGTCCCAGGATGGGTCCCTGTCTCCCCTGCCTTTCATTCTGGGAACCCACCTCTGGGAATCTGCCCCAGATAAATGGTACTAACTTCAGAAGTGTGAAATAAAGTGGCACGATGAGAAAAATTTAAATATATAACAAATTTTCTTGTTCCCTTTGTGGCTTAGTGGTTAACAAACCCGACTAGGATCCATGAGGATTCGAGTTCGATCCCTGGCCTCACTCAGTGGGTTAAGGGTCTGGCGTTGCTGTGAGCTGTGGTGTAGGCCACAGATGAGGCTTGAATCCCTTATTGCTGTGGCTGTGGTGTAGGCCGGCGACTGCAGCTGGGATTTGACCCCTAACCTGGGAACCTCCATATATGTCACAGGTGCGGCCCTAAAATAGCAAAAAAAAAAAAAATTCTCTGGAGTTCCTGCCATGGTGCAGTGGGTTAAGAATCCACCGGCCGTGGCCCTGGTTGCTGCGGAGGTGAGGGTTCAATCCCCAGGCCGCAGAGTGGGATCTGGTGTTGCTTCGGCTGCAGTGTAGGTCGCAGGCGTGGTTCCAGTTCAGTGCCTGGCCCTGGAACTTCCATATGCCGTAGGTGCAGCTGTAAAAATTAAAAAAATTTTTTTTGCCCTTTCTCCTCCCCTCTCCCCGCTGTGCACTGTGTATCTGAATCATGCACGGACCGACCTTCCCCACGGGCAGAAATGTCTGCTCAGCCGCAACGAGCAGCCGTCCAGTGTCAGCCGGACAACCCTTTCATAAGAGCATTCCTTCTTGTGAGAATAAAGGGCCCCGAGGACCCCAAGAGCTGGACTGTGTCAACTGTCCACACTACGTCATTTCATGTCCAGCCCTGCTCAAAAAACGCATTTAAGCATACGCCTTGATGGCTAGTGGGCACAACAGTTCTTGGAGCTGAGCTTCTGAGGGGGTGTTTCTGGGTTATAATCCTCAATTTGGTTCAAATCAAATGTTCCATTTCTTTCTTAGATCTGCTGATTCATTTTTCATTGACAGAAGGTGTCCCCAGGGAATTAAGGACACAATCAGTCCTAGCGAAACAAGAGGGCAGGCGGGCGGGCGGGGGGGGGGGGGGGGGGTGGCACCGTCCTTGAGGCTCTGACGAACTGGTTACAACCAACCAGGTCCAAGGTGGCGGAAGAACCGCCTTCCAGGGACCCGCTGCCTCAGGGGACGGTCATCGTGCTTCACTAGCTGAGACGCCCGCAGGCACCCGCACAGTTCCAGGCCGGTGGTAAAGGCCAAAACGCGGGCGGCGGCCCAGTTCCTGGAAATCCCTGCCTCTTCTACAGAAGAGTTGGCCTCCTCCTCCCACTTGTTAGCCTATGAAGTTACCCAGCTCATCAAAACTCCCCACCCCTCTGACGTTCCGGCCAGCTGTGGTGTAGGTCACAGATGCAGCTTGGATCCGGCTTTGCTGTGGCTGGGGCTTGGCCTGCAGGTGCAGTTCCAATGCGACCCCCAGCCTGGGAACGTCCATATGCCACAGGTTTGGCCCTAAAAAGAAAAATAAACCTCACCACCTCATAGTCTGGGGGGCCGCTCACCCCCTGAGATGGCCCACGCGCTGTCTGGGCAGTATTTCTCACCGTAAATCTACTTCTGACCTGTCACATTCCCTCTCTCTGAACTCCTTCTGTGACATAAATAAGCTGGACTCCAGCAAGTGCTGAGGCCCGGCGAGCAATTTCAACCGAAAGACAGTGGGTCCTTGGAGTTCCCTGGTGGCTCAGCTTGGGCCCCTGCTGTGCTCGGTTTGATCCCTGGCTCCGGAACTGCCACATGCTGCAGGTGCAGGCAAAAAACAAGAGCAAAACCAAAACAGACACTGGGTTCACAGGAGTCCCTGGTGGTCTGGGGGGGACTAGCTGCTTGTACAGCTGCGGCCCAAGTCCCATCTGATTCTGGGAACTGAGATCCCACATCAGGCCGCTGCCGTGGCCAAGAAAAAATGGCAGTGCGTTCAAGTCCGGATCTGGGTCTTGGCTGGATTTGAGTCCCACCTGAGCTGTGCGGCTGCAACGGGAACTGCGCTGCTGCTGGTCATGAGAATGTTTGTCTTTCTTTTTTTCTTTTGTTTCAATTGTGTCTTAAATTTTGGTTATCAGCTTTGCCGTTAACCCCTCGGACCCCCACCCGACACTGCCCGTCACCGGGATCCGTCTCAGGGAACTGGCCCTGCTTCCCACCTGCTTGCCCCGAGCTCCCCCTGAGAGGGCCGGTGGTGCTGGCCGAGGGCCTCCCGGGCCTGTTGCTGGGGCAGGGGCGGGTAACCGGAAGACGGTGGGGAGTGATGCCTGGTGTCTCCCCAACTCTGGGATCTCAGGGTGCTGGTGCGCCTCAGGAAGGGGCCTCTGGAGCCTTGAGGAGGCGCTAATGCAAACCCAGACTCTGGCCGTGGGGGTCCAGCACAGATCCCGGTAAAGCCTCAGGGTCACAGAAGGAGTGAGCTGTGGGGGAGCAGGGTAGGGCTGGGACACAGGCTCTCGGGGCTGGGGGCCAGTTCTGACCCTTCCAGGTGGGCTCCTGTCTTCCCAGGGTGCCCGAGACCCTGACCTGGGCAGCCCAGGAAGTGGAAGACAAGGGAGACCCCCAGGGGACCCCCCCCAGGTTCCCAGCCCGCTGACCTTGGGGACTGGCTGAGGGTCAGACTGGTTTGCCGGGCAGGTGGCTGCCCTGGGTAGGTCCGGCCTCACTGCATCCACGCAGCCCGGCATCTGATGGGCTCCAGGGCTGTCCTGTGTCCAGCTAGGCCCACCGGCCATCCACTGGGAACCAGGCCAGATGCGTGGAGGCAAAGACAGAGGCAGGAAACAAGGGAGACGCAACTAGGAGCACGTGGGACAGAGGCCGTGGGTCTGTGTGCACTGGGTTGCCAGGAAGTCCTCCTGGAGAAGCTGGCCTTTGGGCAGACGCCAGGGTCTGGAGGAGACCAGGCAGGGCGCTGTGGTCAGGACACAGCCAGTGCAGGGGCCCCGAGGCAGGAGTCCCCACCTGCCATAGGAACTGTAAGAAGCTGAGGTCTGCAGACGGCAGGGGCCTCCAGCCTCCACAGAGACCTGTGCTGGAGCTAGAGAGTTTGGAAGAGAGGATGGGTTAGGACTTAGGTGTTTGGTTTGGTTTTTTTGTTTTTTGTTTTGGCAGCGGCTGTAGCAAATTAAGGTTTCCAGACAAGGGGTTGAATCCGAACCACATCTGCAACCTACACCATGGGTCAAGGCAACACCAGCTCCTAACGCACTGAGCGAGGCCAGGGATCAAACCTGAGTTCTCATGGATAGTAGTCGGGTTCTTAACGTGCTGAACCACAACGGGACCTCCCATGGTTTTCTTTCTCCTTCTTTTTTTTTTTCCTTTTTAGGGCTGCACCCGTGGCATGTAGAGGTTCCCAGGCTAGGAGTGGAATGGGAGCTACAGCTGCTGGCCTACACCACAGCCACAGCAGTGGGGGTTCCGAGCCGTGTGTGCGACCTGCACCACAGCTCATGGCAACGCCAGATCCTTAACCCACTGAGCGAGGCCAGGGATCGAACCCACAACCTCATCGTTCCTAGTCGGATTCGTTTTTGCTGCGCCACAACGGGAACTCCCATGTTTCCGTCTTTTAAATAAGTTCTTTTGTATCATTTTTATTAGATACCACGGATAAGTGCCATGGGTCTCTTTTTTCTTTGTGGCCACCCTGTGGCCCATGGAGGTCCCCGGCCAGGGATCAGATCCAAGCCACAGTTGTGACCCACATCACAGCGGTGGTCAGGGCAGATCCTTCGCCCGCTGTGCCAGGTCACGGGTCAAACCTGCGTGCCGGTGCTCCAGAGAGGCCACCCTTCCCGCTGCGCCACGGCGGGAATCCCAGCATTGGTCTTTGTCTGAATCGCTTCATGAATGTGACATCCCTGGTCCCTCCGTGCTGCTGCAGATGGCATCAGTGCATCCTTTTATGGCCGAGTGCTCGTCCATGGTATGTGTGTGCCACATCCTCTTTACCCACGCCTCTGTTCGTGGACGTTTAGGCTGCTTCCCTGCCATGGCTGTTGCGAACAGTCCTGCGGTGAACATCGGGGTGCGTGTCTCCTTTTGAACCAGAGTTTGCTCTGAACCCTCACTCTTGCATTTGAGTTTTACAGTCATCTTGGTGGGTTTCACGCACCATCGTCTTTCTGGAGTCGGCGGGGGTGGGTTATCAAAATTCACGCGCTAATTTGGGTTAATTTTTAGGTTGTACATCCCTGAATATGGTATAACTTTCCATTCATCTGTTCTCTTTTCAGTAGAGTCTTTAAACTTCCCCCGTAAAGTTGTTCTCCTATAAAAGTTAGAATGCTTTTGACTGCAAGCTGCAGAAACTTGGGTCCACCTGGCCTGAGCTCCTGAGCAGGGAGAAATTAGTCACCCCTTCAGTGTGACAGGATCATGGGCCAAACCTGTCCCGAGCACGGAAGATCCATCAGGGAACAGAGCCGGTGAGAAGCCCCGTCTCTGGCGTGGACGAGGGTGTCCTGCAGGGTGTGACCCTGTGTCCCACGCAGGTCCCCTCACCAGGCTGGGGCTGCTGCAGCCACGCTGGTGGCCTGAGGGCGTGAGTTGGTCTGCGGGGGTCGCTGAGCCGAGCACCGGGTGCCAGGCGGCTGGCACAGCCGAGATCACCGCTCGCAGGTCTGGAGGCCGCAAGTCGAGACGGCCGAGGCATCAGAAGGCCCCCTGTCAGTATCGGTTCCTTCGAAGACGGAGGGAGAACCCCCGATTCCTCGCCCTGGGAGAAGCTGGCCTTCTCTGGCCTTCCTCGGCCTGCAGGCTCACCACCTTCATGCCCAGCGGCCTTCTTCCTGAGTCCATGTCCAAAGCGCCCCCTTTATAAGGACTCCCATGTGTGGAGTCAGGGCCCTGGTCCAGTGTGACCTCATCTCAGTGACCTTGGATTCGTTTCTGCTGCGCCGCGACGGGAGCTCCCACCTTTCCTTTTTTTTACCGACTTAGGTTTTAAAGGATCCTCTGGGTGCTGTGTGGAGAACAGCCTGTGGGGTAAGGCAAGGGGCTGCTGCCTGCCTGGGGGCAGGGACAGTGACCAGAGGGTGGCTATGATGGCCCAGGCACAGAGTGGGCAGAGCGAGGAGCCAGGAAGGCCAGCACTGGAGTCACACGGACGGTTGGGGTCGAGCGTGGTGGGGGGCAGGAGTCTGCTTTGGGGTGTCTTGGTGCCGAAAGTGAAGCAGCAGGGGGTTTGGGGGTCTTGAGCTCAAGGTGCAGGTTGGCCTGGAGAAGCAAAGTTTTTTGTGGGTTTTTTTTTGTTTGCTTTTCCTTTTCACAGCCACACCTGCGGCATACGGAAGTTCAAAGGCTAGTGGTCAAACTGGAGCTATATTTGCCACAGCCACAGGGACGCCAGATATAAGCCACGTCTGTGACCTATAGCACAGCTCACAGCAACACAAGATCCTTAACCAATGGAGCAAGGCCAGGGATCGAACCGGCAACCTCATGGATACTAGTTGGGTTCATTAGTGCTGAGCCACAATGGGAACTCCCTGGGGAAGCAAGTGAGAGGCACTGGGTGGGGGCATCTGAAGCCAGGCAGCAGGAGGGACCACCCAGGAGTGGGGAGGTGGGAAGGACAGTTTTGCTGGCTCTGGGGGCAGCTTCTGGAGCTGGATGCCCCAGGTGGGGGAGGGGCACTCCAGGGCCTGGGGTGTGGCCTCCTGCTGGCACCTCTGTGCTGACCTTGCCAGACCCAGCTGCAGTGGAGCGGGGGGAACCAGGGTCCACTTGCAAGGCTTTGGGAGGGGTGCTGGGGAGGGGGAAGCGTTGGGATCCAGGGCACTTGTGCAAGGGTGGCTTCTTTCACCAGACAGGGCGTCAGGGGTGTGGGGAGGGAGGACGGGAGCCTGGGCACAGATGGGCAGTGGGCAGCCCCCAGGTGGCTCGCGGGGAGGCTCTGCTGACCACTTGGTGTCTTCAGGGATGTCGCAGGAGGCAAGTCCAGCGGTCGAGGGGTTGGGCAGTGGGGGAGGAGGGGTGGGTGTGGCCAGAGCGGTGTGGCCCTCGTGGGTGTGGCTGCGGTTACCGCCAGCCCCCCTTTCCTCCAGCTCCTCTGGGCGTGTGTGGCGGGGCCATTTAACCGCAATGGGGAAAGGAGCTGCTCTGGGGGAGGAGGGGTGTGGGCACATTGGGTGAGGCTGGGAAGGGCAGGTCTTGGGTCAGGTGTTAGGGAGTCCGGAGAGCAAAGACAGGTGAAAGGCTGAGGCTGGCGCTTTAAGCCACCACTGCCATGGGCAGGAGGAACAGCCACGGCAGGGAGCCGTGGCTTAGTCGTCTGTGACCGCCTAAGCAATTATCCTAGAGCACGGTGGCCTTTGCACAGCAAGCCTTTTCTCTGTTCCTATGGGTCAGGAATCCAGAAGCACCGGGATGTCTCGGATACGACACCAGAAGCAGGCAATAAACGAAAAATACCATACATGGAACCACATCAAAATGTAAAACTAGGAGTTCCTGTCATGGCTCAGAGGAAATGAATCCACCTATCACCCATGAGGACACAGGTTCAACCCCTGGCCTTGCTCAGTGGGTTAAGGATCCAGCATTGCCATGAACTGTGGTGTAGGTTGCGATGTGACTTGGATCCTGCGTGGCTGTGGCTGTGGCTGTGGTGGAGGCCGGCAGCTGCAGCTCCAATTCAACTCCTAGGCTGGGAACCTCCGTAAACCACAGGTGTGGCCCTAAAAAGACAAAAAAAAATTTAAAAAAAGAGAGAAAAAAAAAGAACCCCACTAGTGTCCATGAGGATGCAGGTTCAATCTGTGGCCTTGCTTGGTGGCTGTGGTGCAGGCCGGCAGCTGTAGCTCCGATTCAACCCCTAGCCTGGGAACCTCCACAAGCTGTGGGTGTGGCCCTAAAAAGCAAACAAAAAAAAGGTCTGGTGGTGTCACTGTAGCTGAGGTGGTATGAGTTCCATTCCTGGCCTGGGAACGTCCTCTTGCTAGGGATGAGGCCAAAGAAAAAAAAAAAAACTTCCAAAACAAACAAACAAAAACAATGCAAGATGCTGTGAATAAGAAAAGAGAGTTTATCTGGAGTCTTAAGGGTTGCAGCTCAGGAGACGCAGATTCCAGATTCCGGCAAAGCAGAAGGAGGAGGAAGAGCCAGAGGTTGATAAAGACCAAAGCCAAGAGGTTGTAAAGTCGTCTGGGGAGGGTGACGTGAGTCAGAAAATATTTGTCCTTAGGGAATCACGAGTTATCTTAGGGAAGGGGTCAGACGAGCAGAGAGGCCGTCACAGGGCCGTCAGGATCAGGGGCCAGGAAGAGTCCCGAGTTTCTGGCCGCTGTGCTGGACGCCCGCGCTAGGGCGAAAAGTGAGGTCGGTCGGCTGAGACGCGCACAAGACGCGCCTCCGCAGTGGCCTCCCGGCTGCACTTCAGAGCCCGCCTTAGCAATCCCCATGCCGTTTTTACTTTCCGTCCACCGTCCCTGAAAGACCCGAAAGCAAAGCCTTGAGACACACCCGTGTTCATGGCATGAGTCACAGCAGCAAAAGCACGCACGCAACGCAAGCGTCCGTCGAGGGGAGAAAGCCGTGTCATCGCGTGTGAGTCGGTGACTTACCGTCAGCATGAGCTTGATCTTTGTCCCCGGTTCCTGGCCGGAGCCCCCAAACGCTCAGAATGTCCTACGAGCAACGAGGGGGGCCCCGGTTACCGTATCCGGTCTTTGTCCCCCGGTCCTGAAATCGCTGCAGAACCCTCGGGCCGTTTGAGCGCCCGCTGGGGAGCACACGCCTTTCCCTCCGACCAGGTCCGTCTCAGCCACTCATCACTCATTTCGAAGCTTGCCCACGGCACGTGGAAGTTCCTGGCCAGGGATCCATCCGGCACCGCAGCAGTAGCCCGAGTCACCGTGGTGGATCCTAAACCCACTGCACCCAAGGGAACTTCAGTTCCTCCTCCATTTTTCTTTCTTTTTTCTTCTTCAGCTGCCCCGTGCCATGGGGAGTTCCCAGGCCAGGGATCCGATCCGACCCGCAGTGACGACCTACACCGCAGCTGCGGGGATGCTGGGTCCTTTAGCCCACTGGGCTGGGCTGGAGACGGCACCTGCCTCCTGGTGCTACGGAGCCGTCACCATCCCTGTGCGCCCCAGCAGGAGCTCCTCTCATCAATTTTATCACAAAGGCATTTCCCACGGGTTCTGGCATCTCCATCATTTTTCCTCCCACACTGTCTGCGACTCCAGCAAGTCGGTCACTTTAGGGGGGTGGTGAGTAGGAACCCTTCTTATGTTTTCCCAAAGAGAGCTGTTCTCAGTACTGTGCTGACCTGCGGAGAAGCTCCGCCTTCTCCAGGTGACAGGTGTACCTCTCCCCTCTCCCCTGCTCTCAGCAGCTTGCTGTCGGGGCGAAGAATATCTACCCCCCACGCCGTTCTGTGCATTAACCTTCTGGCGAATCAAACATTTTGGGAAAGTTAGGGGAGTTCCCGCTGCGGCCCAGCAGAAACAACTCTGACGAGTATCCACGAGCACGCAGGTTGGATCCCTGGCTCACTCAGTGGCTTACGTGTCTGCATTGCCATGAGCTGTGGTGTAGGTCGCGGATGCGGCTCGGATCTGGTGTTGCCATGGCTGTGGTGTAGGCCGGCGGATACAGCTCCAAGTGGACCCCTGGCCTGGGAACCTCCATATGCTGCAGGTGCGGCCCTAAAAAAGCAGAAAAAATTTGGGGGGGAAAGTTAAATAGAAAGGAGGGTATAGGAAGCCCCCTTGCCTCCTGGCCGAGCCTGAGGCGGGGAGGGGAGGAGAGGACTCAGCTGTGCTGGTCGGAGGAGGGCCACCAAGACAAGCCTGTCCCCAAGACAGAGCTGGCCTTGTTTTCCGGGACACGGGCTGGCGCCCAGCTGGGTGCAGAGCGGGTGCTGGGTGGCCAGTCCCCCGGTGTGATCTTCCTCGCTGTGCCCCGCTCGGACCCTCCACAGCCCCCGGTGGGTGGCAGCATCCCACCCCCCCTTCCGTGCTTGACGCTGTGGAGTGGGGGTGGGGGGCGCGTGGGGGCACAGGAACTGCATTGACCCCAGGTCCTGCCCCCTCTGGGGCTCCAGGCAGGTGACCCGGCCTCTCGGTGCCTTGTTCTGTTTGTCTGTGACTTCTTGGTCGTTGAGACCACCAGGACTCAAGGAGGGGTGTTCCGTCTCCTCTAACCTGGGGACTTGGACGGTGACGCCCCCGGGGCGGAAAGCAGCGGCTCCTCACGCCTGCCCGACCGCCGTGGGCCTTGAGTCCCTCCCATCTGCCGGGCTTGGGAGGGTGGGACAGACTGAGCTGACAGGTGGGGCCAGGGCACCGCCAAACCCGCAGCTTCTGTTCTGGGTCGTGCAAGCTGGCCTGGGGCCCTCAGGTGATAGAGGGCTGGGGGCCCCGGGTCGGGGTGGGGTGGCTAGGCTCCGCTCAGGCTGTCCAAGAAGCAGGATGGGGACAGAGGGGGCAGCCAGGAGGTGACCTGTGATGGGATGGGGGAAAGGCGGGGTGGGCAAGGATGCAGGTGTAGGTTCTGGGGCTCCCCACGGATAAGTGACCCAGCCCAGGGGCAGGGTCCCCAAAGCCCAGACTGTCTTGGTGACAATGGAGCCCTGCTGGGAGGGGAGAGGGGGGGCGGGGGCGGGGGCTGTCCTCTGGCCTCCAGTTATTTTTTTTTTTTTTTTTTTTGCCTTTTAGGGCTGCGCCCGTGGCGTATGGTGGTTCCCAGTCTCGGGGTCCAATCAGAGCTGTGGCCGCCAGCCTTCACCACAGCCACAACAATGCTGGATCCGAGTCGTGTCTGCGACCTACAGCACTGCTCACGGCAAAGCCGGATCCTTAACCCACGGTGCGAGGCCAGGGATCAAACCCACAACCTCATGGTTCCTAGTTGGATTTGCGTCTGCTGCGCCACAACACGAACTCCCTTTTTTTAATTATTATTGTTTTGGGTCGCACCAGAGGCACGTAGATGTTCCCAGGCCAGGGACTGAAACTGCGCCAGAGCAGCACCCTGAGCTGCTGCAGTGACAAGGCCAGAGCCTTAACCCATTGGGCCACAAGGGAAACCCTGGCCTCCAGTTCTGATTTGGGCATCCCTGGGCCAGCAGAGGCCCACTTCAGAGCAGGCGTAGCTGGGGTGCGCGCCCTGCTCTCGCGGGGTCGGCGGGGGGGGGCCGTCAGGTCAGGTCTCCGGCTCCTGGCTGCTCTGGCCTGGGGGCGTCTGCGGGCTTCCGGAGGGCGGATGAGCTCACACCTCCCCTTTCCCTCTTGGGTTCCTTGTGTGCGGGATCCTGCCTGGGCCTGGGAGGACCTACATCCTCTCCTGGCCTGGGGTTGGGGGTGAACCTTCTCCCAGGGAGGGGGCCGCGGCGGTCAAGGCTCCATGTGGCCCAGAAGGCCCCAGACACCCTCAGTTCCCCTGGACCAGGTCCGGCCTGTCATGGCCTGTTCCAGCTCAGAGTCGGGGCTTCTGAGGCCTGAGGACTGGGCCTGGCTCAGTGGTCCACCAGCAAGGGACAGCGCCCCCCACCCCCAAAGCACAACCTGCCCTGGGGTCCCAAGCTCCCTGTGGTTGCCCATCGGGCGGAGACCCCAGAACCCAGCCCCCCGGACACCCTGACCCAGGCTTGGTCCGCCGGCAGCTTTGGGCTTTCGCAGGTCAAGAGGCCCCAGACCCGGGCAGGTGCCGGGCCTCTGCTGCCTCGCATGGCAGCACGCGGGTCGCCAGCAGAGGGCGCCAGAGGCCTTCTCCGAGGGCAGGGCCCAGGTGAGCCGGGGGACGCTGGCCTGGTGGCCAGGCGCCTGCGCTCAGGGACCCACGTCCTCCCTGGGGCCCCGCGTCCTCCTCTGGGGCTCGGCGCCCACCCTGAGTGAAGCTCCCTAAGTCCGGTTTGGGTTGGCCCTCTGGCTCATGGCTCTCCCGGGCCCGCCCTCCCAGAAGTTTGGCCGAGCTGCTCCCCATGACCCCCCTCGGGCCTCTGGTCATCTGGCCTGGAAGGGCCACAGCGACAGAGCAGGCAGGGCACCCCTTCAGCCCTCGGCTCCCAGGCGTGTCCTTGGGCCTTCTCCCTCAGGGCGAGCGGGGGGCTCCTGGCCCCTACCCGGCTGCTCTGGGACCACCCCCAGCCCCACCGGCCACGGCCTGCTCTGCCCAAGCTCTGGCGAAGGTGCAGCATCAGAACCCACGGTGACCCCGCCCTCAGCCCCAGGAGACACGGAGGGGGCTGCTGGGAGGCTTACTGGGTTTAATGACATGGACTCTGAGCCTCGTCACCTCTCATCTCTGGGGTGCGACCCACAGAGTCTGGGGCCCTGAGACTCGCCCCCCCAACCCACATAGCACATCAGGTGAGGCTGGCTGGGGACTCGGTCAGAGAACATTCCCTTCTGGGCTCTGGAGGGGGTGGGGGCAGGGATGGGGGAGGGCCATCCTCGAAGGGGAAGAGAATGCAGCCCCTGCACACCCCGCCTGGCCGCCCTGGGGAGCCGGGAGCTGTGGGTACCGAGGGCTATACTGCGGGGTCGAGGGTCTCCAGCCGGCCAGCTCCGAGCAAGGGTGGCCTGAGGCTGAGGCCTGCTGCCCTTCTGGCACCATGTGTCCGCAGGACTGAGTGTAGCGGCTGCAGGTGGATGTGGCAGTGAGCGGGGACAGGGCCAGTCACATGCGCCAGGAGGAACCCTTGTGAGCGTGGAGGCGGCGGGGGAAAGGGCCCTGCCCCTCCCGAGGGTTCTGCGGCCTCGGGAGAGGGGTGGGGACGGGCTGGGTCTGGGACAGGCACAGCTCCGGGCCTCAGGGGGCAGGCGGACGAGGGGCTGGCACCTCCAGGTGGCAAGTTTGGCTGAGGTGGGCCTCGGGCAGGCTGGGGGGCGAGGGGGGCACTGCCGAGCCTGAGGACCGGCCCCACGCGCCGTGAGGCGGGCGAGCGGCCCCCAGCCGGCACCACACTCGGTCAGCGTCCGTGGCGGGCGATGCACACACACACGTGCCAAAGGAACGCCCGGTGCCGCGGGGCGGGCCCTGCGGCAGGCCTAGCTGTCCTCCTCCGCCCACCGTTGCGTCTTGGAGTGGAACTTGCTCATGACCTCCTCCAGCTCCGACCCACTGTGCTGCTTCTAGGGGAGGAGGGGACCCGCCGGTCAGGGGCCTGCCAGCCTCCCCCTCCCTGGGAGCCGGGGGGCCGGAGGGCGGGTAGCGGGCTCACCTCCAGGACGGCCTTCTGCACGGTGAGCTGGCTGTACACGCGGGCGCCCTCCTCCCCGCACACCTTCCTCAGCTCGTCTTTGTTGAGCGAGAAGAGCTGGGGCCCCGTCAGGATGCCCAGATTCTCCACGATCCTGGGGGCGGGCGGGGTGGGCCGAGGGGGGGTGAGGCCCTGGCCGCGTCGCCCACGCCTGCCGGCCCCCTGCCCGCCCCGGGCCGCCGCTCACCGGGGGCTGAAGGCCTTGGCTTCCAGCCAGGCGCGGACCTCGCGGGGGCCGGACTCGTAGGTGAGCGGCAGGTGCACGGGCTGGCTGCGCTCCACGCGGAAGTGCCGCTGCGGCTGCGTCCTGATGTGGCTGATCTTCTTGAGGAGCTCGTCGTTGACCTCGTCCATGTAGTGGATCAGCTCTGCGAGGCGCCAGGCGGCTCAGGCCCAGCCGCGCCGACCCCGGGGCTCCCCCCCCCACCGCCTCCCCCGGGTGGTGTGGCGGCCCCATCCCTCACCGTCTTTGTTGCCGGCGAAGCCTGGGGGCAGCTTGTGGGTTGGGCTGGCAGGACCCCAGTATTTCAGACTGGCCTGCAGGGGTGGGGGGAAGGGCGAGGGAGCGGGGTGCCATTAGGTCAGCTCCCCATTCCTCCCAGTAGAGCCGGAATAAGGAAGATGGGAGGGGCCCTCCCTGCGCCTCCTCCCAGGACCTGCCCAGGCCCCCACTGGAGGGTGGGCCAGCCCTTCCTAGCCTTGGCCTTGCCCCAAGCCAGCCCCGGCTGTGAGGGGTCCAGGCTCAGGGCTGGGTCTTTTGCTGCCCTGAGCCCCCAGCCCCTAGCCACCCGGCCTGACCCTGCAGTGGGACAGAGCAGCCCTCACCTGCTCAGCGGGGACCTCCTCCAGCCGGATCAGGATGTTGCTGGGCACGTAGCCTGCCTGGCCACTGCGATTTCGAAGCTTCCACCACTGGTGACCGTCTTCCAGCACCTGTGGGCCCGGCGCCCCCACTGCCGTCACCCCCGCCCCTGGCCGTTCCCGCCACGGGCCCCGTGCAGGGTGCAGGGCCACCCGTGTGAGCGAGGCCGCCGGCAGAGCTCTGGGAGTCTCCTCTGAGCCTGCTCCCAGTCCCATGGTCGCACACCCTTCAGGGGCCCCGGGGCCACCTGGCCTCCCCTCCCCCCTCCCGCAGTGTCCGGAGCCTGGCTGTGGACATGGAGCCCCCCCCCCCCCAGCTGCTCCACTTCCCATCCCCCGGGGGGGCAGCCTGGATTCAGGACAGGCACCACACACGGACGGTGCCTTGAGGGGGCTCCCCCCGGGGTGGATGCCAATGACAAGTCCCTGCTGGGTTGGGGGTCCTACTCAGCAGAGAGGGCCCACCCTCCAGCCTGCGCCCAGCCTAGCCCAGGAGCCCCCAAGCCCCCTCTGAGATCCCCAGACAGGGAAGCCCCTTGGCCAGGCTGTGCTTCGGGGGCGCCGGGTTGCAGACCCAGAGTGGAGCCCTGGGGCTAGGCAGACACTCCTCCCGGGCTGCATGCCTGCCCGGGCAACCGCCCCCGGGCCCCGCTCACCTCCAGGACCTCGTCCTTGAGCACCGACAGCTCGTTGGCGTTGCGCGCCGTGAAGTCATAGAGGACCTGGACGTACTTGGCCATGGTCTGCACAGGCTCGTAGCCCCTGTGTGGGACAGGGGGCGCTGAGCCCAGGCTGGGCTGGGGGCCCTTCCCGGGCTGGGGGCAGGGCCAGGGAAGAGCGGCTTCCCAGGTGCGAGGCTGCCTCCTGTTCTGCGGCAGAGAGGCTGCAGCTGTCAGCTGCGATGGAAACTGTGACAGCCCCGTTGCGTCTGGGGCCCCCCGCGTGGGGGGGCAGCCGAGGCGGGTGGGACCCGGCGGCCTGTGGGCCCAGCCAGGCTGGCCCATGCCCAGGCCACCTCAGGGGTCTCCCAGCCCAGTCCCCCAGGGGACCCAGAGCCGAGCATGGACTCCGGAAAGGGCAAGGCTTCCCTGGGGAGCAGCCACCCTGGGGGGGGGGTGCGGAGGCTGTCAGAGCCACAGCTGCTGCAGTACTGCAGACCGTGTGTGGGCACACACAGCACAGGACCGCCGAGGGCTGCGGGTCCCGGGGGTCCCAGCCCCCACACGGAGCAGGCCTGTGGCTGCTGCCTGGGCCAGGCCATCCCTCCTGGTCAGTCTGGCTCCTGAGCGGGAGGACTCTGCCTCTTCCAGGTGCAGGCCTGAGACCACGGGGAAGTGGGCGCGCTGAGGCTGTGACCCCTGGAGCTGGGGGCTGTGTCAGGATCGCCAGGGTGGGCTGGCTAAGGGGCTGGAGGTCCAAGGATGGAAATGTTTCTTAAAGGTGGCCCTAGGCCGGGGGCCAGGAGCATCAGGCTGGTGATGCGGTTTAGAGGGAGGCCACACGTGAGACATGGGTGCCAGCCCCCTCCCTTCCTGAAACTGAATCTTCCGGTCTGGTGGGTGACAGGGCGGATCCTCGGCCAGGACTGAGAATAAAAAGAGGACGTGGCGGGAGGAGGGCTCTGGGGCTGTGAAACGTGTGTCTCAGAGGGAGACAGACCAGCTCCCCCCAGACCCTCGGTCTCCTCTGGCTCCGAGGATTGCTGGGACCTCTTGAGCTCAACGTTTAGTACATTTCATTTCTACCCATGGTTCTAAAGCGTAAACGAGCAGACACCAAAAGAGGTGTCAGGGCCGTGGATTTACGGGTGCTTTCGATGCTTCCCCTTCAACCGCACACAGCAAAGTTGAAAGGCATCCTGGCTCTAGTGTGGAAAATGGCATTTTGACGGCTGTGACCAGAGCATGTGCCGCCACCTGGTGGCAGTGTACTTGTAGCAGGGCCTCTGGGATCTGTGAGGTGAGCGTCCCACGCCCTCACTTTGAGGGTGGCTTACCTGTGAGCTTGTGGGGAGCTGACCGGGGGGAGGACGTCCCCCTGGGGTGCGGGCTCAGAGATGGGGCCGTGCTTCGGGGAGTTGCGAAAGGATGGTCGGCCCCCTGGAGCTGGCTGTGGGGAAGAGGACCACCGAGGCTCATTGCGGGCACGGCGGGCGGGGGGGTGAGGGCAGGGGGCACAGGTGGAGTGCGGTGGGGCTGCGGGCCCTCCTACCTCGTCAACGGGGGCGGGCGCCAGCCCCTCCACCTCCCAGGGGGCTTCCTGCAGCACATCCAGAGGCGGCTCCCAGCCGCTGTGGAACTTGGGCACGTAGGGCCGCACCTGCGGCTCCCGGGGCCACTCGGAGCTGGGGCAGGAGGTCCCCGGGTGAGCCGTGCCCACTCGCCAGAGCTTGCCCCACTCAGGACCCCCAAGCCCGCCCGCCCGCCGTGGGACCCCATCCTGGTGTGCCCGCCTGCTGCTGCCCTACCGGGGGCGTGTCCAGGTTTCCCCTAGGGACTCCCACAGCGCCATCTCCTTGGGGACCAGGTGGCCGCGCAGGAAGCCCACAGTGTCTCGGGAGAGCAGGGGACTGGAGACGGAGCGAGCAATGTCCGGGCCGCCACACGTGCTGACAATCTGGGGCACAGAGGGAGTCAGGGAAGCCGCCCCCGCCTGTGACACAGGCCGGTCCGCCGGGCCCACCGCCCCGGGCATGGACGCTGGCGTCAGCCAGCCACCCAAGGTAGGGCACACCTCAGCAGGGGTACGAACCCCCACCCCCGGCCCCCCCACCCCCCAGCCCAGGCACCAGGTCCAGAGGTCCGAAGAGGAAGTGCACCAGCTCCGCTGCGCTGGGGTTCTGGATGTGCTTCTGCAGCTTGGCCTGGGGGCAGGGAGCAGGCAGACAGAAGGCGGTGGCCCCAGGACCACCCCCCAGGGTCAGCTCTGAAGGAGGGGGAGCCGTGGCGCTCACCAGTAGGTTGATGGCCAGCTTGATCTTCTGGAAGCAGTCAACAAACTCTGCCTCGGAGGGGGGCCGTGCCCGCAGCGTGAGCACGCCCTCTGGAAGGGGCCAGGGGTGAGCCTGCTGCCCAGACACTGCGCCTGGCTGCCCACCCCCTCTGACTGGACCTTCCCCAGCTCAGGGACCACTCTATTCCCCACCCCTCCTCCTGGGTCGCCCCCCCCTCCCCCTGCCCGCACCTGCCGGCCCCTTCTTCCCCTTCTTCTTTCCCTTCTTGCGCTGGTTCAGCTGCTTGAACGCCTCAGCCGCCTTCTGCAGGCGCGCCACGAACCACTCTATGTCATCCAGGGCGCAGTTGAGGATTTGCTGGGGGTCAGAGAAGGGCGGGGGTCAGCCCTTGGGTGCCCCCACCCACACACGGCCTGCCTCTCAGCCCCTGGCCTGGGGGAAGGGGGGTGCTGAATGGGCGGAGGGGCCCTGCCCCAGAGACCCACCGTCTCCTTCTCGATCTTCTGGGCCAGCAGGGCGCGGGGCTCCTCCTCCAGCGACTCCCGGCGGTGGATGCCTGGACGGGAGCAGAGCTGCTGCAGACAGAGGCCACCCGGCAGATCCGTGGCGCCCCCCCCCCCCCAGCCCGGCCTCCTCAGCCCAGCACCCTCAGCCCACCTGGCTCGCTGAGCGGCACTGGCAGACCCACTCGGTTCTTTGTGGAAGGGGCGTCCCCGCCGTGGCGCTGGAAGGGGATGGGGGCCGGGCCCTGGGGGGGAGGCAGGACCGACAGCCGCTGCCGAATCTTCTCCTGGTGGCCCCTGAAGTGGGACGAAGGGTTGCTCAGCGCTCAGCCGGGCTGCAGCCCCAGCCCCGGGCCCGGGCCCGCCCTGCCCACCAGCCCCTCGCCCGTCGCCCTACTTCAGGGTCTGCGGCCGCATCTTCTTTCCCAGCCGGCAGTCGGCCAGCGCGCTCTCAATGTCCTCGTGCACCAGCTCTGCCTGGGGGGGGCCGGGGTGTCAGGCTGGCTCTGGGACCTAGGGACACGTGCCCACAGCACCGCAGCCCGTCTCACCTCCACCTGGTCGCAGTGGAAGAAGTGGACATCGGGCTTGCTCTGGTCCGAGTCCTGGCACACGAGCAGCAGCACGGACGGGTAACGCAGCTGGTTCAGCACCGTCTGGCTGTGCCGCACTGTCGGCAGCGGGAAGTTCTCCAGCTCCTCCTGCGGGACAGGTGGCTGGGACACGGGCTCACAGCCACGGGCACAGATGGACCCGAGGAGCAGACGCAGCACGTGGACACCGGCTGACTTGTAGGCCTGGCTTGTGGCATTCGCGGCACAGACCCCACCCGGCAGTGACCGCACCGCCAGGCCCGGCCTCAGTACAGCCGTGGCCATGGCCCTGTGTGATGCGGCTCCCCTGGACTCTTGGCCCCACCCGGCCCTCCCTGCCCTCTGCCCTCTTCCCGTTCCCCGATCCCACAGGGCGGCCCAGGGTGTCTGGGTCACTGCCTCCACCCGCCTTGCAGGACGGGAGGTCTGCCCTCTGCTGCTGTCGTACCTGGGACTCCACGTCCAGCAGCCGCAGCGACTGGTCATTGACCTGCAGCAGCATCTCCTGTGTCCAGATCTTCTCCTTGGAGCTCAGATGCACCAGCTTCCGGATGGCGTCGTCCACCGACGCGATGGCCTCACTCTTGTCCATGATGAACGTGGCCAAGTGCTGGGCGGGCAGGCAGTGGTCAGTCAGAGCAGAGCCCTGCTTGTGCCCCGACCCAGGGCCAAGGGGCTGTGCCCTGAGTGCCTGAGAGGGTCACAGGCAACCCTGCGGGTCCGAGGGGGACACAGCCAGGCCAGCTCCGGGGGTCCGAGCGGACAAAGTCCCACCTTGGTGGATGTCTGTGGGGCCATGGGCTCCGATGCAGCCCTTCCCAAACAGACCCCAGGCCACCCACGTCCATCCGGGCACCAGCCTCCCTGCTCCTGCAGCTGCCCTGGCGCGGGCTTACCACAGGACCTTGGCACATGCCACCTCTGCCTGTCCCCAGTCTCTTCCAGCTTGCTCCTCCTCTGGACTCTGCCTAGATGCCGCCCTGCCCGACTGCCCGGCGAGAGCACGTGTCACTACATCCCTGAGCTGCCTCTCTGTTCATCCTCATCCGACCTCATGCTGTTGGCAACATGCTTCTTCGGTTTCTGGCTGCCGTCTCCCCGTTGCCGGGGACACTGCTGGGCTGCGGCAGTGCCCCCGGTGAATGTGAAGAGAATGAGTGAGCAGCCCACGGGGACCCCTGGCCGGCCAGCCGGACCTGTCCCGTGCTCTCCCCTCTCGCTCTCTAAGCCCGGCTCAGGCCCCTTCCGTCCAGGATGCCCCACGTGTCTGCATCAACCTTTGCCGAATTCGTACGCGGCGAGGGGCAGCCGGGTGAACACCAGCATAAACCCCAAGCAGTCAAGACTTAACCACAAAACATGGCATCCTGAAGCTGCTAGAGGGGGACACTGGATGATCTGGGATAATCCCAGGAAGGACTTCCTTCCTGGGAGACTTAGCTAAGCCAGGGAGAGAGCCCGGATGTCGAAAGACGAGGCCAATAAATTTGACTTCATAAAAAAGAATTCTGCCTGGGGAAAAAACACCACAGACAAAGTAAAAAAAACAAAAACAGAAAGAAAGAAAAAGTGGGAAAAACACAGATATAATAACACATACAATGGTTACGATGCAGACTAAAGACAAAGAAAAAGGCCAGGGAGCTCCCACTGTGGCTCAGAGGTAACAAACCTGACTAGTATCTATGAGGATGTGGGTTTGATCCCTGGCCTTGCTCAGTGGGTTAAGGATCCAGTGTTGCCGTGAGCTGTGGTGTAGTCGCGCTCATGTCTCGGACCCCGTGTGGCTGTGGCTGTGGTGTGGGCCGGCAGCTACAGCTCCGATTCAACCCTGAGCCTGGGAACTTGCATGTGCCGTGGCTGCGGCCCTAAAACGCAATAGATAAAATAAATAAAAATAAAAGCTCTCTTTTGTTTAATAACGATGGATACCAACAATAGATAAGTAAATAATGAAAAATATGTAAATAAGTAACAGATCAACAGCACAACAGAAAAACTGGCAAAACATATGAAACAGAGTCTACAGGAAAATACATATAAGTCAGCTTTTTTTTTTTTTCTTTGTCCTTTTAGGGCCACACCTGTGGCATATGGAAGTACCCAGGCTAGGGGTTGAATCGGAGCTGTTGCCGCCCGCCTACACCACAGCCACAGCCATGCCAGATCCGAGCTGCGTCTGCGACCTACACCACCGCTCACGGCAACGCTGGATCCTTAACCCACGGAGCGAGGCCAGGGATTGAACCTGCGTCCTCATGGATGCTAGTCGGGTTCACTACCGCTGAGCCGTGACAGGAACTCCAGGAAGCTTTTCATATAGAAAATTGTGTGCAGTCTCATTCAATGAAAGAATTGCATAGTGAAACCATGAGACTATTAGTTTAAGAATGGATCAAACCCTGAGCTTTTTTTTAACCTGTTCTGTTGCCCAGGACTAACGAGCTCTTGTGGCTGAGTTCGCGAGCGGGTTAGGAGGTGGAGAGTGGGGACATCCCGCTGCACTGGGCTGGCTGCTCCGGGGAGGAGTCGGTGACACAAGAACAGTGCATGTTCTGCCCTCGAGACCCGCACGGCTGTTAGAGGCAGACCTACACGCCCCTCCATCCGTCAGCAGGTTAGCAAGAGAGGGGCAGAAACCCAGGGAGCAGTCAGGCGGCCGGTCTGTCTGCATAAGGGGCACTGTTAGCAAAATTCAGCAGAGCCTAATTCTCCAAACCGCAGTGCCCATGCATCCCAGACGCCGGAAAACACAGCGCGTTCTCTGCCCAGACCAGCATTAAATTAGAAAGCAGTAAGAGAAATCAGTAACAGAAAGATAACTGGAAAACCCTTGGAAGTCCCATTGTGGCTTCGTGGAAACGAACCCAACTAGTATCCAGGAGGATGTGGGTTTGATCCCTGGCCTCGCTCAGTGGGTTCAGCATCTGGTGTCGCCATGAGCTGGGGTGTAGGTCACAGACGGGGCTCGGATCGGGCGCTGCTGCGGCTGTGGTGTAGGTCGGCAGCTGCAGCTCTGATTGGACCCCTAGCCTGGGAACCTCCATATGCCTCAGGTGCAACCCTCAAAAAAGAAAAAGGAAAGAAAGAAAAGCCTCAAACAACTGGAAATTAAGCAACACGCTTCATGGGTCCAAATTTGTAGAAACGAAACAACGCACTTTTAAACAACACACGAATGGCAGAGAAAATGACGAGGACAAAAGAAAATAGAAATACAACACACCGAGACGGATCGGACACGGCAAAAGCAAAGCGGAGGGGAGATGTGCAGCTACAGCTGCTCACACGGTTAAATGCTTACAAAGAAGAAGATGCGAATAACCCATGGGTCAAAGGCGTCACAGGGAAAATCAGAAGATCTTCTGAGCTGAACGACGGTCCAAACCAGCACGTCCAAACCCGAGGAAGCTCGCTACTGACGGAGTCCCGTGAGGAGAGCGGTAGCTTCAAACGAACGAACGGCAAAAGAAGGAAGACCTAATCGCCATGCCCCCAAGAAACCAGAACAAGACCATCAAATGAAACCCAGAGTAACTGGAAGGACATTAAGAGCAGGAACAAAGAAACTAGTAAAACACACAGACGGCAGAGAAAAATCAACAACCCCCGGGGCTGGTTTTAAAAAGATTGTCGAAATAAACCCCTAGCAAGACTGATCAAGAAAAAAAAAAATGGAGACAGCACAAATTGTCAATAACCAGAAGGAAAGAGGGGCCAGCACTACAGAGCATACAGGCTAACTTAGAAGAATAATGGTAAAACTTCCGCAAAGAAAACCACACATTCAGGCCTTCACAGGTGAATCCTAACAAATACTCAGGGAAGAAATCACAACAGTTTCTAAAAGCTTTCTGAAAACAGAGGAGCAGGGAGCATGCCTCCACCCATGTTACAAGGTCAGCAGAGCTCTGGTCCCGAAACCTGCCAAAGGCATTGCAAGAAGAGAAAAGCATAGGCCAGGAGTTCCCGTTGTGGCACAGCGGAAATGAATCTGACTAGTATCCAAGAGGATGCAGGTTCGGTTCCTGGCCTCACTCAGTGGGTTAAGGATTCAGCGTTGCTGTGAGCTGCCGTGTCGGCTGGAGACACGGCTCAGATCTGGTGGTGCAGGCTGGCAGCTGTAGCTCCAATTAGACCCCTAGCCTGGGAACCTCCATATGCCACGAGTGTGGCCCTAAAAAGCAAGCAAACAAACAAATCAACAAAATAAAAAGAAAATCATAGGCCAACATTCAAACAAACATTAATACAAAAAATCTTGAGAAAATATTAGCGAATTAATCTTGTCCATACAAACAGAGAACAATATAAACCTTTCATAAAAGAAGTTGATCCTAGAAATGCAAGGTTGGTCCAGCATTTAAAAAAATCAGTGGGGTTCCTTTACGTTAACAACAGGAAATACACTTCAAAAGATTTGACAAAATTCAACAACCTTCATGACAAAAACGCTCATCCAGCAAAGAATGAAGAGGAACGTGCCCACTCTAATAAAGGGTATCCACCAAAACAGATTGCGTATCACAGGCGGAATCCTTTCTTATAAGAGTGGACACAGGCGGGACGTCCACGGCCGCTGCTTTTACCGGGCGCCGTGCAGGTGGTCCTGGCCAGGGCAATAAAGTGAGAAAAACAAAGTGGCTATACATGAGAAACTAAGTACTATATTTTCAGAGCAGATGATTTCATACGTTAAAAAAACCTAGCGAATCTAGAGGCAAATCACGGAAACCAGCAAGCGAATGCAGCAAATTCTCACGATAGTCAATCTCTATGCGAAAATTCAATTGAATAAGACACAGGCGAGCAACAGACAACCGGAAAGTGAAATTTAAAAAACAATACCGTTTACAACGGCACGTACAAATCCAACACCCGAGGAATAGTTTCACACAGATGTGTGAGAGCTCTGCCGGGACCATTACAAGTTCTGAGAGGAATAGGAGCTGTCCCACGTGGGGCAGTGCCATGCTGAGATGCCAGGTCTCCCCAACCGGCAGGCACACTCCACTCAGGGCCAAACAAATCCTAGCAGGCCTTCGCGGGGCCGGGGCCGTAAGAAACGGACGACTGGATTCTAAAACGTACATGCAAGTCCAAACAACCCGAAAGAGTCGGGAAGCCCGAAGAAAACGAACAAAGTTGCCTGACCTCAGGGTGGCTGATACGCTGGAAAGGGGTGGAAGCTAATCAGCTGCAAAGGGGGCAAGAACATGAAGCCGAGCGAGCGGCCTCAGGAACAGACCCATTTGGCTCCCGGGACTGCACCTTTGACAAAGGCAGCAAAGTAACTCCAAGATGAATTCGACGAAAATCTTTTTCCCAGAGCTGCCCGGTCCTGCAGGGAAGGCTGGGCGTGAGTCTTATACCCCCAAACAAATTTAAAGTGTAATCGCTTACACCGCAAAGAATCTCGAAGAAAACACAGGAAGGACTCTCCAGAGCCCCGGGGCAAGCAATGACCACAAGAACAAGACCCCTCAACCCTCTAAAAACACCTAAGAAGGAAAAAATGGGCACAACTGGATGTCACCAAAATTAAACATTTCTGCTCACCCAGACACAAGGATGCACACGAGTGGACAAGCTGCACTGGGAAAGATTCTTTCTTTCCCTCTCCTTTCTTTCTTTCTTTCTTTCTTTCTTTCTTTCTTTCTTTCTTTCTTTCTTTCTTTCTTTGTTGTCATTTTAGGGCCGCACCCGCGGCATATGGAGGTTCTCAGGCTAGGGGTCCAATCGGAGCTGCAGCTGCTGGCCTGCACCACAGCCACAGCCAGGCGGGATCTGAGCCGCCTCTGCAACCGACACCTCAACTCAGGGCAACGCCGGATCCTTAACCCACGGAGTGAGGCCAGGGATCGAACCTGTGTCCTCATGGATGCTAGTCAGATTCGTTTCCCTGAGCCATGACGGGACCTCCTGGGAGAAGACATTTCTAATCCATACGCATTTACTTGCACACAAAGGACCCCCGCTACTGAATAAGGAGTGTGTGTGCATGTGCACGTGTGCGCGTGTGGACACAGGCAGTGCCACGCGAAGGGGCCAGGCATGGGGGTGGCGAGCTCCCAAGTGCCCTGGAGAAGAGTCTTCTGTACACACGGCATGTTTTGGACATGAGTTTACAAAGCAGAAGAGCAAAGACGGCTAATGTATATTATATGAATCCATTCTGGGGAGATTTTTAGGGGATTCTCAAAAAGGCAAAACCGTAGGGATGGAGGGTAGAGCAGTGTTGCCGGAGGCTGGGGCGGCAGACAGCTGCGCCCACGTGGGGTCCGCCCAAGGGCGTTGGTGGGGGACGGAGCCCTTCCGCATCCGGACAGGGAGGTGGGGACAGAACCACCCCCCTCACGCTCCACGTCATCGTCACTGTGCTAATGGAGAAAAAAGCAGAAGAAAAAACTCACAAGGCTTCGGGCCCCCAGGGCCAGGGCGGGTCTGAGCTTGTCCCCACACCTCTCACCCCCTCTCTCGCCTGTTCCCACCTGGGAGGGGCCGGCCAGCCCGCCCCCAGCCCCCGGCTCGCTGGCTGCTGGGAGGGCAGGAGAGGTGCCCCTGGGTGGGGGTCCTCCACAGCCTGGCATGGACCCAAGTCCAGGAGAAGGCCTGGGAAGCCCCAGGGGCACCACCTCACCTAGGAGGGCAAAGTCCCTCCCACAGAGAAGTGGCAGAGCTGCCTTTGGACCCTGAGCCAGTGGCAGTCATGAGCTTGGCCACATAAAACGGCCCAGACTGCCCAGGCTGGCAGGGCGGGCCGATCACCAACACAGCCCAATGCAAGAGCCTAGGAACTCCTAGGTCTCGGTGGACCCACTGCATAGATGAGCAAACCGAGGCTCAGAAAAGCAGTGACTCACCTGGCCTCTGCGGGCATGAAAGGGCCCACGGGGAGGAAAGCGCTCACCCTCCCGGGCCGGTCCCTCTCATCATCCTGGTCCAGCCCCCCCACTGCCTGGTCCGGGGGGGCCCCCCATCTTCCCAGTCTTAGGTCCCCCGTTTCCTGGTCCAGCCCCCCCACTGCCTGGTCCGGGGCCTCCCATCTTCCTCTGTCATCGGCTATTCCCAGTCCTGCTGCCCTGCGGGCTTGGCCAATGGCCAGGAACCAGGACCTCGGCCAGCTTCCAGGAGCAGGAAGGTCATTTAAAAAAGCATTTCCTGAGTAATAAGTGTGGATTAAAACTGACCTAGAAGAAAACCCTCCTGAGCAGGCAGCTTGTGTAAAGGGCACAGCTAAGGCCTGGCTCTCCCGGCGTGGTCGGAATGAGCCGTCGAGGCCTTGCCTGCAGACGCTCAAGAAAGGGCGCCTCTGTTCCGCCTCCTCCTGCCTCATCTAGCTCCCCATCTGGGGCCAGGATGGCAATTTCCTTCCCTCTGGTCGGCCGTGTGACGGCTGCTGGAAGGTGCTCAGAGCTGTCCTGGCCGGTCCTCTTGCATCGTATCCCCCGGAGCCCCTCCGGCCGCGCTCCCCACTGCGCATGAGCCGCCGCAGGCGTGCGGCAGTGCCTGGCTCTGGCCCCCTGCTGTGGGGCCACATCCCCCCTGCCTCTGCCGGGGCCCTGGAGCACGGAGGCAGTGGTGCGGCGCAGGGCCCGGGCTCACCTGGACGTGGTACTGGGAGGTCTCGTGCATGATGACATTGGAGTTGGAGTACTTCTTCCTCTGCGCTGCACGAGGAGACTCCGGTCACTCCCCCAGAGCGCGGGGCTCGGGGAAGGCCGCAGCGCAGCGAGGGCTCTGGGGGCCCCTCATGGCCCCCTGGAAGGGCTCGGGCATAAAATGGGGGTGACGGCCCCTCCCGGCAGAACACGGAGCTCCCGCCCTCCCCAGGAGGGACTGCCAGCTCAGGGCAGCAAGGCCTCCTCCCATGGAGGCCCCCTGCCCTCCTTCCTGGGGAGGGGTCTGGCCCAGGGCCTCCCCCACCCGAGAGTTGCCAGCTAACATCTCCCTGCCTCTGCTTGTGCCCAAAAGCACAGGGGAGTCCTTGTGGCTGGGGGAGGGGCAGAGCTGGGGCAGGTGGGGGCCAGCCCGGCCCCGCCCTCCTGGAGCCCCCCCGCCCCGCCCCTCCGGCCCGCGGAAGCCCCGCCCCCCGCGGGTCAGGTTGCAGAGAGGAGCGCAGAATCAATATTGATGCCCCCTGAATTATTAGTGAGGCCTCTCCCCTTACGGGCCCTGCGAGGAGGGACCTGAGCCCCTGCTATGGGGCCCAGAGCCTTCTCTGGGGGTGCAGGGCTGACCTGCATGTCCCCTGCCTTGGGGAGGGGGTTCGATGAGACCCTTCCAGCTGGGCTGTCCCCTTGGCCTCCTGAACCTCACTCACCAAACAGGTCCTTGGCACTCATCTTGGCCACACCGTCAGACCGGCCCAGGCTGCCACTGTGGGGAGGGGCTGGTGAGGCGGGGCTCCTGGGCACCCTCCCTGGGGACTGGGGGTGGGGTTGGTGGGGAAGAGCAGCGGGGTGGGGTGGGACGGGTAGGGGCTCACTTGGCAGCACCCGGACAACAGCTCACAGACCCAGCTTGGCTCATGGTGTCCTCGACGGTGGCTGGCGGTGAAAGGGCAGAGCTCAGCGTGGCCCGAGTCCAGGGCTTAGTGCCTGGCCCGCACCTGAGTGGACAGGGGAGCCGAGCTGACACCTCATCGGGGCCTGGCCAGCGCCTTGCTACTTGCAGCATGGGGCCTGGGGCGCCTCCTCCCCCAACCCCAGAGCCAGGGGCTGGCGCCCTGGTTGCCTGGCCAGAGTCCCCAGGACACACCAGGACCATCTCTGCTCCGTGTCCCAGGTGGTGGTCATGAACCCTCTCCCTCCCCAGACCCCGCGTCCTCCACAAGGGCCCCCAGGGCGTGCCATCAGAGGGTCCCACCCCCAGAGGCCCGTCTGGGGTGGGCTTGCGAGGAGAGTGTCCAGGAGGCTCTCAAGGGGGGTCAAGGGGAGGAAGCACCTTCTAAGCAGAGCAAAGACCCTGAGGCGAGTGGGAGCCAGACCTGGAGAAAGGCAGCGAGGGACTCTAGGGTGGGGCAAGGGGGCCTGGGGAGCCAGAGCCCAGGGTGACATCCAGAGGGAGCAGAGCCTGGCACCCCTGGGCCAGGCTGACACGTCCTGCAGGGTTTTGTGCTCTGCAGGGACTTCTGGGCCCACACAGTTCCGCCATCAAATGTCACCGGGAGGCCATCCACCTGCAGCTTCAGCCTTCAGGGGTCTGCCAGGTTCAGGAGAGGGTTAAAGCCAGGGGTGCTGGTATCCAGGGCAGGGAGTGCCCAGGACTTTCTCGTTTGACCAGGTATAACCTGCAGAAAAGTCTCCCAGGAGGTGCGAGGGTCCGAGGGGCTTCAGGCCACCCCCTCCCACATGCCACGGAGGGTCCTGGGCTTGGCCGGATTCCTCTGTCCACCTGCCCGTGGAGAATGTCCGGAATGCTCCTGACCTCAGCAGGCGAGCCTGTGGGTTTGCTTAATGGAATTCCTGGCAGCTGAGCCAAGGGTGCTGGGCACGTGTGTCTGGACACACACACGCACACACCCAGGTGAAACCCAGGCCTGTGAGCACACGGTCACTAGGTTGTCACACTCGGGCCTCCCTTTGGGGGGGGCTGAGGCCTTCAGCTCTGTGGGGTGGGTGGGGTGCCTCGGGGCCAGCCAGGGAGGTGGGTCCAGGCTGGGCACCTGGTTGGGGAGCAGCTGGGGCGGGGCCGCTCCAGCTGCTCCAGCGGGGAGCAGAGGGGCTTCTTCAGCTGACCAGGGAGGGAATGAAACAGGCCCCAGAGCCCAGCCGCGCTCTGTTTTGCTGTGGCCATTTTCCGGGTGCCGAGGGAGGGGCGAGCATGGTGCCTGGTCAGCCATCGGAGGGGGAGGAGGCCCTAGTGGGGCAGGGAGGGCGGAGGGACCAGCTCCAAGTTCAAATTCCAGCTCACAGCTGAGTGCCCTTGGGGAGGAGTCAGCTTCAGGCCCAGGGGAGCCAGGTGGGGCCCGGGAATAGGGGGAGCCCTTCAGGCTCCGGCTGTGCCCAGGTCTGGGAAGCTGTGGGTGGGGAGCAGGCGGGCCCCGAGCGTGCACTTGGGAGACCGAGGCAGGCAGAGAGCTGGGCGGAGCGCTGAGCTGGGGCTGCACCAGGCAAGGGCCAGGAGAGGCCCAGGCGGGCAGGGCCTGGGGGGGGGAGGGGCAGAACGGCGAGCAGAGGCGGCACCAGTTGGGCCGGGCCTCCCAGCACAGCTGGCGCCCACTACATCTGGGGTGGGGGCAGAGGTGGTCCGTGGCGCACTGGAGGAGCACCAGGAGCCCTGCTTACTCACTTCCCCTGCCACCAGGGCCACCTCATGCCCAGGGGCTGCCCGAGGCCAGCCCAGCCCTGCCCAGGTTGGAGGCACACAGGCCCCTGCAGCTCAGCCCCCACCTGCCTCCTCCCTGAAACTCCCACACCCCAACCTTGACCGAGAGCCTGACCCCAGCCTGAGGCTTTCCTGGCCCTGCATTTCCTCCTGGCTCTGAGACCCAGGAAGCAGGCTGGCGCCCCTTAAGGGTCTGGCCCCAAAGGAGCCCCCAGGCTGCCACTGCAAGGTGTGGGGCTGGAGTCTTTGAAGGGCAGGAGCAGGACCCTCTCATCGCGGCCTCCCCCAAAGGAGAGGAGGGGGTTCCCCCACCGAGCCCCAGGGCTGGGAAGACCTGACTGACTCAGATGCCACTGGCGTACAAACATCCCCAGCGCACGGCGCCGCCCCAGGACCGGCCGGGGCAGGCCAGGCCGCAGGGACCCGGCTCCAGGCCACCAGTCCAGGGCAGTCCAACGGGCCCGGCGCAATCCTTGCGCCCCGGCCTGGCCTACAGACCCAGGCCACAGCCCCGCGTCGCACTGCCACCTGGGGAAACTGAGGCGGGAGCGGCCCACCGTCCGTGCCCTCGGCTCCCCTGTCGCTCCAGCTCTCTCTCTCTCGCGCGCGCGCGGGCGCCAGGCGGGGTCGGGCCGCGCTGGGTCTGGGACACCGAGGGGCGCTCACCTGCTCCTCGTGGCCCTGCGCCTGGCCGCCCGCTGGTCCCCTCCTCCGCGCTCCGTCCGCCGGTCTGTCGGGGCCGAGCTCGGGAGGCGGGAGGGCCGCGCGGAGGAGCCGGGGCGGGGCGCAGGGAGGAACCTGAGCGGCAGGTTAGAGTCACCGCGCGCCGGCGGGCACTGGGCAGGGGCGGGGGCGGGACGTGGCTGCCCCGCCCTCACCCGGGCTCGCCCGGACGGTCCCCACAGCCACCTGCGCAGACCCCAAACCTGGAGCCGGGCGCCTTGGACGCGTGGGCGGGCCGGGGAGCCCGTCCCTCGCAGCTCGCAGGGGTGCCCAGGCCCACGGCGCACCGGGCGCTGAGATCCTTCGGTGGCAGGCGAGCTGTGCGCCCCGAGGGGTGGTGTGGACCCTGCGGAGGTCAGACCTGCCCCTGCCAGGTGTGGCCCAGGCTCAGGTGCCCCAGGACCTGGGGCAGAGCCCATCCTCTCCAGCTGGGGCCTCTCTGGTCTGGAGGCAGCGCTAGGGCCAGGCTTCAGTCAAGTGAGAATCAAAGGCAGGGCCAGAGACCCTGCAGCCCTCGTTGAGCTCGCCAGGAGGGCCCAGGGGCGCGCACTCTGCTCCACCCAGGAGCCCCCGAAGTCTCTTTCTTTGTGTTGCCCCAGCCCAGCGTGGGCACCTTCCAAGGGCTGGTGTTTCCCATGGGGGTGGGGGGGACACCTGTGGCCTCCGCCTACCTGTGGCGAGAGGCAGCCAGAAGGCGCTCTGGGCAGCAACTTCTCCTTAGGCCAAGCCCTGAGCTCTGCCCCCAGTCCTAAGCTTCCTCCTGAACTGACCCCCACGAGGGCCCTGACAATCAAACTGGGTGAAGAGGAAGAGAAGGGGCAGAGGGCAGGCTGGGCGGTGGTGGGCAGCCCCAGGGACTCCAAGGCTCAGGCCATTGTTTTGGGGGTGGGTGGGGGCAGAAAAGGCTGTGCCGGGAAGCAGGGTCCCTCCAGGAAGCATGGGGCAGCTGCTGGTTGCCTGGCGCTGGTTGCCGGCCCTTCCTGGTAGCCCCTGGAGGCTCTCTCTGTCTTAGAAGGTTGGAGGCCCTGCCCCTTCCCACGTCACTGGGACTCCGGGGGCAGGTCTTCCCACCGCTGCTGTCTGGGGTGTCACAGGGGAGCTTGTACAGGGGGGCAGGAAGCAGCCTTTGTCCTTGGGCCCAGCCCTCCCCCAGCCAGGCCTGGCTTCCTGGTTCGCTCCCTGACAACCGGGAGGGTAGGCGCACGGCCCGCCCTTGCCCTCCCTGGAGACTGAGCCTGGACGGGCGAAAGGTGGGAAGGCGCACGGAATCAACGTGATGGTTGCCAGAGCAGAACTGACCCCCTCGAGGATGCGGCTGGGGGCCTGGAGGCCCAGGCTGCTTGGCGGCCGCCCTGAGTGTGGGGCTTAGACGTGGCAAGGGCCTGGTCCGGATCCTGAGGCAGGTTACGAACCCCGAGGGCAACAGGCATCTTGCCGCCCAGGTCTGCGGGGGAGGGGGCCCCAAAGACAGCAGGTGCACCCACCCCAGCCTCCCCCCACTCACCGTGGTGCCCGTTGGCGGCAGGCAGGGTGCGGAGCTCTGCCGAATGCCCAGCGAGGGTAAGCAGGAGGGCGCCCCCACCTCGCCTCCAGGCCACAGGTGTGCATGGGTCCCGAGCCAAAGGCGACTGAGCAGGGAGCTCTCATGCTCCCACTCGCCCCCCCCGCCCCCCACGGAGGACACCACTGATGCCCCTGAGGCCAGGGTGAGGAAGCACTACTACGCGGGGCTGTGGGTGAGGCGGGATGGGGCCTGCCGGGCACGGGCCGGTGCTCCGACGTTCTGAGGGAGACCCCTGGAGGAGGTGAGGGCTTTAGGTGGGAGCAATTCAGGGAAGGATAAACGCTTTATTTAAAAACTACAGTGAAGAGAAAATGTCTAGATATTCAAACACGGTATCATTCCAAACACAGAAAATGTACAACTGAAACAAATGAAAGTTGCCAGAAAACATCAGCTCAGGTTTCTTCCAGAGGCACTGGAGTGGGTCTGTGAGTGGGCAAAGGTCCCCCTGGCGAAGTCCCCGGTGCCCAGGGCCAACGTCCTGCTGAGGGAGGCGCTCTGTCCCCTGGGCACTGGCGCTTCAAGCTCGCCTCTCCTGTGTCCCCGGGGGGAAGAAGCCCTGGCTCTCTGGCATTACTCTCTCGTGGAAGAGGCAGAGCAGCGTCTGCCCGGGGCTCGTCCCCGGCCCCTCGCTGCCTTCCGGCCCAGGGGGCAGGGCGGTTGCTGAATGGAGGTCCTGCCAGCCAAGCGGGGCCTGCGCTTCCTGAGGAGGACGCCCGGGCAGTCCCGGCTTCCGCTGGGCCCCCGCCTGCCCCAGCATTTTGCTCTGCCCTGGCTCCTGAGCCCATCTCCGCCTCAAGGACTCAGAGATCACCCAAGCCGCCAGGCCCTCCAAGGTCATGGCGCATCAGCAGAAGGACGCCCTCCCCCTGGGCAACGGCTGGCAGGCCGTCTCACCCTCAGGAAGGGCTCCTGGCCGGGGCTGCCGCAGGGGCCTAGCTGACAAAGCCGGCGATGGCCACCACCTGCAGGACGGCCTCCAGGCCATGGAGCACCAGGAGCGTGGCGCCAAGGACCCAGTCTGCCCGCAGCACCAGGGTCTGCCAGAGCAGGAAGTAGATGGCCAGCAGGGTGCCGCCCACAGTCAGGACCAGGCTGGCGGCCAGCGGCACCTCGGCCTCCGTCAGGTTGCCCTTGGTGCCTGGAGAGAACAGACAGGACGGGTGAGTGCTGCCTTTGGGAGCCTGTGCTGGCGAGGGCTCTGGAGACTTGACCGGGGGACCAGGGCCAGCTCACTAGCACCCCACGACACTCGAGGACTTCCACGGAAAAGCTGCTGTGGCCACCGCGCGGGCTCTGAGCGTGTCAGAAGGCAAATGCAAGGAGGAGCGTGTTGTCTGTACTGAGGCTGTAACATTCCTGATTTTTTCTAAGCGCACCCCCGGCAGAGGGAGGTTCCCAGGCCAGGGGTCCAATCGGAGCTGCAGCCGCCGGCCTACACCACAGCCACAGCCACGTGGGGTCTGAGCCGCGTCTGCGACCTACACCGCAGCTCATGGCAACGCCGGATCCTTAACCCACTGAGCGAGGCCAGGGATCGAACCCTCATCCTCATGGATCCCTAATGGGGTTTGTGTCTGCGCCACGATGGGGCCTCCCCAGATCCTTCTCCTCTTGACCCTGCGGCCAACAGAAGAGGCAGGAGGAGTGAGGTGACTCTCTGGGGGCTCCAGAGTTGATGGCGGAGCTGCGGTCTAGTCTTGGTGCTGCCCGTTACCCGGCAGCATGTACACACGGGAAGCACCTCCGCCAAGGATGCTGCCGAGACTGTCTTGTGGACAAAGAGGGACAGACAGACGGAAAGACCCTGTGAGGCGAGGCTACATCACGTGTTTCTAAGAACCGTGTTCCAAGTGACAGATGCTTAAAGGTTCACACGTAAAGCTGGCGATCCTGTCGCTCCAAGTGCCACGTGCTTTTCAGAGAACTCACCGAGGTACAGCCGCATTGCTTCCAGAATCCCCATCAGGAAGAGCAGAGTCAGGTCAAGGACCAGGAAGCCGTGAGGATAGGTGAAAACTTGGCCTGAGAACAATGGGAGACCGAGCTCCCGTCACGGGAGGCAGGGCACCCGCACCCCGAGCTGGCTTTTCGAGCGTGACTTACTTTTATACGCGATCAGCAGGAGCGTGGCCAGGAAGTAAAGAGAGTAACACGCCCCACTCAGATGGAGCAGCGCCTGCAGAGGGAGCGACGAGAGCTGGCCGGCAGTTAAGGACTCTAGCCCAGCTGACAACCCTGCCCAGGGGCCCACCTTGGGGCCGGACAACAGGCCATGCGGACACACAGGTCAGGCTCCGGGGCTGGCTCCCCCCAGGGGGTGTCCTGGCTTCGAGCACAGCCCCAGCTCGCTGGCTTCCACAGGGGCACGCCTCAACCGGTCCCAGTTATGACCATGGAGAGAAAAAAGCGGCTTTTTGGAGTTCCCAAGGGGTGCACTGGGCTAAGGACCTGGTGGTGTTGCTGCTGAGGCTTGGGTTCCATCCCTGGGCCTGGAACTTGTGGAAGCCACAGGCATGGCCAAAAGGAAAAAAAAAAAAGAAAAGCCGCTTTTTTCATTTTCTTTAAGGAAAATACCATTCTCTCTTTGGGGGGAGGGGCGGCAGTTACACATCCACCAGCAGCCTTCCTGAGCTACAAGGGGTCTCTAGATCCTCCCGTGAGGGGTTTGCATCCTCCACCCCCCACCCCGTGGCGGGACCGTGCAGGAGGGCGAGGGAGCCAAGGCGCCACTGGGGGAGCCACAGTGACTCTGGAACGGTGGGGCAGGGAGCAGCCCTCCCTCCCACTTAGAAGTGGGGTTCCTACTTCAACTCCAAAGGCAGGGCTGGGGGCAGGGGATCAAAGGAGCAAAAAGCGGGAGCTGAGGGCCGACGTCGCCTGGCCTGGTCTTTGGCTGAACGAGGGCGGCAGCAGCAGGATACCACCGTGGCAGAAGTTCTCCCTGGAAGAGAAGGGGTCCGTCCGTGAGGCCCACGTCCTAGCAGGATGCGAGGCGGGCCTGCCCTCCGCTCACTGTGACTGGGTTTTCTCGTTTGTAGCTGCACCTGCAGCACAACGACATGCCAGGGCCAGAGACTGAACCTGTGCAACCTCAGAGACAAGGCCGGGTCCTTAACCTGCTGTGGCACAGCGGGAACTCCTTCACTGGGTGTTTAGGGCCTGCAGCTTCGTTCCTTTCCAGCACTTCTGCACCGGTCCCTCCAAGGAGAGGCTGGCCACCTGCCTCTCTGAACCTGAGGCCTGGAGGCAGGGTGTACCCACGAGGCAAAGCTTAGATCCACTCCACTGTCAGGGAAGGAGATGCAGCTCATCTCCTGTGGCTTCTGCGTATTTGCCACATGTGCAGATGAAAAGAAGTCTTTGTCACTGATAACAGACACTTGGTTTCTTCTGAGATTTTATGCATGTCCCCAAGTATGTCTCCCAAGTGAGAACTTCCGAGCCAGCAATCCAGTCTCTTTTCCTCGTGCGCCTCTTGGAGCCTCTCCTACCCACAACAGGTACCCACTCTCCCGTCATCTTGAGATGAGGGTGCCCCAGAGGCAGCGGGGTCCCTCCTCCCGCGACAGCGTCTTCTGAGCCGGAGGCCTGCTTGGAAGACAGTCCAGTCACCCTTGGCCCCGGCGTGCCCTGGCTCGGAGTTCCACGGGTGTTTTCCTCTGCTCACACATCTGCGACCTGCAGGTGCATCAGGAACGACTCAGAACCCGCCCGGCAGCAGACAGGACAGAGACGTGAGGCAGCCTGCGGATCGCTGCTATTCCATCTGCTCGTTTGCCCCGGGAGAGAAGCTCGAAGCTCTGCTCTGGGGGGGACGTCAAGGGGTGAGCCCGCATCTCCCTGGGTGGATCTGGGGGCCGTGCAGGCCCCGGGAGGCAAGGAGGGCTGCCGAGCATGGATCATTAATGGACCTGCATCGCGCTACGGGAGAGGTGCTCTCTAAGCCCGACCCTCCTCTCCCAGGCCTGGGCTGAGCCAGCTGCCCAGACGCGTCATCACTCCGGTGCACTTCATGTTAGCTGGGATTTTCCTCCCTCTGAGTCTTCTCCTGAAGGTTTGCTTCAGAACTCAAATGTATTTGCCAGCTGCCCACTGTTATAGACTGAGATGAGGGGGCGACTTAGGAAAAATGCTGCACAGAAACCTTAAGTGATACAGGATTTAAACACTTAGCATGAAGGGTGGTTGGGAGCAGAGATGCCATCCTAACCATTCCAGACCCACGGAGCGGAGCTCGTTCTGACAAAATACAGCTGTGGCTTTTAGGACTTAGCTTTTCGTGTGTGTATTTTTTTGGCTTTGTTTTAGAGCTGCACCTGCGGCATGTGGAAATTCTCAGGCGAGAGGTAAAGTCGGAGCTGCAGCTGTAGGCCTACACCACAGCCACAGCCCCGCCAAGCCGCGTCTGCGACCTACACCGCAGCTCACGGCCACGCAGGATCCTTAACCCACTGAGTGAGACCAGGGACTGAACCTGCACCCTCATGGATACTAGTTGGGTTCTTAACCTGCTGAACCACAACGGGAACTCCAGATTTAGCATTTCTGTCAATGATTTACTGTAATAACAACGTGGCTGTGAACAGCTGTGTCAGAAAAGAAGTGAAACGTGGAAGCAAAGAGAACAAATGTTTTCCCTGAGGTGCCAGAGCAGGGGTGCCAGGTGGTCCTGCTGCTGTGCAAACTTAATTCTCCACCAAAGGAAATCGCGCAAAAAGAACCGCGGGCTTCTGCCGACAAAGGTCTGGCGCTTTGGAACCCCCCTGCCAAGAAAGCTCTAAACTCAGACCCGGACAGTACTTCTTTGTAAGACGCCAGCCTCCCTCCCAGCTCCTCTTCGCGCAGGGCGGCCCAGATATGGAAACGGGGGCCCCCTTCAGGCGGAGGCTCCCGGGCCAGGGATCGAACCGGCGCCACGGCAGTGACAACGCAGGTGCTTAGCCCGCCGGCCACCAGGGAACTCCTGGCAATCGGCCTTTTTTTATTGGACTGAGTGTACACCGCGTGCCACCCACTCGTCTCCTTCTTGTCACACAGACTGAAAGAGGCGCGGGCGCTGCGGAGACCGGGCGAGTCCCGGCGAGACCCCGCGCAACCCAAGGCCGCCGGCGGGCCCACGTGCCTGCCCGGGGTGCCCGCCGCTCTCGCTCGCTGCTGGCCCACTGGCCCCCGCAGGGTGCTCGGTCAGCGCGTCCGCGGCGCCCGGGGCCGCACTGGCCACAGCGGGCGGGGGAGGGCGGCCGCACCGAGGCGGCTCTGCATCCCGGTGCGCCCGGGACTGGCTCTCGGGGCCGGGCTCCCACCCCACGGCCACACCAAGTCCAGCCGCTAATGACCCCCGCGAGCCGCGCCAGCCGCTCGGCCTTTCCCACACCGGGAGGAACCGCGCCAACCGAATCCCCGCTCCGGAACGACCTCCACCCGGCCCCGCGCGGCACCGCCCGGGCCCTCACCTCGCCGCGAGGCCGCCATCTTGCCCCCGGGCCCCGCCCCGCTCGCCCGCTCGCCCCGCCCCGCTCGCCCCGCCCGCCGAATCCGCCGCGATCCCGGCAGCCTCTTGGCTCCGGACGCGAACGGGGTCCCTTCGGCCATTTTCGATTCTGCTCCCGAAGGGGTTCGACGGCGCCGCGCTTCGGGAGTTGATTCCGAACCGGGGCCGAGGCCCGATTAGCGCGTCCGACAGCGCTCGGGCACTTTCGGACAGGAGGAGGCGGAGAGCCGAGGCTCGTGAGGATCCCGGCTCGGGAGAGTTCGGCTTCGCTCGGCTCCTCCTCGGGCGCGCTCGGCTCCAGCGGGAGGTGGGGGCGGGCGGAGCCTGCGGCGCGAGGTTCTCTTGCCCGGGTCGCGCTGCGTCGGAGGCCGGCGAGAGTCGGCTTCTCCGTCCGTGACCCCCCTTGGTTGGGGACCGCGGCCGTCGCGGCCTCCTGGGCCCTGAGGAGGGCCAGCGCCGGCCGCTCGGAAACCCTCGTGCGGCCTCGGACCAATTCGGACCGACTCGGCCCCGCACTTCGGGTCACCTCGGCCCCCCTCGGTTCCAGACCCTTGGTCTCGGCTCGGCTCGACTGGGCAGCTTCGTGCCGGATCGGCTCCTATTCGGGCAGCCCCGGCTTGGCTCGGCGGTCGGCTTCGGGCGGCCTCGGCGCGGCTCGGCTCGGCTCGGCCCGGCTCGGACGGCGTCCTCGGCAGGAGCGCTTCGGGCCCCGTCCCGGCCTTCGGGCGGCCCCGGCCGGCGCCTTCGGGCGGGCTCGGCGGAGTCCGGATGGAGGACTCGGACTCGGCCGCCAAGCAGCTGGGCCTGGCCGAGGCGGCGGCGGTGGCGGCCGCGGCCGCTGTGGCGGCGGCGGCCGCGGCCGCGGCGGGAGGCGAGGCGGAGGAGCCGGTGCTCAGCAGAGACGAGGACTCCGAGGAGGACGGGGACTCGGAGGCGGAGCGCGAGACGCGGCGGGTGACGGCCGTGGCGGTGATGGCCGCCGAACCCGGGCACATGGACATGGGCGCCGAGGCCCTGCCCGGCCCGGACGAGGCCGCCGCGGCCGCCGCGTTCGCAGGCAAGTGCCGCCGGCCCGCGGTTCCCTCGCACCTGTCTGCACCTGCCTCGCACCTGCCTCGCGCACCTGCCCCCCACACACCTGCACGACCGACGCGCGCCTGCCCTGCAAACTACTCCCCAACGCATACCTGCCCTGCACACGGCTGGCTGACCAGCCCACCCATCCTTCCCCAGCATTTACCCCGTGCCCTGTCGTCCCTGTGCCTACACAACCGCCTGTAAGCAGCCTGGCCCTCCTCTGCAGCATACCTGCTCCCTGAACTCCTTTCCCTCCTTTCAGCACTCTAGGCTCCTTCCAGAACCTTCTCAGCACCTGCCTCTCGCCATCCTTGTTCTCTTCTCTGTCCTTGGGGCTGTGACATGGGGGTCAGACATAGGCCTTGTCCTGGAGCAGCCTGAGGGTGGGCACAGCTAGTCACCCAGAATCCTAGGGAGCAAGACAGTGGTCACTCAGCTGGAAGGGCCAGCAGCCTTTGGGGGCAGTGACCCTGAAGGTCAGCCCGGAGCTCCTCGGACTGCCCTCCTGTCGGCCCCTGTCTGCCCCCCATTTCCTTGAGCGAACTCCCTCCCCTGGGGACCACGGAGGCTGCCAGCCCTCATTTTTGTTCTTGCCACACACAACGTCCTCATTCTCGAGGTTCATGGGCCACGCCCCAGAGCTCCCTTCAGAGGTTGTGCCTCCCTGAGCCAGCATGGGAAGAAGGTGTTCCCCGCCCACGCGGAGGCTCCTGAGGAGCCTCACAGCCGGATGCCGAGACCCTGGGAGCTCCTATAAGGCGCTTTGTCCCTAAGGAGGCTCGGGTTTCAGAACTGGACAGCGACCTCCCCACCTGGTTGCCCCGCTCTTGCTGTGGCCCTGGAGGTGCCTGGTGTGGGCCAATGGCCTGGGCCTGTGTCCCAGTCCCTCACCCCAGGGCCTCTGGTCTGCATGTGGACCCTCCAAGAGACGGAGGGGCGGGGGGGGGGCTTTGCAGCTCTTTAGAGACTGGGATTTAATAAGTTGAGATTTTTGGACTGAGAGGGTTTTCCTCAGGTTTCTCCTCTTTGCACCTATTCTTCTGAATGCAGAAAGAAAGTGATGCTGTTCAACCCAACGTCAGAGAAACGTATTGACATTTTGTGATTTTTTTCTGCAAAGTATCACAGTTGTGTTTTTCACGTGTTAAAGCCTTAAATCTTGTTTGTCACGAGTGACCGAGGTCCAGCAGTTTCCAGGTTTTTAGTAACATGTTGCTGGGCCGAGGCCGCCTCCTCTGGGCTGCTTGCGAGGCCTTTAGACGTGAGCGTGTGTTCAGACAGACCCTCAGCACTGGCTCTCTGGGACACAGAGGAGCGGACAAGGGCGGGGAGCAGGTGTTTTCTGTGCAGTTCAGGAGCCCCGGCCGATGGAATGTGCGGGACTGTCCGTCAATTTGAGCACCTTCCCTGTGCCAGACATTTGGGACCGTCCTGCCAGCCTAGGGGACGGAGGAGCATTGAGGAGGGGCTCTTAGGGCCCAGCGCTGGGCTTGGCAGGCGTGGGCAGCGTGCATGAGGGAGGGTGCTGCTCCCAGGAACAGGGAGGCCTGGGTGGTGGGGACGGGAGGCAGGTGCAGCACACCTGTGTGCAGACGCACCTGTGTGCACTTGCAGTTGGGAGGGGGCTGGGGAGGGCGGGACAGGCAGGTCTGACGTGCTTTTCAGGAGGAAGAGGTCGGCGGCGGGGGGTGGCCCCTGGCCCCTGGCCTGTCCCATGGGGACCTGAGGGAGTTGGCCTGGGAGGGTCCCCAGTGGAGGGAGGAGACACTGTAGGGTATGAGGGGCCTTTGCGGGGTACGTCTTTTCCCAGAAGGGACTGAGGCCAGGGGCCGCGTGGCAGAGCCCGTGGCTGGCTGGGCAGGGGTGCCGTGTGGGTCTTCCTGCAGAAAAGCCTCCGCTGGGGGCGAGGTGGCCTCTCTTTGCCCCGGAAAACCCAGGTCGTTTAGACCGTGGTCTGAAAACCTTGGCTGAGCATTTCGTGTACAGTGGGAGGCCAACTGCCGGGACCGCCGTGGGCGCTGAGTCAGGCTCCTGTGTTGCAGAGGTGACCACTGTGACAGTGGCCAACGTGGGTGCGTCCGCAGACAACGTCTTCACCACGTCGGTGGCGAATGCTGCCTCACTCTCGGGACACGTGCTGGTGAGCGCCCCTCGGGGCCCGAGCCTGCCGGTGCTGGCCTCCCGGGGAGGGAGGGGCAGACGCTCCTCTTCAGCCCCTGTCGCTCGCCTGCTCGCCTGGGCCTCGTCCGCCTGCGAGCAGAGCGCAGTCCTCCCCAGGGCGGGGGGGGGGGGGGGGGGGGCGGGGTGGCCGGGACACGCATGCTCTTAAGGGTCGCAGCGGGCGTGTGCCTGCGGCTGGCGCGAGAGGCTTCCACCGTGTCCCTCCTCCAGTCTGGTAGGACAGCCCTTCAGATCGGGGACAGCCTGAACACCGAGAAGGCCACGCTGATCGTCGTGCACACGGACGGCAGCATCGTGGAGACGGCAGGGCTGAAGGCGCCCTCTGCCCCTCTCACCCCAGGTACCGCCCCCCTGCCCCCGGCGTCTGGGGCAGAACAGCCCACAGTTGGTGGGGTGTGTTCTGGGATGGTCTTTCTTATTTCTTGGTGAACTTCAGGTATCCAGTGTTACTCAGCCGACGTCGAAACAGTAGCATTCCCCAGGCAAAGAAAGAGGTGCTGAGAGTTGAGAGCCCAGCTGCTGAGCTGGGGCGGAGCACCTGCTGAGAGAGCCATGCTCACTGTACTGCATTTTCCTGTTATTTTATCTTGTTACGTTTTATTTATTTATTTGCTTATTTTTATTTACTTTTTTTTAGGGTCACACCTGCGGCGCATGGAAGCTCCCAGGCTAGGGGTCCAATCGGAGCTGTAGCCGCCGGCCTACACCACGGCCACGGCAGTGCCAGATCCAAGCTGCATCTGTAACCTACACCACAGCTCACGGCAATGCCGGCTCCTGAAGCCACTGAGCGAGGCCAGGGATCGAACCCACATCCTCACGGGTACTAGCTGAGTTTGTTTCCACCGAGCCACGATGGGAACTCCTACTTTCCTGTTATTTCCTTTTCAAAACGCTTTCTCTGCTCAAGGCCCCCAGTCCCCTCCAACTCCTCTGGCTCCTGGCCAAGAGAAGGGTGGCACCAAGTACAACTGGGACCCGTCGGTGTATGACAGCGAGCTGCCCGTGCGCTGCCGAAACATCAGTGGCACCTTGTACAAGAGCAGGCTCGGCTCAGGTGGGCGCCTTCCCTGGGAACCCCTGGAGGAGGCGGCTGCACGGCCCAGCGCGCCGAGAAAAGGGGCCCTTGCGACACGCTGACCGTGGGGGAGGGGCAGGCTGGGCCCCGACCCGTAGCTCCCGGCTCGGCCTGGTGACCTGTGGGGCCGGGGTGCTGAGGTCCGCCTGGGTCACGGCCGAGCTTGTCGTGGCCTCAGGCCGTGGGCGGGTAGAAGCCCCGCCTGCTCCTGGGGCTGTGCCACTGGGGCCCCAAGAGGGCAGCCAAGACCACGAAGGCCGGTGGGCGCTCCCAGGTCTGTGGAGCATCTGAGGAGCCGGGGGGCAGGGGGCCTCGGCTGCGTGAGCTGGGACTCCAGCGGGGGCTCCGTCCTGCAGGAGGCCGGGGCCGCTGCATCAAGCAGGGTGAGAACTGGTACAGCCCCACGGAGTTTGAGGCCATGGCCGGGAGGGCCAGCAGCAAAGACTGGAAGAGAAGCATCCGCTACGCAGGGCGGCCGCTGCAGTGCCTCATCCAGGTACCCCGCCCGCCCTGTGATGCGCGGCTGGCTGCTTAACCTCTCTGTTCCTGATGTTCCGGTGGGACGCCAGGGTGTTTGCCCCCCGGGGGCGGGTGTGAGGAGTGGATGAAGCAACACGGTAGCCTCTGCTTGGGTGGGTGCGACTCCCGTTTATCTGTTTATTAACAGGAAATTTAATGGGAGTTTAAAACATGTACACCTGGAAGAGACCCGGAGACACTGAGTCCCTCTGCCCGCGACTGCGTTTTTGTTTGTTTTTTTTTTTTTTTGTCTTTTGTTGTTGTTGTTGTTGCTATTTCTTGGACCGCTCCCGCGGCATATGGAGGTTCCCAGGCTAGGGGTTGAATCGGAGCTGTAGCCACCGGCCTACGCCAGAGCCACAGCAACGCAGGATCCGAGCCGCGTCTGCAACCTACACCACAGCTCACGGCAACGCCGGATCGTTAACCCACTGAGCAAGGGCAGGGACCGAACCCACAACCTCATGGTTCCTAGTCGGATTCGTTAACCACTGCGCCACGACGGGAACTCCACGACTGCGTTTTTATTTACTTATTTATTTATGTCTTGTTTGCTTTTTAGGGTCGCACCTGCACCATATGGAGGTTCCCAGGCCAGGGGTCGAATCGGAGCTGTAGCCGCCGGCCTGCACCACAGCCCAGCAATGCGGGATCTGAGTCCTGTCTGTGACCTACTCCACAGCTCACGGCAGTGCCTGATGCTTAAGCCACAGAGCGAGGCCAGGGATGGAACCTGCGTCCTCATGGGTCATAGTCGGGCTCATCACCACTGAGCCGCGACAGGAACTCCATCTGCCCGTGACTTCTTAAAAGATACCCAACTTCCCTCTGCCTGAGCTCGCGCATGAGAGCAGAGGGCTCCTCGTTCCTGCTTCCCGCGCTGCTCTCTGTGTGTGGACTGTGGAGCCCTGCTCACACTCCTGGGCAGTGAGGGGCAGAGCCTACCAGTGGTGGCACATGTACAAGAGAAAAGGTTCTGGAAATGACAGGATTTTGTACTTGGTGAATCGGGGGAAACTGGTTGACATCTCCTGTCACTGACTCACACTTTGACCTATTTTGGTACTTTTTAAACTTCAGGATGGGATCCTGAACCCTCACGCTGCCTCCTGCACCTGTGCCGCCTGCTGTGATGACATGACCTTGGTGAGTGAGGGCTCGGGGAGCAGATGGTCGGCCGGTGGGCCCAAGCCTCGCCCCCCGGGGCTCCCGGGCCTGCGTGCTGCACCCCAGCTCCTCTGCGGGCTTAGCTTCTCCCTCGGATCCTGATTTTCAAGTGTTCTGTGGAGCCGTGTCCCAGGTGGGCCCCGGGGCTGCTCAGAGAACACCAAGGGGGCGCAAAGGCTGAGGAGGCCCAGATCGCCGTCTTAACCCAAAGCAGACACACTTGTGTTTTAAAATGGTGACAGCAGATGCCACCAGGGAACCGTTGTTCTGCGTTTCTCAACATCGTGTCACAAAAGGAGCTGCACTGGACTGACCTGTGGAGAGAGCTTTTAACACCTTTTGAAATATTTCCTTCTCGTGAATTCTTAACTATTTAAGAAGTGAATACTTTCGGAGTTCTCTTGAGGCAGGTTAAGGATCTGGTGTTGTCACTGCAGGGGCTACTGCTGTGGTGTGAGTTCGATCCCTGGCCTGGGACCTTCCCTGCACTGCGGGAGCGGCCAAAAACTGTGTTTGTGATTAATTTTGACGTGCACTTGCTGTGTCGCTTTCAGAGCGTGACACCGACTTGCGAATGACCTGCTCGTTCTCTTTGTCTCCCTTGTCGTTTGTAAGTGTCTTAAGAGTAACCAAAAGCTGCTTCATGAGATGTCATGGCGCGGTTTTGGTTGTTCTTCTGCGTGATCACTAGAAGATGCGGAGGAGAACTTAGGCGCGTGCCGGCGTGGGAAAACGGAGCGGTCCAGGCTGTTGCGGCCCTGTGCAGACCACGCACGTGGTTCTGGTAGAGCCACCAGCAGGGTATTTGCACGAGGACAAAATACTTTTGTTTTGTGTTTGCACTCCTGGCACGCGCAAGTTCCCAGGCCAGGGATCCCCGTGCCGTAGTGACAGCGCTGCCGGGGTGAAATACTTTTCCAGTTTGCTGGGGGCAGCTGAGGTGCAGTTCTCTGAGGTCCGGCAGGGACGAGGGCAGGGTCGGAGGGCAGGGACGAGGGCAGGGAGGGAGGCCTGCTCCACTGGGAAGCTCACGTACACGCCAGGGGCAGGACTCCTCAGGTGTCAACCCAGAAACACGTGGGGAGCGTGAGCCCCCGAGAGAAACCAGGGGAGAAGAGGCCTCGGACCCGAGGCCTCGCTGCAGTGAAGATGTGGGTTCTCCGGAGTGGCCTGTAGAGTCAGCGCCGTTCCCTCCAGGTCCCGGCAGGGTGTGGCAGGAACCGACAAGACTGGTTCTGAAGGTCACGTCCCAAGGCCAACGCGCTTTGAGGAAGAAGCCCACAGCGGGTAGGAGTGCAGCCCGGGACCTCATGCCGCGCTCGGGACCTGCACGTGTCGGTGGAGGGAGACCCGGCCTGTGAGGAGCAGAGCCCCTGCCCCACGGCCGCGCTCCAGCCTCCCTTCAGAGCGTCCCTTTACGCACAAGCGAGTTCACACTGGATCGTAGAGCCCGTTGGTCCAAAGCACAGAAGGAGCGTTTTCAGAAGAAAACACGGGAAAGCCTTGGGGCCCTGGGCTTGGGAACCTCGGATGTCTTAGACGGGAAACCAAAGGCACGATCCATGGGACGCAAACGCGCACCTCAGACCCCATCGGGTGTGAACTCGGCCTCCGCTTCAGGAACGACGGTGTGAGAGCTCCGAGGGCCCGCTCCCCGGAGAAAAAGCCGGCCCGGAAACAGGATGAAGGCCACCCCTGAGAGACTCGGGAGGCCGTCCCGGGGGCGCACGGCAGAAAGACACATTTATCCGGGAAAACCCGAGCCTGCCCTTCGAGCCGGGCCCTGTTCCTGCCTGCTTCCCGCCAGCTCGGCCCCAGGCCCCCCGAGCACAGGCCGGAAAGCCACCCTCCAGGAGGCCGGCCGAGAGGACCAGCACCGCTCCAGGGCTGATGGCCATGCGTGTGTTCCTGGTCCTGTCAGGGTGGCTCGTGGGGAGGAGGCTGGCAGGAGAGCAGCCATGCCCGCTGTGGGGAGCTGCCTCAGAGCTTCTCCTAAAAGCCACCCGGTAAGGGGCCTGCTGTGCCTGGTCAGCCAGGAGCAGTTTGAGCCCAGAGCAGCTTGAGAGGGTGGAGCGTTCGACTGGGAAGGAGAGGGGCCCGACAGCTGGCCTGGCAGCTTGACCACCGAGGCCGGAAGGCTGAGCGCCTGGGGCCGCCCTGGTGCCAGGAGTCCCGTAGGCGGGGTCATCTGAGCAGCCCCTGCACTAAGACGTCCCCTAAAATGCTCAGTTCCCATGGAAACTGGGAGACGGGAAGGTCACAGGAGGTGGGAACAGGCAGCAGACACTGCCCGTTGTGGGGCAGCAGAGGCTTCCACGTCCCATGTCCAGGGCACTGGAGGAAGGCGACCGAGGTCCCAGGGCCTTGGTCTGCAGCCAGTGCAGCACTGCCCAGCCCCGCGGCCCGCATGGCACAGCCCCAGGTCCGTCTGCTTGGCTCCTGGTGGGGCTTCTGGCCCCACGGGAGGGGGGGGGGTTGGGGGGGGTGCTGCGCTGTCTCCTCCTGGGGGGACCGACCCCTCCCTACCAGGGCCCCACCCTCACTTCACCTGTCACCGCTGGACTCCGAATACAGCCGCGGTGCTGGCCAGGGGCCCCAGGGGACACAGTTCAGCCCAGAGCAGAAGGGTGACAGCGGCATCTCATCAGGTGGAGAACTTGGGTGAAAAGAGGTGGCAGGGACGGACCGGGAGGCTCAGTGACTGGCAGTGGCACTGGCAGTGCGGGCTCACGGGCAGCGGGAGGGAGCTCCCCTCGAGCCGGAGCTCCCCTGACTTTCACGGTCCCCGCCCCGCGGCTCCTCCCGCGCGTGGGGCCGCGGGGCCGCCCTGCTCCCTGGTCCCCCCCTTTCTCCCTTGCTCCCATTTGCTCTGAAGTCCTAAAAATCTAGTGCGGGTGATGCACGTCCTTGTTTCGAAGGCCTGCTGTTCGGATGTTCTTTCTGAAAGTGGCTTTTCTGTCTTCTGGCGTTTGGGGCCGAAGGGAGGGAGGAGCTGGCGCCGCCCCGCCCGGCCGCGTCCCCGTGCCCTGCGCGCACCAGCTCACTTTGCTCTCCCCCCAGAGCGGACCTGTCAGGCTCTTCGTCCCCTACAAGCGGCGCAAGAAGGAGAGCGAGCTGCCCGCCACGCCGGTCAAGAAGGATGTCGCCAAGAGCATCACTCTGCTTCCGGCCGCCGCCGCCACCACCTGTGAGTGCCGGGGACGCTGCCCTCGTTAGGGGACCGCCCAGGGCCTGGGGTCTGGGTTTAAAGCAGGCGCTGCGGGGCCGCCGGCGTGATGCTCAGTGTGGCCCTGCCGGCGCCTCCCCGCCTGTTGGGGGCCAAGCTCAGCGCCCGGTGCAGCTCCTGGGTCCTGCCCACCCTCAGCACGACTTGGCGCTGCCGCCGCCCACCCGCCTGCCCGCTGGGGAGTCTGGGGCGCAGGTCAGGCAGCCGCCCTGGCACGGAGACCTCACGAGCTCCCTGTGCGCACAGCCGGTGCAGGTCTGGGAATGGGAATGAGAGGAACTGAGGACACGTCTGCTTGTTTTTATTTCATTAATTTTTTGCTTTTTAGGGCTGCACCTGTGGCACATGGAAATTCCTGGGCTAGGGTTCGAACCGGAGCTAGAGCTGCCAGCCTGCACCACAGCCACAGCAAGTTGGTATCTGAGCTGCGACCACCGCCTACACACACCACAGCTCATGGCAACATGGGATCCTCTTTAACCCACTCAGGCGAGGCCAGGGATCAAACCCGCAGCCTCGTAGATGCTAGTTGGGCTTGTTACCACTGAGCCACAATGGGAACTTCTGGAAACTTCTGCTTTTCAAACCACAAAAAGGGGGGAAAAGTTGGGAGAGCGGAGGGGCAGCAGCAGGGGAAGGTGTCTCTGAGTTAATCTGGTTGTTAGCGACTCTAGGCTGGAACTTTCTGCTCATGGAGCTGCCTCTCCGAGCGCCAGGCGGGTCGGCAGGAGGAGGTGGAGCCCCCAAAATGCTGGGGACACGGCTGCTTTTTACCTTCAGTTTTGATGGAAACCTGTTTCTTGATCCAAACCAGAGAGTCCCTCTCACGTCATGCTGAATTTTACGTGTTGCTTTCTGCCGAGACCCTGGACTCTCGTGCCTGCGCCTCAGGCAGGGTCGGGCGGTTGGGCGTGCGCTGTGTCCTCGCTCCGGCCCTGGCCCCTGCGTTTCCCTAATGTGAACTCGCTTCTGCTTTTCCAGTCACCGTGACCCCCTCAGGACAGATCACTACCTCGGGGGCGCTGACCTTTGACCGGGCGTCCACCGTGGAGGCCACCGCCGTCATCTCAGAGAGTCCAGCCCCGGGCGATGTCTTTGCAGGAGCCACAGGTGGGCTGTCTCGGTGCCTGGCGGGCAATGCGGCCGCAGGGTCCCCCCTGCAGCGCACCCCCAGTGCAGCTGGCCTGGAGCAGTGTGGACCCAGCAGGTCTGACTGTGGCTGGGGGTGGGGGCGCGGGGGACAGTCGGAGCCGCAGCGCTGAGGATGCCCAGAGAGCGCGTGGAAACCCCGCGTGTGCCCCGACTGCTCTAGCAGCCGCGTCCCGAGAGTGAGAGGGAGCCGTCGAAGTTAACGTTCGTGCCGTTTATTCCCTAGTGCAGCCTAAGGTCTCCTTTCAGCAGCCCAGCGTGTGTCTCTGGGGTGCGGCGTGATCACCACTGAGGTTATGCAGCTGCCCCGGGTCACAGGCTGTCTGTCCCTCTTCTCCTGACAGTGCAGGAAGCTGGTGTGCAGCCACCCTGCAGGGTGGGCCACCCGGAGCCTCACTACCCCGGGTATCAGGACAGCTGTCAGATCGCACCGTTTCCAGAGGCTGCGTTGCCAACATCTCACCCCAAAATAGGTCAGTGGAGGGACTCCGTGTGCGTGTGCCCCTGCCCTCAGGATCGCGTCTGGCGAAGGGCTTTCTGGGCGGAGTGGGCTGTGCTGGGCCCCTGCCCGTGTCTGTAAACCAGGTTTGTTGGACGCTGGCTGCTTGTTCCTCTGCAGCAAGAGGCTGCTTCTGCTGCAACCACAGGCTGCCCGCGTGGTGACCTGGGACCCGCAGAGCCTGACTGGACGCCGGCTCCTGGGAGGGTCCTCCGGCCGGCGGGCACTCATGTCGGGTGCAGGCACGTGTGCGAGGCTGTCCCGGGACACCGGTGGGGGGTGTGCACGCACACGCGTGGTCCAGCTCGCCCACGTGTGTCCCCACCCGAGGTTCCCTTCCCAGTGTCGTGACTTTCTTCTCCAGCTGAGAGGAGCCTGCCTCCCGCTGTCCCCACTCAGTCCCGCCTCCAGCCCCACGACCACAGACGTCCTGCAGGGTTTCTGCGTGAACAGAAGCGAAACCCGGAGATTTTAGTTCTTTCGTCCTGTTTCGCTTTTTTTTTTTTTTGCCCCGCTTGCGGCATGTGAAAGTTCCTGGGCGAGGAACCAAACCTGAGCCAATGCAATGATAATACTGGCTCCTTAACCCACTGAGCCACCAGGGAACTCCTGTCCGCTTTACTTTTTTTTTTTTTTTTTAACGGCCATGGCACGTGGAAGTTCCCAGGCCAGGGATTGAATCCCTGTGGCCTACACTGCAACTGCGGCCACGCCGGGTGCTTCAACCCACCGTGCCGGGCCGGGGATCAAACTCGCCTCTTTGCAGCAACCCAGCGACTGCAGTTAGAGCGTTAACCCACTGCACCCCTGTGTGAACTCCCCGTCTGGTTTAGTTTTGATGTGATTTAACTTGGAGCTCCCCTCTCTCTCTCACTGCCCCCCACTGGTTCTGTGTGAGCTCCGGGGTCACCCTGCCTGTGGCCTGGCCTGTCGCCCGTGGCCATCCAGCTGCCAGCCTTGGCAGGAGCGGGAAGGTGGAGCTGTGGGTGGAGGATGGCTCCACGCCCGGGGCGTCCTCGGGGCTCACGAGCCCTCCACACCCTCGTTCGGGGACAGTGGGAGCCGAGGGCCTTGCCTGACTCTGCTCTCCACACCCGCCAGTGCTGACCTCCCTGCCGGCTCTGGCCGTGCCGCCCTCCACGCCCCCCAAAGCCGTCTCTCCGAACGTGGTCGGCGGGCTGGAGGTGTCGGAGCAGCGGAGCTGGCTGTACCTGGAGGAGACGGTCAACTCCTTGCTGCACACGGCGCAGCAGCTGAAGACGCTGTTTGAACAAGCCAAGCAGGCCAGCTCCTACCGAGACGCCGCCGTGGCCCAGGCCAGAGCTCAGGCGGACGCCGAGCGGAAGGAGGTACCGTGCGCACAGCGGAACCCCGGGGCCGGGGCCGGGCTCCAGCGCCACTGCCGGCCGAGCGCCTGCAGTGCCTGCAGGGCACCCGCCGTCCCGGGAAGGGGGACCGGGAGACGCGGCCCAAAGGGAGAGTCTGGGCGGGGGCGGCTGCCGTCCCGCAGGTGTTCTGTCTTCTCCAGCGAGGTTGGCTTGTTTCAGAGGGAGAAGCCCTCGCTGCCCCGGCCCCTGGGTGCCACTCGCGCTGCCAGGCTGTCGTCCTCCCTCCGGCAGGTGCCTCGGTGGGTTGGAGGTGCGTCCTTGGAGCGGCTGTCAGGGCGGCCCCGTCCAGGAGCCTAGCTCTGTGCCTCCCTGGCCCCCGAGGCGTGGACCTGGGTGTTTCCCGTCCCCGAGGTGCCCCAGGTTCAGGAAGGTGGCGACCGGGAAGAGGGCGCCCTGTGGCCTGATTGCCCCGCCTCAGCCCGGGTCTGTGGTGGGCGCCGCCTCTGGCCACGCAGAGCTCCAGCTCCCCGGTGCCGGGCGCAGTGGCCCCTGGCGAGGCAGGAGCCCTTGCTGCTTCCCCAGGCTCACCCCACAGGGCTGCTCCGTCCTCGGTGCTGAGCCCGGGTCATCTTGGGTCTGTTTCTGTTCTTCCCTCCCGACTGTGGGCGCCCTGTTCTCCCCTTCACACCTGCTCACCTCTGATGCTCGTTGGACATTTGGTTTTTTTCACGGCAGAAGCTCTGGGTCCTGCTGGGCTGTCCCTGCCCTGAAAAGTGCTGGACCCGGTTCTCAGCAGCCGCGGAGGAGGGCGGGGCGGCCTTGGGTCCCTGAGTCCGACACAGCTGCAGGCCTGCGTCTGGGCAGCCGGGCTTTCCTCGGTGTCCCAGGAAAGGCCAGCGGTGGGTGCCCCTGACGGGCTGGGCTGCGGCCTCCTGCTCGGCGGATGCTCCTGTTGGCCCAGCCGCAGGTGCTGGCTGCCTGGGTGCCACATGGCCGGGACGGGGCAGGGGTCTGTGGCCGTCGTGTGCCGGCCGGGCCCTCTCCCTTGGTTTGCAGCCGTCCAGCAGCTCTAGCCTTAGCCCTCGGTCCGGGTGAGCGTAGCCTCTGCCCACAGCCTCTCGCTGGAGCTGCAGCTGCGCACACCCCGAGGGCCGGGGAGCCTGGTGGGAAGGCCACCTCGCCTGCCTCAGCCTTCCTCCCCGGGTCGAATCCCTCCCCCGCCGTTCCTGCCTCACCTGCCGAGGCTCTTCTGCTTTAGTTGCTTTCAAGCCTGCGAATCGTGGCTTTCGGTTCTGAGGCGACTGTCTGAGGGAGGGTCGGCCCTGCAGGCTGCCCTGTGGCTCCAGAGCAGCAGCTGCTCTCGCTGCCTCTTTGTGGTTGGAGGCGGGCACGGGGAGCAGAAGTGGCCTTGCACTGCGAGACCCCTTCGAAAGGAGTTTGGATGTCTGCATCTTTTGCCTTCGTAAGTGTTTTACCGGTCCTGTTTTTATTTTATCTTCCTTTATTTTGGCCGCACGAGAGGCATGGGGAACTTGCCAGGCCAGGGGTCAGACCCGTGCCACAGCAGTGACGACACCAGATCCTTAACCTGCTGCACCACCAGGGAACTCTACCGGTCCTGTTTTTAAAATACTTCGTCTTATCTGGCCTTTGCAGTTGTAACTACCGTCTCGGTCGTGTCCGTGAATTCACGGTCTTACGCGTTTCTGATCACGGACTCTAGAGAGACCTCTCGCACGCGCTCTGAGAGGGGATTGCCTGTCCTGTAAGACTCGCTTCGCAGTGAGCCCGGGCCAGCGCTGGCTCGCGCGCTCGGACAGCCGTCAGCACGTCTAATCCAGGGCACTTCCTCTCCCGAGAGGCTCCGGGCCCAGAGCCGCCACCGCCACCCCCAGCCCCAGCCTGCTTTCCGCTTCCGCGGCTTTGCCTGTTCTGGACGATTCTTGGCAGTGGAATCCCACAGCCGTGGTCTCCGGCGTCTGGGCTCATTCACTGAGCAGGAGGCTTGAGGGCGCACCCCCACGGTGGCACGTGTCAGAGTGTCGTCCTTTTTGTGACTGAGTAACGCGGACTGCAGCACATTCGGGTTTTGTTCAGCATTTGGTGGACCCTCGGGGGTCGTTTGCTGCTGTTTGGCTGCTGTGAACCACGCTCTGCACAGCCTGTGGTGTAGACATGTGTGTGTTCCTGGGAGCAGGGCGCTGGGCACTCGGTGGCTCCTGTTCCTGGGTGGCGGTGGCACCCCGCGTCCCCTGTCCCCCGACGTGTGTGGCGTTGAGGCTGCTGCGGGGCCTCACCAGCACCTGTCGTCCTCCCCGGGCAGGAGCCTCTGCCCCTGGAGGGTTGGCGCTGGGAGGCCGCTGGTCCCCGGACACCCGGGCAGGGCCGGGCATAGCTGCGGGGACCAGCGGAGGAGGGTGGAAGCCGTGTGGCTTCCAGTTTTACGTGTCCCTTCGCCCGGGGGTCTTTCTCTCCCAGAATGAAATTGTAAGTAAGTCAGGCGCGCGTCTTGATCTCTGAAAATTCTCAGATGGCGGAGGGGGTGGAAGGGAGTGTACATCCAGACCTCGCCGAGGCCCTGTTCGCCTTGTCCGGACGCACCTGCGCTCAGGCAGGGGTTTACTCTCACGGGAGCAGCTCGCAGCGCGTCGGGCCCATCGGTGCCTAAAAGGTCCGGGAGCCCCTGGCCGAGGGGAGGCCTCACCCCGCGAGGCCGGCCCCAACATCTCATCTGTCGTAGCTCGTGTTTCTAAGAAAGGCCACCTGGAGCCCTGTGGCCTTGTGGTCTGGCCTGGCGGCCGAGCACGAAGCCTGAGCCCCAGTTCCGTGTCCCGGTGGCTCCGTGTCCCGGCGGCTCTGCGTCCCGGCGGCTCTGCATCCCGGCGGCGTTGGAGCTTGCCCGCGCTCCGGAGCTCAGGGCTGCGCTGTGTTCTTGCTGCTTTGACTGTGAGCTGAACACGTGCCTGGAGGAGGCGGGCGGGCCCCAGGCGCCTGGTGGCAGCACTGGGTCTCAAGGCCCCTCCGGGCGACCTGGGGAGGTCATCCCCCGCCCGCTGGGCACTCACCCTCTAACGGGGCGAGGCCTCTGATCTCGGGACCGGTCAGGCCACAGCGCCTGGACCCCGGGTTCTTGGGAACTGGCCTCGAGCTGGGGCCATGACTTGTTGGGAAGTCTCCACCGGCTCTTCCGGGGGCTGCAGGGGCTTGGGGGGCTTGCGTGGTGTGCGAGTGGGGACCCACACCGTGTCCGGAAGCCCAGTGACAGCAGCGAGAAGCGGCCTGGGGGCCGGGCCGGAGCCTGGGGCGAGGGTGCCCATCCATGGAGAGCTTGCTGGGCGCGGTGGTCGCCAGGGTGAGGGCGCGTCCCGCCCAGAGTGATCGTCCCGTCGGAAGGGCACCCCCGAGGACCGTCCGGAAGAGCCCTTTTGGACCCATGGGGGACGTTGTCCCCGGAGCTGGGGGTCAGAGGGCACGGCAGACGGTGGTGAGGCCGTCGGGGAGGAGCCGGGCTGGAACCTTCGTCCGAGCCCCGTGGACCAGCGCTGCTGCCTGGACGTGGAGTTTCTTTCCCGAAGCCCCCTTTCGTGCAGCCGCAACGAGTACGGTGCACTCCTCAGGTGCGAGCCGGGGTCACGAGCCTGCTAACCGTGGGCCGTTTGCACCGTGCATGTCGTGAGCTCGGGAGGGAGCAAACAGGCCCGAGGGCCAGAGCCCTGCCGTCAGGGGAGGCAGCAGGCGGGAGCTGGCCTCCGGGCTGCGGGCATGGGTGTACTCGGGTCCCTGCTCCTCCAGATGGGGCCCTGTCTCAGCTCCGCCTTGGGTCCCCACTGTCCTCCTGACCCCTTTCCGGAGGGCAGCGGGGCTCGGGGGGTACAGCAGGGGGGCCCGGGCCACACCACAGACGCCTCCTCTCAGCAACGCAGGCGGCCTGGGAGCTGCGGCGAGGCCCCTGGCTTCTCGTTGGACCCGGGCTGGGCACGTCCATTGGGGGTGGTCCGAGGCCCCCAGGAAGAGCCTTTTCCCTGTCATCACTCTGCATGGGCGCACGGGGCCTCCTGGGCAGGAAGGGTTCTGGAACCCTCTGCGTGGGGTTTGGCTTCTGCACGCTGGTTGGCGCGTTGGTCGTCAGGACGGGCTCGCGTAGGTTTGATCCTTCGGGGGGTGACCTGCCCTTGTTTGGCTCACACTGTGCGTCTTCGGCGGCGGGAGCTCCCCGTAGGCGCCCGTGTCCCTCTGCCCACCCGCTCCCTGGCACCTCCCTCCTTTCTGCTGCCAGGAGACACTCCAGACCCATCCTGGGGACTCCCCGCCCCAGCCCCGGCCGTTCCTCTGGGGGGGCCTGGCTCCTTTACCAGACCGTGGTCTGGGAGCCCACATCTGGGCGCTCGGCTCTCCTGGCCTCTGGCCTCTCGGGAGACAGCCCGGGACATGGGGGTCCCCCCCAGTGTTAACGGATGCGCCCCCGAGCACTCCTGGGTGTGTCTACCTCCATCTGTACCTTACTGACCGGGGTTCCTGCTCACGTGTGGTTGAATGCCTTGCTCCGGCTTGTTTTGAGTTAAGGAACAAGTCTCCAAAAAAAAAAAAAAAATAAAGAGTTCCCATTGTGGCGCAGTGGAAACGAATCCAACTAGGAACCATGAGGTGCTCCGTGGGTTAAGGATCCCGCGCGGCTGTGGCTGAGGTGGAGGCCGGCGGCTACAGCTCCAATGGGACCCCCCTAGCCTGGGAACCTCCATATGCTGCGGGAGCAGCCCTAGAAAGACAAAAAGACAGAAAAAGAAAGAACGAAAGAAGTCTCCCGAGGGGTGCACGTGTTGGGAAGGCCAAGGCAGTGCAGTGTTTGCCACACAGGAGCGGCCCCGAGGTGCTTGCGCGGCGCAGGCTTCTGCCCGGTTGGGAGCTGCTTATTGAGTGCTTGTGGAATTCCAGGAGCCGCACACGCACGGAGGGTCCGGGAGAACATGCGTCCTCGGGCTCTTGGGGGACAGGCAGCGACACGGGGGACCTCCCTGAGTATGGGGCTGCTTCCCTGAGGACTTCCAAGCTATGTGGCAGGACCGGGGCTCCACCTGAAGCCTCGCCCGCAGCCCCGCCTCTGCTCCCGCCCACGATGCTGGGAGACCTGGGAAACCTCTGCTCTCCCTGGGGGAATCTCTCTGTGCAGTTGCAGGCTTGGTTTTTCTCCTTGAAGTATTTTGTCACATGAAGTCGAGGCAGGAGTCAAGCTAAACGGTCCCTCAGGCTCCACCGGAGACGCACGTGTCCTGCAGTGAGCGCCAGCAGGCGGAGGGGGTTACGGGTGGCAGGTGTGGGTCTGCGAAGTGCGACGAAAAAAGCCGGTGTTCAGAACAGAAACCAAGAAGCAGCTTTTGCTGCCTTGCACGCACACACAGCAAGAGCCGAGCCAGGAGTCGGCAGCGTTGCAGACAGGCGTGTCTGGTCACGCCCGGAGCCCTGACCCCGCACCACGCTGGGGCCTGGCCTGCGGCGGCGGGGCCCCTGGGCCTGCGACCATGGTCACAGCAGCCCACCTTTGTTAATGGTGCCACCGAGGTCACCGCGGGTGGGGAGACCGGCCGTGAGCCGTCCTCGGCTGCTGAAAGGGTGCACTGCAGGGGCTGGGCAGATGGCGGGGGCAGGCGGGGGGCTCACAGGCTGTAGTTGGGCGTCCAGCCGTGTGCCTCCAGGGCTCGGACGCCAACTCGCAGGAAACGCCACGACTGCAGTGGACCTTCCTGAGTCTGCTTTCTGGGCCTGCTTAGTGGAGGTGGAGTTCCTGGAAACTGGAGGAGGTGTGCACGTCCGGGGCGTCCGAAACGGTGTCTGTCTTTTCAGGGCTGAACCCGCGGCACATGGACGTTCCCAGGCTAGGGGTCAAATCGGAGCTGCAGCTGCCGGCCACAGCCACAGCAAGGCGGGATCTGAGCCGCGTCTGCGACCTACACCGCTGCTCACGGCAACACCAGATCCTTGACCCACTGAGCGAGGCCAGGGATCAGCCCCGCAACCTCATGGTTCCTAGCTGGGTTCGTTAACCGTGGAACCACAGCGGGAACTCCCAAAACCGTTTTCCGTCCTGAGCGCCAGCCCGGCCAGACAAGGGGCGGGTCTGCAGGGGACAGGCCAGCAGAGCCTGCCCTCCACGGCCCAGCGGCTGAGTGGCGCCCCCGCGACTGATGCCCTGCCCTCTCTTGCAGCAGTCCTGTGTCAACTGCGGCCGGGAGGCCCTGAGCGAGTGCACCGGCTGCCACAAGGTCAACTACTGCTCCACCTTCTGCCAGCGGAAGGTAGGCTCGCGCCCGCGCCCGCCTGGCCGTGGGGCTGCTTGGCCCTAAGTCCCCAGACGTCTCAGCCCCAGACCTCTGGGCCCAGATCCTGAAGGTCAGCAGGTTGCTCCCCTGCGTCGTTCTTTCCGTCGTGTGGCCTCTGCGTCTAAGGACAGTAAAGGGAGCATTCTCTGGAGCAGTGACCACTGGGTCAGGTCTCCGTGGCTTTCCCCACCCTGGTCAGAGGGAAGGGCCGGCAGTGAGGGGGTCCCAGGGCTGATTTTTCTCCCATTGAAACTTTCCACACACAAAGGAGGTGACCTGTCAGGTGGGTGGATGGTAACGAAGCTGCCTCTGTGTTGGAGCCACGTTTGCTAACACGGCTGGGGGCTGCCGCCCAGGGGCCTGTCCCTTGGCCGGGACGTGGGCAGGGAGGACCCCATGCCCAGGGTGTGTGGGTCGAGGCGCCGTGCTGCTCTGCGTCTGGGGTCCTGAGCGGCTCAGCACAGCGCGGAACGTGCGTCCACGTCTCACGGGACCTGCCTGCTGGCCGCGGAGGACGGGCAAGGGCCGAGGTCTTGCGCCTGGGCAGAGCCCTACCCCCGGGGCCTGGAGACCCTGGAGAGAGACTGCAGGTCTGCTTCTGCCTGGAGCTTCTGGCTGGGCTCAGCGCTGAGGAGGGGGCGCCCACAGTGGCCACTGCGTTCAGGGCCACTGCCAGGGGCGGCGGCCGGGGGACGGGCTCGCCCCGGCTCCTGACCCAAGAGAAGGCTCTTCCCCGACTCTGCACCATCGCAGGAAGAGTCCGGGTTCAGCTCTTTTTTCTTTCTGTTGTTTTTCTTTTGCTTTTTAGGGCCCCACCTGCAGCACATGGAGGTTCCCAGGCCAGGGGTTGAATCGGAGCTGCAGCTGCCAGCCTCCACCACAGCCACGGCCACGCCAGATCCTTAACCCACTGAGCGAGGCCAAAGATCAAACCCTAATGCTCAGGGAGACTGTGATGGGTTCTTAACTTGCTGAGCCACACTGGGAACTCCCTTTTTAGTTTTAATTTCCGACTAATTTCTTGATGGAATCGTTTTAGCCAGGTCACACTCGTCTGCATGCCAGCTGCAGTCTGGGGATCTGTCTGGTGAACTGGCCCGTTGAATTGCAGCTCCAACCGTGCGGACGAGAGTTCCGTTTGCTCCCTGGCTTGTGTGAGGTTTCTCCTCCGTTGATGTGCTGCCCTGATAAAAGCATAAGCTTTGTTTTATTTACAAAAACCGATGTGCGGTGAACTTGGAAAACCATAATTGAGGTTCCCAGGCTAGGGGTCGAGTCAGAGCTGCAGCCGCCGGCCCACCCCACAGCCGCAGCAGCATCAGATCCAGGCCGCATCCGCGACCCACATCAAGCTCAGGGCCACGCCAGATCTTAACCCACTGAGCGAGGCCAGGGACTGAACTTGCGTCCTCGCGGAGGCTAGTTGGGTTTGTTAACCACTGAGCCACGACAGGGACTCCCCCCAGTTTCTTATAATGAGCGTAATGTGAGCAGTGACCTCACGGCCTGCCCCCCGCACGGCCCCCGAGCTCTCCGGGAGGAAGTAGTGGCGCCCGCCTTGGTACCAGTCAGCCGAGGACCATGGATTGTTTTGGCTTCTGACTTGCAGGCTTTATTTTCTTTCCAGATGCCACACGAGGGGGCGCGCGCGTGTGTGTGTGTGTGCGCGCGTGTGCGTGTGTGTGCGCGCGCGTGTGTGTGTTACACCGTCATCAACGGGAATTTACATGCCATACAATCCACTCATTTTAAGGGTACATGTCCGTGATCTTTAGCAAGTTTGCAGTCGTGCACACATCACACTCGTTCAGCTTTACAACCGTCCGTCTCCCCAGAAAGACGCCCCAGGCCCAGGCCCAGCCCCGGTCAGCCACACGTCCGCTTTCGCCGGGTGGACCCTCGCCTTTTCCAGAGGTCTCTTGTCCAAGGGGTCGTGGGACGTGGCCGCCCCCGTCTGGCTTTTGATCAGCATGTGTTCGGGGTTCGTCCCCGCGGGTCCCGTGTCCGTGGCGGGCTGGCCTCTTCTGGTTCCGCCTCCAGCTGACGGACACGGAGTGGTTCTGCTGTGCGACTGAGCTGAGCGTCTGAGCCGGTTCTGGGCTGGACCTGGGCCTCCCGTCTTGGCCACGTCCTCACATGCGTGTGCTGAGCCGAGTGGTGAATTTACGGGGAACTTTATTGAGAAAGGCCCCAACTTTCCCAGAGCGCCTGCACGTCCCCTGCCGCAGAGCTTGTCCTTCTGCTCACGCCCTCCGCGGCGTCCAGGGCGTCGCCCTGCTGACCGGTGACACTGAGTCTGTGAGCTCAGCAGGCGGCTTCTGGAGGCAGACGTCTGCTCAGATCTTTCGCCCGTTTTTAACTAGGATTGTTTCTGTCCTTGTTGAGAGTGAGATTTCTGTGTATGTTCTGGATACAAGTCCTTTGAAAGACACGTGATATGCCAGTATTTTCTCCCAGTCTGCAACTACTCCGTTTCTTTCTTTCTTTCTTTTTTTTTTTTTTTTTTTTGCATTTTAGGGCCACACCCACAACTTATGGCCTATGGAGGTTCCCAGGCCAGGGGTCGAATCGGAGCTGCAGCTGCTGGCCTGCCCCACAGCCGCAGCAACACCAGGTCCGAGCCGCATCTACCACCTACACCACTGCTCGCGGCAACGCGGGATCCTTAACCCACGGAGCGAGGCCAGGGATCAATCCTACGTCCTCATGGATACTAGTTGGATTTTTAACTCTCTGAGCCACAACGGGACCTCCTTGGATTTACTTTTCTGTGTGCCGAGAAACTGTGGACCTGATCCCAGCACTGGTGAAATACTGTAGATTTACGTAGTCTATTTCCAGGTTATCTTAAAATTAACAATTTATTCTTTTGAGTCTACAAATAACAAATACCGGAAAGGGTGTGGAGAAAAAAGAGCCCTCCTACTCTGCTGGTGGGCATGTAAATTGGTGCAGCCACAGTGGAGAACAGTATGGAGGTTCCTTTTAAAACTGAAAGTAGGAGTTCCCATCGTGGCTCAGCAGAAACAAATGTGGCTGAAATGTGCTGGGGCTGTGGTGCAGGCCGGTGGCTGCAGCTCTGATTTGACCCCTCGCCTGGGAGCCTCCATATGCCACAGGTGCAGCCCTAAAAAGACAACGAAGACAAAAAAAAAAAAAAAACACCCTAAAAATAGAGCTACCATGTGATCCAGCAATCCCACGGCTGGGCGTATATGTGGACAAAACTATAATTCAAGAAAGATACCTGCACCCCAATGTCCATTGCAGCATATTCACAATAGCCAAGACACGGAAACACCCCAAATGTCCATGGACACAGGAATGGATAAAAACATGGTACCTACATGCAATGGAATACTACTGAGCCGTTAAAAAAGCGAAACAGATGCCGTTTGTGGCAACATGGAGGGACCCAGAGGTTGTCAAGCAGGATGCAGTCAGTGCAAGATAAATACCCTGTGAGATCACTGTCGTGTGAAATCTTACAAAAGTGATACAGATGAACTCACTCACTCACAGACACAGACTCGCAGACGTAGAAAACACGCGCTCACCAGAGGGGAGAGGGAGGGCTACGTTAGGAGCGGGGGTTGGCCGGTGTAACGTGTTGCATGAGGAATCCACAGACAGCAAGGTCCCGCCTGCGCCCAGCACAGAGGGCTCCGTTCAGCATCCCGTAAGGAACACAGCAGGAGGATACGCCTATCGCCGGCTCTCTCTGCTGTCCCCCCGGAACTGATGCAGCGCCACCCGCCAGCCGTGCTTCAGTGAAAGGCAACAGCTTCTTCCTTTGACGTGAGGCAGACCTCGTTCGATTGCCCTCCCGGGTGCTGCATTTCTGCAGTGAAGGCGCCAGCCGCGCGGTCGGGCGCTGGTCAGCACTTCCAGGATAGGGCGTGTCCACCCCGATCGACCACCGCGTAGGGGAGACGTACCTCTCGGGGCCCCGGAAACCTAAAATCCTGGGTGCCTCGCTTTCTTGCTGTGTGCACCTTATTCTGGAACCAAACCTAGGGTCTCCGAGGTATGCCTGTAACAATTTCAAAATTCAGTTTTTATTACAAAAATAAGGCACCCTTACTGCAGAAAATTTAGAAAACAGGACAGCAGGAAGATGAGCAGCTGGAATTCTGCCATCCAGGAAATCACCGCTGGTGTTTCTCTCCTTCCGTGTGTGTGTGTGTGTGTGTGTGTGTGAGAGAGAGAGAGAGAGAGAGGTTTGTTCACGTCCTGTCCTTTTTTTGCCAAGCCCAAACCCTCACCTCGCCATGAGTCTAGGGGTACGAGTCTCACCACCAGCATCAGGCCTGCGGAGCCCTGGTCCAGGCCAAACTCGGCTCCTTGTCCCACCTGCCTGACACGGGGCCTGGGCTCTGGGATGAGCGGAACAGGTGGCTGAAGTCCTGGCGGCAGGCAGTGGAGCCCAGGAGGCCCCCAGGCCCGGCCCCCTGGCCGAGCCCTCAGACGCTCCCCCTGCCTCCGTTCCAGTGGCCTTGGTGGCCGAGCGCATCACTGGGCCGTGGGGCGTGGACATCCTCCTGCCCTGCCTGGGGCCAGCAGCCCCGCTGTGCACGCAGGGCTGGCTCCGGCTCGGTGTCTTCACTTCGCTCGGGCGATTGCAACGGCGGCGGGATCAGACACCCCTGTCTCTGCAGCTGTGATCACGCGTGTTGGGACCCCCGAGAGGCGACGGCCGCATCGCAGCGTGGACGCGCGTCGGGGCGCGTGGCCTGTGGGGCTGGAGCGGCCCACGGCGTGGGGGCTGGGGGGTCCGAGCCTCACTCCCGGCCGGGGCCTTCTCGCTCCAAGCCGTTAACGGGGGCCTGTCCTTCCTTTCAGGACTGGAAGGACCACCAGCACATGTGTGGTCAGTCAGCAGCCGTGACCGTCCAGGGGGACGAAGTCCATGTCGCTGAGGGTGTGATTGAGAAGGTCACGGTGTGAGGGCCCCGCAGCGCCGCCAGCCTGGTGCGGGAGGCCCCTGGTGGACAGGGGACGCCGAGGACAAGCGGAGGAGACTTGCTGGCCAAGTTACTAGCGGGCGGATCTCGAGCGACCGCGCCCTGAGAAGGGGCGCCGGCCTTGGTGGCGGCGGCGGCCCCGCCAGGCCCTCGGCGGCCGCTCACGGTGCTTTTTTTTAACCCTCGGATCGTGAGCGTCTGCCCTTCCCCGCGGCTGTGTCGTGTTCTGTAACACGCGTGTACATATGTGTGTCCGCCAATAAAGCTGACGCCTCTGCCCCAGTGGAAGGGCCACTCCAGCCCCGACTTCCCGGACGCCCAGGCTGGGGCCTGGCTCGGTTTCATGCTGTTGGGAAGTGGGGCGCGAGCGGGCCCTGCCCTCTGTCCCGTCCAGTGTCTGGGGGGACGCGGCGTCTGGACCTGCTGCCTCCGTGGCCGGCGTGGAGTGGAACCTGAAACAAGCTCCAGCACCCCCCCCCCCCGCCCTTCAGCGCAGGGCACACCCGAGGCCCCTGGGGCCCCTCCCTCCCTGCCTGCCCTGCTGGCCTGGGCTGGGCCCCCTCCCCGCCCCTCCTCACCCCCTGCCCGGCCTGGGTTCCCACGAAGCCCCGGGCCTGCGGAGGCCACCCTTTGTGCCGAGCAGGCGTGGGCGCCCCACGGGCGGCCAGCACAGCTGCCTCCAGGCTGCTTCGCAGACGTTGACCCTGACAATGGTGTCGCCATGTGCACACTGCCACCGGCCCTGCACGTCAGAGCGCCTACTTCAGAAAGTTCTTCTGAGTCCGTCGCACAGACTCGCCTTTTGGGACTTGGGCTCTGGGGTGAGCCGAGTGGGTGGCTGAAGTCTTGACGGCCGGGGGCGCAGAGCCCAGGAGGCTCCCAGTCCTGGCTCCCAGGTGGGGGCGGGGGCGGGCCCTGCCCCCCAGAAGCTCCCTCTGCTTCCCATCCAGGGGCCTTGGTGGACTAAGCGGGTGACTGGGGTCTTATTCTATTTCCTGTAACAAGCGCGCGTGAAGCCACTGCCAACCTGGCCTCCGTCCCATCTTCCTGCCTCACCAGAGGGGACCAGGCCCTGCCGGGTGGGGTTTGCACAGCAGCCTCAGCAGAAGGGAGTGGGAGGAGTCCCCCCAACCTGGAAAATGCTAAAGTGGCAGCTCAGGTGCCCGTGCGGCCTCCCGCCGGCAGCCAGCTCGTGGCGGCGGCCTCGGGACCAGGCCCTGCGGGAGCCGTCCCAGGGCTGGAGGGCAGCTCTCTCCCTTTTGTTTTTTTATCATTTTATTTTCAAGTTTTCTGGCTGCCCCCACGGCATATGGACGTTCCCAGGCCAGGGAGTGAATCCTTTAACCCAGTGCACTGGACCAGGGACGGAACCTGAGCCCCGCACTGACCTGAGCCATGCAGTCGGATTCTTAACCCACTGCCCCCGGGTGGGAGCCCTGTCTCCCCTTTTCTTTACAATAGAAGCCTGGGGACCATACATGTTGGGGGGCCGCATTTCTCAGCCTGTGACGCTGTCCCTAGTCACCCTGGACGTCAGGCAGCTTCTGGAAGTTGCTGTCGAGGGTGTGTCAGTGTCCTCAGTTCTGCGTCAGCACTTCTGGTGGCCTCTCCTGCTGGACACAGCCTCGGGGCACAGGCAGGGGCCGGTTTCTGTCAGCTGGCATGGTGTGGCTGTCAAGGCGCGGAGATCCTCTGAGCTGTAGGCCGTGGTGACCCTGGCATTGGTGGGCCCAGCCGTGTGCTGGGCAGTCAGTACCCTGGGGACCTGCACCTGTTCCTCCACCTTGTCTCTGCCTTGGGGCCGTAGGAGTCTGTCCACAGGGCCAGAAGGGGCGGGGTGGGGCCATCAGCAGGTCCCAGGCCAGAGGAGGGGCACCCACTGGCCTGGCCCTACCTCCTGGAGCACAGTCAGTTCTTAGAACAGAGAACAGAGGTGAGAACAGGTGTGTGGGGGGCGCGGCCTTGCCCCACGAAGACCACTGTGGGGCGTGGGCAGAGCAGCAGGCGCTGCAGTGGGCGGGCGGGCATGCTGCTAGTTGAGATCGTTTCGGCAGCAGCAGAAGCCAGCTCTGACTGCCTGGCGAGACCATGGCAGGCACGTGGGGCAAGCATCAGAGATGGGCAACAGGGCGTGGGTGTGGTGCGTGGACCTGAGACACACAGGCCAGCGGCCAAGTCGGGGCCCCTTGCTGTAATGGTGGCTCAGCTTTGGGGCAGGTGTCTTGCCTGGGCGAGGCTGCGCCATCTGGGGCTCCTCCCTGGGTACAGGGACCCCTCCCTGGGGGATGCCCAGGATGTCTGCTGCAGCCGTCCTCACACTTCACTGGCGAGAAGGTGCTGGACGCTGAAGCAGCCACCAGAGCCAGGGTGCCCTCCCCTCACCCCCACTCCATGTCCGACCCTGTGGGGTTCAGAGACACGGCACCCTCATCAGCCCCCCTGCCCATCAGTGCTCGGCTCCCCTGAGGTCAAGTCTCCCCCAGGGCAGTAGGGACAAGCTGGTCCTGGGGGTGTTCAGAGGAGGCTTCTGGGAGGAGGCGGCAGCTGAGAATCTGAGCAGGAGAGGGTGGCCACCCAGAGCTGGGAAGGGGCCGCCTCTCTCTCCGGGTCGGGCCTGATGCCGTGGCCCTCACTGCCCACAGTTTCTCCTGTTCAGAGCAGAACCGAGCACCTGGCAGCGGCTGTCCCCGTCCTCCTCACAGCATCCCACAGGAACACCCAGCCACGGCGCTGGGAGCAGTGGGCCGAGGCTGGAAGGAGTCCAGGTGGGGCCGTGTCTGAATGGGCTCGGGAGGCATGCTGGGCAGGCTGGCTTCTCCCTGCTCTCGCCCTGGGCCTGGCCGTGGGGCAGAGGGTGGCTGAGGGCCTGTGAGCCTCTGCTCAGCCCTCCCTGAAGGGAGGTGGCTCCACGAGCCCGTTCATCTGTCTGGCACCAGGCCAAACGTGGTGAGGCCCGGAGCTGGCAGGGAGCTCTGCTCTGACCTTGAGGCAGCGGCCAGAGCGGTGGGCAGGGCGGGGTGGGGAGGCTGCTGCCTTCGAGCTCCCGGGTGGGGGTGGGTTGCCCCTGGCCCGCGCGGGGGCTACCAAGCTGTTAGAAGAGGGTGTGAGTGCTGGCACAGCCGGCCTGGCAGGGGCTGCTCAGGTCCCCCACGGAGGCTTCTCCTGGGGCAGAGCTGCCCACACCTCCCTGCAGCCGGCGCAGGGGCCCAGCCCAGCAGGGACCCGGGCTTCCTTCCAAGGAGGGCGGCTGGGGGTCAGGAGGGGCCCCCCCCTTGCCCCCTGCCCCACCGCCAGGAGGCTTCCCAGCCGGGTGTTTGGCATCCCTTTAATGACTCTTGCAGAACCTCAGGCCACGAGCGGGGTCCAGACCAAGGGTGGGCTCAGCAGCAGAGGCGCAGAGCCTTGCGGAAAACAGAGCGGAACTCGGCGTTGAAGGCGGTGTAGATGACGGGGTTCAGGGCGCTGTTGACATAGCCCAGCCAGGTGACCGCGCTGACCAGCCGCGGGGGCACGGCGCACGTGGGACACAGCGCCCGGGTGATGTGCACGACAAAGAAGGGCGTCCAGCACAGCAGGAAGGCCCCTGGGGGCGGCGGGGCGGGGGCGGTGGGGGGTGCTGCGTGAGCGGGTCCCTGCCACGCCCCCCCCCCCCCCTCAGCGCCGCCTGCCACCCTGGGCGCTGCCGCGTTCCCTCCGCCCGCTGCCCCGGGCTGGTACCCACCAACCACCACCGGCAGCACCCTCATAGCTTTGCGCTCGCGGCCGGTGATCTTGGCGCGTCTCCTGCGGGCCTGCAGCGGGGCTTCGGCGGCTACAGCGGCGTCGAGGGGCGGAGGGGCATCGGGGGGCGGGCGGGTGTCGGGGGCCGGCGGGATGGCGTCGGGGGGTGGGGTGGTGTCGGGGGCCAGGATGGCGTCGGGCGGCGGCGGGCCAGGGCCGCTGGGCCGGCGGGGCGCACGGCCGTGCAGCTTGGCGCGGCGGGCGGCCTCCCAGCGCCGCAGGCCCCGGAACGTAGCCCAGTAGAGCAGCAGCATGAGTGGGCAGGGCAGGAAGAAGGAGCACACGGACGAGTAGACCACGTAGTCGCGGTTCTCCAGGCGGCACACGGCGGGATCGCGGCCGCGCGCATCGTTGAGGCCGCAGAGCACCGGCGCCGCCACCGCCGCCGACAGCAGCCACGTGGCGCCGATGAGCAGCAGCTGACGGCGGCTCTGGCGGTTGTAGTGCAGGGGCACGGCCACTGCCACGAACCTGCGGGGAGGGCGGGGAGGGCAGCGGTGGCGCGCAGGGCGGGGCGGCGGGGGCGGCGGGGGCGGCTTACCTGTCCACGCTGATGGCGCACAGGTTGAAGATGGAGGCGGTGCACAGCATGACGTCCATGGCCATGAGCGCGTCGCAGAGACCCGGGCTCAGCAGCCACACGCCGCCGTGCACCTGCGCCGCAGGGAGGGCCCCGGGTCCTCAGCAGGGCTGAGGGCTGACCTTCCCCCCAGCCGGCCACCGCCAGAGCTGTTTTTCCGACCCGCCCTGTTCGGGGGGAGCAGGGCCAGGGGAAGGGGAGTGGGGCAGCTGGGCACCGTCACAGGCCTGGGTAAGCCTCCCGCTCAAGTTGGGTGCCAAGAGACGCCCCCCATTCCTTTCCGTTAGAACTGAGGAAGGCCGGGGAGGGGGACCCCGGGGGCACAGTCACCTGAGGACCGTGATCTCTCAGGACGTGAGGCCCGGGTCCCCTCCCCGAGCAGGTGGGGAGGCTACTGCCCTGGAGCGCTTGCCCAGCACTCCTATCCCCCACCCCGCCCGGCAGTCGGCCTGTGGGCTGAAACTGTCGCTGCTCCGGGATTCTGAACACAAGCACCCACATCACTGACACAGAGCCTGAGTCCTGAGCACTGCCCAGCGCTCCCACCAAGGACAAAGGAGCAGGCAGCCGCCCCCCTTCTAAATCCCCTCCTGCTGATTTGGGACGATTAGGAGCTTAAGAGCCTTCACAGTGACGTCTGCCGGTGGTGGCTCCGGGGGAGCGGCAGGTCATGAACGTCCTTGTCCTGTTAGCCTCTGGCCCAGCCCTGCCCCGACTCACCGGGTCCACCTTAGAAAAGCCAAGCCTCCCCTCCCCCACAGCCCAGGACACTGTGTCCCCAACTCTGCCCTAAGCAGCTTTTCTCTGCCCAAACCAGAGTGGACATGGCTGGCAACAGGGGGGACCCACCCAAGGGCTGGACCTGACCTGGGGTTTTGGCAGGGGCTCTGGATCCCACACCTGCCCCTTCCCTTGGATTCGCTGCCAGGCCTGGGTCCCCCTCCCTCCAAATGTGCCCAGTGCCCTGCAGCTCCCGGCAGCTGAGCCTCTCCTGCTGAGGGTGGAGTCTGCTGAGTGAAGGTCTCCTTCCCTGGGGCTTGCTGATGTGTGCGTGCATGTGGTCTGGCGAGTACCGCTGGGGTGGGGGGAGAAGAACCAGCTCGGGGTGGGGGGCGCTGGACTGCCAGAGTCGCCAGCTTCGGGGGTTTCTGTTTTGAAGGACAGAAGCATCCCTTGGGTGGTGGACACCAAGACAGAGAGGGAGAAGAGAGAGACAGACAGCAAAGCAGGCAGATGGACAGCGAGACAGGGGAGGGAGCGGAGTTCGGAGGAGACGGCGGCTCCAGTTGTTCTGTGACCAGGCTCAGCGCCCAGGTCCAGGTTCCTGAGAAGCCAAGCGGCAGAGTCACGCTGGGTCTTCGATATGGCCCAGGACAGGGGACAAGGAGCAGGTGAGGGGTGTGCGTGGGGATGCCGCGGGCTCACCTCGGAATAGACGAAGAGAGGCAGCACAAGCAGGGCGAGTAGGAGGTCGGCCGCCGCCAGGCTCACGATGAAGTAGTTGGTGGGCGTCTGCAGGGCGCGCTCGGCCGCCACGCTCACGCACACGAGTGAGTTCCCCGCGAGCACCGCGCCGATGAGCAGCACGCCCCCCGCCAGCGCCGCCGCTGCCCCGGGGTCCCCTGCGCCGCCGCCTGTCGCCGGCCCGCGCCCCGCCAGCAGCCCGTCGGCGTCCGCGACGCTGCGGTTCCCCATGGCGCCCGGCCCCACGCGCCCCGGCGGGCGCTCAGCACCAGGGACAGAGCCCGGGTCGCGACCCGGGAGCCCCGCCCCTGGGGCAGGCCCAGCCTAGCGCTAGTCCCGCCCGGCCCCGCCCGGCTTGGTGGACCCCGGGGGCCCCAAGTTGCGCCGTCTCCGCTCTTCTTGGACTCCTGCGGTCCGAGAGCCGGGCGGATGGACAGATGCAACAGCCCCGCGAGATCCGTGTTAAGCGAGTTGATTGGCACGGGCGGCCCGGGGCATCGCTCTGCGCCGCGCAGGGTTGGCGAGCGACGGGCGGCTCTGCGCCCCGAGAAACGGACGGGGACGGAAGGCCGGCCGGATCTTCCCTGGAGACTCGCGGGCACCCACGCCAGCGCCATCCTGCGCGGCCCCAGAGGACCCACCCTCCCCCGGGTCCCTTCTTGGAGCCAAGCTGGCGTCCCCTCCCCAAGGTCGCTCCTGGTGTCCGTCCAGGCGACGGTGGAGCCACTTCCCACTCCGTCCCCTTTACGCGACTGGGGAGAAATTCTTTTCAGGCCGCTTCCACCTCAGTGGTGCTCCCCCTTCCACCCTCGACACCCAACAGGACCCTACTTCTTTTTTTTTTTTTTTGTCTTTTTGCTATTTCTTGGGCCGCTCCCGCGGCATATGGAGGTTCCCAGGCTAGGGGTCTAATCGGAGCTGTAGCCACAGGCCTACGCCAGAGCCACAGCAACTCGGGATCCGAGCCGCGTCTGCAACCTACACCACAGCTCACGGCAACGCCGGATCGTTAACCCACTGAGCAAGGGCAGGGACCGAACCCGCAACCTCATGGTTCCTAGTCGGATTCGTTAACCACTGCGCCACGATGGGAACTCCAGGACCCTACTTTTTGACGTCCGCAGCAGTGATTGCACACCCTAATCCAGCTGCCCTAATCCACCAGTCTGGACCACACTCAGTCACCCGCCACCACATCTGCTGCCTGAGCCTTCATCCTCTACCCGCAGCGGAGTCGTCAACCCCAGTCCCTGTGCCGTCACCTCCCAGCCTGTGCCCCCGGGCTGTTGGCTCTTCTGAGCCTGAAAAGGCCCAAACCGGAGGAAAGGCCATGATAAAAACCCAGCAGTAGCTGGAATTCTGCATGGTTTTTCTTTTTCTTTTTAGGGCTGTACCGGCAGCACATAGAGTTTCCCAGGGTTAAGGTCAAATCAGAGCTGCAGCTGCCGGCCTACACCACAGCCACAGAACGCCGGATCCGAGCCTCGGACAGCTCATGGCAACGCCAGGTCCTTAGCCCACTGAGCAAGGCCAGAGACGGAACCCGCGGCCTCATGGATGCTTGTTGGGTTCGGGAACCGTTGAGCCATGACTGGAATGCCTGCTTTGCTTTGCTTTTTGACAGCCTCCACGGCACATGGAAGTTTCCAGGCCAGGGATCTAATTCGAGCGGGAGCTGTGACTTTCGCCAGAGCTGCAGAAATGCGGGATCCTTACCCCACTGCCCTGGGCTGGGGATTGCCCCGGAGCCTCCGTGGAGACCAGCTGGAGCATCAGCCCACTGCGCCACAGCGGGAACTCCCCTGCTCTTTAGACAAGTTCTGTCTGAGTCACTTATTCTCCACAGAGAAAGGCCCCAAGGGAGAACCTTCTCCAGCTGCAGCGCCTCCTCCTACAAACCCGCCAGTCCGGGGCTTCTCCGGAGAACTGGGGGTGGTCCTCCCTCCCCCCATGGCAGAGCCTATGTGCCCATTGCCCTCCACCTGCCAACGCAGGACTGCAGGAGCAGGACGGGCTGTGGGTGCAGCTAAGACTGCACTGCACCCACGGGACACAGGGAGTCGGCCCAGACCATCCTCTCTCAGATTATAAAAGCACCCAATTTCCTTGTTTTCGTGCAACGAAAATGTACAGCAAGTTTTCTTTAAGGACTTTTACTATGACCTGGAGCCCGTCACTAAAAGGGCCAAGAAGCGGCTGCAGTTGTCACTCACGGGCCATCTGACGCACGTTTCTTTGTGACGCCTCCAGTAATCCCTCCAATAATCAGGGATGTGGAGCATGTTGTCATGTGCTTGTTGGCCATCTGTACGTCTTCCTTGGAGACATGTTTATTCAGGTCTTTTGCCCATTTTTCCATTGGGTTGTTGGCTTTTTTGCTGTGGAGTTGTATACGTTGCTTGTATATTCTAGAGATGAAGCCCTTGTCCGTTGCATCATTTGACACTATTTTCTCCTGTTCTGTAAGTTGTCTTTTTGTTTGCTTGTTTGTTTGTTTTTTTGGTTTCCTTTGCTGTGCAAAAGTGTGTCAGTTTCATGAGGTCCCATTGGTTTATTTTTGCTTTTATTTCTGCTGCTTTGGGAGACCGACCTGAGAAAATGTTTGTAAGGTTGGTGTCAGAGATTGTCTTGCCTCTGTTCTCTTTGAGGAGTTTGATGGTGTCTTGTCTTATACGTAAGTCTTTAAGCCAATGCGAGTTTATTTTTGTGCCTGGTGTGAGGGTGTGTTTTAGTGTCATTGCTTTGCATGCAGCTGTCCAGGTTTCCCAGCCATTCTTGCTGAATAGACTTTCTTTTTCCCATTTCATGTTCTTGTCTCCTTTGTCAAAGATTAATTGACCATAGGTGTCTGGGTTCTCTCTTCTGTTCCATTGGTCTGTCTGTCTGTTCTGGTACCAGTACCACACGTTTTGATGACTGTGGCTTTGTAATATTGCTTGAAGTCGGAAAGAGCTATGCCTTTCTGCTTGTTTTTTTTTTTGTTGTTGTTGTTGTTGTTGTTTTTAATTTTTTTTTAAATTTTTTAATTTTCCCACTGTACAGCAAGGGGGTCAGGTTATCCTTACATGTATACATTACAATTACATTTTTCCCCCCACCCTTTGTTCTGTTGCAACATGAGTATCTAGACAAAGTTCTCAATGCTACTCAGCAGGATCTCCTTGTAAATCTATTCTAAATTGTGTCTGATAAGCCCAAGCTCCCAATCCCTCCCACTCCCTCCCCCTCCCATCGGGCAGCCACAAGTCTCTTCTCCAAGTCCATGATTTTCTTTTCTGAGGAGATGTTCATTTGTGCTGGATATTAGATTCCCGTTATAAGTGATATCATATGGTATTTGTCTTTGTCTTTCTGGCTCATTTCACTCAGTATGAGATTCTCTAGTTCCATCCATGTTGCTGCAAATGGCATGATGTCATCCTTTTTTATGGCTGAGTAGTATTCCATTGTGTATATATACCACATCTTCCGAATCCAATCCTCTGTCGATGGACATTTGGGTTGTTTCCATGTCCTGGCTATTGTGAATAGTGCTGCAATGAACATGCGGGTGCACGTGTCTCTTTTAAGTAGAGTTTTGTCCGGATAGATGCCCAAGAGTGGGTTTGCGGGGTCATGTGGAAGTTCTATGTATAGATTTCTAAGGTATCTCCAAACTGTTCTCCATAGTGGCTGTACCAGTTTACATTCCCACCAACAGTGCAGGAGGGTTCCCTTTTCTCCACAGCCCCTCCAGCACTTGTTATTTGTGGATTTATTAATGATGGCCATTCTGACTGGTGTGAGGTGGTATCTCATGGTAGTTTTGATTTGCATTTCTCTTATAATCAGCGATGTTGAGCATTTTTTCATGTGTTTGTTGGCCATCTGTATATCTTCTTTGGAGAACAGTCTATTCAGGTCTTTTGCCCATTTTTCCATTGATTGGTTTTTTTGCTGTTGGGTTGTATAAGTTGTTTATATATTCTAGAGATTAAGCCCTTGTCGGTTGCATCATTTGTCTGCTTGGTTTTTGTTTCTTAGGATTGCTTTGGCAAGTCTGGGTCTTTTGTGGTTCCATATAAATTTTTGTATTGTTGTTCTAGTTCTGTGGAAAATGTCATGGGTCATTCAATAGGGATTGCATTGACTCTGTAGATCGCTTTGGGTAGTATGGCCATTTTTACAATATTGATTTTTCCAATCCAGGAACATGGAATATCTTTCCATTTCTTTACGTCTTCTTTAATTTCCTTGATTAATATTTTATAATTCTCGGCATATAAGTCCTTTACCTCCTTGGTCAGGTGTATTCCCAGGTATTTGATTTTTTGGGGTGCAATTTTAAAAGGTATTGTATTTTTGTATTCTTTTTCTGATATTTCATTGTTAGTATGTTACAGAAATGCAACTGATTTCTGAATGTTCATCTTACATCCTGCTGCTTTGCTGAATTTGTTGATCAGCTCAAGTAGTTTTTGGGGTTGAGTCCTTAGATTTTCTATACATAGTATCATGTCATCTGCGTACAGTGGCAGTTTTACCTCTTCTCTTCCTATTTGGATGCCTTTTATTTCTTGTGTTTGTCTGATTGCTGTGGCCAGAACTTCCAGCACTATGTTGAATAGCAGTGGTGAGAGTGGGCATCCCTGTCTTGCTCCAGATTTGAGTGGGAAGGCTTTCAGTTTTTCTCCATTGTGTATTATAGTTGCTGTTTGTTTGTCATAAATGGCTTTGATTCTGTTCAGGAATGTTCCCTCTATACCCACTTTGGTGAGAGGTTTTATCATGAATGGATGTTGGACTTTGTCAGATGCTTTTGCTGCATCTGTTGAGATGATCGTATGGTTTTTGACTTTTCATTGGTTAATGTGGTGTCTGATGTTCATTGATTTGCATCTGTCGAACCATCCTTGTGCACCTGGGATGAGGTTTCTTGCTTTTTAAAAACCATTGTTTAGTTTGTTTTAGTGGCATTGCTATCCGAATTGATCTTTGCTGTTTCCTTCCTTCTGCTTGCTTTGTGCTTCATTTGTTCTTTTTGGCCATTTATTATTATTATTGTTATTTTTTGTCTTTTTAGCTATTTCTTGGGCCGCTCCCGCGGCATATGGAGGTTCCCAGGCTAGGGGTCAAATCGGAGCTGTAGCCACCGGCCTACACCAGAGCCACAGCAATGTGGGATCCGAGCCGTGTCTGCAACCCACACCACAGCTCACGGCAACGCCGGATCGTTAACCCACTGAGCAAGCGCAGGGACCGAACCCGCAACCTCATGGTTCCTAGTCGGATTCGTTAACCACTGCGCCACGACAGGAACTCCTTTTTGGCCGTTTATTGAGATACTCCCTCTTCTGTAGCGTGGGTATTCAGAGCGATAAATTCCCCTCTAAGATGCATCCCATGCGCTTTTGTATTTTCAGTTTTCTTCAGTTTCAAATGTTTTCTGCTTTCCCTGGGAATTCCTCTGTAGCCCGTGCGTTACTTCCTACTGTGGTAACTTTCACGCATTTGGAGATTTTTTTGCCCCTCTTTTCTTTCTTTCTTTTTTTTTTTTTTTGTCTTTTTGCTATTTCTTGGGCCGCTCCCGCGGCATATGGAGGTTCCCAGGCTAGGGGTCGAATCGGAGCTGTAGCCACTGGCCTACACCAGAGCCACAGCAACGCAGGATCTGAGCCGCGTCTGCAACCTACACCACAGCTCACGGCAACGCCGGATCGTTAACCCACTGAGCAAGCGCAGGGACCGAACCCGCAACCTCATGGTTCCTAGTCGGATTCGTTAACCACTGCGCCACGACGGGAACTCCCCCTCTTTTCTTTCATTGTCTATATCGAGTTTGGTTCCTTTGTGGGGAGGAAAAAAATGCTACGTAAGACCCCGATTCTGGGAGTTCCTTTCGTGGCTCAGTGGAAACGAATCTGACCAGCATCCATGAGGTTACAGGTTCCATCCCTGGCCTCCCTCAGTGGGTTAAGGTTCTGGCGTTGCCCTGAGCTGTGGTGTGGGTCACAGACACAGCTCAGATCTGGCATGGCTGTGGCTGTGATGTAGGCCGGCGGCTGCAGCTTGGATTCAGCCCCTAGCCTGGGAACCTCCAAGTGCCGTGGGTGTGGCCCTAAAAAACACCTCCGTTTGTTGAGGTTTGTTAAGGTTTATTTTATGCCTCAGAATACAGTCTGTCTTAAGAAAGGCTCCCCACGCACTTGGAAAGCACATCTGCTCTGCTCTTCTCGGCGGTCAGCTGTGAAAGTGTGTCCGGACCGTCTCTGTCCCGTCTTCCTCTGCTGTGTCCGTCCCCAGGAGCGGAATACTGGCGTTTCCAAGGCAGCGGAGCGTCTTCCCAGCTCTCCGCGCGGTTTCGTGCCTCCACATCACTTTTTGCTTTTGTGTTTGAAGGTCTGTTTTCAGGTACACACACGTTTAGAACTGTGGCCTCGGGGGCTTGGAGTCAGGGCTGACAACCAGGGGCCCGAGGGACCTCAGAGGGTCCTGGAACCAGCGGTGGTTACAAAGTTGAAGACACCTTTCAAAATGCACAGAGCTGCCTACCAATAAGAGTAACCATAAGGAATACATCCGGAATTCCCGCTGTGGCACAGGGCCTTAAAGAGCTGGGGGCGCCGCTGTGGCTCGAACTCAGTCCCTGGCCCGGGAGCTTCCATATGCCGAGAGTGCAGCCAAAACCCACACAACAAAACATAAACAATAGGAAGTCAAAGTTCGTTCCAGGGGTGAGCTGTGTGTGACCCCAGGGTGCAGGAAGGGGAGAGGGGTGTCCTGGTGCTGTCTGGAACCTCTGGCCAGTTGAAGGGTTGAAGGTGAGTGGGCAGGCCCTGAGCAGTGCTCTTCCCCCCCTGCCCTCCCCCCCCCCCCCCGTCGTCTCGGACAGAGACCACGGCCCAACCCTCCGGAGCAGAGCACAGCTGAGGCTGTGGGACCAGCACCCCCCTAGTGGCAACCCTTGGGCAGGCGTTGGAGCTGGTTTTGTGACCACCTGCTGCAGTTTTACGGGATGCTTGAAACATTTAGGAGAATATGGTATATTTGGTTTTCCAGAGTCACTCGAAAGTCTAAGACTCTCTCCTTAATCAAAAGAACCAGGAGAATATCAGCAGAGCTACAGAAGAATCCGAACAAACCCACACCCAGTAGCTAGAGCCGACATTTATGGAACATTCCTTCTGACGACAGCAGAAAATATATTCTCTTCAAATGGATATACAACCGTCACCAAGACAGGCCACAGTCTGCTGCAGGAGAGAAATCTTAACAGCATTTTGAAGAATGAAAAGCTTACAAAATACGTTCTCTGACCATAAGAAGGAATGCAACTAGAGACCAGAATCAGAAAGATACCAGAAACGTCTCTGAAAATTTGGAAAGTAACACAATTCTAAATAATTTATGAGTCAAAGGAGAAATGAGAAGATATTTTAGGAGTTCTCTTGTGGCTCAACATGTTAAGGATCCAGCACTGTCACTGCAGTGGCCTGGGTCACTGCTGTGGTATGGGTTCGATCCCTGGCCCAGGAACTTCTGTCTGCTGCAAGTGTAGCCAAAAATTAAAAATTAATTATTTAATTAATTTTGGGCGTGCCTGCAACATGTGGACGTTCCCCAGGCCAGAGATCAAACCCATGCCATAGCAGTGACCCAGGCCAATGCAGTGACCATCCTGGATTCTTGACCCAAATAAAATATTTTAATTGAAGAAAACTAAAATACCTCTTATCAAAATGTATGGGATGGATAGGACAGGGAACAATATCTAGTCACTTGTGTTGGAACATGATGGAAGATAATGTGAGAAAAAGAATGTATATATGTGTGACTGGGTCACTTTGCTGCACAGGAGAAAACTGACAGAACACTGTAAACCAACTATAATGGAAAAAATAAAAATCATAAAAAATGTATAGAATGGAGTTAAAGCCATGCTCAGAGGAAAATTCATAGCATCAACACCTCAAAAGAAGAAAGGACTCAAAGTAGTGTAAAACATCAATTAACAATCTGAAGAAGAAAAAAACCACAGGATCATATTGATTGATGCTGAAAAAATTTGACAAAATCCTACATCCATTTATGAAAAAAGCATTGAGCAATCTAGGAACAGAGGAGAATTTCAGCAGTTCTCATTGTGGCTCAGCAGGTTAAGAACTCAACTAGTATCCATGAGGATGGGGGTTCGAGTCCTGGCTGGTTAAAGATCCAGCATTGCAGCAAGCTGTGGTGTAGATCATAAATAGGGCTCACATCTGGCGTTGCTGCAACTGAGGAGTAGACCCGGAAACTTTCATATGTGCGGGTGTTGCCCTGAAGAGATACAAATAAATAAATAAGTGTAAAATCTAAATCTATAAAATTTTTGTAAGAAAAGATGGTAGAAAATCTTTGTGACTAGGGGTTAGGCGAAGAATTTTTTTTTTTTTTTTTTTTTTGTCTTTTTGTCTCTTCCAGGGCTGCACCCTCGGCATATGGAGGTTCCCAGGCTAGGGGTCTAATCAGAGCTACAGCTGACGGCCTACACCAGAGCCACAGCCACGCCAGATCCGAGCCACATCTGCAACCTACACCACAGCTCATGGCAATGCCGGATCCTTAACCCACTGAGCAAGGCCAGGGATCGAACCCACCACCTCATGGTTCCTAGTCGGATTCATTAACCACTGAGCCACAACGGGAACTCTGGCAAAGAATTTTCGACCTAACACCAGAGGTATGATCTGCAAATGAAAAAATAGATTTCTGGACTTCATTAAAATTAAAACCTTCCAGGAGTTCCTGTCGTGGCTCAGTGGTTAACGAACCCAACTAGCATCCATGAGGATGCAGGTTCGATTCCTGGCCTCGCTCAGTGGGTTGAGGATCCGGCCTTGCCGTGAGCTGTGGTGTAGGTCAGAGCCCGCGTTGCTGTGGCAGTGGCGTAGGTCAGCCGCTGTAGCTCCAATTTGACCTCTAGCCTGGGAACCTCCATATGGCTTGGGTACGGCCCTTAAAAGAATAAATAAATAAATAAACAAAAGATCATCAAACCAAATCCAGCAGCATTTTTAAAGGATTATGACCAAGTGGGGATTTATCCCAGGAAGGCAAGGGTGATTCAACGGACAAAACTCGATCAATCTAATACACCACATTAATAGCATGGAGGAAAAATGTCATCATCTCAGTTGGTGCAGAAAAAGCATTTGATGAAATCCAACACCCTCTCACGACGAAAAAGATTCAATAAACTAGGAATAGAAAGAAAATTTCCTCAACGTGGTAAAGGCCGTATGTGACAAACACACAAGTAGCTTCTTCTTAAATGAGGAGAGATCCAGAAAAAGACAAGGATCCCCACTTTGGCTGCTTCTATTCAACATGGGCTAGAAATTCTAGCCAGAACAATTAGGTGAGAAAAAGAAATAAACAGACATCCAAAATTGGAAAGAACAAAGTAAAAACTATTTCTATTTGCAGATGGCACGATCTTATGTACAGAAAATCCTGGAGTTTAAAAATCTGACTGCAGGAGTTCCCATCATGGCTCAGTGGTAAGGAACCCAACTAGCATCCATGAGGACGTGAGTTCGAGGCCTGGCCTCGCTCAGTGGGTTAAGGATTTGGTGTTGCTGTGAGCTGTGGTTTAGGTTGCAGACATGGCTCAGATCCTGCGTTGCTGTGGCTGCAGTGTAGGCTGGCAGCTACAGCTCTGACTCAACACCTAGCCTGGGAGCTTCCATGTGTCACAGGTGAGGGCCTAAAATGACCGAAAAAAAAAAAAAAATCCAACTGCAGTGGCTCAGGTCTTTGTGGAGGTGTTGGTTAAGAATCCTGTATCGCCACCCACTGTGACATATTCGTAGGCTGAAGCTGTGGCTCAGATTCGATCCCTGGCCTGGGAAATTCCAAATGTCTCAAGTTTGGCCGAAAAAAAAAAAAAAAAAATCCTAAAGGAACACAAAACAAACAAACAGCTCAAAATCTGCCAGAGCTAAAAAACTAAGCAAAGTGGCAGGATATAAGACTGACATATCAAAATCACTAGCAATGAACAATCCAAAAGTGAAATGAAGGAGATAGTTAATTTGCAGAGTTCCCGTCATGGCTCAGGGGAAATGAATCCAACTAGGAACCATGAGGTTGCGGGTTCGATCCCTGGCCTCACGCTCAGTGGGTTAAGGATCTGGCGTTGCCGTGAGCTGTGGTGTAGGTTGAAGACGCGGCTCGGATCAGGTGTTACTGTGGCTCTGGTAGAGGCCTGTGGCTGTAGCTCTGATTAGACCCCCTAGCCTGGGAACCTCCATGTGCTGTGGGTGCGGCCCTCAAAAAGTCAAAAAAAATAATAATAATAGTAATAATTAATTAATTTGCAATAGCATCATAAAGAATAAAATACTTAGTGATAAATTTAACCAAGAAGGTGAAAAACTTGCACGTTGAAAACCACAAGACGGTGCTGGGAGAGATGAAGGAGCCATAAACAAGTCAGTCTAATGTCTGTGGATTGACTGGAAGGTTATGGCCAAGCTGGTGAGAACCAAAGGCAATCCTCAGAGTCTACACGCTCCCTCGCAAGACCTCAATGGCCGTTTTTCTTTCTTCTTCTTCTTTTGGCTGCCTGCGGGATATGGAGTTCCCAGGCCAGGGATCAAATCTGAGCCGCAGTTTCAGCCTGCACTGCAGCTGAGGCAACGCCAGACCCTTAACCCGCTGTGTCCCCGCCCTCCAGGGATGCTGCAAATCCCATGGGGCCACAGCGAGAAGTCCGCAGTGGACTTTTTTTTTTTTTTTTTAAGAAATGGAAACGCCAACCCTGAATTCACATGGCATTATTGCAAAGAAACCCAAGTAACTAAAACAATCCCGAAAAAGAAAGGCAAAGTTGGCCCAACCGCTGATTTCAAAACTTCTACAAAGCTGCGAAGGTTCCTAGATGAGCCTGTGCATCTGCAATCAGCTGATTCCAACAAGGTGCCCTGACTGGTGGGGAGAGAGGAGTTTCTTCAGTAGGAGGTGTTGGGACACGCGGACATCCCCGTGCAAAGCCATGGAGGTGAGCCCTAGCCCACCCCCACACAAACACACCCACACAAAAGTGAACTCGAGAGGAATCCGAGACTTTAATAAGGATTCAAAACTACGAAACCCTCAGAAGAACATATAGGGGCCGATCTCTATGACCTCGGATTTGGTGATGGCTTCTCCTCCTTTTTTCTTGGCTGACGCCTTGGCATATGGAAGAGTTTCCAGGCAGGGGACGGAACTCTCGCCACAGCAGCCTCCTCCGCTGCTGTAGTGACGACATCAGATCCTTTAGCCATGGCGCCACCAGGGAACGCCTACTTTTGTGTGTTTTTAATTCTCTACAATAATAAAACCTAGGTTTCTCTTTCTAGTCATTAAGAGATAGTGTCCACTCAGGCCACCGTAAGGCCACACCATATTACTGTGGATTCCAGGCCCACATCCCCAAAGCCGGGCCTGGAACCACAGTAACAGAGTGGGTTCAGCTGAACATAATGTAAGTCCCCGGGACTCCGCAGCCCCGAGGGAAGCGGGCAACAGGAGAGGGGTTGTGATCTGGAAGAAGCAGGTGTTTCCAGCACCCTCCTTCAACACTTGCCACGGAGAACCAAGAGCAGACACAAATAACTGAGGTTTGACATTTTGGGGTTTTTTTGTCTTTTTGCCTTTTCTAGGGTTGCTCCCGCGGCATCTGGAGGTTCCCAGGCTAGGGGTCTAATCGGAGCCAGAGCCACCAGCCTACGCCAGAGCCACAGCAATGCCAGATCCGAGCCACACCTGCGACCTACACCACAGCTCAGGGCAACGCTGGATCCTTAACCCGCTGAGCAAGGCCAGGGATCGAACCTGCAACCTCGTGGTTCCTAGTCGGATTCGTTAACCACTGCGCCACGACGGGAGCTCCCTGAGGTTTGACATTTAAATCTTGGTTAAAACAGCAGTTCTGGAGTTTCCAGAACTTTCCCAGAAAAAGAAAGAAAGAAAGAAAGAAAGAAAGAAAGAAAGAAAGAAAGAAAAGATAAAACAAATGAGTAAAACAAGAAAGGAGTAGAGACAATATTTTTTGCACGTTGCTGTTCAGAGAATCAAACTGTGTTTCGAATGTGCTCCCTCCTACGTTCCACTCAGAAAATAAAGCTGCTCGTTCTTTCGTAGGATCCCGTCCCTGAAACCAGCAATTATCGGGATGGGCCGGCCCACAGAGCGCGGTCTGCGTGGAGGCTTGGACCAGGCACCCACAGGAGCGGATCTGGGTGTGCGATGAGGCCGGAGCAGGGGTTCACGTCCTGGGCCTCTCTGGGGCTCTCCTGCCGTCCAAGGGTCGAACGAGGCTTTTGGTCTTTGGTTTTGGATGCTAGGCTGGGTTCTTAACCTGCTGGGCCACAGCGAGAACGCCTCACTCTTTTTAGCAGGAAGGTTTTTCCTGTGATGTTCTGTCTGGTCGCATAAGTGTCTGAGGTGCTAAGAAATCGACCGGTTACATCAGTACTTGGTGTTGGGAGTGTTCTTGCGACTGGAATTAACGGGTCAGTGTCAACGGTGTTACAGTTTATTACAGGCTTTAATCTGCCTAATTTGTGCAAGAAGAGGCCAAAGAAGCTGTTTAAAAATACGTATACGGGAACTCCCTGGTTGTTCAGCAGCTTAAGGATCCAGCGTTGTCACTGCTATGACTCCTGGCCTGGAAACTTCTGCAAGCTGTGGGCTTGGCCAAAAAAAAAAAAAAAAAAAAAATACGTGTACGGAAACAACGAGATACCAACATGCCTGCCCTGGTGTGAATGCAGACTTGTTCAGTCCTTTGGAAGATGGTCTGGTGGTTTCCCCCAAGGAAAATCATACTCAAGCCGTGTGAGCCTGCAGTCGCGGTCCCTGCTGCTGACCCAGAGGAGCTGAAAACTTATGCCCACACAAACCCCTGCGCCTGGCTGTTCGGAGCATCTTCTGTCATAATCTCCAAGACATGGAGACCTCCAAGATGTTCCTCAGGTGAGCAGATTAACTGGCGCCTCAGATCGTGAAATATTATTCAGTGCTAAAAATAAAAGAGCTATCGGGCCACGGAAGGACGAGGAGGCACCGTAACACACAACACTAAGCGAAAGAAGCCAATGAGAAGAGGCCACGCACTGTGGGATCCAGCTCTGTGACATTCTGGAGGCAGTAAAACGGTGGAGAGCGTAAAAGGATCAGTGGCTGGGGGAGGGATGAACAGGTGGCCCAGGGGGGTTTTAGGGCCGAGAAACGCTCGGCGCACCGCCCTCTATCCGGGCGGACACGTGTCAGGGCACATTTGTTAAAACCCACAGGATGTGCAATACCAAGATGGACCCTACTGCAGAGCATGGATTTGGTTAATAGCAATGTGTCAGTATTGGTCCATCAGTTGTAACAAATGTCCCAAATGAGTGTCCAGTGCTGAGGAAGCCTTTGGTGTGCCAGCAAGTGTGTGTGTGTGTGTGTGTGTGTGTGTGTGTTTGAGAGAGAGGTCCATGTACTTTCAGCTCCATTTTTCTGTAAACCCAAACTGCTCTAAAAAAAGTCTACTAATTGGAATTCCCGTCGTGGCGCAGTGGAAACGAATCCCACTAGGAACCATGAGGTTGCGGGTTCGATCCCTGACCTCGCCCAGTGGGTCAAGAATCTGGCGCTGCCAGGAGCTGGGGTGTAGGTTGCAAATGTGGCTCGGATCTGGGGTTGCTGTGGCTGTGGTGTATGTAGGCCGGCGGCTACAGTTCCGATTCGACCCCTAGTCTGGAAACCTCCACATGCCGCCCTGAAAAAGGCAGCAAAACAAAACAAAACAAAACAAAAACGCGAACAAACGCGGGGGCGGGGGGGGGGGGGGGGCGAGGCCCCCTCTTGCGCGGCCCGCGGCCCCGTGCGCCACCTGCCCGCCGCTCCCCGCTCCTCTTCTCCCGGAGCCCCACGCCCCGCAGTGGGGAAAGGTCACTCGGTCCGCAGCTTCGGCGGCTTTGGCCTTGGTCCCAGCCCTGCCCCCGCGACTGCCCGCCCCGGGCCCTCCGCGCATCCTGGCCGGGGCTCTGCTCGGCCTCCTAAGCGTCCGTGGCGGCTCCGGGAAGCCCGAGGCTTTGCACAGGCTGTTCCCCTGCAGGAAGCGCCAGCCCTCCCCCGCCCGCGGTGTCCCCCTCGCTCCCGGGGCGCCCGACCCCAGCGGGGCGCCACCGCGGCGGTGCGGGCGGGCAGGCAGCCGGGGCGACAGCTGGGGGGGCGGCCCTGACCTTCCCGCGCGATCGATGGGGCGCGGCGCGGTGCCCCGGCGGCTCCGCTATAAAGGGGCCGCGGTCCGGCGCCCGCTTAGCCCCCGCCGGCGCGCCCACCATGGCCACGCGGGCCCTGCTGCTGCTGCTGCTGCTGCCGCCGCTACTGCTGCTCGCGGGCTGCGCCGCGCGCCCCGCGCCCCCCAGGTGAGCCCGCGGACCCCGGCCCGCCCGCCGCTCGGCCTGCACCCCGGCCTGGCCCTGACCCGCCCGCCGCCCCCTCCGCAGGGCCCCGCGACACTCGGACGGGACGTTCACGAGCGAGCTCAGCCGCCTGCGGGACAGCGCGCGGCTGCAGCGGCTGCTGCAGGGCCTGGTGGGGAAGCGCAGGTGAGGGGCGGCGGGGAGCCCCGCGGGAACGGTGGCCCGCTCCCAACTGCGGACTAATTCTGACTTGGGGTGGGGGGCAGCCAGCAGGATCCGGAGAACAACACGGCCTGGACCAAGTCTGGGGAGGACCGCCTCTGCCAGCTGTGGTCCCACATGCCCGCCCTGCAGGCCTGGTGAGCGCCAGCCCCAACGCCCAGCCCTTCCCTCCCTGGGCCAGCAACTGGACACGGCCATGGGCCAGGGGTCTGGGAAGGTGAAACTGTCAGCGCTGGTGACCAGAGGAGGCTCGGTTTCCCCAGGTGCAGAGGTCTCGGGCTGCCGCCCCTAACCTGGCTGTCTCTGCAGGATGCCCATGAAGCCCCCAGTGGATCAGGCCTGGTCTCCCTGGCTGCCTCCTGGACTGAGGGCTGGGGCCCTGGTGTCAGAACCAGCCATCCCTGCTGCGGAGGGGTCCCCGATGCCACCCTGAGGAAGAAGGAGCTTTCCTCCATGGACAAGGGGAGCCTGGCGGAGGGGCAGGGTGGGGGGGAGTAAGGGTTGCTCTTGGCATCAATAAAGGAGAAATTCATCCCGGCCCTGCGAGCCCGCTCCATGCTGTGCGCCATCTGGGTACCACCGAGGAAGCCCCCGCAGGGGAGCGCTGTCAGAGGGAAGGAGGCCCGGACCGTGGCCACGCCCAGCTGCCCTTTCAGCCTGGGGAGCCAGGGGGGAGCGCTTCCTTATCGCCTGCCCCATCCGCGCCCTGGTCGTCTGTGCAGCAAAGGCTCAGATGTCCCCCAGCTCCTGCTCTGGGGCCTTGTGGCCCAGCAGGAAGAGGTGACAGACAGGGGGTGTCACCCAGGAGGCCACACCCCAGTGAAAGGACCTGAGCTGTGTCTTGGCTCCCTTTCGGGTTCTGTGCTCTCGGACGAGTGGCTTGACTCAGAGCCTGTGCAGAAGGGACAGTGTTGACAGCCCAGGAAGTCCTGTAGGACGCCGGGCACAGGCCTGGAACTTTGGGGAAGGTGTTCCAGGCCTGGAGGCAGGAGAGGCTCTGCCTTCACAGCAGCCCCTGCCCTTCCTCCCAGCCCCACCGGGTGGCCTCTCCCAGCGCTGGGCTCAGGGAGCCCAAGGAGAGATGGAGGTGGGGTCGCTGGGGCCTGGGCCAGGGAGCCACACCAAGAACCCCCTCTGCTGGGACCCAGGGTCGCCCAGGAGCTCCCAGCTGCCCCCTGAAGCAGTGCCATCTGTGTCACTGTGACCCTGCCCAGCCCCTGGAGGAAGCCTGCGTGTTTCTGGAACCGCAGGGGCGTCTGGAGGGCACAGCCCTTCCCTTCCAGACCGAGAGGGTTGGCTGGGGGAGGAGAGATGGGCCTGGCGCGGAAACGCTACGGTCTGAATCTCAGGGGACTGGCTTAGGAACAGGGCCCGGGTGTGGGGGAGGGTAGCAAACACAGACCCCCCTCCCCGCGCACCCCCCCCACCGCCTGGAGCCCCCACTGCGCAGGCCCTGGAGCCCCGGCAGCCCTTGGAGCCTGCCTGGCTCGGGGTCTGTGGGTGGAGCCCGGCAGCCCCCACGTGTGGCCCCTCCTGGCGCTAGGCTAGGCCTGGCGGGCGGCCGGCGGGAGTCCCCTTGGTGGAGGCCGGTCCTCCCGGGCCTAAGGGCTCATAAAGTGGGGCGGTGCCTGGCAGGGCCGAAGGTCACCCAGTTGGAGCTTCTGCGCCAGCACCACGGTGCTCAGAGGGTCCTGGACGCCAGGCAGGCTTGGACCCGCCCCTGGGCTGTCTGCTGCCGAGATGGGGACCTGGCCCCTGCTGCTCCTGCTGCTCGTGGCCACAGCCCAGGCCCAGGGTACTGGGGGCGGCAGCGGGGCTGGGGGCGGGGCTGGGCGGCCACGGGGGCTGGAGGGCACTGACCCTCCGTCCACTTCCAGTCTGCTCTGTGAACCAGACCTTCTTCGAGATCGAGGAGAACACGACTCTCAGCGCGCCCCTGCTGGACATCTATGTCCCCGAGGACCAGCAGGTGACCCTCGGACCCTCGTCCACTCTCTTTGCCTTTCGCATCCAGGGGACTCAGCTCTTTCTCAACATAACTCCGGACTACGAGGTACTGGTGGAGGCGGGGCTGGTGGGGCCCCTGAGGGCGGCGGGGCAGCGGACCCCCAAGGGGCCGTGTGGGCACATGCATTCCTCCCAGGGATGGGCCTTCTGGGGACCTATAGGTCTCAGTGTCCCCAGGGGGCCTCTTGGGCCCCAGGCTTGGCTGAGGGCTGCCCTGAGGGAAACCGATTGGGCCCGATGGCCTCTGGACCCAGCCTGGGTGATGGGGGCCCTAAACAAAGGTCGGCCTCAGTCTCCTCACCTGTGAAATGGGGACTGTGTGCCGCGGCCAGCGGACCGGGTGACCCCCAACACCCACCCGCCCCCACAGGAGAACTCGATGCTGCAGGCACACCTGGAGTGCAAGAGAGGGGACACTGTGGTGAGTCCGCCCCCCCCCGCCCCACCCTCACCCGCGACGTCAGGGCACTCTGTTTGGACCTCTGTGCTCTGCTCCGCCTGGTCCACGGTCACTCCCTGGTGACCTCACCCACTGGTATATTTTCAAGTGTCGCCCTGTGCTGGCGACACCCACACTCTCTTCAGTCCAGACTCTGCCTGAGCCACAGACTCCCAACCCCGGCTCCGGAAGGAGAGGACAGCCCTGACCCGAGATCCAAGCCCCCCACCCCCAGAGGTGACCGGCCCTGCAGCCCAGCCCTCACTCCCGCCCCCCACCCACACCCCTGCTCCAGCAAATCTGTTGGCTCTGCCTCAAGCTCCACCTTCCCCATATCTGAGGCCTCTCCGCGGAGAGGCTCCTCCCCCGCAGCCTCCTGCACCTGCCATTCAGCAGCTTCCCCTGAGCCCTGTGAGCGCCCGACCCGACAGCACAGCATACCACCCGCCTCTAGATACCTCTAGATGAGCCCCTAGAAATAAAGGATGCTTCTTCTTGGCCATTGGCACAAGAGCGCCAGCCCTCAAAGAGGCCGGGGGTCCCCAGCCTCCCCTCCCACTATCCGCCCCAGCTCCAGCCTCCTGTTGGAATCAAGACCCAGGCAAGGCCCACCTAATGCAACCGGCTGATGTCTGTCTCACGTTTCTTTCAATCTACGGGCTTCCCGATTGTCTCTGAGATTTATGTTTGAAGACATTCCACGGGGTGGCCATTTTCCTCATTCGAGATTTTGCTGGTCACACCCCCAGTCCTGTGTTATTTTTCTCCAGGGCAGCTGCACCTTCTGTGCTTTGTCAGTTGGGTTTTGTTCCTTGTCTGTAATCGCTGGTGGGGCAGGCGCCCCAGGCAGAGAGCTGTCTTGGGAGCTGCAGCCCAGCTCCCAGCGTGAGTCACTCTGCTGGCGCGGGGGCCCTCCTCTCTCCCCCAGGTGACCCAGCTGAGGGTGTTTGTGTCTGTGCTGGATGTCAACGACAACCCGCCCGTGTTTCCCTACGAGACCAAGCAATGGGGGGTGCCCGAGGTGAGTGGGAGGGAGCAGCGGCAGGAGCCCCAGGGTGGGGCCCAGAGGGTAGAAGGTCAGTGGCCAGGCACTTGACCCTGGAGACTGGTCCACCCGGTCAGGGGCGTGGTCAGACCAACACTCCTCCATCCCCCAGGACACCAAAGTGAAAGCCACCGTCATCCCTGAGACGGAGCTGGAGGCCCAGGACCGGGACAGAGATGACATCTTGTTCTATACCCTCCAGGAAGTGACACCGGTCAGGGCCTGCAGCCCTCCCCTGTGGGCCTCCCCACCTCTGCACACCCCCCCCCCGCCCCAGGGTCCCAGGCTGAGTCCTCTCGCTTCCCCAGGGTGCCAGTGACTTCTTCTCCTTGGCGGGCGTAAACCGCCCAGCCCTGCAGCTGGACCGGTCACTGGACTTCGATGCGTTGCCAAGGATGACCTTCCAGCTGCTGGTCCGGGTGAGCAGACCACTCCCGCCCCCCGTCCCCGTCCGAGCTGCCCCAGCGCCGGGCGCCCAGGCCTGACCCGCAGGGCTGGGCTGTTGCAGGACACACAGGAGGAGAACAAGCAGCCCAGCCACTCGGCCACAGCCACCTTGATCCTGGAGGTGCAGCCTGCAGACCTGCGGCCCCCCTGGTTCCTGCCTTGCGTCTACTCAGATGGTCACGTCTGCATCCAAGCCCAGTACCACGGGGCTGTGCCCACAGGCCACAGACTGGTACTGGGGCCCCAGAGGGATGGAGGCGGGCATGGGCTGGGGGCCTAGCTGCCACGGGGCCAGATTCAGCTGTGCTTTTCAAGCAAATGGGAGCGTTCCTTTGTACCCCTCGAGGTGGCAAGTGGGGGCAGAGTCTCTGAAGTCCAAGTGAGGGACCAGGGCCCAGCTGTCAGGGCAAAGCCCGGACCCCGTGAGCAGGCAGGGAGCTGGCTGGGACTCCAGGGAGGCTGGGGGGCCGCTCAGAGCACGTCGGGGAGCCTCCAGCCACAAGGGCCCCCGCCCTGCGACACACGGCTTCTCCCCTCCCACGCGCGCGTGCTGCCCAGAGTCGCTCGCTCGCTCGGATTGACCAAAGCCTTCAGGCAAAAACTGACTCGTCCGCGACCGGATCCAGGGAGGAGCACTGGATAATTGTGCTGATTGGAGCGTGTGCCTGGCTGCCCTTCGGAGGGCGACGCCAGCCCTCCTTGAGGGGAGGAGGGCTGAGGCAAGGCCAGGGCACCGGCTCCACGGCACCCTCCCTCCCTGTTCCTGCAGCCAGGCCCCCTCACCCTGCGACCGGGGCCCATCTACGCCGTGGACGGAGACCGGGGCATCGACGAGCGTATCATCTACAGCATGGTCACGGGTGAGGGCGCACCAGCTCCCGGCTTCCCTCCCCACACCGCGCCCCACTCCCACCTTGCGCTGAGGAACCCCGGGGGGGGCGGGGGGGGCTGCCACCTGGGACCACGGGACCTCAGGCCTCCGGAGGCGACCGCACCAAACCCTCCCGCCCGCCCCCCAGGACATGAGGACGGCACGTTCTCCATCGGTGCCGACTCGGGCAACCTCACCATGGCCAAGAGCATCCCCAGCCCCCAGACCTTCGTTCTGATGGTCAAGGTGGGTGCCCGCACAGGGCCAGGTCTCCAGGCCCTTCCTGGGCCCCAGGCTGCTGGGCTCACCCTCCAAGGACCCAGTGGTCACGGCCGCCTCTGCAACCCCCAGGGGGAGCAGGCGGACGGCGCTCGCTACTCGGTGACCCAGGTCACGGTGGAGGCCCTGGACGCCAACGGGAGCCTGCCCCGCTTCCCGGAGAGCCTGTACCGCGGCACCGTGGCGCTGGGCTCCGGGCCGGGCGTGGCAGTCCAGGATGCAGCCGCCCCGCCCCAGCCTCTGAGGATCCGGGCCCAGGACCCTGAGTTCCCCGTAGGCACTGCCCGGGCCTCCCTTGGGGGTGGGTTGGAGGGGCCTGAGGGAGCAGCCTGGGCCCCGGACTCACTGGACCCTGTCCAGGACCTCAACTCGGCCATCACGTACCGAATCACCAACAATTCCAACTTCCGAATGGACGGGGAGGCCGTGCTGACCAGCGCCCTGCTGATGCAGGCTGGGGTCTTCTACGCAGAGGTGAGGGCCGGGCAGCATCTCCAAGGGGCGGGGGTTAAGTCGGAGCCCAGGAGGGACGAGCCCCCTTCCCGCCCAGGTGGAGGCCACGAACACGGTGACCTCAGGCACAGCGACCACGGTCCTGGAGGTTCAAGTCTCGGAACAGGAGCCCAGCCCCACAGGTGAGCCTCCCAGGGACCCCAGGTGGGCTCGGGCAGGGCTTCTTGCCAAGGGCAGTGGCAAGCCCAAGCCTGTCCCTGGCCCCAGGCCCCTCAGGCCCCCCCACACCCCCAGAGACTGCAGGAACGACCAGACCCTCGAGCAGCACCACTGCGGAAGCTCCCCGGCCCCCTGAGCCCTCGCAGGGGTCCTCCACGACCAGCTCTGGGGGGGGCACTGGCCCACGCCCCTCCCTGGGAACAACTCTGAGGCCACCTGCCACCTCCGTGCCTGAGGGGCCCCCCAGTACGGGAACCAGCCCCCCTCCCCCATCAGCCTCACCCAGTGGGGGCTCAGCGACCAGACCCTCGAGCAGCACCACTGCGGAAGCCCCCCAGTCCCCTGAGCCCTCGCAGGGGTCCTCCACGACCAGCTCTGGGGGGGACACTGGCCCGCACCCCTCTCCAGGCACAACTCTGAGGCCACCTACCTCCTCCATGCCTGGGGGGCCCCCCGGTATGGGAACCAGCCCCTCCCCCCCATCAGCCTCACCCGGCGGGAGCTCAGCACAGACCTCAAAGCCAGGAACCTCTCTGCCGACATCCCCTGGGTCCAGCAGGAACCCCTGGTCCTCAGGTAGCACCCCACTTACCCTAGAGTCACCCTCATGCTCTCTGACTCATGACTCTGGGTGGTCACTGTAAGGCAGGGTCCACCCCAGGTCAGCCCATCATGACCGTGCTGACCACAAATCCCCAGGGGAGTCCGCTCTGGTCGCGGGGAGAGACGGGTCTCGGGGGGCCCAGGAGGGAACCTGGGGAAGGTGTGTGGAGGGTGGGGCAGAGGCTGGACTTGAGACCCAGTGAAGTCCCCAGTTCCCTGGGCCATTCACTCCACTGGCCCCATGTGGCCCTTAGCCCCCTTCCTGTGACCTTGGAGCCCCTCCCTCCCACCTGGAACCAGTGGGCACTGATCCCTCTCCCCTCCCGCCCAGCAGCCTGGCCTATCGGGGCCCCCTGGGAACACACAGCTCCTTAGTGGGGGTCAGTGGTGCCCACTCCCCCAAGCTCTGGTGGTGGCCAGGCCTGGCTTGCTCTCAGGTGCCTGGCGCTTGCCACAGGTTGGCATGAGCGTGTGACAGTAAGCGGGTGGTGGTATTGCCGGCAGGGACGCCGGTGAACGAAGAAAGCAGCACTGCAGCGAAGCCAATCTCAAACGGGGACAGGCGCTTCTCGACTGTGGAGATGGCGGTGCTAGGCGGGGTGCTGGGCGCGCTGCTCCTTCTGGCTCTGATCGCCCTCACGGTCCTTGTCCACAAGCACTATGGCCACCGACTCAAGTGCTGCTCCGGCAAAGCTCTGGTGAGGCCCTGGGGGTGGGGACAGGACAGGGCTAGAGAGAGCAGAGGGCCGTGGAGGGCATGGGGGACCGAGAGGGAGGCAGCGCGACCAGGGGTCGGTGGAGCAGATGGAGAACCGGGTGAAGGTGATGGGGCGCAGACACCATGGCCCAAACAGTGGGGGGGGGGCAGAGAGAGGCAGAGAGCGGAGGGAGGGACGAGGGACCGCCTCGGGGGACGGCCGGGCTGGTCTGAGCCCGCTGGGCTCTGGCTGATGGCTGCCTCCCACCCGCCCCTGCCCCGCAGGAGCCCCAGCCCCAAGGCTTTGACAACAAGGCTTTCCTCACCAAAGATGAGGCCAACTGGGAGCCCGCCCCTAGTCCCCCACCCAGCCCTGCCCCGCCAGCACCCCCAAAGCCTGCACCCCCAGATGCTGAGCCCCAAGAGCCTTCGCCCCACAGCCCCGCGCCCTCTCACCGTGTCCCTGAGTCCCCTGCGGTAGCCCCAGATGGGGGCAGCCCGGCAGCCGTGAGGTCCATCCTGACCAAGGAGCGGCGGCCTGAGGGCGGCTACAAGGCTGTGTGGTTCGGGGAGGACATTGGGGCCGAGGCCGACGTGGTGGTCCTCAACACGCCAGGCTCGGAGGTGGATGGCGCCGGCGACTCGGGCAGCGAGGGCGGTGGCGATGAGGGTGCAGACGCGGGCCCGGGCGGCCGTGGCCAGGACGCCCCGGGCACTGACTCCATCTACTTCTAGCGCTGCTTCCCCGCGGCCCCAGCGAGTCCGGACGCCGACAATCGGCTCGGCCCCTCTCCCCAACTCCATTGCCCAGAATAAAGTGACATTGTGGGATCTGCGGGCCTACGTGGGGTCTGCCCAGGGGGCTGCGGGTGGCGGGTGGTGGGGACGTGGCCCCTCTGCCCCTGCCCCGCGGGAGTCCTCCTGGTGGCCCGAGGGGCAGAGAGGGTTGGGCAGGCTCACGCCCTGTGCAGAACCCTGGGCACCATTTCCCGTAAACCACCTGCTGTGCTCGTGGGGCTTCCCAGGCTTGGTGCCAGCTGGTGGCCAGAAAGTTCCTCTCCTGGTCTAACCACGGCCCTGGGGGGGGGGGCGTGCGCTGGGATCTCCCTCCCAACCGACCCAGCATGGAGATTCTTGGCCTGGGGGAGGCTGAGGAGCCAGGAGCTGTTCCCAGGAGCACTCATCTAGGGGAGCACGGTCCTGGGGACCTTCCAGGGGTCACACCTCGGGCTCCTGTGGCCACAGTGTGGGCAATAAACACCCTGGGGTGCCCTCAGGGACACCTGGTCCAGGTGGCTGGACTGCAACCAGAGATAGGGCCATGGGTGGCCCAGAGCGACAGTAGCCTGCAGGCCATCGGCCTGGGGTGACAGGAGTGGCCAGTGGGTGCAGGAGACAGAGATCGTGGGGCCACCCAGCCTGACTCAGTGGGGACAGAGCCCCCTCTACTGGCTTCCTCAGGGTTGGACGTCAGGCAGGACTTCCGCCCCAACTGCCACCACACCCCTCATGGGTCACTGGCTTTTTTCCTCATAAAACTGCTCTGCGTTCCGCATGTTTTAATCTCGGCAGAATTTGGGTGTTCTTGTCTCAACAACTCGCACTGGAAAGAATTCAGTGAGCACAGCTGCAGCTCCTCCCACACCCCCGTCACACGAGCCCGCTCCTGTTTCTGCTCCTGGCGCCCCCAGCTCGTCCCACTGCCGCTGCCGCGGCTGCCGCCGGCGCCCCACTCCGCGGCGCCGCTGGGCGAGCAGAGTAGCGGCGGGGCCCCCGAGTCGCCCGCCCCGCCCCCGCCGCCCCAACCCCCGAGTCGCCCCGCCCCGGAGCACGTGACTTCTCCGGCGGCCCCGCCCCCGCCCCGGCCCCATAAAGTCGCTCGCTCCCGAGCCCCCGGGGAGACGAAACTTCCTGCCCCGGCAGCTCCCGGTTCAGGTACTGGGGACCCCCAACCTACGCGGAGCGAGAGGGGCAGGGACGGCCACGTCGGATCCCGGGTTCGCTTCGCAGAGCAGTGACCAGCAGGGGGCGGGCAGCGCGGGTGACTGCGGGGGGAGGGGCACGGGTCCGGAATTGGTGAACCTGGAGGCAGAGGTCGCGGTTGCCGAGGACGAGCCGGGCGGGCGGGGCAGGGAGGGGGCGCCGGCCGCCCCGCGGCCCAGCTGGTTAGGTTTCGTTTTCCTGCGACACGCGGTTTCGTTTCCTTGCGGTCGTCGCGCCCCCGCAGGGCCCATCCCGGGCGCCAGCTCGACACCTGTGGCCCCTGTGCGCCCGCCCTCCACGTCTGCAGTCACGCCCATCGCCGCCTTGGCCAAGACTCACCTGGGCAACGTCGTGGCCAGAGCCCTCAACCCCCATCTGTGACCCCAACACCCGTGACACCTGGCCACACTCACTACCTGTGGTGTGTGGTGACACACGCGCAGCTCTCCTCTCACCTGCGGTTAACACCTGCCTGCCCCCGTGGTCAGAGCTCTCGCCGCGGAGGCCAAGCCAGTGTCTCCACGCCCAGTCCTTGCAGAGGGAGCAATGGCCGCGGCTCCTGACAGGTGACAGCCCGCAGCCCTACCCGGTGCCAACCCCAAGCACCTCGCGGTCCGCGCGTGCCCTGACGCCCGCTGCTCTGCCCGCAGGGGGTGCCCACGCGTGCTCTTCGGAGACTGGCTTCTGGGCGAAGTCAGCAGCGGCCGTTACGCAGGGCTGCGATGGCTGGATGAAGCCAGAACACGGTTCCGCGTGCCCTGGAAGCACTTCGCCCGAAAGGACCTGGGCGAGTCCGACTCGCGCATCTTTAAGGTGGGACCCCAGCCCCGCCTGGAGTGCGGGGGGACCGGCCCAGGTCCAGGCCCGTACTCCATTCCATCCCTCCCCAGGCCTGGGCCGTGGCCCGCGGCAGGTGGCCGCCCCGCAGCAGCGAAGGTGCGCAGCCGATCCCGGAGGGTGCCCTCCGCGCCTCCTGGAAAACCAACTTCCGCTGTGCCCTGCACAGCACGCGGCGCTTCGTGATGTTGCAGGACAACTCAGGGGACCCCACTGACCCTCATAAGGTGTATATGATCAACCCCGAGCTGGGGTGCGGAGGTGAGGAAGGCCAGGGGAGGGCTGCCTGCAGGGAGGGCTGTGCCGCGGAGCAAGCCGCTGCTGGGTTAGATTTCCCCTTTTAGAAACTGGCGTGGGAGAGGCTGGGGCCAGACTGTTGGGGGAAGGTGGGGTAGGGGATGGCCGGGAGGCCCCAGACGGGCCTCTGGGGACTGGTGAAGGGGAGGAGCTGCCCAGGGGTTCACCCCTGGGTGACCCAGTCCAGTCTCAGATCCCCATGTCCCCTTAAACCTAATTCTCTCCCAGAAGGCCCAGGCTTCAACCCGGGGGAAGAGGAGGCCCTCGAGGATGCCCCACCCCCAAGGGTAAGGCCACTCAGCCCTCCTTGCTCCCGGGTTGGGGCTGCCACTTCTCACTGGGGCTGGGGAGCTGCTCACTGATGCCGGCACACTGTCTTCTCCGCAGGGTGAGCTTCCCGGGCCGCGCCTGGCAGCACATACTGGTGAGAGGCTGAGGCACGAGCTGGCCAGGCCGAGCCCTGAACCCTGCACCCCAAGCCCAGCTGGAGATGGTGGGGACCTCCTGCTCCAGGCTCTGCAGCAGAGCTGCATGGAGGACCATCTGCTGGAAGCTGCATGGGGCGTGGATCTGACCCCCCCCGAGGTTCCATGTGAGAGACGGCTGCTCTGCCCTGCAGGGTTCTGGGCCAAGGGGAGGGACAGGCAGGACAGCAGGACCCCTGGGGGGGGGTTGCCCCCAGTAGGGATGGGCTGACCACAGGTGGGCCCGAATAGCCGAGCCTCCTCAGGTCCAGAGCTCCCTGCTTAGAAACTGTACCTGCCACTGGCAGGGAAGGTGGCCCCCAGCCTTGGGCCACAGCCCCAGGCCCAGATGACAAGGTGAGGCGAGCCAAGTGACACGTGGAAGGGAGAGGAGCTGGGGGACCAGGAGCCAACTCAGGCCTTCCTCTCCAGATGCAGGCCCACTCCCAGCCCCGGTGCCCTGGAAGCCCCAAGAGGCGGAGCCCTGCACCACACTCTACCCCCGTGTCTGCACGCGGATGGCAGGCGAGCGGGGCGCGGCCAGTCCCAGCTGCTCACAGCTCGGTCTGCACGCAGGGCCCAGCTTGGAGGCCCTGGACTTGACCATCATGTACAAAGGTCGAACGGTGCTGCAGGAGATGGTGGGGGGCCCCAGCTGTGTGCTCCTGTACGGGTCTCCGGGCCCGGCTGGCGCGGCTGCAGAGCCCCAGCAGGTAGCCTTCCCCAGCCCCGCTGAGCTGCCTGACCAGAAGCAGCTCCACTACACAGAGAAGCTGCTGCAGCACGTGGCCCCCGGCCTGCAGCTGGAGTTCCGGGGACCCAAGCTGTGGGCCCGGCGCCTGGGCAAGTGCAAAGTCTACTGGGAGGTGGGAGGGCCCCTGGGCTCTGGCAGCCCCTCCACCCCCGCCTGCCTGCTGCCCCGAGACTGCGACACCCCCATCTTCGACTTCGGCACCTTCTTCCAAGGTCAGTGACACACCTGCACCTGCCCCGGGGCTGCGGGGGGGGGGGGGGAGGGCGCTCCTGGCCCCTGCCCCTCCTCCCGCTCACCAGAGCCCTGTCCTGCAGAGTTGATGGAGTTCCGGGCCCGCCGGCGCCAGGGCTCCCCACACTACACCATCTACCTGGGCTTCGGGCAGGACCTCTCCGTGGGGAGGCCCAAGGAGAAGAGCCTCGTCCTGGTGAAGGTGAGGGGCAGGGACCCTGGGGCGAGGCTGCAGGTAGCCCTCGCCCGGCCTGACAGCGCCCTCCCCGCAGTTGGAGCCATGGCTGTGTCGGACACAGCTGGAGAGCGTGCAGCGTGAAGGCGTGTCCTCCCTGGACAGCGGCAGCCTCAGCCTCTGCCTGTCCCCCTCCAACAGCCTCTATGACGAGCTGGAGCGCTTCCTGATGGAGGTGGAGCAGCCGGCCTAGGGTGGACCCTGGACCCCTCCCAATCCAATAAAAAAATTCCAAGACCCAGTACTGGTGTCCTGACCAGGGGCAGGCCTGGGACTGGGGCTCAGGAGGGACACGGTGGGTGCTAGGCTCACCCCACTTTGTGGGAAGCCGCAGGCCCGTGGGGCCCAGGAAGGGAGCCCCAGCCCCAGTCCACGTCGGGCACCTGTGCACATCTGCTCCTCGTCTTCACCGTGAAGACGCTCAGGCCCCGCTTTAGAACCAACAAACTACCCAGAACACAAGCGCCCCTCAGGGGTCAGATGTTCCCGCTGCCATGAGCACCAGAGGGGCAGCACCTGGGGCCCCTCTCCCGAACGGGGCTCCGTCCATGCTGCACCCAGGGCCTCTCCCTGGGCTTCACAATCTGCCAACGCTGTTCTGCATCGGAGCCGAGTGTAACCTCCAGCAGCCACTCAGAAAACAACGCAGGGCGGGGGACTTGCGGAACAAGGGGCGGGCGCGCAGACGGCTACAGGGGATGCAGACTGCGGAGGCTTAAGGAGCCGCCCCCCACCCCTCTTAACCCAAGGCTTCACCTTTCAAGTACAGAGCCACCATGTCTCTAAAGATAATCCATTTTTGATAAATTAGAACACAATGGGAACAGTGTGTATCTATAATATACATATAAAAAAGTCCAGTTTTCAACTGTGAGCAAGACAGGAGCACAGCCCACGTGTGATTGCAGGAACCCTGGAAACAGGAGCGCTGGGTGCCCTGGAGAGCTCCGCTGCCGCCACCGCACGCGGCACGCCAGGCGGGCTCAGCCCTCGGCGCCCTGGGCAGGCGGCTCCTCGCCGGCCTCGGGCCGCCGGTGTCTGCGCATGTGCCTGTACTTGTCCACGTAGGCCCGCACCAGGTTGCCCACCTTCACGGGGTTGATCTCCCCGCTCTTGCTGTGGCAGATCTGGGGGGGGGGGCGCCATCAGCCGGACGCCCCGCACAGCCCCACGTCCAGTGAGCCCAGCCACCGGCCTGGGGACACCCCTGGGGACAGAGTCTGCCTGCTGGGCTGGGGCTGCTGAGGGCCTCCGAGGCCGGCCGAGTGGCCGGCAGGAGCACCTCGCTGCAGAGCCCCGTCTTCCCGCCCCGGGCTGAGGTGAACATCTTGGCCTTTGCCCACACCCCGGGGACGCTGCCGGCTGCGCCAGCATTCATACTCCCCCGCACCTACAGGGAGGCAGCCTGAAGCTGTGCCCAGGACAGGGCAGCGGTGCCCGGGGCCCTGGCCAGCCAGCCTGGCCTCAGAGACGCCTGCCTGTGTGACAGCCCAGCAAGGTTCACCATGCACAGCACAGGTGGGGGGCTGGGCCCACCTTTTTTGTTTTCCCTGCTTTTTAGGGGCACACCCACAGCACATGGAGGTGCACAGGCCAGGGGTCAAACTGGAGCTTTAGGCACCGGCCAACACCACAGCAACAGCCACGCAGGATCTGAGCCGCGTCTGTGGCCTACACCACAGCTCATGGCAACACTGGATCCTTAACCCACTGAGCAAGGCCAGGGACCGAACCCGTGTCCTCAGGGATACGAGTCAGGTCCACTCCCGCTGCACCGCGCGACAGGCCCCCCGTGCCCACCTTCTGCACGGCCTTCCGCAGGATGTCCTTGTACTCGTCCTTGGTCACCTCCCTCTTCTGGTAGAAGGGCTTGATGGCCAGCTTCACCTCCTCCACTGCCCGCTCCTGCACGTGCAGCTTCTTCATGTACTGGGGGTGAGGACGCGGTGTGAGCGCCAAGCTCCCCACCGTCCGGCCCACGCCTGTCCCTGGAGGGAGGGAGGACTCACCTCCTCGTTCCTGGCCTTCTCTGAGGCTGGCCGGGGAGCAGCCGTCCTCTCCTCGGAGTTGTTGGTGGCGGTGGCGGTGGCGGCAGCAGCAGCATGGCCAGCTGGCTCTGAGGCTGTGGTCAGGATGGTGGGCACTGGGGCCAGGCTCTGGGCCACCCCGCCCCCCGTCAGGGGGAGGCTCCCCTGCAGGATGAAGTGGACTGCGGGCTGGCTGACGGGCGCGTAGGGCGGGACGCTCGAAGGCAGAGCCGCGGCAGGAGGCAGGCTGGGGCTGTACACCTGGGCAAGGGCGGTCTGCTCAGCCTCTGCGGGGCTCTGGCAGCCCAGAGCCCCCAACGACGCCCACTCCCAAGTCACCAGGAGCCTGGGCAGAAAGGGGCGCTGCCGTGAGGCCCTCAGCCCCAACCCCGGCCAGCCCACGTGGCCCAGGCGCCCACCTGAGAGGGGTCAGCATCAGGAAAGCCAGGCTCCGGAAGCGCATGACCGGGGGGCGGAGGCTCAGAGAAGGCTGCCTGCTGGAGCGCGGCCGCGGGGCCCCCGGCCTCGGTCTCCTGGACCGCTTCCCGGGGCTTCTGAGGTCTGTGAAGTGGCGTCCCTGTGGGCCAACAGGCGGAAGGCGTGGCGTGGGGTGGGTGCTCTGTAGCCACCCCAGGCCAGGAGCCTACTTCCCGGCAGGGAAACTCCAGAAAAGCACCCCAGCTTTAAGGACCCCAAGTCAGGCCGAGGCGACCTCCCCGCGTGCCCAAGGAGGCCCAGGAGTACCGCCCCACGGGGTCCTCCGGCCCCTCCCCTGCCGCCCCCCACGTGCCCACTCACGCAGGCCTCTGTCCTCAGCCGGGGCGCCACCCTCCGCCTCCTGGAGGTTCCAGGTGACTCTCTTCACCAGCGCCCTGGCCCGCAGCAGGGGGCTCTGAGAGGGGCCTTCCTCCTTCCCCACCAGCACCCCACCCGCGGGCTGGCCCCCTGGGGCTCCGGGCCCCGCGGTGGCCTCGGCCGTGTCTGGCTGGAGTGAGTGCTTCTCTGGAGCAACCTCTGTCTGGGGCAGGGGCGGCCCAGCGTCTTCGCCGTGGATCAGCGACACCTCCCTTCTGATGACGGCCATGGCCAGGCTGGTGTCGGGCTGCTGGCTGGCAGGGGGCGCAGGCCTGGGCAGGGGGCACCGCTCCGGGGAGGAGTCTGTGCTCTCCGGGGACGGTGGGGAGCTCATGTCCTCGAGCTGCATGAAGACGGCTTCACTGGAGAAGTCCTCGAAGAGGTGCCCCGCCTCGACGGAGTCGCCATAATCCAGGTCCTCGGGGGCACACTCGGCTGGCACCTCCTGGACCGGGGGAGCCTTTGGGGGCGCCGGGTCGGGATCGGGCCCCTCCAGCGAGGCCTCTGGCCCTGCCGAGGCTGGGGGCCTGGCCGGGTGCTCCCTGTCTGGCCCTGGCTCCCCCTGGGGCGGGGGCACTGGAGAAGCCTCTTTCGGAGCCAATTTCTTGTCTGGGGAGCGAGCGCGGGGCCGGGGGCGCTTCTCCCGGGAACGAGGCCGCCGATGCTCCCGGGGCCTGTGCTCCAGGCTGGGCGACCGGGACCTGCGCTTCCGCCGCTCACGGGAGCCACGCCTGTCTCGGGGCCGCACCCCGCCCTCCTTGTCCAGCCGCTCCCTCCTCTCCCTGGGGTGCCTGGGCCTCCGGCCCCTCTCCAGGCTGCTGGGGGGCGAGCCCTCCCGCCCCCTCGACCTGGACCCCGACCTCCGCCTCTTCCTCCTCCTGCCCTCGCGGTGCTCGTGGGAGGAGCTGCCGGGGCTGCAGGAGCGGGAGCGGGACCTCCGCCGGCCCCGGCCCCAGGAGCCCCTCCTCCGCTCCCTGCTCTTGGCCTTGGCCTTCTTCCGCTTGGCTCGCTCGTGGCTGCTGGAGCGGTCGCTGGAAGACCTCCGGCTCCGGGCCTTGGGCCGGTGTCTCTTGGCCTGGTCCTCAGCCCCCGCCGGCGACACTGATCTCGAACTCCGGTCCCCAGAGCGGGACGATCGCGAGCCCGAGCCCGAGCGGGCCCTCTTGTGCTCCCTGCTGCTGGCCTGCTGCCTCTGGGCTTTCTTCCTGCCACGGGAGCTAGACGTGGAGCGGGAGCGGGTTGGAGACCGCAGCTCCACGACCCTGTGCGTGGTGGTGTGCGGGGCGCTGGGGCTGGGGGGGGCCTCTGGGTCTGCCACAGCCACGCAAGTCACCGTCCGGCCCTCGGAGCCAAAGAAGGAGCTTCGCGGTGGCTGGTCCTCGCCCCCCCAGGGCTCCTGCGGGGACAGCCTCTGGGCCTGTGCGGCAGCGCCTCGGCCCCCGACCGGCTCCTCTTGGCTCTGGAGCTCCGGCACGTCGGGGGGCCCTGGGGGAGGCTGGGGCTCCTTCCCAAAGCCGGTCTGCACAGTGTAGGATGTGACACAGCGCACGGGGGGCAGCGCTGGCGCCTTGGGGCTGTCCACAGAGATTGTCCGGGTGATCTCAGAAGGCAGGAGGCCAGAGCCCAGATGCTCAGGGCTGCTGCTGGCGGAGCTGGAGTCGGAGCCCGTGGGGTTGAAGGGGTCGTAGATCTCGCTCTTGAGCTGCTTCGTCTTCCTGACGGAGAAGAGGGGCGCGGGGCTGTCTCTCCTCTGCGCCTTGCTGTCCACAGGCCGGAAGGTGTTACAGAAGCCGGGGCTGAGGACTCGGCTGCAGTGGGCTGTGTTCCCGGGAATATTGATCCTGAAGCTCTCGAAGGTGGAGCCCACGCCCTTCCCCCTCGAGGGCCCCAGCGGGGCGGGGGGCTGGGGGGCGCCCCCTGAGGCTGCGCTGGGCTCCCGGGCGGCCCGGCTGCTGGGCTCGCCCTCCACCCGGGCGCCACAGCCAGGCCGCCCTGGGCCCTCCCTGCCCGTCAGGCGGCTGATGCAGGAGCTGGGGATCTCAATGTGCTGCCCGCCGGCGGGGGCCTCGGCCGCTCGGCTGTCGTCTCTCCTGCTCTTCGGGATCCGGGGCAGCTCCGAGACGTCAGCCCTCCTGGGAGCTGGCCTCTGGGCCTGTCCTGGCGCCGAGCTCCCAGAAGGCGAGTCAGAGCTACTGCTGGAGCCCTTGGAGGCCGTGGACCTCAGAGGCGGGGAGTGCCTGACCTCGCCGTTCATTCGAGGGCCATCATCCTGCCTCAGGCTGGGTCTGCTCGCGCTGGACAAGGTCTGAACCTGGCCCGACCGAGGGGTCACCGAGGAGTCCAGTTTCACGGCTGCCCCCGATGTGAGCGCCGGGACACAAGTGGGGGTGGGTGGGGCTGGGGCTGCGCCCAGGGCAGCTCTGCCTGGACCAGTGGCCCCCAAGCTCTGCGGCCTGTCTTCCGACTGAGTCCCTCTGGGCTGCAGGCCGGCCCCGGACCCAGCGCCTGCTCCCCCTCGGGACGGACCAACCGCGCTGCGCTGAAAAGAAACCGGTGCTAAAAGACAAAAGCGAACGGCCGTCAGTGCCCACCCTCTCCTTCATCAGAAGGCCTTTCTCTGAGGCTGGCTGGGCGCGGGGGTGGCAGTGCTGCCCCGCCACTCCTCTGGGTAGGGCTGGAGATGGCCATGGAGCTGCCACCATGCTCCTCGGGTTCATACACTATTTTTATGCAACTTGGGGCTCAGAAAGAGCCTGAGCCTGTTACAGACACTTGGAAAAGGGGGCAGCACCCATGGTCTAGCCCTGACCGTTTCCCGCCCCTGCGGCCGTTGAGAACGGACACCAGCTGTGCTGCAGTGAGGAGGGCCTGGGGGACCTCAGGACCCTCAGCACCCCCAACCGCCAACCTCTAGAACCACTGGGTCACACACACGACGGTCTCCGGGGCCGTGTGTTCGAGTCTCCAGGTGGGCAGAGGTGGGGACAGCGGGCGCGTGCAGAGGCCGCCTCACCTGCCCTCTTGGCACTCAGGGAGCCGTCGCGGTGGATGACGATGTCGGCGCTGCTCATCATCAGGAGGTTCTGGCTGGACAGGATGCTCCCCAGGAGGTCAGGGACAGGGTCCGAGTCCACCTCCGGCTGGGCGGCTGTGGCAGGAGCGCTCCTCCTGCAGGAAGACCCAGGGCAGGCCCTGCGTCACGGCCTCTCCATGCCCGGACGCCCCACACGGAGGCTGCAGGTGGATGCCAAGGGAAGGCGTGAGACCCACCCTGCAGGCCCGACCAGGGAAACGGGGGCTGCGGTTGAGAGCATCCCAAGCCTTCGGCCCCAGCGCCTGCACAGCTGGCAAGCAGGGTCTACCAGCCTGGCTGGTTCCGTTGATTCTCTTTTTTCAGGGTCAAATGAAAGAGAAGCTTGGCTCCCTGCTGGGCCCCTCTGCTGCTGGTGGGCTCTGTGGCTGGGTGGGCAGGTGGAGGTAGCCTCTGGGCTGCCTGCTGCCCTTGGCTCGGGACCAGCTGCAGCACTTCCTCATCAAGAGCCAAAGGAGACGCCATGGAAGAGGTCAGGCTGGCAGAGCGCCAGCCCAGTACGGAGCCCAGCTGGTCCTCAGAGGCCCGGGGCCCACCCCGCACCCCGTCCCCTCAGGACACACCTGGAGAGCCCCATGGAGACTGGCCGGGCCACGGGCTGGTGGGACTGCAGGGCCGACCGGGACAGAATCCTCCTCTTGGCGCTCAGAGGGGAGGCAGGGCTTGCAGACACCTCTTCACTACTGGGGGGAGAGCACAGGTCAAAGGGAATGGGTGACCTGCACCCGGAGGTCCCAGGAGACCCCAACCCTCTCCACAACACCCGACCCACACGGCAGCACTAGGGACTCAATGCTGAACCCAGGCCCCACACCCGGCTGGGAGGGGTGGGGGGGCTAGACCCTTCTCCAAAATAGGGCAGCGGCAGGTCTGGGCTTCTTTCTGGTTGTCCCCTAACAGCGTCTGACTCTGGGGCATGGAGCTCACAACGCCAGTTCTGAGGGCCAACCAGGCCCCCCAGGGGCAACACACCCACGGACCTAGGGCAAGAGCAGGGCCCCCCGCATGCCCCGCTGCAGTCACCTGTCAAAGGGGTCCAGCTCATAGGGGTCTCCAAACAGGGAGAGGGAGGCCGCCCCGATTTCTGCTCGCATCAGCCCCAGAGAGGGGTCTGCGGGCTTGCACACCGAGGGGACGCAGGCTCCGTGGGCTGGCCTCTGGAGGTAGAGTCTCCGTGCGATGCGGGCCCGAGCTGTGGCTTCATTCTGCACCCAAGGAGCAAAGAAGGAAACGCTGATCGACAAGGCTGAGGAGGTCCCGTTGTGGCGCAGTGGTTAATGAACCCGACTAGGAACCATGAGGTTGCGGCTCCGATCCCTGGCCTCGCTTAGCAGGTTAAGAATCTGGCGTTGCCTTGAGCTGTCGTGTAGATCAAAATCGCAGCTTGGATCCCGAGTGGCTGTGGCGTACAGGCTGGCGGCTACAGCTCTGATCAGACCCCTAGCCTGGGAACCTCCATATGCCGCGGGTGTGGCCCTCAAAAAGACAAAAAAAACCCCCCCAAAATCCAAGGCTGAAATCTTCAGGTTCTAGAAATGCCACTTCAACGGGGAAGCGGCAACACCAAACACTAAGTGCAAGGCCTGAGGGCCGTGGGTACCACTGCTGCGCCTCAGAGGTGCTCCTCACCCAGACTCCACTAGTGGCCCTGCACCTGCAACCGAAACCCCGAAAAACCACCGCAGGGTCTGCCAGCGCAGCCACCAGCTGGCGTCTGCTTTGAGCAAAAACTCAGGAGCGAAGCAAGCCCTCCAAGTGACGAGTGACCTGATGTGTGTGCGGTGGGAACATAAGCAGGCCAGGCTCGGGATCTAGGAAAGTGAGTCTGGACCCCAAGCGGGAGCCGGCAGGGATGGCCTGCCCGGGCGGCGTGGATCTCTGAACCATCAGACCAGATGTTCAAACACGCCACTGACAACTAAGATGTATTTTCACACGCACACAATCGACACGAGTAGACGCTGACGGGGCAGACTGGAGCGCAAACACAAAAGACGCAGAGCACACGTCGCAACAGCTGCAGGCTGGTGCTTCCTCTCCTGCGTGCGAAACTGGCTTCAAGGTCCAGCCAGAAGCTCCCGCTGTGGCTCAGTGGCAACAAGCCTGACTAGGAGCCATGAGGACAAGGGCTCGGTCCCTGGCCTTGCTCAGTGGGTAAGGGAACTGGCATTGCTGGGACTGTGACGAGGGCCGCAAGCTCTGATTTGACCCCTCGCCTGGGAACTTCCATATGCTGCACATGCGGCCCTTAACACGAAAAAAAAGAAGAAAAGGAGAGTCCAGTCCAAGAGCTGGAGTGAGGACGAAGCATTTCGAATCAAGGCCAGGCAGCACCGCAGGCCACCCGTGCTGGGAGTGAGGGCCGCTCTGAAAGCCAGAGGTGGACGGATCTGAGGGCGGGAATGGCCTGCAGGGGACAGTGTCCAGCTGCCTCACCAGGACCCTGCTGCCCACGCCCAGATACCAGGCCGTCTGGTGCTGTGCCCCCCAGGACGCTTGGGGCACACCCTGCCTCCCAACCTGCACAGGGGAAGGAGCCTCGCCAGGGTGCACCCATCAGCTGCTACCTTGGCCTTCTGCCCCTTCCTCCTCTTGGCGCGGCTCTGGCGCCTCCTCAGCCTCGTCCCGCAGCTCTTGCCCTTCGCCGACGGTCTGGACTGGCTCTTCTTTCTTCCCGGCACCTTCTTCCGCCTTCCTGCAAAGAGCACGCCAAGTCCGCGCCTCACTATGGGCAGCCTGGGGCGCTCATCTTTTTATTACATTTTTGTTATTATTTTAAAACTGCAGGGGAGTCGACACACGGTTCAGGTGTGGCTGAGGGTCACGTGGTGAACTGAACTTGGGTTTTAAAGGCGTGCTCCCCGTGGAGGGGGAGGGAAGGCGGTGGGGAGCGGGCAGAGCGAGCCCGCCTCGTCCACCCTAAGTAGGAGGCAGAGAGAGAGGCTCTGGACGGTCACGAGGCCGGGATGCAGGGATCCCGGCCGGCCTGCGCGGCCTCCCCCTGAGCAGGGCCCTCCCAGAGGCTTGGACGCAGATGACCTGTAGGCATCATGCCCTAAAGATCAACCCGCAAGCCCAGCAGCGTGCAGCCCTCCTCAGCCACCTCGGGGTGCTGGGGGCCGACGGGGGCACCCAGTCCTAGGAGGCTAAGACCCCTGGAGCCTCAGGAACCTCTGTGCAGAAGCAGCGGGTCCCAAGGAAGATGGAGATGCCGCTATCAGAGCGGACCCAGCAACCCCCGACCCACGAGCCACGGAGGGACGCGGCGGGCCAACTGGGGTCTGAGCACTGCTGAGTAAAGGAAACACACCCAGGCGCGGGAAACTGTGCCGGCCAGGAAAACGACAGCCCTGGGGCCGCCGCCGCCCAGGGGACACCCAGCCCCACCCCCGGCAACCTGCCGACGCTGAACCCAACCCCACCAGGTGCAGCGTCCGGCTGCCCGCAAGGCTGCTAACTGCCCAAGAGGGTCCCACTGGGACAGAAGACCCGGCTTCCCCGGGGAGAGGACAGAGACACAAGCACCGCCAGCACAAGTCAACCCTGTTGGGCTCTAGATTCAAATAAACTTTTTTAAAATTCCGTCACGTTTATGACACAATTAGAACGTTCGATACCACCCAGCTCTTTCATGGTGTTACAGGATCTCTGTTCATTTCCTCAGGTGTAACAGAGGCATTGGGGCTGAGTTAAAAGAAAGGCCCCCATTTCAAAAGAAACATACTGCGACACTTACAGGTAAAACGGGTATTTGCTTCAAAACAACACGGGAGGAGTTCCCGTTGCGGCGCAATGGTTAACGAATCCGACTAGGAACCATGAGTTTGAGGGTTTGATCCCTGCCTCTGCTCAGTGGGTTAAGGATCCAGCGTTGCCGTGAGCTGTGGTGTGGGTCGCAGACGCGGCTGGGATCCTGCGTTGCTGTGGCCCTAGTGTCAGCCGGGGGCTACAGCTCCGATTTAACCCCTAGCCTGGGAATCTCCATGTGCCGCGGGAGCGGCCCTAAAAAAAGCAAAAAGACAAAAACAAAACAAAACAAAAACCACACACACACAGCAAGGGAGGGAGAGGAGGGCCGCCAGATAGTGACTCTGACTTGGGGGCGCTGCTGGTTTCTCCCTGCACTTCCGTAGGCCTGACAGAGCCCGGAATAGGTGCAAACAACTCAACAGTAGAGGCGGCACGACAGCCAAACAGGCAAAGTGAGAACCACGCTGCCTCCCAGGAGCCGCAGTGCCTCCAGGCCCTTATTCTGGCTCTCCCTGCAGTGGCTCCGCGCCAGGGTTGAGATGGGACCCAGACGTAAGGGACAAGGAGCAAACCCTCCAATCCTGAGGTCAAGTCAAGGATCAGTTCCCAGCTCCACCCATGAGAAAGGGCTGGAAATAAGCCTGCCCACCGGCAAGGCTCAGCGCTGGTCTGTGAGCTCCAGGCTTTGCCAGGGCCACGTGAGGCTCTCGGAGCCAGACTGCACGTCTGGCACCACAGGTCGGGAGAGCTGGAGCAGACACGCAACATGCCACAGGCGCGGGGCAGGGGAGCTGTTGGCAGGAATGAGGAGCGGCGACGGCTCACGCTGCTCATGGGGTCCTAAGGGGGCAAAGACCCTCAGACACACACCACCTGACGCTCCACTGGCCACGTCCTCTGTTTATCCAGAGAAACGGCATCTCCTCACCGAGAAGACTGGCCAGTCCCACGCGAGCACACGGACCCTGAGGTCACCATGCCGAGAGCGGCAGACCAGCAGGGCCTCCGAGCGTGAGCTGAGGGTGGCAGGGCGCCCGGAGGTGCTGCTGACACTGACACGCCAGGAACAGATGCTCAGAGTGGACGCACCTATCAGCTTCCTCACGTCTCCATTATGCTGACTTTCAAAAGACCAAGAAAAAAAGGCCCAACAACAAACAAACAAAAAGACTACATGGAGTTCCCGTCGTGGCGCAGTGGAAACAATCTGACTAGGAACCATAAGGTTATGGGTTCGATCCCTGGCCTCGCTCAGCAGGTTAAGGATCCGGCGTTGCCGTGAGCTGTGGCGTAGGTCGCAGACGCAGCTCGGATCCCGTGTTGCTGCTGCTCTGGCATAGGCCGGCAGCCACAGCTCCGATTAGACTCCTAGCCTGGGAACCTCCATAGGCGCAGTGGTTAACAAATCCGACTAGGAACCATGAGGTTGCAGGTTCGATCCCTGGCCTTGCTCAGTGGGTTAACGATGCGGCATTGCCATGAGCTGTGGTGTAGGTCGCAGATGCAGCTCGGATCCCGTGTTGCTGTGGCCCTGGCCTAGGCTGGTGGTTACAGCTCCAATTCGACCCCTAGCCTGGGAACCTCCCATATGCCACGGGAGCAGCCCAAGAAATGGCAAAAAGACCACAGATCATGACCGACTGAATGAAGCAGGAATCCCCGAGTCTACTGATTACATGGCTGGGGAGAGGAAAGGCTCCCCTTTGTGCGGAATGTCAAAGGTACCTGTGTCACCGGTACAAACGGTGCGCAGAGCCAGAGGTCCCCAGGGACACTGACCAGAGGAGGACAGAACTCAGACAAGCCACCCAAGGAAACGCAGAAGGGAACGAGTGAACACAAGTGGCACCAGCTCGCCCGTCCTCCTCAAGGCTCCCCGGGCACCCTGCCCGACTCAGACAAGACCAGTGCGCCTCCACCACGAGGTCCATCTACCAGGACCTGCCTATTCACTCCGAGGTGGCCGAGTCACCCCGAGGCACAGGTGGGGGCTCAGGGGGACGACCCAGAACCAGACCCTCAGCCTGCAGGCCCTCCCGTGAGCTGCTCTGCCCCCCGGGCCCAGGCAGCGAACCTGTCCTCCTCCTCCGGCGGGCAGGGGCTCGCGGCGTCCCAGGGCGCTGGTACACGGCAGTGCTCAGCCCGGTGGCCACGGCTTCGATGGTCTCGTCCAGCAGAGAGGACATGAGGTACCTGGGGACGTGCTGCACGGCAGGGGACAGAGCCGCCTCAGATCCCTCGAGGGAGCCCCGGAGCCGGCTGCCTGGGCCTGGCAGCGGCGGCACCGACAGCAGGGGCTTCCCGCGGGCGCTTGGGGCCCACGGCCCTGACCTCCTCCCCGGAGCTGGGCCGCTGCAGGGGGCAGCCGTGCCCCAGGCGACCCCCAGGCCGCAGACCCACCTGGACCCTCCTGGCTGTGGAGATCCGGTTCCGGTTCACGGTGGCGCGGACTCTCTCGCTCTGCCGCGTCCTGGCAATGGCCCGGGTCCTCCCTGCGTGGGGCCGAAGCCGGCTGGTGGTGGGCACCACGTCGGTCAAGAGCAGGGACACCTCCTCCTCACTCACGGGACCCGCGTCTCGGAAGAAGACAGCCTGCGTGACGCCCTCCACCAAGCCCTGCCCTGGCCGCAGGGCCAAGGAGAGGACCCGGGGTGAATCCCTGGGGCCCCCCGAACGACCCACCTGCCCCTCGTCCGGCCTGGCACAGCACGCTCCCCACCCCCACCCGAGGGAGGGGCCGGGGGCAGCGGGTTACCGGCGGCGGCAGACGCAGCCCCCGAGGCAGCGCATTCGGGACAGAACCACTCGTCCACCGGCACCTCCTGGAGAGGCGGCTCCAAACACTCCATGTGGTACCTGAGGGACAAGAGGGAGCTGGGGAGCAAGCCTCCCGACGAGCCCCGGGACCACCACGCGCCTGCCATGGCCCGACCTTGTCGCCCCAGCCCCCCGTGTTGAAGGCTGAACCCCTTCCGGTGACCGGTAGGTCGTGAGGGTGGGGCCAGACCCAGGGACCCGGGTCCTCCGAAGAGCGAGGAGCCCGAGCTCCTGCCTCCAGCAGGGGGAAGGCGGGAAGGCGGGTGGGAGCGGCTCAGATGCCCCACCGAGGCCGCCTAAGCGGGCACAGCACACTTGGAACTGGAAGGACGCGGGGCCATCCTTCCTGCCTGCGTTCCGGGTGGACGGACCTCCAGCTCAGGGCCCTGGACGCCTCCACGCTGTGCACGGGGCCCTCACGGCCCCCAACCCTCCAGAGATGTGTTACCGGGAGGGCCAGAGCCAAGACACTGGCAGCTGGACCCGGCGCGCGTGCAGGGTGACCTTCCCAGCCACTGCCACTGGGGACGGCCAGCACGCTTTGCGGCCCAGTCTGAGGCGCTAACAAAGGAGCCTGTTCGCAGGCAGAGCAGGCAAACAGCTGCTTTTCAAGGGAGGCAGTGCAGGAGCCCTTACTGGTCTGGCCGCCGGTGCCAGGCTCTCCCGGCTTGACCCCCAAGGCCCCAGACAGCGCCAAGCCCGGCAGAAACGGGTGCAGATGCCACTCTGAGCACCGGAGCCCAGGACACGTGTGTGCACCAGCCTCGCAGCGAGGATGCAGGCCAGGCTCTGGGGAGACCCAGCCTGCAACCAGAGGACCCAGGGCCACACAAGGAGGCCAGCACCAGGCACAGGGGAGCACTTGGAACTCCTAGCAGACTCCAGCCTGAGAAGCCCCCCACATGGTGTCAGGAACAAAATATGGGAATGAGCGGTAGCTGCCGCTAGAGCATTCCAGGGACCCGGCGCGGATCAAGCACTCACCAGCAAGCTCCAGGGCCTCGGGCAGAGGCTGGCAAGTGGGCCAGTCTGCACCCACAAGTCCCCCCAGAGAGGAGTGGCTGTGGACTCAGACGGGACAGTGGCGGGAGTGCCCAGCAGGAGGGGCCTGTGGCGCCGACACTGCAGAGGAAACCCCTCCATCGGGAGAGGCTGGAGCAGGTCTCCCTTGTCAATAAGCGCAGAAACTCAGAGCCCAGCCCCCTGCTTCACACGACAGCGGAAGGACCTGGCATGTTCACGTTCACAGGTCTGAAGACGGCCTGTGATCTCGCTCATTGACATGTGAGTACGGCCGGAGCTCCCACTGTGCCGCAACAGGATCAGTGGCGTCCTGGGAGCGCTGGGACGCAGGTTCGATCCCCGGCATGGCACAGTGGGTTAAGGATCAGGCACTGCCGCAGCTGTGGCTTAGGTCGAAACTACGGCTCAGATCCGATCCCTGGCCCGGAAACTCCACATGCCAAGGGGTGGCCAACAAAGAAAAAATAAAGAAAAAAATAAGGCCAGTGTTCCCCCGCCATGACACAGTGGGTTAAGAGTCCAATTGCATCCTGCTGTGTGGCACTGGGAACTATGTCTAGTCACTTATGATGGAGCATGATCACGGGAGAAAAAAGAATGTGTACATGTATGCGTAACTGGGTCACCCTGCTGTACAGCAGGAAAAATAATTGTATTGGGGAAATAACAATTAAAAAAAAAAGTCCAACTGCAGTGGCCTGGGTTGCTTCGGAGGTGGGGATTCCATCCCCAGCCCAGTGCAATGGGTTAAAGGACTTGGCCTTGTTGCACCTGCAGCTCAGATTAAATCCATGGCATGGGAACTTCCATATGCCATGGGTGTGGCCATAAAACAAATAAACAAAATTAAAATGAGTAGGGGCGTGACCTGAGACTTACGACTTTAATTAAAAGACCTAACCGTAAGAAAACTTGGCAAACGGGAAACATTAGCTGTGAGGATGTCTAGAAGCCTATGAATCACTATACAAAATTAAAAAAAAAGCACATGAATCACTATACACTGTATCGGCTTGAATGTTTTAGATCACGATTTCTACGTACTTGGTTTTATCTGTGGAACTCAAGCACATAAAAAGAAAATAAATAAACTTATAATGTACTTTACAATAAAAATAATGTTTGGAGTTGCTTGGTGGCTCAGCAAGCCACTGCAGTGGCTTAGGTCACCACTGTGGCACAGGTTCAATCCCTGGCCTGAGAACTTATGCATGCCTCGGGCGTGGCCAAAAAAAAAAGAAGAAGTTGCAAAAATCCCCAAGAGTCACTGTTAAAAGTTACCAGCACTGAGACAGATCTTGCAGTAAAGAACCAACATAATCAAGAATTACAGGCTCAGAAGTTCCTGTCGTGGCTCAGTGGTTAACGAATCCGACTAGGAACCATGAGGTTGCGGGTTCGGTCCCTGCCCTTGCTCAGTGGGTTAGGGATCTGGCATTGCCGTGAGCTGTGGTGTAGGTTGCAGACACGGTTCAGTTCCCTGCATTGCTGTGGCCCTGGTGTAGGCAGGTGGCTACAGCTCCCAGTGGACCCCTAGCCTGGGAGCCTCCATATGCCGCGGGAGCACCCAAGAAATGGCAAAAAGACAAAGAGACAAAAAAAAAAAAAAATGACGGGCTCAGACAAAGCAACCTTGAGAAGGCAAATCAGAGCTTGAGGAATCAGGCTCCCTGACTCCAGACTATACTTTAAAGCTACAGTCATCAAGACAGTGAGGTACTGGCACAAAACAGACACAGATCAATGGAACAGGAGAGCGAGCACAGAAATAAGCCAATAAACTTACCATCAGTTAATTTACAACAAAGGAGACGAGAACAGACAAGAGAGCAAAGATGGTCTCTTCAATGTGTGGTGCTGGCAAAACCGGACAGCTACGTGTAAGAGACTGAAGTAAGAACACTTTGGGACACCACATACAAAACGGATTACAGGCAGGTCCCTCTGTGGTGTAGCAGAAACGAACCCACCTAGTATCGACGAGGACGAGGGTTCAATCCCCAGCCTTGTTCGATCGGTTAAGGATAAAGAGTTGCCATGAGGCTGTAGTGTAAGTTGAAGACGTGGCTCGGTTCCTGTGTGGCTGTGGCGTAGGGCCGGCAGCTGTAGCTCTGATTTGACCCCAGCCTGGGAACTTTCCATACGCCATGGGTGTGGCCCTAAAAAGCAAAGCCAAAAAAAAAAAAAGATTACAGACCTAAATGTAAGACAGGAAACTGTAAAACTCCTAGATAAAAATATAGGCAGAACACTCACTGACATACATCAAAACAAGTTTCTTGGGATCTATCTCTCAAAACAAAAGAAACAAATGCAAAAATAAACAAGTGGGACCTAATTCAACTTAAAAACTAATGCAAAGCAGAGGAAGCAAGATCATCCCAGTACATGGTGGGTTTGAGAGATGGTGGAGACAGGGTGAGAGCAAACGCACATGTTTCTCACACAGGAAAAAAGAGAAAATGAAGGCTGACGCTAGATGGCGACAGGGTGACAGAGCCAAGAAGAGAAGCGTCTGTCACTGGGTGGCGGTGATGGCGCACCAGAACTTGCGCTGTCTTGCGTGTGCTCTGGCTCACCTCCCACCGCCTTCCCGCTTCACCTCCCTTGTCTACATGCCCTGGTGGCATGGCAGGCTTGTAAAAATCCAATCCTAAATCCAAGAAAATGTAAAACTAAAAGAAACAGTGACTAAATGAAAATTTACTGAGTGGCAGAAAACAACTGCAGGTGATAAGACCGACAGGGGTTAGCAGCCAAAAACATAAACGCTCCTACGACCCAGTATCAAAAAACAAACAACCTGGAGCTGCCACTGTGGTGCAGCGGAAACAAACCCAACTTGTATCCCTGAGGACGCGGGTTTGATCCCTGGCCTCGTTCAGTGGGTTAAGGATCTAACACTGAGCTGTGGTGTAGGTCGCAGATGTGGCTTGGATCTCATGCTGCTGTGGCTGCAGCTCGCATTTGACCCCTAGCCTGGCAACTTCCATGTGCCATGGGTGCAGCCCTAAAGAGCAAAAAAACCCCCAAAAAACAAAAACCACAAACAACCTGATTTAAAAATGGGCTAAAGACAACAGACAATTCTCCAAAAACAGACAGATGGCCAACAGGCCTGTGAAAAGACGCTTAATTTGACGTGGCGAACCATCAAGGAAATGCAAACCCAAACCAGAACGAGACAGCACCTCACACCTCCCAGAATGGTTCCCATCAAAAAGACCACCCATTACAAGCCTTGGTGAGGCTGTGGAGAAAAGGGAAGCCTCCTACACTGCTGACGGGAATGTACATTCGAGCAGCTACAGTGGAAAACAGTACAGACGTTCCTCAAAAGACCCAAAATCGAATTACCATGTGACCCAGCAATTCCACTTCTGGGTACTTAACTGAAAAAAACGATAAGCACTAATTCAGAAAGATACCTGCGGAGTTCCCTGGTGGCCTAGTGGTTAAGGATCCGATGTTGTCACTGCTGTGACGTGGGCTCGATCCCTGGCCTGGGGACTTCGGTATACTGCAGGTGCAGCCAAAAAAAAGACAGATGCATAGCAGTGTTATTTACAATAGCCAAGATACAGAAGCAACTCAAGTGCCCAGCAACAGACACGGATAGAACAGATGTCGTGTGTACACGCACACACGTATGTGCACACACACACACAAATATATCTGAGTGAAAAAACCAAAAAGAAATCCAGCCATCTGCAGAAACATGGCAGGATCTAGAGGGTCTCGAGCTCAGTGGAGTAAATAAGAGCAAAACAAACACTCTAGGAGTTCCCGTCGTGGCGCAGTGGTTAACGAATCCGACTAGGAACCATGAGGTTGCGGGTTCGGTCCCTGCCCTTGCTCAGTGGGTTAACGATCCGGCGTTGCCGTGAGCTGTGGTGTAGGTTGCAGACACGGCTCGGATCCTGCGTTGCTGTGGCTCTGGCATAGGCCAGCAGTTGCAGCTCCGATTCGACCCCCAGCCTGGGAACCTCCATATGCCGCGGGAGCGGCCCAAGAAATAGCAAAAAGACAAAAAAAAAAACAAAAAAAAACACTCTAAGGTATCACTTACATGTGAAGTCTGGAAATAAAGCAAACAAACGTATACAGCAAAACAGAAACAGACACACAGACACAGAGAACAAACCAAGGGTTAAGAGTTGGGAGAGGGAGGGCGGGGCCGGATGGGTAGAGGGTTCAGAGATGCAAACTACCCTGAGATACAGGGCACACTGTAAGGCACAGAGAGACACCGCCAGTCTGTGATAACAACCTCAAGTGAAGTATAAAGCCTATAAAAATGTCGAATCACTACGTTGTGAATCTGAAACGAACATTAACATTGTAAACCAACTATACCTTAACAGTTTCTTTTTTTTTTCTGCACACCCTCACAGCACACAGACGTTCCCAGCCAGGGATCAAACAAATTCACACCACAGCAGCAACCTGAGCCCCTGCGGTGATAACATCAGATCCCTAACCTGCTTGGCCACCAGGGATCGCCTATACCTCAACTGAAAAAAGAAAAAAAAAGGGGAGCTCCAAGGTTAAGAACCCAGCTAGCATCCCTGAGGATGTGGAGTCAATCCCTGGGCTTGCTCAGTGGGTTAAGGTTCCAGTGCTGCTGTGAGCTGTGGTGTTAGGTCGCAGACGCAGCTCGGATCCTGCGTTGCTGTGGCTGTGGTGCAGGCCGGCAGCTGTAGCTCCAACTGGACCCCTAGTCTGGGAACCTCCATGTGCCACAGGTGGGGCCGTAAAAAGCAAAAAAAAAAAAAAAGAACGGTAGGCTCTATTTAAAAGCTCAGAGGAGGAGTTCCCGCTGTGGCTCAGCGCAGAGATCTGACTAGTATCCACGAAGATCCAGGTTTGATCCCTGGCCTCGCTCGGTGGGTTGAGGACCCCGCGTTGCCACGGCTGTGGCAGCGTAGGTCAGCGGCTACAGCTCCGATTAGACCCCTAGTCTGGGAACCTCCGTATGCCGCGGGTGTGGCCCTAAAAAGACCAAAAAGAAGGAAAGGCTCGGAGGAGGCTTTGTGAATGAAAGCTGCAACAGCCTCATGAGGGCTCCCCTAGAGGCCACCACTGTCTGGCTCTCTGTTCTCAGGCTCACTGTCTGGGGACACCCAGCGCCACTTCTACCCTCCAGATCCACAGGGGCAACCCGCTCAAGGGGACTCGCTCCGACACGGCTGACTTCTGGGAGACCCAAGAGGCGACGAGCACCCAGGTGGGGCATCCCGGGACCTGGCGGGGACTGTGGGCGACGGCGCAGACTCAGGAAGAGGAGGCAGGACGAGGATGAGCCCAGAGGGCGGGGCTGGGGAGGAAGGGAAGAAGCTGCCAAAGCAGGGGTGTGTGTGTGTGGGGGGGGTGGGCATGTATATGGTGGGTGTGGGTGGCTGTGTGTGCGCACGTGTGCACGCAGGCACCCGTGACCTGCCGTGTCGGGAAGAGCAGTGCGGCTGCCCCCGAGCGAGCACGGGAGATGCTGGGTGGGCGGCCCCGTCTGTCCCCGGCTCTTGCCACTTCAGGGGAGAAGGCCTGACTAGGACCAGGGGACTGAGCAGTGTTGAGGGCACAACGAGAGTCCTAGGGACACAGGGGTGGCAGGCAGTCTGGCCGGAAAAGCCCCAGGTCTGGCCGGCCCACACCCCGAGTTCCTCACACACCCCTCGTCTCTTCTGTGTGTTGAAGTGCGACGGGCACCCTGGGAACCGCGGAGGCACAAGCAGGGGCTCCCCCGGGTGCACCCCCACCAGGGCAGCGCGGGCGGCTCACCCAGCATCGCAGCCGTCGCAGAGGAGCAGGCGGTCCTCCCGGTCGCTCCGGCCGCACACCTCGCAGAAGGTGGGGTCCTCCTCCTCGTGCTCCCCCAGCCTGGGGTTCTCCACAGGGATCTGCGCACAGGACACACTGCTGACCGCGCAGCCGGGGACCCAGGTCCCAGAGCCACTGGCAAGACGAACGGCACTTGCTCTGGAGTGGAGCCTTCAGCGGCTCCGGGCTTGCTGGGCTCCCTGGGCCAGGGGTTCTGAAGGGTCACACACACAGCACAAGCACAGGGGGCTCGCCACTTTGTCACCATGTCGGGGTTGTCAGCCGTGAGAAAAGAACCAGAAAAGAAAGCCCAGGCCAGGCAGGCTCCCGCGCAGAGCGAGCGGCTGGCCCGACTGAGGGCAGGAGGACGGCGGGGGGCGGGGGGGGGACAGCTCTCCTCCTTCTCCCACCACCAGGCAGACACAGGAACACGTGCCAGGGAACAACACCCAAACGTGCTGCTTGCCCGATGCCAGGGGGCGCACGCAGGGGCCGGCCCACCGGCGCTCTCAGCAGCCACAGGGCCCACACCCTCCCCAAGGGATGGAGATCACAGCCTCCCTCCCCCAGCGCCCAGCAGGGGGCAGGCCTGAGCCCCTCTCTGCCTCTGCCCCTCTGCTGGGTCTGCAGGTGCTCTCAGACCTTCTCCCACACGGAGTGCCGCTCGGGAGCCACACATGCATCGGGAGGGCCTCGAGCAAATGAAGGCCGCCTGCCTGGAGATGGCCTTTACAGGCCTCAGGGCAAAGAGCAGAGTGGCAGGACGGCGGCAGGACCCGTGAGCGGCACTGCGAGGAGGCCATTCTCCGGGAGAAACTGCTCCTGCGGCCCGGGGGCGCCTGACGCTACGGCTGCACAGATGCAACAGCAGACCCGGCGTTCCCACCTGGCGCAGCGGAGACGAATCTAACTGGGCTCCGTGGGGACCAGCCCTGGCCTGGCTCAGTGAGCCAAGGATCACGTGTTGCTGTGGCTGCGGAGCTGGCCGGAGGCTACAGCACCAATTCGACCCTCAGCCTGGGAACCTCCGTGTGCTACGGGTGCAGCCCTAAAGACAAAAACAAACAACAACAAAACAGCAGGACTGCAGAGACCAAAAGACACAGGGAACGCCTCCAAGGGTCCTCTGGGGGCCACCCTGCCCAAGGAAAGATGGGTGGGACCTCTCTCGGCCCCTAGCCGGAGGCCTTCAGGGGCCTGGTCCCCAGCTGGCCTCCTCTCCCAGGCCTGGGTCTCACCCCGACCCTCCCTGCTGACCGGGCAGCCGTGGCTCAGGAGGGAAGCTCTGAGACGCAGAAGAGACGCGTGGGAACGGAGAGGAGGAAGCCTGAGAGCTGCCCACAGCTGCGCCACCTCCTGTCACCTCGTGTCACCTCCCATCCCCACCGGCACCCACACAGGGCCCACACCGGCCAGGCACCCGGGCTTCACGTTCACGGCTGCCAACAGCATTTTAGTGGATTTCCACACTGCACACAAGCAACACTCACTCTGGAAAAGCACACTGCCTCGTGAAGGCGAGCCGTCCACTGGGAGGGAGCGACACAAAGACACGAGGGCAGGACTCCTCCCTGCCGCGTCCACACTCACCTTCCTCAGGATTTTCCCGCCAAGCTGAGCGCGGATACAGATGCATTTAAACACAGTCCGATCCACTGGGCAGGAATTGGCATTCTGTAGGAAATTAAAATCGTGTCACAATCCTGTAGAATTGCCATTTACACCATCTGAAGACCAAGCATTCACTTTTTACTAAAACAATCCCTTTTACACTAAAAACTGAATACGCACCGCCAGGCTCTGGGCTGGGGTGCCAGGGGACAGCAGGGAAGAGGAGAGGAAGCCCAGTCCCTGCTTCCCTGGCAGCAGGGAGGAGGCAGGTGAAGCCGGGCCTGGGTGCATGTGGAGCACCAGGAAAACGCGGGCCAGCGTGGCCGTGGGCCCTTCGGGGCCTCCTCTGCGCCCCTTTGCTCAAATCCTCTGCCCATTTTCCCACGAAATTGCTGGACGGTTCTTAACAGAGCAGGTGCCTGTCAGCTCCGTGCTGCAGGCGTTCTCCTCTTGCCTTTGTGACCAGCGGGCGCTGCCCGTGAGTTCTTCGTCTCCCATCTCCTCTGGCAGGTAGGTCGCATGTGACATCATTTTACCTGTCCCCGGAAGGGCTGCAGGCAAACTCCCAGCTCGTGGAGCCACCGCCCCTCCTTCCCACCCTCCCGCTGCTCTGCTCAGCTCGGTGCTCTGGCCACACTCTGCTCTTGGCCGGCAGGCGAGCCCCCGCAGTCCCGGCCTTTCCGGTTCGGCGGACACAGTGCAACTGCGTGCACAACACTCCTCCGGCCTGTCCCTAACTTTGGGGTTGGACCTCTCCCACCCCCAGCCACCCCCCCACAGCCGCTCGCCTCCTGGTTGAGCCTTCAGATGGCCGTGCGGCGCCACCCCGGTGGTGTCCATGCAGAAGCACCCACTGCCCGTATCTCTGCTTTGCTCATGCACCTTGTCAAGCGCCCTCCCCATCCTTGGAGAGAGTCACCTGCGTTTCCTTCCAAAAATATCTTTTTTTCTTTATTTTTTAGGGCTGTACCTGTGGCTTATGAAAGTTCTCAAGCTAGCGGTCAAATCTGAGTTGCAGCTGCCAGCCCAGACCACAGCCACAGCCACCCCAGATCCGCCGCGAGCGGCAACAACAGATCCTTAACCTGTGTCCTCACAGACACCAGTTGGGTTCTCAACCCACTGAGCCACAACGGGAACTCCTGAAAGTTTCTGAGTCCACATGGGCAGCGTGTGGTATGGGCTACCCCCCCAACCTCACACAAGCTTAGAGAAGCCCCTGCCATGGTCTTGCACACGTGTCCACGCCTGGGGTCCCAACTCCCTTTCTGGACCAACTCCGGCACATTCGCTCTCGTTTTATAAGCCTTAATATCCCATGGCTTTGTTCACAATTAGCTTCACAATTCCTGGTACGAGTTTCACGAGCCATCGGGTGCCCTGAATGTGGCAGTGGGGACGGTGACAAACGTGCCCTCTCTCTGGAATGAGACGCCCTCCAGAAGGTGGTGTTTCTTCACTGGCCTCAGCTATTTCCGACAAGCTCTGTAAGTATCCTGCACATCTCTTTAAGACTGGTTTCTTGGTGCATTTTTTTTTGGTCCCATTTTTTCCTGACCTCGGATCTGGCCCCCTGCTGAACTTCCCATCCCGACGACAGTTCGTCCACCGAAGTCTATGCTGGCACACTGATCTCTGCAAACGCCGCCTTCGCCCCAGACACGTTGGCTTTTACCTCCTCCTCCTGTTAATCCAGTGTGGCACCGACTGGAGGACCAAGAGCCACACCTGGTCCCGTCTCTCCACCTAAAGGAAAGCCTCACTTGCCAAAAAAGAAAAGTAACCTGAACTACTCTGGACTGAGGCCCCCCGGACCCACCAAGAAGAGGACGCGGCAGAGGCAGAGCAAGGCCTGACGGGAGCACAGCGAGCCACGGACAGCAGACGCGTCAGGCTGGCTGCACGGGTGAGAAGTCCAGGCCGCGGCTCAACACGCCGCTGAACGGTCTGCTTTGGGGCTGACTGAGCAAAGGAGCCGGCTGAGTGTCCGCGGCTGTGCTGCTCCTGTCAGCCTTGGGGGCTGGTGCGGGGCCAGGGTGCTGGACACCGGCCACCTGCCCGAGGCCTGTGTCGTGAAGGTGAAGGAGGAGCAGGGAAGATGAGAAGGCAGGCCCGCAGGTCCTCAACAGTGGTGACCTGCACTGGTCACTCGGTCTAGGAAGGAGGAAGGGCACTCCCTCCACAAGATGAAACGCAGCGCCGTCCGGTGACCCCCCTGCCCGCCCCCATGACTGCCGGTCGCATGACTCAGGCTCCCCCGCATCTGCAAGACGACCCTCGGCACACGGGCACCGGGGCCACCTCTGCCCATGCGCCCTCCCCGCTGTCACTGAGGACTTCTGCAGCCAGGCCCCAAGGGAGGCTGGCCCAACAACCCCCCGCTCCAGCGCTCGTCGGGGAGCGCCGCGCCCCACAGTGAGCCTCAGCGACGACCAAGAGCCCAGAGCGTGAACAAAGCAGAGACCAAGCGGGACCCTCGCCAGGGCTCTGCCTCCCGCCGTGGAGCTGAGAACCAGGCCTGGCGGGAGGCAGAAGCCCAAGCCGCTCACCTTGGACCACTCCAGGATGCAGTCGAGGCAGAAGTAGTGGGCGCAGTTCTCGGGGGTCCCCACGGCCTGGTCCCTGAAGGCATTGAGGCAAATCGGGCAGCTCTCAGCATCATCATCGGAACTGAACGCGCCGCCGGCTTCCGGCTTCCCCTGAGCATCCGCTGCCGCCACTAATGTGTCCATGTCGTCGCCGTCGTCTTCGGAATCCTCAGAACCTTGAGGAAGAGGCGAGGCCACCAGTTTGTGAACTGGAGCCGTGCTCGAACCCCAAGCCCACACAAGGGACAGTCCCAGGAAGGACCTGACTGGCAGCTGCGGCCAAGTGGAGGGGACCACACTGGCGGGGCAGCCACACCAGCCCCATGAGTGCCCCCCTCCACCCTGCCCTCGGGGCAGAAGCAGGACCCTCCAACCCCAGGCGCCAGCCAGCCGCTGGGCCTCTGGGTCACTGGAAGCCAGCTCAGCACAGTGGCCTCCAGATGGCGCCACATGCTGCCAGCACCTGCTCAAAACACTGGAAGCCCTCGCCCTGGGCGGCTTGGGGAGGAGGAGGTCTAGTCCCTAACCAGACAGCAACAGTTCTGATCAATTTCTGAACGGTTCTGAGGCTGCGGCTGGACCAGCAGAAAGGAGACAGCTCAATACGGCGGAGGCACATGTGCATTCGTTTTCTCCTCCATCAAGGCCGCTAAAATGAAGACACAAGGTCACGGGCACATGAGAGGCAGGGAAGAGGTGTGCCAGGCAGTTCCTACAAGGCCTTGCACTCCGCCTCATGAACCTCTCATGGGGAAGGGGGCAGGATCCCGAGACCCCACTGCCACATGGCCAAGAGACATGGTCCACTCAGCGTCATCAGGTGAGCTCTCTGAAAGCAGATGCCAGAGCTCCCTGGTGGCTCAGCAGGTTAAGGATCCGGCGCTGTCACTGCTGCGGCTCCGGCTACAGCTGTGGCGTGGATTCCATTCCTGGCCCGGGAACGTCCATGCGCCACAGGAGCGGCTCAGCAAATAAATAAGGAAAGAGCAGTTTGCTCCGGGCGGCTGCCGTGTGGGAGAGAAAGAGAGTAAACAGCGACGTGAGCCGGCCATCGAGGGGGCCTCTGGGGGCTGAGTGGGGAGCACCTCCACCCAACAGCCAGCCAGAAAACAGGATTTCAGCCCGGCACCCGCAAGGATCTAAATTCTCCCAACAAGGAGAGACCCTGGGGAAGGCCCCAGAGCCTCGGATGAACTGTGGCCTCTGGACCCCTTGATGTCACCAGAGGAGACTCAGGCAGAGGACCTGCAACAGTGTCTGGACCTCTGAGCCCCGGAACTACTGAGACAAGTGCGCTGCTCCCAGCTACCGTGCCAACGACACCCTGGCGCACGGCAAGGGAAACCCAACGAAACTGGGGCCGACGGAATTCTGGACCAGATGCTCAGCTGCCTGCCTGGCTAAGGGCGAGGGGGCAGCAGCAGATCAAGGCCAGGTGGCCTGGTTCTGATTCTGGAAGGAATTCAAGGGAAGGCACAGAGCTGGGGAGCTGAGAGCCACCTGGTCCCGGTGTGTGCCCTGGCCCTGAGAGGACGCCTCTGCCGTCTCCTGGCGAGGCGGATACACAGGCTTACACGTGTCCTTCTAGGAACCTCTCAGCAGCCCAGGTCCAGAGCCCGGCCCCTCCCGAGATGTCCCTGTGAACCCACTCTCGGCATCACACCACACCAAAGTGCTTCTTTGCTGCTGGATGGTGAGCTTAGGGGAGGAGCCCTGGCCGGGCTGGCGCTAACCCCAACCCCAACCGCAACCCCCGACCCCCAGCCCGTGGCATCTAACAGGCCCTCAAACTCTTGCTCGAGAGATGTCTTGACAGGACCTGATGTCCAGTCCACTGCTTCCAGTCCTGCCAAGACCACATGCCAGGGCCCAAGCCAAGCCTCTCCTCTGGAGAAAGAGGCAAAAGAGCCTCATCTGTGACCTGCAAACAGCACAGGGTCTCACATCCGCACACAGAAGCCCAGATCTCACTCTGGAAGAGTGTGCCACCAACGCACACAGAGCGCCAAACTTAGTGACGTGCTGTGCCAATGCCGTTCCTTCACAAGCACTGTCCCAAGCAGAAGGGGTTACCTCCCTGGAACATTCTCAGGCTCATAATCACTGGAACTCCAAGGACTGTGACAAACAAGCCAGGCTCCAGGACCACACAAGTCCTGACCTGATGCCCGAGTCAGAAGACAGGCAGCGGTGAGCCGGGCTTCCCCAACCCGGCATCCTGGGGGGAGAAGCTGGGATAGGACAGTCCAGCCTGGGGACCTTGCAGGCCACGGCCCTCAGATGGCACGACCTGTCCTTGAAAGCACTATCCCCTGAGCAGCAATCCGGGGGCACAAACATTGAGCAATGCGAACAGGCTGGGAGTCTCTCAGGAAAGCCACTCCGGCGTCTCTGCCTGTTTTCTCTGGGCTCCATCCAAAGAGCGAGCAAACAGAGTTCCTGCTGTAGCTCAGCGGGTTAAGAACCCAACACTGTCCAGGAGGATTTGGGTTCAATCCCTGGCCTCACTCAGTGGGTTAAGGATCCAGCGGTGCCATGAGCTGCAGTGTAGGTCACAGATGCGGCTTCAATCTGGCATTGCCGTGGCTGTGGTGCAGAACAAAGCTACAGCTCTGATTCGATCCCTAGCCTGGGAACCTCCGTATGCCATAGATGGGGCTGCAAAAAGAAAAAAAAAAAAAAAGAGCGAGAGAACAAGCCACCAACCTGCCCAGAGTCCTGGCCAGGGGGGTCCCAGGTCCCGGCAAGCCTCAGCTCATGCCAGCCCTGCCCGGTAACAGGGGCCAGGGACCCTACCCCGCCAGCAAGCCCAGTCTGGCTGTGACCTCCCTGGCCCCCAACTTCCTTCCATTCCACGCTCTGAGGCTGCTAACCCTCCACTGTGTCGTCAGTGACCTCCAAAACAAAGGGCTACCACAGAGCCAGCATCTTCTCAGCTGAAGACGAGGACCCACCGTGGGGACTGCCAGACGAGGCCCCCTGGGCAAAGGGGCAGCTCCCCGGCTCTTCACAACCCTCAGCTTCCAGCGCAACTAACACCGCAACCTCAGCAAAGATGTTTCATCAACAGCGACCCCATCCCAGCGGGAGGAGACGCGAGGAAGCCCCTTCAACATCCGTGCTCTCACCAGAGCTGTCCTCCGGGTCCCCCTCATCGTCGTCTTCACTCTCGTCGCTGTGCTCACCGCCGGTGTCGTCCTCGGAGCCCCCACTGTGCTCATCACTGCTTCCTTCTAGATGCGCAGAGGAAAAAGCACAGACCGGGGGCAGCATCACGACCAAGGCCGCAAAGAGCCAGGATGGCTTGAAGATGCACAGGTGTTCAGGGGACAGCCGCCAACATGGCTCCGGGGAGCTGCTCCTCGGGACGTGAGGGGCGGCTGGGTGGGGAGGTACGCAGGCAAACGCAGTGCCTTTGCTCCGTTTGCACTTATATTTGCATCGGTCACATTAAAAATAAAGGCCCAGGAGCTCCCGTCGTGGCGCAGCGGAAGAGAACCCGACTAGTGTCCATGAGGATGTGGGTTCAATCCCTGGCCCGGCTCAGTGGGTTAAGGATCCAGCATTGCTGTGAGCTGTGGTGTGGGTCACAGAAACAGCTGGATCTGGCGTTGCTGTGGCACAGACCAGCAACTGCAGCTCCAATTCAACCCCTAGCCTGGGAACTTCCATAAGCCATAGGTGCAACCCTAAAAAAACTAAACTAGGAGTTCCCATTGTGGTGCAGTGGAAATGGATCTGACTAGGAACAGTGAGGTTGCAGGTTCAAACCCCGGCCTCACTCAGTGGGTTAAGGATCTGGTATTGCCGTGAGCTGTGGTGTAGGTCGCAGACGTGGCTCGGATCCAGCATTGCTGTGGCTGTGGCCTAGGCCGGCAGCTATAGCTCCAATTCAACCCCTAGGCTGGGAACCTCCATATCCTGCAGCCCTAAAAAGCAAAAAACAAAACAACAACAACAAAAAACACTAAACTAAACATGCAAAACTGCCACTTCTGCACTTTTTTTTGGCTGTGCCAGCGGCAAGCAGAAATTCCCAGGCAAGGGATGGAACCCACACCACAGCAGTGACAATGTTGGGTCCTTAACCACTAGGCCACCAGGGAGCTCCCTCCATGCCTGCACGTTAAAGCAAAACAGCAGCACTCTGCCAGCTTGGGGCACTGGGATGGAGGCAGCGGGGCAGCTCACCAGCGTCACTGGCCAGGTCAGCAGGACTGAGGCTTGGGTGTCCGGCAGGCCCCAGGTTTCGGTCCACAAGCTCGTCCAGGCTGTCGTCATCCATTGCTGGACATTGGAGTTCAGCTCTGAAAGAGGCCAAGGTCAAGCAATTCTCCTCTGTCCCGGCTGTGATGCACCCCCTCTGAGAGCAACCATCTCTCTACAGGTCACATCCCTGGTGACAGGTGTCCACCCTAGCACAGGAGACAGAATACACTCAAGTCTGCACATGGACACAAAAAAGGCTGGCTCCTGCCTACAGAGCCACATCCCAAGTCAGGTCTCACTTTCCAACAGACCTCATTTAGCCTCAGACTGGCGACGTTCTTGTTCAATCAAGCACCTGCCACACCTCAACACTCTGCAGGGACCCTGATACCACGCTTGAGGTGAAACGGCCTAGGACAGCTAAGCTGAGGCAAAGCAGGGCTTCACGGGGCGGGGGGGGCACCAGAAGGGCCCTTCTCAGGCACCCGCCTCGCAGCCAGGGCTGCAGCCTCACTGCTGGGAGGCCCCAAGCATCCGCTGTGACTCCTCTGACCTCGCCCCAGCACATCCATGGTGCGCTGCCTGGTCACCCGACTGCTCAGGAGCAGAGGCCAGGCTCCGTCTCTCAGCTGCCATGTCCACCTGCTCTTCGGCTCCTGATCTCCAGTGGGGACACCCGTCCTGCCTCCTCGGCAAGGATAATGCAGAAGGAGTGGACCAATGACCTCAGAGGCGTGGCAGGGACACAGTCACCCTCTCACTCCAGGCCCCTGACTCCCGTCTCCAAAGACCGGCTCCTTTCTGACCAGTGCTGCTCGCCTCACTTCCCGGGTGACCCTAGAGGAGACCCTCAAGGACACAGAGAGAGGAACACTCTCCCCGTGGCACAGTGGACTGCGGACCAAAGGAAGGGGTGGCAGGAGAGATGAGCAGGCAGAGGGGCAGAGCAAGAACCGGGGGGGGGGGGGGGCAGCCAGGCCGACAGTGGCATGCCCCGGAGCCAGGGAAGGGTCACTCCCTGAGCCCAGAGCTTGCCTCGCTCCACCAGTTGTGGGCCACACTGCTTCACGGCGATGGGCAGAGGGGCTGTCGCTACCACCACTTGTACAGCTGCTCCCCAAGGATGGTTCCGAAGGGGCTGAGGCCAGGTTCAGACCCGAGAGCGCCTCACTTCCCAGACAAAGCCCCAGATTCTGGGATGATGTTTGCTGAAATAGCAAGAGCATGTCTGTTTCATGAACCTGCCAACTGCCATGTGATGCTTCTACCTGGAAATAATACACTGGGAGGTGGTCTCATGGAGTTAACACGCACCCCGTCAAGGCTACCACCTTCCTTCTACCTAGTACCCCAAGATTAAGAAAATCCAAAAAGAAAAACCTTCCTTTTTTTTTTTTTTTAAAGGGCTGCACCTGCAGCATTATGGAAGTTCTCAGGCTAGGAGTTTAACTGGAGCTGCAGCTGCCAGCCTGCACAAGAGCCACAGCAACGCAGGATCCAAGTAGCGTCTGTGACCTACACTGCAGCGCACAGCATGCTGGATCCTTAACCCACTGACAGAGGCCGGGGATTGAACCCAAATCTTCATGGATCCTAGTCGGGTTTGTTACCACTGAGCCGCAATGGGAACTCCGAGAGGAGTTCCCACTGTGGCACAGTGGATTAAGCATCCGGCGTTGCTGTCACTGCAGCAACTCGGGTCACTGTTGTGGCTTAGGTTCGATCCCTGGCCCAGGGACTTCCACGTGCCTTGCGTGTAGCCAAACAACAAAAAAAAATCAGCCACAGCCCTACTCATCTAGGGGTCTGCCCCCCACCACTTGGTGAGTCAGCAACACAGCAGGGCCCCTGCCTGTCCTGCCCCCACTCCTGCTGAGACCTCTGCCATGAGCACAATGGCTGCAGTGCCTCTGAAGGTAAGAGGACCTACAGCTCGGCCTCGAGCTGTGACTGGGCTCCACAGCGTCACTCCGGGACACTTGCTCTAATGTCTCCCCTGCAGCACACTGGTCACGCAGCCCAAAGGAGGCAAGTTCTCCTACTCGTGAACCTCCCGGGGAAAACTTAAGAAGATGTATCCCCTCCCCGGGCCACCCAGGAGACAGCAGAGCACAGCACAGAGTCAAAAGTACAAACAAACGACCCCCGGCTTCTCCCTTGGGCACCGAGGCCTAGGCCTGTCTGTAAGGGACACTGGCAGGGCCTGCCTCGGAGAGCTGTCAGGAGAGGCCGGTAGGGCACTATGGGCCAGCACACGGGGCTTGCCAGAAACCCCAGCTGAGGAACAAGGCTGAGCTGAGGCCCTATACCTGCGAGGTGAAGTCCTGAGAGCCTCGTGCTCTCCGCCACAGCTGGAGAGGAAAACCTCCCAAGGCCTCCTTACACCCCAAGCCCGTGAGGGTGAGGGGCACCCCTTCCCACAGGATCACAACAGTGACTTCTGGTGGCACCCAGGGAAGGGAAACCAGGTAGCCTCTGAACATAGTGCCCAGAGCCAAGCACCTGTGCAAATAAACACTAAGGAGGAAAGCATAATTTGCGACCCCCAGCACCCCTTCCTCTGTAAAGACTGGGGAGCGGGGCCCCGAGCTGAGGACCTACTGACCCCACCCGCAGCGCCAGCTCAGACAGGCCTGCCCAGACTCACCACCCCCACCTCTGCTCACACGTTCCAGACCAGGGGCCAGGAAGCCCTTTCTGCAGGAAAGCCCCCAGCCCCTCCCGGCTGCTGGCCCCCTTCCACAGTGCTGGTGGTGAGTGCTCTCTGGCTTCCTGCTCAGCCTCCAGATTTGGAGGAATTAGGGGAAAATTCTACATCATAAAGAGCATTGCCCTCTCTTAGCCCCTGCACCAACCATTACTGAGGAACCAAAAGAACTTCTGGTGTGGGAACTGGCAACTGTGCCGGGGCCTGAACCAGAGTGCCCATCGCCGTGCCCAGAGCAAGGTGGCCGAGTCCAACATCTCACACCTGGCCAGCTCTCGCTTTCCATTCATCAGCTGCCGCAGAAGCTACAAGACCTCGAAACTGTAAGCTGCAGTGGAAGTCAAAATGCTAGCGCCCACAGGTCCTTGCAGGGCTGAGGTAGACACCAAAAGTCCGGGCTGGGGGCTGCTGAGAGAACTAAAGCCAGGCTGGCCCTGTCAGGACCTATGCCACCAGCCTAGTGCAAGAGGAAGCCAGCTGTTGCCACTCTGACTCAACACTGTTCCTGACAGAAAAAAATACCAACTGGTCCAGGGAGGGAGAGGAGAGGGCGCTAAGCCCCAAGTCAAACCTCACTTCAGCTTCAGTCCCGGTGACCACTGGCCAAAATGTGGCTCGCTGGGCAGACACGACACGACTCTGCTGTCGTAGAAGCAAGAAGTACACAGACTCCAAAGTTGGGAACGACGCAGCACGAGCCTGGTTCAGAGAGGCAGGGGCCAAATCAGGGCCTAGGTTAACACAGTGCCCTGGCTCAACACTCAGCAGCTGTGTGACGCTGGCAAGTTAATCTCCCCGGGCTCCAGTCCATTTATCTACGAAAACAGGGCGGCCCAAACCCACCCCGAGGGGCTCGTGAAGACCACACGGGTTAAGGAACGGGAACCCATCCGTCAGCCACATGGGCCTGTAGAAAAAGAGTCGACAGAAGCAACGATGATGACAAGCTGGAAACGAGTTAGAGAAGGGTCACACTTTGCTCTCAGAGCCCGGAGAGCAACAACGCAGGGGCAAGTGTCACTGGAAGAGGAGGGCTCCCCGCGGCCGGGGGCTGGAAGCCCCGGAAGCCCGCCTGCACGACCGGGGCCTCCCACCCTCAGCACGAGGCCTCCCGCGCCGGCCCGGTCCCCGTCGCCGCCCGCCCGGGGCCAGCGCGGCGCAGGCCTCACCCCGCGGGGCAGGCCGCAGACAAAGCGCGCGGCGCCCAGGGCGGCCCTCCGGCCGGGACGTGGCAGGGGCCCGGGACGCTACGGCCTCCGCACGTACCCAGAACCTCGCGCCCTGCTGACCGCTCCCGGGCGCTCGCCGCCGCCGCTGCCGCCGCCGCCCGACCGAGAGCCACGACTAGGCCTGGCCGCCGCCGCCGCCGCCGCCGCCGCCACCGCCGCCGCCGAAGCGCGCTGCTCGACCCGGAAGTGCAAATGCCGGCTTCCGGGACCCTCCCGCCCCGCCCGTTGGCCGGAACCACTGGGACCAGGACGGGGAGGAAAGGTCTGAAGTGGAGGAAGGAGCCGCTCCCTGCGCTCAGGGACCTCAAGGTTTTGGAAATACTGTTTAATGAGTTATCGCCTTCCAGGTACACCAGTTTCCTGGAAGAACGTGTAATGCCTAGTCGCTCGCTAATTGGCTGCTCCTGACGTCCTCCCCGTCGAGGAGCTGGTACAGTCCGACCCTCCGCCCGCCGCCCAGGGCGAATGGGAGCGGCCGCCTGGCACACCTAGGGCCCCGCCCACAGCCCAGGCCCCGCCCACGCAGTGTCCCCGCCCCGCCCACAGCACGGGCCCCGCCCTCACGCCCCGAGCCCCACCCCGAGCCCCCACCCCGGACCTCGAGCGCGAGTCGCGGAGACCACCGCCTAGTTGGCCTGCGGGCGCTCCCTGAACCGGCAGCTGTGCACTTCCTGTTCACGCCAACCAAACACTGACGGAGCGTCAGCGCGGGCTCCTCCCGGCGCTGGGCGCAGCGAGGCCGAGCCCCCAGCCCCGCGCCCTGTCCAGTCCAGACACAGTAAACAATGAACGCTGCGAATCACTACACCGCGGGGTGTGTGAGGTGCTGATTCGTGCTGATAAAAAGATAAAGCTGAGCGGAGAGAATCCGGAGCTCAGGAGCCGGGAGGACTGCTGATGGCAGTTAGCTGGGGAGGATGGACCTGGCCAAGACGTGAGGACGGAGAGGGGCAGCCACGGGGAGAGCGCAGAGAAGCTGTCGGCACCCCAGAAGGGAGGCCCCGTGAGGCTGGGCCCTGGCGGGGAGCGGCCAGAGGCTCCGGGGTGCGGGGGTACTGGAGGGTCCTAAACAGGGCGACAGGCGCAGACTTAGAGGATCCCCTGGGCGGCAGCGGGTGAACAGACTGGAGCAGAGCCGGGGGACCAGTCAGGAGGCCACTTCGGGGACCCCCGTGGTGCCGGAGGGGGCGGGGGGTGGCAGCTGTGGGGAGCGATTAGCTTCCGTAAGTTGTGAAGACAGAACCGAAGAGGATTTTCGGAGGGGTTGGATGTGAGATTCCAGCTAAAAAGGGGAAAAAGAAAGTTTCTTGAAGCCAGGGGAAGAAGTACATGAAGAAGAACGCCTGGGGGGATTGAAGTGGGGGTCCCTGGCAGCGCGGGTGGGGGGTGGTAGCGGGCAGCTGAAGGGAGTTTAAGGAGAATGTGAGGAGAGCAGTCAGCCCGAGAGGAGCACCCAGTGGGAGGGAAACAAAAGTGGAAGTAGCTGAGAATGCGCCCACGGGCGAGGGCTGTTCTGTTCCTTTTGCTTATGTGGCCTGGAGAAATAACTAGATCTTATGGGCTCTGGAAGGGACTTTGCAGGAAGGAAGAATGGATGGTGCCAGAGAGTCGAGGGACTCAGAAGAGAACCTTCGTGGGGGGGGGGGATGTCTGGCACAGCACAGTACCCCTTGGATGTCACCGGAGGGGACACTTGGGCTCTCAGTGTATCAGTGACATGACCTCAGGAGAGATCCTCAAGCCTTCTGTGCCTTAGTGTCTCTGGCTGTAAAGTAGTGATGTTGAGGGCAGGATGGGGGAGCACAGGGACAGCAGTTCAGATGGGGTCTGGCATGGCCAATACCCTGCCCCCCCCACTTCTGCATGGTCTTGGCATGTGCTGGCCCCTCTACACTGCCAGAGCCCACTGGATAGGAGGAGAGTGCCCTATAGAGGGTCCCAAATGGGGGAGGGGTGGGAGTACCTGCTGAAGCTCCTGGGAAGGGGTTGGACAAGCAGCTTATGGCCAACTTGGAGCCCCCTTGGAGAGGACCAGCCCTTCCCACCGTTGTCTGCAGCTGCTCCTAGGGGCTGCTGGAAAAATTATTGTAAGAAACACATGCACCCATAGTGAGACACAATTATGTCTTCAGCAGGCATCTTCGGGTAGTGAACAACCTACCCAGCCATGCCAGGCTTTGCTCAGACGTGGGATGTGTCCCCAGGGAACTCGCCTATAACCTCTGGTCTGGTCCCAAACCGAGCACAGGTGATACCGCTTGAAAGCATAGGCACACACACATAATTCCATGTCCTGGTGCCCCCCAATAATTCACTCTCCTACATGCACGTGGGCACCTTCCAGGTACACACCCCTGTCATGGCTGTCACCTCACGTGCACACTGATTGGTCACTCACCTGCCACTTCCCACATACTAGTGCCAAGCAAGGACACTCCTGGCACTCTGGCCACACATCCCTCACAGACCTGCACCCTGAGGCCGTCACTGGGTCCTGGTGTGGACTGGCATGACACATTCCTGCCCCTCGTAGGCCCAGGCGGCCCAGACATGGGATGCACCCTCCTCTCCTCGCGCTGGCAGAGGGTGGAGCTGGACAGAGAGCTCCCTTGGTTCTGTCCAGCCCAGGCCAGCCCTTTCCCCTGCCAGAACACACAGGGCTAGAGACAGGAAGGGCTGCAGGCCCTGAATTAAGAAGGTGGGTGTCTTAGTGACCCGGGTGGCTTAACAAACTTATTTTCTGACAGTCCTGGAGGCCAGAAGTCCAAAATCTAGGTTGACAGCTGTGCTGCCTCTGAGCTCTGTAGAGAGAAGCCCTGCTTGCTGCTCCTAGTTTCTGTTGCCCAGACTTCCTGGGCTGAAGCCACATCGCCCCCATCTTGCTTCAGTCTTCACCTGGCCCTCCTTCCCCCACCCACCCCCAGCTCTCTTGCTCTCTCTCTGGCCACATGCTGGGCATGCAGAAGTTCCCGGGCCAGGAATCAAACCCGCACCACAGCTGTAACCAGACTAACAGCAGCAACAATGCTGGATCCTTCCCCCCTTAACCTGCTGAGCCATGAGGGAACTCCACCTATCTCTTGTCCATCTCTCCCTATTTTTTTTTTTTTTTTGGTCTTTTTAAGGCCTTCCCGTGGCATATGGAGGTTCCCAGGTGAGGGGTTGAAGCGGAGCTGTAGCTGCCGACCTACACCACAGCCACAGCAATGCTGGATCCTACTGAGTGAGGCCAGGGATCGAACCTGCATCCTCATGGATCCTAGTCAGATTTGTTTTAGCTGAGCCAAGATGGGTAACTCCTCCTCTATCTCTTATAAGTACACTTGACATTGGATTAAGGATCCACGCAGCTAATCCAGGATGATTTCATCAGGATAACGTAATTACAAGTGCAAAAACCCTTTCTCCAAGTGAGGGAATATTCGCAGGGTCTAAGCATTGGGACAGAACATATCTTTTTGAAGGGCGACCATTCAATCCACTGCAGAGGGTGATATAGGGTGCATTTTGACCTGGCAGGAGTGGGGGCACTGCTGGGGCTTGAACCAGGAACTTGGAGTCACCCTGACTTCTGGCCTGTCCTTGTCCCTGTCCCAGACTTCTCTCCTCCAAACCTCTGCCCTCTCTGCCACCCCCAGTCATACCCTGTCCTGAAAGGTGTGGGCCTCCTCAGGGGCCCCACAGATGGTTAAGGGTTCCTGGAAGACCCACAGATCCAGGCCTTGCTGTCCCCTCAACTTCTGACCCCCAGGCAAACGAAGCTGGCTCCTCCCTCCTGCCCCAGCCATGGGGCCACACCCCACAACACCCCACACCCCACAACACCCTGCTCTGGATTTCTACACTCAGGCTTCAAGCAGATGCCCCAGAGCCCTGCACTTAGCCACCTGGGCAACAATTTCGAGGGAAGAAATGAAATGACCAAGAGGGCGGGAAGGGTGCAGGAGGGGCCTGTGGTGCTGGTTTTGTGGCAGCTGGTGGGCTCCAGCCCAGGCTTATGTGCAATGCAGGGAGGACAAGGAGTGGGGTGTGAGCTGGGGGACAGGTGGGCTGCAGAGAGCCACCAGGCTGGCTGAGGGTGAGGCTGAGGTGGTACTGCCGCTGGGCCAGCGACCAGGGTGGCAGTGGGGGACAGAGGGCCCTTTGGAGCTGCCTAGAGGTGGAGAATGAGGTCCTCCAGGGCAGGTGCCAGGGGCGCCGCTTGATTTGAGGCAATTAGGGAAACAGGGGACTTCTCAGTTACTTTGGAGTGGGCACAGAGGTCTTACAAGGACCCTTGTGTCAGGAACAAAAGCGAGGTAGCTCTCTGCCCGGTGAGGGGGCCAAATAACCCCTGATCCTCAGGGAGGCTGGGAGGGGAGTGGGAAGAGAAGGGCCCAAGACCCCTCTGGCTGCCAGCTTGGGGCTCCACCTGATGGATAACTCCAGGTCTGACCCGATCTGTTCCCTTGACGCACACCTTTTCAACACCCGGACAAGACCGGGCAGAGGTCGGGGTAAGCGGCCGAGGGCCCTGCGCCCCGTGCTGCGGCCCCTCCAGACTCGCACTCCGAGCCGTTCGTGGCCACGGATGCCACAGGGGTTACCCGGAGTCCCTAGGGCCAGCCCGCGGGCGGGGCAATCCAGGCCGAGCCGGAGTCCCCTCCCCCGCAACCAGACCGCCCCGGAGACCAGCCCGGAGGCGCGGGCAGGAGGGGGTCGCCAGGGAGCGATCCAGGCTACGTGCCCCGGAGCCCGCGGGCGCCGGGAGAGCCCCGGGCGCGAGGCGGCAGTGCGAGGCAGCCTGGCCGTCCCACCGCTGGGGCCGACGAGGGTAGCGCCTCGGATGGATCCACCCGCCCCAGCCGGCGGGGGAGCAGCCCCGGGCGCCTCGCTGCGGCGCAGAGCCCGCCGGCCCCGCCCGGCAGGTGGCGGCCCCGCCCCGAGGCCGACGTGCGGAAAGGAACGCGCCGGCCGCGCCCGCGAGGGGCCGCGCGGCGGTGGGCGTGGCATCCAGCCCCCGGCTCGCGCCCACTGGCTGCGGTGCGGCAGGGCGGGCCCTGCTCGGCCGACCATTGGCTGCTGGACCTGGGTATTTGCATGCGGGCCTGGCGCGGGGCGCGGGGCCGGCGGGGGTGCGAGGGGCCCGCGGCCGCCACAGAAGTTGGGCCGAGAGCCGGCGACGGCCCCGCGCCGGGGTCGCAGGTGACACGCGAGGGGTCCCAGGCCGGCGGGCGGGAGCTCGGGCCAAACAAGGGCAGCGGGCTCAGACAGCCAACTTGGAGGGGCGGGAGGGGTCGGGGGTGGGGGACGACCCCTCCGCCCGCCCCGCGGTCCCTCCAGGCGCAGGGCAGCCACTGCCCACCGCACACTGCGCTGCTCCGGACCCACTGTGCGTGTGACAGCGGCTGATCTGTCCCTGGGCAGCGCGACCGCCCGGGTCCCTCTGTGACTCTGCTCTGTCGGGCAGGGGACAGCCACATCGGGTCGGAGGGCGCGCGCCGAGGCGGTGGGAGGCGAGGGCGCCCCTGTGGATCGGGTGTGCCTGTCTGCTCCCAGCAGTTGGGTGGGTGGGTGGAAACGGGAGACTTTTAGGGGCCTTCGCTGCCCTCCGCAGGAGAGGGCTCGGGTTGGACCAGATGTCCCCTTGGAGGGAACCCTCTTTTCCCTGTGTCTCAGGGTGCCAGGATGTGCAGAGTTCCTGGGACCGCCTTCTGGATGTCGCCATGCTGAAGGCAGCCCTGGGCAGGCATCGGTGTTGTGGTGGGACCGTGGACATCAAGACCGGAACCTCCAGAACCAGCCTCTTGAGGGCCACTTCAAGGAACTTTCTTGTGGGATAGTGACAGATTTGACTTCTGTGTGTGTTTTGCTGCTTCAGCGAGGCCACTGAGGGAGTCAGGACTCTGAAGACCCTTTTGTGGTGCCCAGCGACATGCCCCTCGGAGAGGTGGGGGTTCCCTGGGGCCTGCCCTCGCTGTTGGCTGTTCTCAAGTTCACCGTGAAGATCTTGTGGTCGTGGAGCATGCCCAGAGCAGCCTCTCGGCCCACAGATGCCAGCATGCTTGTGGCAGGCCTTGTCCTCTCTCCCAGTTGGGGGGGGTGGGGGGCAGGAGAAGGCTGGACTTGGACTCCCCTTCCGAGGGACCCTGCCCTAACTAACGGTTGTGTGGTGTACTGAGTGTCACATCCAGCAGCCTGGGCACAGCCGGGTTCTGGGGGTGGCAGGGAGGCTGTCGATGGCTTTGGGGTTGAGAACTAGCAGAGCTGCCACCAGGCAGTGACTTAGTGTCTGACCCTCGTTGGACCCTGGTGCTCTCAGCCAGCCCCAGAGGGCGCTTCTGTGCTGGGGTCAACAGGAACTCAGACCCATCTCAGGCAGGGTGCTGACCCTTTCCCTCAACACGGTCTGGCCCTGCAGGTGACAGCGAGGCCGGCTGTCCCGCACCCCGTCTGGTCCTGCCGCAGCTCTAGGGAGCTGGCTGGTCTGGCCCAGTCCTGCCCCGCCATCAGCTGCTAAGGAGGAGCCAGGCCTTTTCTCACCGCGGCACATACCACACAGGTGTTTCAAAGTACAGTTAAAACTCAAAAGTAAACTTTCCAGCAACTTAAAGATTTGCTTAGTGATCTGAAGCACTTCCGGCAACTTTTGGGGGGTGTGGGGTTTTCTTCACCTGGAACAGCCACAGAAGCAGAACACAGCGGCTGCCTGAGGGCCCCCTCTGAAGTGGAGAGGAGGGCTCAGTAGCTTCCTTGGAGCCAGTGTCAGGCCAGGGACAGGTCCCTGGCCGTGGCTTCAGAATTAACAGGCGTTCCCTGGAGGCAGACACAGACCAGGATGTGCAGGCTCAGCCGGCTCACCCTGCTGCCCTTGGGGCCGGGAAAGTGCATGGCCCTGGGAGGGGTACGGCTGCTCCTCCCCCTCCCCTGTGTGTGGAGCGTGGTCCCTGGGTGGCACCCGGCCCTCCCTCTGCTGGCCTGTGTGCCTGGCTTGGGCGAGGACGCCATGCTCAGGCTCAGGGCTCCCGCCCAGAGGTCCACCCAACACTCCTGAGCACAGCTGGGGGCCACAGGTGAAGGGGCAGGCCCCTTGGACTGGTGGTGAGGCCTTACCAGCCTCTGCACCCCAGGCTGCACCCTGTGTGACCCTGTGCTTGGGCCTATCTGGAGACACAGGTCAGGCAAGTCCAGGCTGCCGTGAGCCGGGCTGCAGGCTCAGGCAGGAGTGGAGGAGACAGAGGCGGGGATGGGCTGGGGGCTTCAGGGCCCCAGCGTCCTCTGACACGGGGTTCCTTTTGCCACTTGGAGCCACTTCCTTTCTCTGGACCATCCCAGGCAGGAAGTACCAGTCCTAGTTACTCCCGCAGGCTGTGCTCTCAGTTGCCTTGCTTCTTGTGCTCAGGACTTCATGTCCTCCATGGTCTGCCCCAAATGAAGTGGGGAGCGCCAGGCCCAGCTCAGAGGCCCCCCATGGAAGGGCTGAATCCACCCCCTGTTCCTTAGTATGCACGCCTCAGAGTCCCCCAGGATCTGGCCATCAGACCTCCAGTCCCAGCCACAGCCCTGAAAGGTGAGAGTCTATGGGACATGCCAGGACCAGGACTGTGTTTAGAGCTTGCCCTGCCCCAGTTTAAAGGCTGCAGGCAGGCAGCAGAGGCTTCATGGCCACCTGGGGAGTTGACATGGGGTGTCAGGGCGGCCACACCCTCAAAGGGCCAGCAAAGCTCCCTGGGCCTGGCAGACCCAGCACAGGAGTCCAGGGCCTGCCTCCACGAGCAAGCTTGCAAGAAACCTGATGGACAGGTCTGGCATGTCCTTGAGTGCTCATATCCAGGAGCCACCCCTGAGGGGGCAGCAGGTCAGAGAAGAGGAGCCAGGCAGAGAGGGGTCCAGACAGAAACCCAGGTCAGTGCTGAGGCTGCTTCAGGCCCTAGACGATCCAACTCTCATCCCAGGCTCAGGCTGCCAAGGGAGGCCCCGCCCCCAACACCCAGAAGGTGGGTGGACACAGCAGCCTGCAACGTGAGACCCCAGGAGCCCCAGCTTTGGACCGACTGGCCGCTGGTCCCTGGGAGCCCTCCACCTCAGGATCCCTGGCTGTGGCCAGCTCAGGTAGCTCAGGTGCTACCCCGAGACTGCGTGGAGTCTTAAGTTCTGGACCCCGCAGATCCTCAGGACACACTCATGCCAAGCAGGCAGTTTATTGAGGTTTTGGCCTTGGGGAGGGAGGCAGCATACACCTGGACCCGCAAACGCACAGGCTCAACGCAAGACCCGTGCACCTCCCAGCCCCAGCAAGGAGCTGTGGCCTTCAGGGCCTAGTGGGTCCTGAGCTGGCATGCCCCAAGCTTCTCCAGGGGTCTCGGCAACTTGACAAAGACTAGGGTGACCAGCCTCAGCCTCCCCTGCCCCCTGCAGCAGAAACCCTAGGGCCCCGAGGTGTCCTGTCTTGGGCCCAGGGTACCAGGGCTTCCCCCCACACGGGGGGGCAGAGCCCTCCGTGACCACGGGCTCTCCTGTCATCCAGGCTGGACCGGCCTGCGCTGGCCTTGCTCGTGTCGTCAAAGCCCAGGGCTGGGCTGGCAGCGGATGTCCACTCTCGGGCAAGAGCTGCTACCTCCAGGAGTTCTGCCTCATGGGGGCAACTGTGGGAAGGACAGGGGCTGAGAGAGTGAGGGAACCTCCCCCAAGGGTCTCATCCCACACGCAGAGCGGGGAGATACACGTACTCTCTGGGCTCAGGCTGGACACCAGGGCGGGGCTCTGGGGGGCTCCCGGGAGGGGCTCTTCTCTGGCCGGAGGCAGAAGGTCCTGTGGGGAGAGCAGGTCAGCTTGGAGCTGGGCCAGGCCTCCACGACCCCGGCTTCCCTCCAGAACCACCCTGACCTGCGCGCTGGGGGGGGCCCTGTCCGGCCGTGGGGGTGGTGGCAGCGCAGCCCCGGTCTGCTGGATGAACTGCTGCAGGTTACACTGGCGCAGCTCCCGGTTCAGCTCCTCCAGCTCCTGGGCCTGGGCCTGGGGCACATAGGATCCCTCAAGGGCATGGCCGTGGAGAGCCACAGCCCGGTGCGCTCCCTTGTCTGGTCCTGGGACCAGCACCCAAATCCAGCCAAGACGGGGGAAACGGGCAGGGCTGCAGGGTCCTGTGGGCTCACCTTCAGGGCGTGCTCAGCAGCCTCCAGGGCCCTGCCCACCAGGGAGAGGCTGCCCTGCACCTCCACACTCTGCCGCTCCTGGGCAGCTAGGTCCTGGCGCAGGCGTTCTGTGGCAGAGGCTGTGGGTGAGGTGGGCCCAGGGGCTTCTGTGGCCAGCTGTATCTCAGCTTCCAGGGCGCGGGCCTGGGCATCCAAGGCCTGCAGCCGGGCGGCGTGCTCTGCTGTGGCTGCGCTCAGCGCCTGCAGGCGTGCCTGCCCCTCACGCTCCCGTGCCTGCTCCCGCCGCAGCTCCTGCTCCCAGAAGGCTTCCTGGCCCAGCTCTGCTGCGTTCCTCCGCACCCTTCGCTCCCAGCCCTGCAGGTCTGTGCAGCAGCCTGGCATTGGTGCCACTGAAGCCACAGGCTCAAGTGGCACAGGGCTGGGGGCTGGCCCAGGACACCCCAGGCTGAAGGTCAGGGCTTTGTGGGGCTCACGGTCCAATGCTGGTCGAGGCTTTGGGGGAAGGCTGGCTCGGATGGGGCAGCGCTCAGGGGGTGGGCAGCTGTCCGAGGAGGGCCTCCCAGCCAGGCTGGGTCCTGTCCGCCTCAGGACAAACTGAACATCGCTGGCAAACTGTCCACAGGTAGCCTGGGCACCCACTGGACACTCCTGGGGTAGCAGCTGCCGTTCCTTCTCTTTGAGACGCTGTACAAGCACAAAGCGGCCTGTTTGGCCTGGAGTGGGGAGAGGGGCCAGTCAGCCTACATCTGCGGCCCTCCATCCCTCTGGCTTGAGCCATTAGGGAAGGGCAAGTGGGACCAGCAAGGAGGGCTCCACCCTCCTTGGGGGAGGAAGGGGCCAGAGGGCCAGGCCCCACCCCAGGTGCACCTGCTGGATCCATCTGTGCCCCAGGGGACTCACCTATCGCTTGGGCTAGTGCGATGACCACTTCCTGACAGGTGGTTTGCTCTGACACCCCACACACCACGCGCTGGATGCCATCAACCCATACCTTCAGCTCCATGGCTGCCAGTCCTGAGAGCATCCCTGTTCTGCAGGGAGGGTAAAGGCCACCAGGTCAGGCCCTGCCTGGACCCAACTCAGTCTGGTTCTCTTCCTCCTCCGGGCCTGCCCCCCACTCTCAGAACTTGCTCAGGACTGCTGCCCCTCAGCGTCTGGTACCCAGCTCCACCCGCAGGCCGCACATTCCTGGGGGTGGGGTGGCAGGGACCAGCGCCCCCCCCAAAGGGGGAGCCAGAGTGCCCTCTCTCACCGCACACGGAGGCTTCCCCACTTTCCAGCCTGCTGTCGCCCCGCCCCACTCCCGGAACAAGGCAAATCATTAACCAGACCAGGCCACCTGGCTCAGAGGGTACAGCCCCTCCCAAAGGGCGCCCGCGAGCAGACCTCGGCCCTCGGGATCGCCGCACCCGGCGCAGGAGGCCCTTCCGCACTCCCGCCCTTCCCGGCGCTCGCCCGCCAGGCCGCCGTCCTTGCCCGGGGCCCGTGCAGGTGCGGCGCGGCCCCCACGCCAGCCTGGCTTGCGTCCCTCCGTCGGAGTCGCCTTCCCGAGCTGCGCCTGGTGCTCTGGAGGGCCCAGGACCCAGCGCGGCTCACCTGGGCGCCCGCCGGGCTCCGGAAGCCGGACGCGAACTGGCTGCCGCCGGGCGCGGAGCGCCGCCGCAACCTGCCGCCTCCACCGCCTCGGGAGCGCCCCGGCCCGCCACCCCATTGGCCCAGAGCCCGCGCGCCCCGCCCCCCATCCTCCATTGGCTCCAAGGCGCGCACTGCCCGCCCCGCGCCAACGCCCATTAGCCACCTACTCCGTGCCTCGCCTCGGGCCCTCCCCATTGGCTCCCCGCCCGCCCCGCCCCCGGCGGCGCCCAGGTGTGGGCGGGGCTCCGTGGCGCCGAGGGGCGGACAGAGCCAGGGTACAAACACTCCAAGTCCGCGGACAGCGCGGAAGAGTGTCTCAGCTCGCCATCGCAGGCGGCTCACGGGGCAGGTGTCTAACCCCGCTCCCCAGCCGACTTCCACAGAAGCCGCCCAGTCTGATGAGTCTCTCGCCTAGAAGGGGGGACGCCGGCCTGGGACTGCGGTTGAGCCCAGAGTGAGAGGGGCTGCGGGGCCAGAGCCGCCCCTATCTCTGCCCGATAGGCCAGCGTCGGAACGCACAGGGGTCTGGGGAATCCTAGCGAGGGGGAGTGCAGCTGGTTGGTCGCAGTCGTCACCTCCAGGCTGACAATCCTAGCGGGGGAGGGGGCGGCCCTGAGGTTTCCCGGGACAAAGGCCCTGGGCTCTTTGTCTGAGGCTACTTCCCCCAACCCCTTCCTGCCCCCAGTGGGGCCCAATGCCTGCCCTTGCTCTGGACACATTCTTCTGCCAGGCCAGCCCTGCTGTCCCACCAGGAGACTCCAAGCCTGGGCAGCAGCCAGGGCCCCTCACTCTTTCAGTGTTCCTTACGCGGGCCAGCAGTGAGAGCGTTTAGTCTGTACCGCCCCAATTAGACTGAGCCATAGCAGAGGAGGGGTGTCTTCTGTCCCACCACAAGCTCTACAAGAGCAAAGGCTGAAAGGTTGAAAGTCTGAATGAATGAAAGTAGGGTGACAGTGGGGGCAAAGACTGGAGGGCATGGGTCTGTGACCTCACTTTGTCCTGGGCAGAGGGAACAATTGCCATTGTTATGCAAATGTCCCCAGGGCTCTTTGTGGTGGCTCAAGTGATGGAGGTGGATGGAGGGGGTGGGTGAAGCTTCTGTCTTGGGGGTTAGGCAAACAGCCGCTGAAGGCAAAGAAGCCGAGGGAGGTGCTCAGGAGGGGGCCCACTGCCAGTCAGAGCTCAGCCACCTCTCACCCAGGTTCTCAGGGCTCCACCCCATCCTCTCCCCTACCCCGTTTGCTCAGCCCCCCTGAGGTCCACATTCTCAGGAAGCCCATCCTGCTGGCCCGTGGACACACAGCGCGTCAGTGGCCCCAATACCCACTGATCACCACAGTCAGGCCGTAGGGTGGAACAGGGTTTGTTGGGGGTGTTGGGCTGAGTGGGTGACCATAACAGGCTCTCTCGGTCACTCTGTCCCCTAGGCCTGCTGAGGTTAGCTGGGCAGTAGGTCAGCCTCTCACAGCTTCTTCATGCTGAGCCAGGACGTGGGCCCAGGGTTCACCCAGGGCCCTGGTCTGGGGTCTCCCTGGAGGCTCCTGGTAACAATAACCCCTCCCCTCGTGGGTGCTGGTTTCCATGGCAACACTATGGAGCCTCTCTCTCCCCAGGCCCACTTGGATTTCAGGCCTCAGGTGAGTGCTGGGGAGAGGGCCTGAGGGGACAGGGATGTCACTGGCAAATTTCGAGCACCCCTGGGGACCCTCGCGCTAGGCTGAGGGGCAGGGCCTCAGGGCCTGGAGAGCAAAGGTGATAAGGAATGTGTGAACACCCAAGTGATATTCCTAGTCAGAAACACACAGGTGAGGACACCCGCGTGACTGGCAGTCTGCTGTCCTATAGGGCAGAGCCCACCCCCACACACACGCCTCAGTGCGTAAAGCCCTGCGAACCAGCCGTGCTGTCTGGGGCTGTAGTGCAGGCCCATGTGTGTATGCCCATGTACCCAGGGGTGCCCACGCACGGGACATGAGACACATAGCCCCACTACCCCTCCTCTCAGCAGCCCCACAGACATCAAGGATGGCCCCTACGTCTTGTCAGGAGGCTGAAGAAGCTGAGGAAAAGGACCTCCCAGCCCTTTCGGACCCTCCAGCTGGCCCACCTGCAGACCACGTGGCTCCTGCGTGCCCTCAGGACACCAAGCCCAGCTTCTCCGTCAATCTGCAGTAAGGAGGCAGGGCGGGGTGCTCAGGGCTTGGACTGGACCCGCCAGACAGCGAGCCCAATCAAATGGGAGGGACTGTGGCATTACAGGGTGGCCCCAGAGTCCCTGGACCCCCACACCCTGAGGCTGCTGTGGAAGCAGTGGGAACTAGAGATCCAGGCCCTGCGGTGGGCCGTCCAGAACCACCAGGATGCCCGGCGCTGCCGTATCCTGCAGGAAGTGGCTGGGCTTCCACCAGAGAGGTCAGCAGGGAGGTGCTGGTCCCCCGGCCCACACCCCTCCTTGTCCCCTGTCCCTAACTCTTGGTTTATGTCTGACTCCAACCTTAACCTTCGAACCTGACCAAGGCTCCAGTCTGACTCCCCAGCACCCGACCCTCACGCTGACCTTTGCCCGGTTCCTTATCTGGCCCGGATCCCTCACCCTAATCTACTGAAAACCCACCCAGACTCTAGCCCCGCACATGTTCCTGGGTGCTGAACCCAACTGGACCTCACCTCTGACCTAGACCTCTTCAGGGCCTGCCCTGGCCTGGCCCGGTTGCACTCTGTGCCCTCAGGCCCCCAGCGACGATGAAGAGAGTCCCCCCGTCCCCTCCCTGGCTGCTGACCCGAGCTGGCCGCTGAGGTTGCCCCTCCCCCCAGGAGCTCGCGCAGTCGGGAGAAGATCCTGCAACACCAGGTCCAAAAGCTGATGCTGGAGTTGAAAGAGCAGAAGGAACAGGCCCAGCTGGTGAGGGGCGGGGGGGATCGGGGAGTGGGGCTTGGGACCCAGGCTGGGCTGAGGCTCAGGGACCAGGGTCTGGAAAAGGCCCTGCCCACCTGTGGGCCCTCCCCCAACAGGAGGAGGTGCACTTGGAGGAGCGGCTTCTGCAGGCCGGGAACACGCTGCAGCAGCTGGAGGCTGAGCTGCAGGCCTTCCAGAAGTCCTGCCTCCTGCAGCTGGCCCGCTCCTCCTGGGTGGGCCGCATTCTTCGATCTTCCACAGGCAGTGTGGAAGTGAGTCTGTGCCCTGGGGCCCCACCCTGCCAGCCAGCCCACCTGCCTGCCTGGGAAACCTGCCCCTCGGGCTGCCTGGAGGGCACCTCAGGTGCTCGTGGGGTCAAAGCGGAGGAGTTGTGTTGGGCAGAGGAGGGCCCTTCGCCCCAGCTCCGGCCGGCTGGTCTCCTGTCCCCTTTGGCAGGTGGTAACGGCAGAGACCCTGATGGACCCCAGCGACTTCTCTGAGAGCCAACCGGCCCCCGCTGCTGGGGAGGTAGGCGAGGCCCTCCGGGCGTGTTCTTGGCAGGAGGGGAGGGTCCTGCAGGAGGGAGGGTCACATGCCTGTGGCTCCCTGGCCAGGGTTTCCGGCTGGAGGATGTGGACTGGAACAGCATCGCCCACCGGTACCCCAACCTCTTCACCGACTCTGAGTTCAACACAGATCAAAAGTAACGCCACTGGGTGGGGACTCCTGGGGACGAGGGGAGGGAGGGCTTGCCTTGGCTGGTGTGGACCACCCTTTGGTGTCCCTGGGACAGGTCCCTCCAACCCTCCAAACGTCATTTCTCTGATCTGTAGGGTGGGGTTAGGGATGAAGGGCAAGGGCTCTGGGGCCATCTCTGTCCAGCCACGAGCCCTTTTCCTCGGCCGGGCCCTAGGGACCATGGCCACAACTTGGTGTGCCCTGCTCCCCTTATGGAGGTTGGATGGCCTGGGGTCCAGGAGCTGAAGCCATGGACCGTGAGCTGATCTTGGCCCGCAGGCACCCCCGGGCCCCGCCACCCCCACAGCTCCCACCAGCCACACCATCTGACCAGCGGAGCTCCGAGCTGTGCTGTCGGCGCAGGGAGCAGCGTCTCAAGAGTGTCGAGTGGAGCTCCCCACCCTTGGGTGGCACCAGCAGCTCCGGGGGTGCTGGCTCCGACTCCAGCAGCTGCGGGCCGGCTGCACATTATCGTATGCAGAAAGTAACTGGGGACCCTCCCCGGGCACCAGGCCACACTTCCGAGCAGATGGAAGCACGGGCACAGAGCCTCTGCGGGGACAGTCAGGCCCCATCAGAAGGTGGATGGGGGCGGTCTCCTCTGGTTACTCCCCCCTGCCGGGCTGTGATCTCTGCCACAAGCCCTAAAGGCCATCCCGCAGCCTTCACAGCAGCCCATCCTGCAGCCTTCACAGCAGCCCAGTGTGAGGTGGTTGGGGCCCCTCCGCCCCATCCCTAGGGTGTAGGTGGTTTAGGAGGACTCCTGCCACTGCCCCCGTGCTCCGGCTTGAATCCCACTCTCCTCAAACAAGTACTGCCAGCCAGCCCTCTGCTGCCCTCAGCTGCCAGGGTCCAGCTATCCCTCCTGCCTGGGATCAGCCTCACACAGACCCTCCGGGTGCTGCCAGCCAGGTTTGGATGCTGCTTATAGGGTCTCGCCTCCCGGACAGGCCGTGTCCCTCTGGATCTCTGGAAAACGCACTTAGACCGACCACGCATGACAGTCCACTTGTCCCGTGAGGATCCCCACCTGCAGCATCCTAGGACCTACCCAAGGTGAGGCGGGGACCTACCCCAGGGTGGGGGCCCAGGGGTCTCCTAGTGGGACCACTCGGGAGGGGCTGAACGTCTAGGCACAGCGCCCCTGCCCGGCTCTGCCCAGACCCGTGGGGCTGAAGATCGCGGCAGTGAGCCGCCACCAGAGGTTCGTGCGCATCCTCAACCAGTCGCAGGAGGAGACCGCCGATCTGGGTGGCTTCGTGCTGCAGCAGCTGGTGCGGGACGTCCCTGTGTGCATGTACCGCTTCCCACCCAGCACGCTGCTGGCGCCACGGCACCACATCACGGTGCGCCCCGCTCCCTGCCACCCTCGCGGCCCCGCCCTGGCCCCCTGCTGGTGCTCACCCGCCGCCCCCTGCATCGTCCCCAGGTATGGGGCGAGGCGCCCAGCAACACCAAGCAGCAGCAGCGCTCCTCCCTGGGCAGGAGGCCCGTCCACTTCCACTCCAGCCGGAGCTGCGTGACCCTCCTCCTGAACACCCAAGGCGAGGTCAGTGCGGATCCGGGCGAGGGGAGGGCGGGCGGGCCTTGCGGGGTGAGGGTGAACACGCGCCCCTCACGGCCCCACAGGTCCTCAGCCAGCACCAGGCCCCGTACAGCGTGGCCCCCGACTCGAGAATATACGCTGACAACACCGACTTGTCCATCGATCGGTGTCCTTTCTCAGAGGAGGCTGGGCCCGGAGCCGAACTCACGGAGCAGCAGCCCCAGCTTCGAAACGCGCGCAAGGGTCGGAGGCTGGAGGCTCGGCCCAGGCGTGGGAGGCCGGGGTGCGGATCGCGGGTCTCTCAGTCCAAACGTGTTCCCCAGGACCTGACTCTTGGCAAAGACGGCAGACCCCCTCCCAGGACTGTCCCCACCTCCCAGGCCCCGGTCTCCTCCGGGACCACGCCCTCCCGCGGACCGACTCTGTCCTTCACGACCCGCACCCCCCACCCGCACCCCAGGACGCGGGTCGAACTGCCCCGCCTGAGCACCGGCCAGCCCCTCCGCCAGCGGGAGGTGCCAGCGCGGCCCGAGGGCGTGGCGAACCGCCCGGAGCTCCTGCCCGCCCTCCCGGGTGAGAGCTCGGTGGGGAGCGCCGCGGAGAGCGGGGCGGACGGCCAGGAGGGGGCGGCCGGCCGACCCCGCCCCACCATCGTCCACGGTCCCCCACAGAGACCGGGCTGGGCCCCGAGGACCGCCAGCCTAGGAGGGAACGCAAAGTCCGGGTGAGTGCAGGCCGGCGGGCGTCGGGGCGGCCCGGCCCCTCCCGCTCCTCCCCAGGCCCCGCCCCCAGCCGGCCCCTCTCAGGCTCCGCCCCCCCAGGTGTGCCGGAAGCGCGTGGACCGCGGCTGTCCCATGGTGGCGCTGTCGGTGCAGAGCACGGCCGAGAGCAGGTTCGGCTTCCGCTTCCTCAGCTGCCCGCCCATCACCGCGGACTCTCTACGGCCGGTGTAGGGCCCGCGCTGCGCGCCGTCCCGGTGACTGTAGCGGGCGATGCGGGGAAGAAAGCGCGGAGGCAGGCGGTGCCAGGTGCATAATTTATTGAACCCACGCCGCCTACTAAGTAAACCGCGTTTCTGTACACCTGAGAGTCGCAAATGATTCGTTTGGCCAGTTCCCTCGTTTGGCCTGCCCCGCGAGGAGGGAACTGGCCGCCGGGGGACCCGCAAGTCCATCAGGGATGGGAGGCCTGGCCACACCCAGGCTGGCCTAGGGCAGGCGCCTCCCCTCCCCGCGGGACCGCGGCAGCCCCGCGGTGGTTCAGCGCCCTGGGACAGCCGGGGGGCCGGCCTGGGAATGGACAGAGCCCAGCTCCAGCCTCCTGGGCCTGGGACCAACCCACTCTCATCCAGACCTGTGCCTCCTGAGAAGGCCAGGCCGCATGGAAGAGGGGGCCAGCTGGGCCTGAGGTGGGGCATTGGGCTCTCCCTCTGCCTACCCCTGGCGGTCCCAACGCCTGACTTCCCTCCACCAGGAGGGTCCTCTCCTGGGCCAGGCCCACTTCCCTCCCCCACACTCACCCAGATGCTCCGGGATCTGTGAGGCCAGGGTTCACATGGTGCTCCCCAGACCACACTGGGGCCACTGGCCACAGCCCAGGCCGGCCTGGCAGTGGGTGGGGGTTGGCGCTAGGGAGGGATTGGGCTGTGGTGATGGGGTTCAGGTGTGACACGCACCGGAGGCCAGGGGTCTGGCAGCTGGATCTGGTGCTGGCTTTGGGCCTGGACATCCTCTGGCTCGAGGGCTGGGGCCTGAGGCCACCTCCAGGGCTCTCAGGGCAGTCACTGCAGCCAGCCCCTGACCCGGGTCAGACCCCAAAGTCCCCAGGGCCCTAAGCCGGCGCCCCCGGAACTGCAGATCTGTGGACCCCCAGCTGCTGCCCCTGTCAGATGACATGAGGGACTTGGGCGGAGAGGGGATCAGGCTGTAGTCCAAGGTCCTGGAAGTCTCTGGAAAAGAAGGACAGAGACAGCATGTCAGACAAGAGCCCCCGAAGAGTCACTGTTGGGGGAGTTCCCCACGGGAGCAGCTGCAGTGCCCGCTGTGGCTCCTTCCCAGAGGCCTTCAGCGCTCTGCTGCCCCTCCCGGGCTCCCCAGGGAAGCTGTGGCCCCTCGGCCCTGTGATCTCTGACCTTTACTTGAGCTGGACCCACCTCTGGGGGAGGCTGGGCTCTGGCTCTCGGTCACTGGGTCCCGTCCCCCAGGGTGTGTTCACAGGCTAGTGGCCCTGGGCCTGTGCCCAAATCTCCCCTGTAGTGCAAGGCCCTGGCAGCCACCGGAGGGCACACTGGGTAGGTGCGGCCATGGTCACCTAGTGCCCACCTGGAGGTGGACTGGAGTAGGAGGCCCAGGCGCCCCTCCAGCCACACCTGCCGGCCGCCTGCCTGCTCTCCCTCCGCCCTCCACTAGGGGTCTCGAGCCCACCTTCCCCGCCCTGGCCCAGCCCCGGGCAGCAGCCAGCCAGCACCACAGAGCCCAGCCTGCCAGCTCCCTCCCTCCGGGCCCCCTTGATGCCCCCAGCCCTAACCCCACCGGGGACCATTCGGCCAGTCTTGGAGCCTACACACCTGCTGCCCCCAAGTCCCGTGCCCCCCTCCTCGGGTTTGCCCGCCCGACTGTAACGCGGGTCAGTTCAGACCCCTCCTCCAGGAACCCTCCCGGGCCCTTCAGGGGGAGGGCTCTCTCAAACAGTGCCTGTGTTCGCTCCACTCAGCCATGGTCACTCCGAAGGCCGTGTCCTCGAGGGAGGGCCTTGCCCGGCTTAAGTCTGTGTCCCAAACCCTGCACAGGCCCTGTCTGCCGAGCAAGGGCAGTACCCCTCTGCCTCAGTTTCCTGCCCAGCCGGTGGCCTTCCTCCCTTTGCTGGCCTGGGCCACGCTCCCCTGAGAACTTCCCCGTGGGCCCATCAGCTCACGGTCCTGGCCCCTCAGGGCGCCCACTCCCGGGACCACGCGCCCTTTCAGTCAGGAGCCCTCAGGCCTCCGTCCACACCGCCTGTCTCTGGAGGACCTTCTCTCTCCCGCCCTCATCCAGCCCTGGTGGCCTCATGGTCCCTGGGACAGGGGAGGGGCACTTGGGGTCGGAGCCTTTTGATTGTGAGCCCCCAGCCCCCTGGCATGCCCATCTTGGCGGAGCCTGCCTGAGGCACGGGCGGAGTCGATGCCCGCTGGTCTGAGGAGGTGTGTGCGGTCACTCTCCTTACCTGGGACCAGGCTCGGGGGTCTGGAGCGAGGCTCGGGCCCAGCCTCGTCCTCTTGTTCTTCAGGGGCCCTCTGGGGGCCCCAGGGGGCTGTGGTCCCTTCTTCTCCGGACTCCAGGCGCCTACGGGGAAGGGGTCTGGGGTGCGGGGAGGGAGAGAGGCTGCAGCCCTGTCCCTTCTTTGGAGCCAAAATCCCAAATGGGAGACTCTGACCCCAGCCTTGGGCTCCCGTGACCAGCCCCTCCAGCCACCTGGGGGAGCAGCAACCACTCAGTCAAGGCAGGTCCTGGACACAAGCCCCCTCAGCTGGGACACACAGGTGCTAGGGCCCGGGGAAGGGTGACAAGGAGCACCCACCGCAGGCGTGGCTCCCTCAAGGCCTGAAGCCCGGCTGAGGCCCGGAGGTCACGGCTGTCCACGGGGTCAGGCCTGGGGGTGGAGACCCCGGTGGCCAGGTCTTCTGGCCTGTGAGGGGGCAGCTTCTCTGGGTACACCCAGGCCTGGGAAGAGAGAGGGCGGGTTTAGGGGCACGGCTTGAGGGGGCTGGCTGGGCCGTACCTGGAGGCAGGAGGACTGAGCTGCGGAGGGTGCGGGAGTGCTGGGGGCTATAGGGCAGGGACCGCCAGGCCGGGACGTGGGCCCAGCTGTGGGGGCAGGGGTACCTGGCCCTGGTGCCGACGCTCCTGCAGGGCTTTGGTGGGGTTCCCGCAGAGGACCCGGCCGGCACCTGAAGAAGAGGGTGAGGCCAGACCTGGTTTGGGCTTGAGGGGCTCTGGGGTCAGCTTCGTGCCAAGGAGGGTCACTTACCGTGGGTGAGGTTGCTGGCATCATCCTCTGGGGCCAGGCCCTTGGGAAGAAGGTCTTCAGGCAGGGGACCTCCAGGGACCAGCAGGGAGAGGGGCCAGGGTCTGGGGACCCAGGGCTGGATCTCGGGGGGGGACAGCTTGGGGCCGAGTCTCCAAGTAGGGGGTCCATGGGGACGACCTGCCCACGGGTCGAAATTAGAGGTCACCAAGGCCCATGCCAGCCAGCCAGCCCAGGAGACCCCCACCTGAACTCTGTGCACAGAGGAGGGGACCCCCCCCCAGCATCTATGTGCCAAAGGCCCAGGACCATGGGGGGGGGTTGACCCTCCCCCCTGTACCCCCCAGGTGCTGCTTGTAGGGAGGCTGCTGGCCTGAGGGCAGGTGGGCAGGCTGGGGACCCAGGATGCCCCTCTCTTCTCTGAGGGGCCTGTGGGTGGGGGCTGGGGCTTGGCAGGTGAGGTCTCCAGGCTGGGTGGGCAGCCCTGGCTGGGCCGTGGTGGCTGGCCGCATACCCAGCCCGGGGAGCGGGCTGTCCAGGACACTGCCTTTCTTGATGGCCTGCTTCACCATGAGCCAGTCCTGGTCCAGCTTCCGGGAGGTCGGCAGGCCCGTGTGTGTGGCTGGCACCTCATCCAAGACCTGCAGCTGAGGGATGAGCTTCGTCACCTCTGCCCGGTAGTTGTAGCCTTCGGGCACCTGCAGGATAGCAGTGGCAGGCCTGAGTCCAGCGGGCCCGCAAGCCAGCAGGTCCCGGAGCTGCTTCCTCCACTCCCACTGGGGGGCAGGGGAGGGGAGCTGGGGGTTGATGATGCTGCCCCACTCTGCCCAGGCTGCCGGGCCAGCCTGGGTCACTCTGGGACCCGAGAGACTGTGGGGACCCTGGGCTCTCACCCTCCAGGCTCACCACCAGGGTCCAGTGGTGCCCTCTGGTCTGTGGAGCTGCCTGAGCTCAGAGCTCTGGCCCAGTGCAGCCACTGCAGCTGGGCAGGTGTGAGCCCGGGCTGTGCCTGGCCCTGGCGGGTGAGCGCGTGTCTGTGGGGCTGGGGAGGCTCTCTAGGGCCTGCACGGGGGTGTGTGAGTGTGTGTGTCTCTGCACCTGACTCTCTGTGGAGACCGAACAGAACACGAGTGGTTCTCCCTGGAAAGTGCATGGGCCTCGCGGGGCACACGCCTGGGCTGGGCTGGCATGTGCATGCGTGGCCCTTTGGAGTCTGATCCTGGCCTAGGAGGGCACACTGGCAGCTGCCGGGCCTGAGGTGAAGGAGCCCCCAGACGCAGTGGGTGTGCCCTGGGGATGGGCCGGGGTCTCCTGCTGCCTGGTTGCAGCCACAGACACCTCCCCGCCGGCACCCCCCACGCGCACCGTGTCAGCGGGGCCGGGACCTGGCCGCAGGCACACGGGGTTGCCTTCTAGGGTGAGCACGGCCAGCCGCGGGCACAGCTGCAGGTAGCTCAGCTGCCCCAGGCCCTCCACGCAGTTGCCTTCCAGGTCCAGCACCTCCAGCTGCTCCAGCAGGCACAGCGGGCTTACGTCTGCGATGCCGTTGTAGGAAAGGTAGAGCTCCTGGGGCAGCAGGGCAGGGGTCAGGGACTCAGACAGGCCCCGCCCCGGCCCCGCCCCGCCCTGGGTGCCGCAGACCCACCTTCAACTCCGGGAAAGAGCTGATGCCATCCAGGTCCGCCAGGCCGCAGCGAGCCAGCCACAGCACCTGCAGGCGGCCCAGGGCCGTGCCCAGGTCCCTGCAGAAGGCAGGGTCGGCTGGTCAGTGCTCTCCTGGGGTGGAGGGCCGTGTCTGCGGCGTGAAGGCCCCGTGCCGTGCCATGCCTCGTGCCACCAGCCACATCAGGCTCTCAGGTGCAGGAGCAGGTGTGACTGTGGCTTGTGGTGGTCTCCAGGCTGAGGAAGGGGCCCCCTCCTTCCCCCCCGGCCTTGGGCAGAATGTCCATCCCAACCCAACCCTGGAGGGCCTGGGCCTGGCACGGGGTGCTGCCCTTGTGCCAGACAGCTGCAGTGCCGGTGGGCTAGATAGCTCCTTCCCCCATGGGGTCAGCCAGGGTGTCCTTCGAGATGGGCTAAGCCAACTGTCTTCCCTGGTCTCTAGTTCATTCAAAAATGTTGGCTGGGTAGGAAATTCTTGGCTCGTACCTTCTCTCCACTGGGCTGTATAGACATCATTTTGCCGTCTCCTGACTTTGAGTATTTCTACAGAGAAGTCTGAGAAATACCTTTTATTTTTCTTTTTATTCTTTTTAGGGTCACACCTGTGGCATAATGCAGGAGGTTCCCAGGCTAGGGGTCGAATCAGAGCTGCAGCTGCCAGCCTACACCACAGCCACTGCAACTTGGTTTCTTTTCTTTTTTTTTTTTTGTCTTTTCTAGGGCCGCACCCGTGGCATATGGAGGTGCCCAGGCTAGGGGTCTAATCGGAGCTGTAGCCGCCAGCCTCCGCCAGAGCCACAGCAACATGGGATCTGAGCCCCATCTGCAACCTACACCACAGCTCACGGCAATGCTGGATCCCCAACTCACTGAGCGAGGCCAGGGATCAAACCTGCACGCTCATGGACACTAGTTGGATTTGTTTCCACTGCGCCACGATAGGAACTCCTTTTTTTTTTTTTTTTTTTTGTCCTTTTGTCTTTTTAGGGCCGTACCCGCTGCATGTGGAGGTTCCCAGGCTAGGGGTCTCATCGGAGCTACAGCTGCCCGCCTATGCCACAGCCATGGCAACGCCAAATTGGAGCCGCATCTGTGACCTACACCACAGCTCACAGCAATGCCTGATCCTTAACCCACTGAGCAAGGCCAGGGACCGAACCCGCAACCTCATGGTTCCTAGTCGGATTCGTTTCCACTGCGCCACGACGGGAACTCCCTATTTTTTTCTTAAAGGCAGTCTCGGTCTCTTCTCTGGGTGCCCCCAAGGCTGTCTTAATCCTGAAGTCCGGTGACTTTATTGGGGTGTGTTTCAGTGTTGGCAATTCAGTTTCAATTTTTTCTTTCAACCTGTGGATGAAGGTCTTCTTTTACATCTGACAAGTTTTCTTTAGGCTACAAGCACTCGTTCTGTTGTTGCCGTTTGCTTCAGCAGCCATTAAATTGCGCAGGTGCCAGGCCTCGGCCATCCGCCCTCTGACTCTGGGATAGTTTAAACTCCTCTCACGGAGAATTGGTGTTCCTTTCCAGCACCTCATCTTCCTACAATCTCGTCCTTGGTTTTCCTGCAGTATTTCATTCCAGCTTGTCTTCATGTCCGTGGTGGTGGTGTTGTTTCATTCCACTTTTTCTGGTCTTTTTTTTTTTTTTTTTTTTTTGCCATTTCTAGGGCTGCTCCCACGGCACATGGAGGTTCCCAGGCTAGGGGTCAAATCGGAGCTGTAGCCGCCCGCCTCCGCCAGAGCCACAGCAACGCGGGATCCGAGCCGCGTCTGCGACCTACACCACAGCTCACGGCAACACCGGGTCCTGAACCCACTGAGCAAGGGCAGGGACTGAACCCGCAACCTCATCGTTCCTCGTCGGATTCGTTAACCGCTGAGCCACAACGGGAACTCCTCATTCCACTTCTTTTCAGAGTCTGCATACACCTTTCTCCTTGTGGCTTGTGGTTCATCCTGAGATGCAGGGCCTGATGTGGCTGCAAGGGGGACAGGAGCCTCAAGCTGCCTTTGGATGGCCGCATGCCCCACCGGAAACAGGGGATCCTATTACCATAGAGGGATACAGACTCGGAAATAATTAGCAGATTTGGCTTCATCTCAGATTAAATAGGAAAATTACAAAATACTCAGAGCTGATGACAAAAAGCAAAGTGTACAAGAGTTCCCATCATGGCTCAGAGGTAGTGAACCTGACAGGTATCCATGAGGACGCGGGTTTGATCCCTGCCCTGCTCAGCGGGTAAAGGATCCAGTGTAGCTGTGAGCTGTGGTGTAGGCTGCAGATGTGTGGCTTGAATCTGGCGTTATTGCGGCTGTGGTGTTGGCCAGCAGCTGCAGTTCCGATTTGACCCTGGCCTGGAAACTTCCATATGTCACGGGTGTGGCCTTAAAAAGACAGCGACAAAAAAAAGCATACAAAATTTGTGGAACCCTGCCTAAAGCTGCACATAAAGAGAAAGTAAGAACTTTAAATATATGCATCAAAAAAGTGAAAGAATTAGAACCATTAAGCTAAGCACACAGCTCAAGGAGTCAGAAAAAAGAACAGCAGCAAATAACAAAAAGCACCTGACAGAAAGATATGATCGTGAGCAAAAAAAAGCTAGTAATAACTGGAGAAACCTCAGAGAGGATTAGGAGCCCAGGGCTGATTCTTTAAAACTTAACAGACCACATCCTCCGGCAAGACCGACCACGGATGAACAGGTGCGCAGGGCACCCACGGCATGGGATTTAAAAAGAGGAGCAAGTGCGGCCAGAGCAGCCCTTTACAAGCACAAAAGGTCATTATGGACAAACCCCAGGCCGACATTCTTGAAAACCTAGACAAAGCTGGTACCAAAGGAAAGGAAAGTTGATGGCCACTGAAGAAACTAAATGGTCCTTACCCTCCTCGCCCATCCCAGCCAGGTCCCCGGATAGCGACCAGTTTTAAAAGTAAGTTCTGTCACAGAATAGACAATCTCGGTCTGCTACGATAATTTCTGGTTTGGGAAGTTTCAAAAGTTAAGCAGTTGAGGAGACCAACAAAAGGGAGGAGGCCCTGTGAGTCAATCTTTGATTCCCGGACCAGAGACGTACCCGGTGGGGCATTAAAGGGCTGTCACTCATGAAAACAGATGTGAAAACTGATAAGCAAATGTTGTAATGTCACAACGATTTTAAAATAATTCATGGGGTTCCCAGCAGGAACAAATCCGACTAGTATCCATGAGCACGCAAGTTCGATCCCCGGCCTTGCTCAGTGGGTTAAGGATGTGGCGTTGCCATGAGCTGTGGTGTAGGTTGCAGACACGGCTCAGACCTGGGGTTGCTGTGGCTGTGGTGTCGGCCGGCGGCTACAGCGCCAGTTTTAACACCTAGCCCGGGAAACTTCAGACCTAAAAAAAGACAAAAAATAAAATAATTTGTCAAGTAGAGTTACTGAAAGGATGTAAGGATGAGTTAACCCTGAAATCCATCAGCGGAATCCAGCACATGAATGGACCAATAGAGAAATATCATTTTGTGATCACGTCAACAGACACATACGCACTGAGATCAGAAACAAACCAAAGTGCCTGCTGCCGTCATTGCCTCTGTCTGACACTGTGCGGGTCAGCAGGTCCCGCCGAAGCAGCGAGACAGAGGAAGAAGCAGGAGGATGGGAATGAAAGCCGGCGCTTGAGACTTGCCGATGATGTGGCCATCAGTACAGAAATGCAAGCGAATTCACACAGTAGTTGAATTCTGGAGTCCGGTTGTGGCTCAGTGGTTAATGAACCCAACGAGCATCCGTGAGGACACGGGTTCGATCCCTGGCCTCGCTCAGTGGGTTAAGGGTCCGGCACTGCCGTGAGCCACGGTGTAGGTCGCAGACACAGCTCGGATCCCATGTGGCTGTGGTGGAGGCCGGTGGCTACAGCTCCAATTGAACTCCTAGCCTGGGAACCTCCACATGCCACAGGTGTGGCCCTAAAAAGACAAAAAACAAATCATTTGGCGATATTGCTGTAAGTATAAAGCACAGGTACAGTATTGTCAGAGGTGACAGGCTCGTTTATAAAAATCCATAGTTTTACCGACTTAAAAAAATTGATTCTAAATCAACACAGTGTTGACGTTTGCAACCATCAAAAAATAACACGAACAGGACCTCATGCGTGATTATTAAAATACTGTAAATGTGTGGGATTAATTTAGTTCTGGTTTCAGGGAGTCCTACCTTCCAAGGAGGATGGCATCCTGCCCTGTCCCAAGGGGCAGCGGGGTGCAGGTGGGGTTGCTGATTGATCCATGCCCATCATGCCCCCAGGCCCCTGCTCTGGGCCGGTGTACGAGAGTGTATACACAAGGCAGCTCTGGCCAAAGAAACCCAGTGAGAAGGCTGGGAACCTTCTCCCTGCTCTTCTGGTGCACACCGGAGGGCACAGTTCTGTTACGGGATCAGTTGTGCCCCTTCAAATTCATGTGTCAGAGTCCTCACCCCAGGACCTCAGAATGGGACCTGATGTGGAAACAGGGTCTCTGCAGACATAGGTCACTGAGATGAGGTCACACTGGAGCAGGGCCCTGATCCAGTACACAGGTGTCCTTATAAAGACGGGCACTTTAGGAGTTCCCGTCGTGGCTCAGTGGTGAATGAATCCGACTAGGAATCATGAGGTTGAGGGTTCGATCCCTGGCCTTGCTCAGCGGGTTAAGGATCCCGCGTTGCTGTCGCTCTGGCGTAGGTCGGTGGCTACAGCTCCCATTAGACCCCTAGCCTGGGAACCTCCACATGCCACGGGTGCAGCCCTAGAAAGGACAGAAAGACAAAAAAAAAAAAAAAAAAAAAGGGGGGGGCGCTTTGGACATGGACTCAGGAAGAAGGCCGCTGGGCATGAAGGTGGTGAGCCTGCAGGCCGAGGAAGGCCAGAGAAGGCCAGCTTCTCCCAGGGCGAGGAATCGGGGGTTCTCCCTCCGTCTTCGAAGGAACCGATACTGACAGGGGGCCTTCTGATGCCTCGGCCGTCTCGACTTGCGGCCTCCAGACCTGCGAGCGGTGATCTCGGCTGTGCCAGCCGCCTGGCACCCGGTGCTCGGCTCAGCGACCCCCGCAGACCAACTCACGCCCTCAGGCCACCAGCGTGGCTGCAGCAGCCCCAGCCTGGTGAGGGGACCTGCGTGGGACACAGGGTCACACCCTGCAGGACACCCTCGTCCACGCCAGAGACGGGGCTTCTCACCGGCTCTGTTCCCTGATGGATCTTCCGTGCTCGGGACAGGTTTGGCCCATGATCCTGTCACACTGAAGGGGTGACTAATTTCTCCCTGCTCAGGAGCTCAGGCCAGGTGGACCCAAGTTCCTGCAGCTTGCAGTCAAAAGCATTCTAACTTTTATAGGAGAACAACTTTACGGGGGAAGTTTAAAGACTCTACTGAAAAGAGAACAGATGAATGGAAAGTTATACCATATTCAGGGATGTACAACCTAAAAATTAACCCAAATTAGCGCGTGAATTTTGATAACCCACCCCCGCCGACTCCAGAAAGACGATGGTGCGTGAAACCCACCAAGATGACTGTAAAACTCAAATGCAAGAGTGAGGGTTCAGAGCAAACTCTGGTTCAAAAGGAGACGCGCACCCCGATGTTCACCGCAGGACTGTTCGCAACAGCCATGGCAGGGAAGCAGCCTAAACGTCCACGAACAGAGGCGTGGGTAAAGAGGATGTGGCACACACATACCATGGACGAGCACTCGGCCATAAAAGGATGCACTGATGCCATCTGCAGCAGCACGGAGGGACCAGGGATGTCACATTCATGAAGCGATTCAGACAAAGACCAATGCTGGGATTCCCGCCGTGGCGCAGCGGGAAGGGTGGCCTCTCTGGAGCACCGGCACGCAGGTTTGACCCGTGACCTGGCACAGCGGGCGAAGGATCTGCCCTGACCACCGCTGTGATGTGGGTCACAACTGTGGCTTGGATCTGATCCCTGGCCGGGGACCTCCATGGGCCACAGGGTGGCCACAAAGAAAAAAGAGACCCATGGCACTTATCCGTGGTATCTAATAAAAATGATACAAAAGAACTTATTTAAAAGACGGAAACATGGGAGTTCCCGTTGTGGCGCAGCAAAAACGAATCCGACTAGGAACGATGAGGTTGTGGGTTCGATCCCTGGCCTCGCTCAGTGGGTTAAGGATCTGGCTCGGAATCTGTGTTGCTATGGCTGTGGTGTAGGCTGGCAGCTGTAGCTCCAATTGGACCCCTGGCCTGGGAACCTCCACAGGCCGCGGCGGACGGCAGGGACGCTCCGGGTTTCCCTTCCAGCCTCTGCGACTCTCTGCTTAGCGGCCGCAGTGTCTGTGTCAGCAGCTAAGCTCTGATACCACTGGGACGGTCCCGTTTCATCAGCTTTCTTCTACAAATGTTTATTCCCTTTCGCTTCACAGACATGTGCAAACACGATGCGGGCAAGTTTCAGGATTCCACAACAGAAAACTTCACGTTTCCTTACACTTTTCAGGGCTGTTATCAAGGAGCAGAACACATTTTCATAAAATGTATGTATGACTCCTTTTTCTTGGAATGGATTTTTTGTTTTATAACTATTGTGCTTTGTTACAAATGTGCATCCTGTTTATTTTTGAGCTTACTTTTAATTGGTATTTATTTATTTTTTGGCCACACTCACACCATGTGGTCGTTCTCCAGCCAGGGATCGAACCTGCGCTGCTGGAGCCACCAAGCTGGCCCCGGAACCTGCTGCGCGGCCGCAAGGAACGCCATATTTAGCGTTGTGATGCTTTCCACTTCCCTTCATGGTTCCACCCTTTATTTTCCCTATTTTCTGTGTGTTTGTACTGTTCTTTGAGCTCACGTGTAAGCCTTGGTAGTGAAGGAGTAAATGTGATTTTCCATCTCCATCGCCTATCGCTCTCCCTTGTGCGCGGGCTCAGGGCCTGGGCAGGAGCCCTGGCGGCTGGTGTCCACCGGGGGTCCCTGGCTTCATCTCTGGCTGCGCCGGGGCCACTCAGTCTCGGATCTCTTTTGTTTCCATTTCTAGTCGCTCAACTGTCGTAGCCAATTCTTCTTGCTGTGTGTCTGCCAAGCAGCAGTATGAACAGGAGACACCACCAGAGGCTTATAAAGGTCTTAATAATACCTTTACCATCTCGTCTGGAAATGACCGGACACTTACAGCCCACTTAAAACATCAGGAGGGAGTTCCCGTCGTGGCGCAGTGCTTAACAACTCCGACTAGGAACCATGAGGTTGCGGGTTCGATCACTGGCCTCGCTCCGTGGGTTAAGGATCTGGTGGGGCTGTGAGCCGTGGTGTAGGTCGCAGATGCAGCTCGGACCCCGCGTTGCTGTGGCTGTGGTGTAGGCCAGCAGCTACAACTCTGATTCAACCCCTAGCCTTGGAACCTCCATATGCCGAAGGTGCAGCCCTAAAAAGGACAAAAGCAAAAAAACCACAAACAAACAAAACCATCAGGAGGACTTTTTAGAATTGGGACTGGATCCTGCTGCCTTCGATGGCTGCCTGGCTGCAGTGTGTTCCTGAAACCCATTTTGTTCCAACACCCAAAGAATCTCTGACATCACTTGAGCTTTGTTCTTTCCAGCCCAGTGAGGTAAACAGAAACCTCAATCTGGCCTCGGTTTTCAATTTCGTCTTTTAAGTTAATTATTAAAATGCTATTGTGTCTCACAGAGCAGGGGCACTGGGGTCTGGCCTGCTCAGCGGCGGCTGTGCCCATCTGCTCTCCTCACTGGCACAAGGGTTGATGGTGACCGGTTTGACCAGGCAAGCTCCCGGCCCCCAGAGCAGGGACACTGCCCTGGGTTGCAAGGAAGGCGTGAGAACGCCCAAAACCCCCAAGCCTTGGTTGGTGTGGAGTCGCCCAAGCTCGCCGACTGGGGATCCTTTGCCGAAGGGCAGTGGGTGCCTTTTGGGCACCACAGAAGGTCCCTGGAGACCTCGTCAGCCACACAGCCTGATGCGAACAGCCCAACCCTGACGGCAGGCTCTGGGCAGCAATGGTCACCCTCAGCCCGTGCCTCCAACTGACCAGGAGTGGGTGATGCGACACGTGTGGCGCAGACTCAGGCGGAAGGGTGGGCATTAGGGCAGGGAGCTGGAGCCAGCAGGATTCCCAGGGAGCCCTCACCCCCACCAAGCTCTCCCCCAGCCCCTGCAGGGCCCAACCAGGGCAGGGCAGGACCCCCGAAGGTGCTCACCTCAGAGAACCCAGGCAGCTGCCGTTCAGCTTCAGCTGGCTGAGGTTGGGCAGGTGCACCCCTGTGGGGCCACAGGGAGGACTGCTCAGTCTCAGGCCCTGCCCCCGGCCCCCGTTCCAGCCCACTCCTCTGCACCCCTTGGCCCCCGCTACTCGATGGCTGCTCTGAGGCCATCAGTGTCCAAACAAGACCCATGGCAGCCTTGGGGCCATGAATTTCACAGACCTGCAGGGCCAGGTGCAGAAGGCGCCTGAGAGCACAGGGCCACACAGAGGCCCGAGGCCACTGGACTCCAGAGGGTGGGGAGCCCCACTGGCGTGGGTGTGGCCACAGCTTGGGTCTTGCCCCCAAGTCACCTTCCGTAGCACTGCAGGCACCCCCAGACCAGAGCTTCCTCCATTAGCTCACATGGGGGTTCCAGAGCTGGGGAACCCCAGCCAGCATCCCTGGGCACCCAAAGCCCGGGAGAGGGCTTTTGAGCTACTGTCTCCCTTCAAGAATGGGCACTGAGATTGAGGCCTCCGTCCCTGGAGAGAGGGGTGCAGGGGTCACAGACCAGAGACTGGTGGGCAAGGCCAGAACAAGCGGCCCCTCTGAGAGCCGCCTGGCCGTGCTGGGGCGGGAGTGGGCAGGGAGGGGCTCTCACCGAAGTTCCCTAGGCTGTTCCTGCGGGTGTCCACGCACAGCTCCAGCACGCTCACCTGTCGGAGGTCACCGGCCTGAGCCAGGGCCTGCTGCAAAGGTCAGTGAGGAGTCAGCTCTGGGGACTGGGCAGCAGTCACACCCCCATCCCCTCGTGACAGTCCTGCCTTTGGCCATGAGGCTGGCACCGTCTCCCTGTCTCACCCCCACTGACTGCGCCCACGATCGGCTCTGGCTGGGCGATACGTGTGGTGGGACAGGAGCAGAGGTGGTAACGGCGTGTGGCTGGTGGTGCCACCGCCAGAGGAGAGCCTGCTCAGAAGGGTGCCAGTGTCCAAACAAGACCCATGGAACAGACCCAGCGCAGCTCAGAGCCTCTGCTGAGCGTGGCAGAGCCCGAACCTCCCTCAAACCTGTGGACGGTATGCTTGTACCAGCAGCCAGGGAGTCTGGGAGTGTCGGTTACACAGCAGCATTAGAGCAATAACTGACCCTTAGAAAGCTTGGGGCCTAGACACAGTGCTAATAGCTACCATAACAAGGAGTGAAAGATGAGACACTGGATTTGGGGCTGGAGGGAGGTGGCAGGGACATGAGTGTGACTGGAGCTGAAAGATGGAGACCCGTGTCCTGTGACAAGGGGATTTTTGGTAGAAGGGTCTCCTGCAGCATCCTGGACGGCAGAGAAGCACACAGCGAACTCGTGACGTTGGGGGAGAGCAAGATGTGGCAGAGTGAGCTGGCCATGCCTCACTGGTGAGGCACCACAAGAAGCGGCTCTAAGGGTTCCCGTTGTGACCTGGTGGTAATGAACCTGACTAGTATCCATGAGGATGTGGGTTCGATCCCTGGCCTCCCTCAGTGGGTTAAGGATCTCGCCTTACCGTGAGCTGCTGCGTATAGGTCACAGACACGGCTCAGATCCCGCGTTGCTGTGGCTGTGGTGTAGACCTGCAGCTGCAGCTCAGATTCAACCCGTAGCCTGGGAACTTCCATATGCTGTGGGTGCGGCCCAAGAATTTTGGCACTTGTGGGCTTGAAACATACACTGGTTTCTCAACTCAGATCAGTAATACACTAAGAAGGGCTTGGAATCAGAATGACCCAGGAAGGCTCAGCCTCGGGGATAAAGTTGGTTGCCACATGCTCCGGGTGGCCTGAGACTCCCCCCAGGTTCCAGTGGCCGAGTCTACAGAGAGAGAAATGCTTCAGAAATGACCTCCGGTGTGGCTTTGGGTGTGGCATGCACGGGGCTCACACATGTTGGAAAGCACGTGTGGTCTTGGCCTGCTGACAGCTGGAGGGCCCTGCTGGATGAGGTTGACCTTGGCCGTCAGAAACAGCAGTGTTTGGGCTGTGTTCGTACAGGCAGGCTCGCTCTCCAGCCAGCAGCTGGTGGAGAATGGGGAGGCCCCTGGCAGACAGAGTGGCTCTAATCAAGGCATGTCCCCAGCACAGAGGCCTGTGCAGCGGGTTGGTGGCAGGGGGTGGAGGGAGCAGTCCTGATGGTTGGATGCTGGACCAGCACCCTGGGAGCTGCAGGCGTTGAAGGCACAGCTGGAGAGCGGCACACACACAGGGCTTCCAGAGGCAGGCGGAGAGGGGCTGGCGGGCCCTTCCAGTCCCGTCCACCTGCAGCCACCAGGCCTGGACCTTTCTCCAGCTGGTCAGGAAGCGGGGGTCTCAGGCAGCCAGGCTCCCTCCAGCTGAGTGCTGGTGGGGTCCCCTCCCCGTGTGCCTCTCACTCAGTGCCAGTGTGTAGGGGGCTGAAGGGGCACTGGGGGAGCGCCGGGCCTTCAGTGTGGCCAGAAAGGGAAGGGGTCAGGCTGCTGGGAGGTACAGGGTATAACATGCTGAGGTGACTGGGTGTGAGCCAGCTGGGCCTCAGGGCAGGGGTGGTGACCCTGTACCCCAGGTTTGGGAGAAAGGCTTTAATGGTGCCCTAGACACAGTCAGTAGGACCCCAGGGCGCCCACATAGCCAGCCCACCCTTTGCTTCCTTTGCTCGTGGTTCATTTATTCTGTCGGTCATGCACTCTGATGGCCTGTCACCTTGTCTCCCACAGAACAAGGGGTTTTCTCTCTGGTCCATGGAAGGGTTCCTGGAGCCTGGCACACAGTGGGTGCTCAGCAAATCTGTGGAAGAGCCTGGCTAGGGCCCTTCTGTGGCTCAAATGCCTGAGGATGTCTTTGTCACCAGCAGCAGGGTTGGCACCAAGGGAAGAGAAGGCACAGGGGACAGAGTGGAGCTGAGAGCATCTATCAGCCACACAGGCCCCCGCGGCCTGAGCCCCCCCTGCACTCACCAGCCGGGTGGGCGCCAGGTGCTCCTCCCCCAGCTGCTGGCTCTGGCTGCCCCCATGGCTGCCCCGGTCTTTGATCTGGGGGCAGGGGTTGTGCAGGCCCAGCCAGCTCAGCTCCCGCACTTGGACAGTGGCTGTGTTTGGCCGAGGCCCATGGGCCCTGTCCCAGGCCTGATCCATTCACATCCAACCTGCCAGGTGTAGACAGAGGGCACACCTGAGAAGTCTGCTCTTCCTCTGGTCCACAGCCCAGCTGAGACCCGCCCAGCCCTCCACCCTTCCTACACACAGCAAGCCTGGGAGGCTGCCTTGGCCCCAGAGGCTCTGACAGTGAAATCTCAGCCTACCTGGTGGCCTTGCAGTCCCCTCCCTCAGCCTGGACTCACCCCCAACCCGGGCAGGCCACCCACCCCACCCTGGGTTTCTGCCGTCCTCAGGGCCCAGCGAGGGCTGCTGGGCTCCTGCCTCCACTCTGAGGCCCATGTAGGCTGAGAGCTGGGGAAGCTGCAGCCGGGTCACGTTTGCTCACTTGCCTGTGGTGACAGCAGCAAGCCTCTACCTCAGGCCTTGTGCTGTGTGGCCTTCTCCACCTGATGGTGTCCCAGTCTAGGGGGCCCCCCTCCCCACCCTTGCGGCCCCTCACCTGGAGGCAGCTGCCTTTTCCCACCGTAGGTCAAACATCTGGGCAAGAGGGCAGCATGTGGCCCCAAGCGGCACCTGCAAGACAGAGTCGGGTGGGCCTCCTGGCCACGCCACCACACCCAAGGGACCTGGGACAGGCTAGGCCAAGGTCACAGGGCCCGGAGGTGAGCAGCTGCAGGGGCGGCAGGGCCATCAGCCTTGGGGCTGGCCCTTAGGTCCCTTTGACCTCCTGATAGTGACCTGGCCTGGCTGACGAGGAAGACAGCCACGCGGGTGACCGATGTTGGGTCCCTCTTGGCCCTTCCAATGCAGATACCTGGCCTTCATTCGAATTCCCACTTCTCTCCACCCCACCTCCACCCTCTCCAAAGTGGGCCCTGGCCGGTTGCTCTGGACTATCCCCCTGTAGGCTGGCCTCCCTGGCGTCCTGTCCTCTTGAGTGTTACGCCCAGACCCCAGGGGAGGCTCGCCAGTATGTCTCAGGTCCACCTGCCGCACAGGCTCACCTGGCTCTGCTCCTCAAAGATTCGCCCCAGACCCTGGAATCATCTCTGGGGGTCGAGCCAGAAGTCTGCTGGGAACACCCTGGCTGCCCCGTCCCCCCAGGTCAGGGCCTTGCTGACCCCACCCCTGGGCTCCCTGTTGCCCTTTGCCCTTCCTGGATTTACATCCTTCTTTTTTTTTTTTTTTTTTTTTGGGGGGGGGTCTTTTTGCCTTTTTCGGGCTGCTCCCACGGCATAGGGAGGTTCCCAGGCTAGGGGTCTCATTGGAGCTGTAGCCACCGGCCTAGACCACAGCCACAGCAACTCGGGATCCAAGCCCTGTCTGCAACCTACACCACAGCTCACGGCAACGCCGGATCCTTAACCCACTGAGCAAGGCCAGGGATCGAACCCAAAACCTCATGGTACCTAGTCGGATTTGTTAACCACTGAGCCACAACAGGATCTCCTGGATTTACATCCTGATGAGACGGACCCTCCTAGTTGAGGGCTTTGCCCCAAGACAGCATGGGCTCTGTGTGGGGAGGACGCTCGCCTGCTAGGGCCAGTGTCCAGAACAGGGGCTCTAAACACTCCCCTAAAAATCAGCGAATTTGGCAGATGCAGCTTTTGGCCTCTGCTCTCATCTGTATCAGGCTCCTGGGGGTACACTCAAGCTTCTTCCTCTCCACCACATCCAGAGCCACCCGCACCCCGGCTGGGCTTTGATGAGGAGGCGGGAGTGAGGACTGGGCCTTGTGCTCCATGTCCCTTGTTTGGAAAGTGACCCTGCACCAAGGATCCAAGAAGGTTAAGGGCTTGCAGGGCCTCATGGAGTTTCTGGCCAGGATTTCTTTCCAAATGCTCCTCTGCTGTCGGCTCTCCTTCAGCTGGTGACAGGCCCCCAAACCTGGAAGGAGGGCCCCACCACGGGCCCCTGGGAAGAGGCTGCCCAGCTCCCCCACCCCCCAGCTGCCAGCCCTGGGCTAAGGGGAAGGTGTGGGGGGTGACCGGGCTGTGGCCTCGAATGCCAGGGCACTACCCTCTTTCTCTGCGCCCAACAGCAGCTGCCCTGAGGTCCTGTTCACAGATCCAGAGAATGGGTCCTATCTAGCCCAGGGGCTTGGGCTCCTGGGAGCAGCGCCTGGGTGAGAGGCTGCGGCTTCCATCTAGACACTGTCCCCTCACATCCATCACTGGCTGGACCTGTCTGCCCTGGTCACAGCCCTGAGCCCATCCTGCCCTGCCGCTCCACGAGCTCCTGGAGCTGGACACCAGGGCGCCCTTCTCCCTCCACCACCTGGGCTAATGCCAACTCCTGGCCTGGCCTGTGGGCTCTTTGTGTCCCTCCACCCGCCATCCCTCTGAGGACAGGGCTGGCTCCCCTCCTAGTTCTCCACTCTGGAAACCCGAGGGCTCTGGGTCCCCGCGCAGGGCTTGGGGTCTCTCCTGTCCCGGTGACTGTGCACCCCTCAGAGCACTGGTCAGGGGATGTGGGCTGGGTCCCCAGGGGGCCACACTTGACATCTGGGGTATTCCTGGGACCCCGCTGGATTTGCTGCTTCATCCTCGGCCGCAGTTTCTCCCTGGCACGGGGGAGATAGCTGGGCCTGCGGCCCGGGACCCAAAGGCGCCCTGGGCTCTCACCTGATGGGTCGGCCCGGTGCCCCCACCCCGGGGGCCTGGCCCTGGGCACCCTCCTCCGCCGGGCGCTCGCCTTGACTCGGGGTTGTTCTTCCGGCCTCGGGGTTGAGGGGCCCGGGCGCCAAGGCAACGGGGGCGGGGCCTCTGCTGAAAGTGCACATATTCATGAGTCTCGGGAACCTTCCAGGCTCCGCGCGGTCGAGCCACGCCCCCTTAGCAACGGTTGCTAGGGCCGGCGGCCAGGCCTGGCGGCCGCCCACCCGCTCGGGGGTTCGCGCTGTTCCGCCCGGCAAGCGTGTGAGCGCCCCTCGAGCCGGGAGGGAGGGTGGCGAGGTGAGACGCCACGGAGCTGGCGGGCGCAGACAGGCCCGGTGTCGACCCCCGCAAGGTGATCTGGGGTGAAGACTCGCGCCCACCTTTCTCTAGCGAGAGGCGCCCCTGTAGGGTCGTCCCTGACTGAGGCCCAGGCCCTGCGGGATTTACCTCCACCTGCCAGTGCGGCCGACGCCACGACAAAAGGGCGCGCTGTGGGACAGGACCCTCTGAAGACGAGGGAAATGCAGACCTGGACACCTAGAGGGGAGTCCAGAGTGTCCGCGCCGGCGAGGGACGCCGCCGCCCGTTTTCATTTGTCCGCCTTTACTTCGCGTCTACGTGCGTCAGGCACCAGCCGAGCTCTGTCGCCGGCGCGGCGCAGCGCGCTAGACTGCCGGGGTGGGGGGGACACAGCCGGGGTGGGGTGGGCGCGGTCGTGGGGCCAGGGGCGGACCCCCGGGGGCCTGCCATGGTCGAGGCCTCAGCGGGGTGAGCTCCTGGGGAGCAGCGCGGAGCCGGCGCGGGAGGAGTAGGGATGGAAGGGGGTGCCGGCTGAGCCGAGGGAGGTTTGGCCATACGTGTAATGCACCGTTTTTTCTGGTAAACAAGCAGGATGCGTTTATTCGTTACTTTGAAAATTTCTAAAATGCTGAAAACGTGTTTCTGAGAGCCTCTAAAGGAGGGCCGGTGGGCATGTTTGCGCCTCGGATGAAGGAGACTTCACCTCACCCCCTTCTGGGTTGGATTTGCTGGGTACCTTTTGCTAACTGGGCCTCAGGGTGAGCTTCTGCAGCGCTGGGACCTCCGGGTTTGGGGGAAGCTGCTTGGACAGGGAGTCTGCAAGGTCTGCCCAAATTGGGGGAAACTGGTGATGAGGGATGGAGAAGAGGGGCCCTTCTCCGAGCGCCAGTCGCTACGTGAGTAGCCCCCCCCCAACCCCCGGTAAAAACACTTGGCCAGATTCAATGCTCCGTGGGCTCAGACGCCCCCGTCAGGCCCTAGACGTAAGATTTGAGCTGAGACCAACGACCCCGCCGAAGCTGCCAGGCGTCCCGGGAGCGGTAGGAGCGCCTCCAGGAGCCACCTGCCCCTGCCCCTCCTCCCCGCAGCCGCTCCGATTTTCTACGGCCCCGGGTCCCCGCGTGTCTGCGGTGCTGACCTCGCGGGCTCCATCTTCCCTGAGGCTCGGCCCCCGGGCTGTCCCCTCCGCTCCCCGACCCCCTGCGGTGGGCTGCGCAGCGCAGGGAGAGCCTGGGGCGCGTGGGCGCACCCGTGAGCAACTTCGAGGGCCGAGGGGCCCGGTGCGGGGCTCGAGTTGGGCCCTGAGGACCCTGCCCCAGTCCGCAACGGGCCTCGACCCGCTTCTCCGCGGGATCTCTGTCTCCCTGAGGGCCCTGCTTATTCCTGGGAGAGTCCGGGCCGTCCACGGAGCAGCTTCCTCCCCCGGACCCCACAGCCGGCCCACCAAGACCCACAGGCCGCGGCCCACGCGGGCCACCAGGGCCGACACCGCCCTCCGCGCCGCTCCCGGAAGCCCCGCCCGGCCCGAGGCATCTGACAGGCGGGCCTCCCGGCCAACCGGGGCGGGGCGAAGAGGCTCTAGGGCGGGGCCCGGCAGGCGCAGCCAATGGCGGGCCGCGCCTGGTTGACGGACGGGGGCGAGGCGGGGCGTGCGCGGGCCCGGTCGAGAGTCCGCAGCCAGCTGCCGGAGCCGCACCCGCCGCGGACGGAGCCCATGCACTGGGCGAGCCGCGCGCCCTGGCCCCGGCCCCCGCCGCCGCCCCCGCCCCGGCCCCGGCCCCGGCCCCGGGGGCAGTCGCGCCAGTGAGCGGTGAGTGCGGCGGGGACCACGGGGGGCGGCGGGGGCCGGGCCGGACGGGGGCCCGCGGTTCTCGCTGGGCGCGCGGGGGCGCAGGTGAGCCGCGGGCGGCGGCGGGCGGGGCGCTGCGGCTGGGGCTGCAGGCGGCGGCTGGTACGCCCTGCCTCGCCCAGGCCAGCCCCTCCGACTCCAGGTCCCGGGCCCTGTCTTCTGGGGCCCCGCAAGCGCTCTCAGTCTGTTCTCTGACTGCTCCCCGAGCCGAGGCCCGCCCATGACCATGGCCCTGGGCAAAGTCTCTCCCCCTGCAGCGTTCCAAGGATCCCTGCGAAGAACTCGGGCACCCGGCGGCCATCACACACACCAGGCAAACCTAGAGTTTAGGAAGTCACTGCCCTCTGTCCCCGCAGGGTACCTACCCTGTCTAAACATCTCCAGCTGGGGCTGGGGGGCCTTGGCCCCAGGCCCTTTTTTTCCCTTCTCGCTTGTTCCGTTGTGCCACACAAGGTCTTTTCCTGTTGATCAGCTCCTGCTTCCTGGAGCCCTGGCCCCTGCCGGCCTCTTCACCTGCCTTGGTTTATGTTCCCCAAAGTTCTTATGCCGAGAGGGCGCCGCAGGTTTCCCTTTATTTTCACTTATGTGAGTCTGGCTTGGAGCGTGGCCTGAGCTTGTCGGTAGGGGTTCCTCCCGACTGCCTGTCACCCTGTGCCTGGAACAGCACCTGGCATGCAGTAGGCACTCAGTGAATACTTGTCAAATGCACCAGCATGCCCGGAGGGGCCTGGAGCTGGTTGTTGGCTGCCACAGGCCTGTCTGGGCATGCTGCCTGGCCCGCCACTGTGGCAAGACCTGTTCTCATGGGGGGCGCTTGTAACCTCAGCCCGCGGTGCCTCCAGTTCAGGCTTTTTGCCTATCCAGCACCTTCTAATTCGGGTGCGTGCCTGGGAGATGCTCCCTCCTGTCAGCCCTGCCTCTGGGGCCGGTTCCCTGCTTCTCTCCCGCAGTCATTAAGTGCAGCTGGAGGTGTCACAGGTGCGCCGCGGGGCCGCGGTTCTGGCTGCGACCCCTGTTACCTGGATGTACGGGCCCTGGGAGCTCAGCGGGCCTGTCTTGCATGGTCTGGCCACGCTGAATGCTGCTTCCTCCACTGCAGTCCTGTGCTGTGGCCTCCTGAGGAGCGATGACGGAGTATAAGCTGGTGGTGGTGGGCGCTGGAGGTGTGGGGAAGAGTGCCCTGACCATCCAGCTTATCCAGAACCACTTTGTGGATGAGTACGACCCCACCATAGAGGTGAGCCTCCAGCCCGCATCCCGATGTGGGCTTGTCTTCTGCCCGCTCTGCAGGACGGGTTCCCCTCGTCACAGGTCCTGGGCGGGCACGAGAGGAGCGCGGGAGGGGCTGGTGGTGTGAACAGCCCATCCCGGGCGGGCCAGAGGTCCCTAAGTGGTGTCCCCCCCTCAGGACTCCTACCGGAAGCAAGTGGTCATTGACGGGGAGACGTGCCTGCTGGACATCCTGGACACCGCGGGCCAGGAGGAGTACAGTGCCATGCGGGACCAGTACATGCGCACCGGGGAGGGCTTCCTCTGCGTGTTCGCCATCAACAACACCAAATCTTTCGAGGATATCCACCAGTACAGGTGAGCTGCCCGCGGGCCTCGCTTGGGGGCCCAGAGCACGCCGGCACCCTGCCCGCTGGCTCACACCTCCCCTTGCAGGGAGCAGATCAAGCGGGTGAAGGACTCGGACGACGTGCCCATGGTGCTGGTGGGGAACAAGTGTGACCTGGCCGCGCGCACCGTGGAGTCTCGGCAGGCCCAGGACCTCGCTCGCAGCTATGGCATCCCTTACATCGAGACCTCAGCCAAGACCCGACAGGTGAGCCGGAGCCCCGCCCCCAGCCGGCCAGGGCCCCGCCCCGCCCCGCCCCGCAGCAGCGCTCACCGCCCCCTCTCCCTCGACACAGGGCAGCCGCTCTGGCTCTGGCTCCGGCTCCGGGACCCTCTGGGACCCTCCGGGACCCCCGTGACCCAGCAGCCCCTCCTGCTGTAAGTGTCCCCGGATGGAAGGGGGGAGGTGGAGGTCCCCGGAGAGAGCTGCCCTGAGCCAGGCCGGAGCGGTGACCCTGGGGGCCCCCCCCGGGGGGGGGCGGTCCCCTGTCGGCCCTGACCCCTTCGTGGGCTGTGGGGGAGCTGCTGAGGAAGAGGCCTCCTGACCGGTGGCCCTGGGGCCCCTGCTCCCCGAGTGTGGGCCAGGGGCGGGGCGGCGCCGCGGCGGGGCGGCCCTGAGCCCGCGCTCTCGTCCCAGGGGGTGGAGGACGCCTTCTACACGCTGGTGCGCGAGATCCGGCAGCACAAGGTGCGCAAGCTGAGCCCGCCCGACGAGGGCGGCCCCGGCTGCCTGAGCTGCAAGTGCCTGCTCTCCTGACACCGCCGCTGCCCCGTCTGCGGACCTTCTGCGGGGCCTCCATGCAGCTGGGCGCTGGGGCGCAGAGGTGGCGGATGCGGGGAGGAGGCGCACGCGGAGGAAGGAGGAAGGAGGAAGGAAGGAAGTGCCGCCGGCGCCCGGCCAGCCCCGGTCGGCGGCCACAGTGGCCGCAGGCCTCCCAGGACGCTTTGCACGGACTGTCGTGGACTGACGCCACTGGCACCCCAGCTGTCACTCTCCTCCAGCCCCCTCCCCGGCCCGCTGGGCACAGGCTGAATCGCAGTAAATTATTTGATGGTCTTGACCCTGGTATTTGGCTGAGGCTGGGAGGCTGTAGTGTGTGTGGCCTCCCGGGAGGCTGGCGGGAGCCTCAGCTTCAGCCAGCCAGCGGCTTCCTGCCTCGGGGTACCCAGTGCATCCTGCAGGGACCTCTGGGCGCAAGACAGGGCAGCCTAGCGCTTAACACGTGGAAACGTTATTGCTTTGCCCTGCAGGGCAGGAAGTTGAGACCAGAGGCTGTTCCCTCCCTGGGAGGGGAGCCTTCTTTGGGAGTGGTCCCAGGACGGGGCGGGGTCCTTCCGACTCCGGGTAGGATCCTGTGTCCTGAGTTTTAGGGACCCCGAAAGGCAGTCACTGACTTGGGCAGACCTTGCCTTCTTGCCATCAGGTTTGCCGAGGGAGAAGCGCACAGGGCCAAGTGGATAACGCAAGAAAGATTTATTAAGACATCAGGCGGGGCTGCGCTGGGCTCAGGATGGCGCTAGCCCTGACTGAGAGGAGATGCCGCGAGGCGATGCCGGGCTTTTGAAGGGTCTGTGGCGGGACAGCAAAGGAGGAGGAGGGGACGGTCGGGGAGGGGGAAGAGGGCAGTTCATCCTTGGTGGTGGCCAATCTGTGCAGGCAGGGGTCTTCCGCAGGCTGTTGTTTCTTGCTGCCCAACTTGAGCTTCCGCGCTCCGGGAGAGGGTGTCTACAGCAGGGCTCCAAGGTCAACAGCCACATCTTGGGGCCAGGGGTCTATCTCCATCCTTCTAGGAACCTATCACTTAGGTGTAGGACGGGGGGCCGGCCCGCCTTCCCCAGCCACGCCCTCAGTGAGAGTGGCCTGGTGTTCTGGTCACTGAAGTGGCCCTGTGGGGCATGTCCATGTCCCAGGTGGCCACAGAGAGCTCTGAGAGGGCTTGTCTTGTCTCCAGTGGGAATTCTGGACCGCCTAGGGCCACAGCAGTCTTCATCCTGGCAGGGGGCAGCTCGCCGTGCCCCTGCCCTCCCAGGGCCTGGCCCGCAGCTGCTGTGAGGCGGACGTTGTCCCACAGGCAGGCCAGCGTGAAGAGGCAGGTGTGTTGCTGGCCTCCCAGGGCCTTGGGGCCACTGTGCTCCCAATAACTCCCTCCTCTGGGAGCCCCTGAGCGTCCAGTTTCTCTGTGGATGCAGAGGTGGCGGGGTGGGCACCTGCAGGGCCTTGGGGCGGCGCTCGGGGCATTGTCCTAGCTCTGTCTTGGCCCTGCTGGTCATTGCCCTTGGGGGGGCAGGAAGGGTGTCCTGAGCTCTGTGGCTCTGTGTTTGGTGGGCTGGGCAGGACCTGTGGCTGGTCCTCGGTGGGGCTGCGGGCCCAGGCCTGTGGCGTGGCCCTGAGGGTGGCCTTGGTCCATGCTCAAGGGCAAAGGTCTCAGCACTCAGGCTCAAAGCCGATGTCTTGGGGCCACTGGAGCGGGCACTTGTAGTTCCCTGGGGGTGCATCGCCATGGCCACAGCCAATCCTGAGGACTGCTCTTGGCTGGGGACAGGCAGGCCAGATGCAGAGGCTCTGGGGTCCCCCGAGGGAGGCCTGAGGCCTTGGTACTCTCTTGCTGCTGCTCCTCAGCCAGTGGGCAGGCCTGGCCTGCTGGTGCTGGGCAGGTGGGCCAGAGAGCCCATCCTTCCCAAAGAGCATCTCTGCTGAGAGAGGTGGGGCGAGGCGGGAGCTCTGGACGGTCGCTCCAGGCCCGGGGCCCACTGGAAGTGAGCACGCTGGGGTCGGCGTCTCCCCCAGGCTGTGTGGTCTGTGCAGGGTGGGGCCCCACCCTGAGAACATCCCTTGGGCCGGGGAAGGTCAGGTTCAGCGTCTGCAGTGGCTGCCCCGGGGCCCAGCCAGTGGCTGAGTCTTAGAGAAGATGAGCAGGTGGCTGGGGTGAGCAGGAAGGCCCTGGGGTGCTCCACGGTTCACTGTCCTGCAGGGCAGGGGGAGACCCCTGCTGAGCCCCTGGGGGCGGGGGCGCCGGTTGGAGTTTCTCCTGTGCAGCTTGCAGCTCGGCCATCGAGGGCTGCAGCTGCTCGAGCAGCACCGCATTGTCCTCCAGGCCCCGGCCTGGGATGGGGTGTCCTGCAGAAACTCAGGAGGCCTTCCAGGGGCAGCTTCAGGAGGCGCGTGGATGGGATGCCATAGGGCCAGCAGGGGGCCCCGCTGGGAAGGCTCAGCCCCCTTCCTGGGGGCAGCGGCCGTGCTCTGCCGGACCCAGGAGAGCCACCGCAGGGGCCGGCCCCATTCCCGCCGCCTCTCCCAGGGGCCCTGCCCAGCTGGCGTGCCGGCCAGCCCTCCTCGGTGGCCTGCGTGCCCCGGGCTTGGGTTTACGCACTCCTGTGCACCCTGAGGACAGTGTATCCCACGGCTGGGAGCACTCATGCGCCCTCCAGGCTGAAGGCATCCCAGAGCCTCAGGGAGATGGAAAAGGGTGCCCCATGGGGACATCAGGACCGGTGTGGGGGGTTGTCTCAGCGCAGGGTAGGAGCCCTCCACTGCCTCTGGGTCTTGCAGTCCTGCTGGCTACCTCCAAAAAGGTTCTACAGCTCCTAACCGGGCAGGCAGAGGAGGGCCCCGCCAGGCCACCCGGGACCTAAGGGCCTGGCTAGCACCTCTGCTGACCTGGGGACAACAGGCTGCTCCTGGGGACGACACGTGGAAGGAGCTTGGCAGAGGAGCCCGGCACTGGCTGCAGGGTGGGCATGGGCTTGCCCTCCCCCCTGGGCTTGCCCTCCCCCCTGGGCTGACCCAGCCTCCCCGACGGGAGCCCAGGTCTCCACCCCTGGCCTCTGGGATGCCCTTTGGGAAACTAGTCTCCCTGGGCATCCTTACCCCGTTGATGAAACACTGTTGGGGCCACTTCATAGTATAAAGCCTGTGGATGTCTGCTCCTCGTCCAGACAGAGGCGTGAGTGCTCAGGGCCAGCCTGCTCAGCCCCAAACCTCCCCACCCGGGGACCCCATGCAGCCGCCCCCGGAGCCGGTGGGGGCCGGGCCACTCCAGGACCAGGAAGAGCGGGCCAACTCCCATGAGGGCCACTTCTCCTCACCAGGTGCCGCTTTGGCTCGGGGAGGGCCTGTCTAGAGTGTTCCCATGACGGGCCTGCATCACAGCGCTTTCGGGAACCCTGGAACGAAGAAGCCTGAGAAGCCCAAAGGCAACGTGAATAAGGCCACCAGTGGTCCATGCCGGCCCCCGTGCGCTGGTGCCTGGATTACAGCATCACCACGGTGCAGGTGTCCCTCTGGCTCCGCCTCCCACAGTGGCACGTGTGTGCTGTGTGCATGTGACCATGCATGTGCGCTTGTGTGAGCATCTGGCTCCTCCTCTGGACCCAGCTGGCCCACCCTGCACACACGTCTCATCACTGTCACCCACAGCATGGGGTGGAGCAGGTGTGGCTGCTCTCCCCCCGCCCCGCCACCTACAGATGTGCTGAGGGTACAGAGGGACTGGGCACTGGCTCCAGGACTAACCACAGGGCAGGAATCCACAGCCCTTCCCATCACCCGTTCTCCTGGCAGGTGGGCTCGAGACGGAGACCGCACGAGGGAAATGCAGGCCTGAGAGGGCCAGCTGGTGTGGCTGACCAGGCCCCAGGTCGAGTGGCTGGGGCCCCAGACCGTCCACTGCCTCTGCCCCCTGGGGTGTCAGGTGGGGGGGCACCCCCTGGAGGGGACACGGAAGAGAACTGGGGTTGACCGTGGCCATGGGGTTGACCCTGCTCAGCCAGTCCTCCTGCCTCGGGATCCTGCCCTTTGACTTGTACCCTGGCCCCACCCAGCAGCCACACTGGCCTGGGGACCCTGCCGGCCACACCCACTGTGTCACCACCCTGCTTCGGACAGTGTCTGCAGTGGCCCTGTTCCCGCTCCCCTGCTCCAGGGGAACCACTTGAGAACGTTCTACTGATTTCCACTGTTCCCGAGGTTACGTGGGCAGGGTGGCCTCTGTGCCATGGACAGTGGCCGGACACAGTGCAGGCCCCGGAATGAAGTAAGTTTAAGAACATGTGACTAGGCGTTCCCGTCATGGCGCAGTGGTTAACGAATCCGATTAGGAACCATGAGGTTGTGGGTTCGATCCCTGCCCTTGCTCAGTGGGTTAAGGATCCGGCGTTGCCGTGAGCAGTGGTGTAGGTCACTGCGTTGCTGTGGCTCTGGAGTAGGCCGGCGGCTACAGCTCCAATTGGACCCCTAGCCTGGGAACCTCCATATGAGGTGGGAGCGGCCCCAAAAATGGCAAAAAGACCAAAAAATAAATAAATAAATAAATAAAATGCGTGTCTCCCTAGACAACAGGAAAAGACAACCCACAGGATGGGAGAAAATCTTTGCAAGTGAATTGACTGACAAGGGATTAATCTCCAAAATTTATAAACACCTTCTGCAGCTCCACACCAAAAAAACAAACAAGCCTATCAAAAAACACAGTTCTTCAAAGAAGACATACAGATGGCCGAGAACCACATGAAAAGATGTTCAACATCACTCATTATCAGAGAGATGCAAATCAAAACCACTCGGAGGTACCACCTTACACCCGCCAGAATCAAAAAGTCTACAAACAGTAAGTGCTGGAGAGGGTGTGGAGAAAAAGGAACCCTATCACACTGTGGGTGGGATTGCAAAGCGGTGCAACCACTGTGGAGAGCAGTATGGAGATTCCTCAGAAAACTAAACATAGATCTACCATGTGATCCAGCAATCCCACTCCTGGGCATCTATCCAGAGAAAACCACGACTCGCAAAGACACATGTACTCCGATGTTCATTGCAGCACTACTTACAATAGCCAAGACATGGAAACAACCTAAATGTCCATCAACAGAGGCGTGGATCAAGAAGATGTGGTACATACACACAATGGAATATTACTCAGCCATTAAAAGGGACGAAATACCGGCATTTTTAGCAACATGGATGGACCTAGAAACTATCATGCGAAGTGAAGTCAGCCATACAATGAGACACCGACATCCAATGCTTTCACTGACATGTGGAATCTGAAAAAAGGACAGACAGAACTTCTTTGCAGAACAGACGCTGACTCACAGACATTGAAAAACTTAACGTCTCCGGAGGAGACAGTTTGGGGGGTGGGGGGATGTGCCTGGGCTGTGGGATGGAAATCCTGTGAAATCAGAATGTTATGATCATTATACAACTACAGATGTGATCAATTCATTTGAGTAATTAAAAAAAAAATGTGTGTCCGGAAAGCGTCTGTTCGAGAGACCCTCGTGGTGAACAAGGCTACGCTGTGCACGTTAAAGTCAAGAGGGGAGACCTCACGTTTACATCGCAGTAGAAAAAGAAGGAAAGCGAGGGGAAGATGGTGTAAGGTAAAAACAAAGCCCCCACGTCAGTAGCTGCACTAACAGTAAGGGCCCACTTACGGGTCAAAAGCTGTGATTTTAAGTGAAATGAAATAAGGTCTACCTAAAAGCAGGAAAGGCTGGAGTTTTCTTGTGGGGTTAAGGATCCCATATTGTCGGTGCAGTGCAGAACCTGCTGTGGCACAGGTTCAATCCCTGGCCCAGGAACTTCTGCATGCTGCCGTTGTGGCCAAAGCCAAAACCATTGCAGAAGCCCATCTGTAGGGAATTCCTTGTATGTAGCTCAGCGGCTTAAGAACCAGACTAGGGAGTTCCCATCGTGGCGCAGTGGTTAACGAATCCGACTAGGAACCATGAGGTTGCGGGTTCGGTCCCTGCCCTTGCTCAGCGGGTTAACGATCCGGCGTTGCCGTGAGCTGTGGTGTAGGTTGCAGACATGGCTCGGCTCTGCACCGAGCCTTCTTCCACCTCCGCACGCAGCAGCACCCTGGCCAAAAATTAAGCATGTTATCTTTCCTGACAGATCGTCTGCGCCTGCGTGGGTCCATGTGAGCCGGCGTGCCCCACCTGCGCGCACACCAGGGGTCCCTGGCCTCAACAAGGTCTCGGAGCCTCCCCTCCCCCTCTTCCATCACCACCCCCTCATTGGGGCAGCTCCCTGCTGCTTCCCTGTGTCCCCAGCTTGGGGTCAGCCTTGCTCGGTGCCAGATGCCAGGGCTGTGCTAGCGGTGCCAGCTGCACTCTCCGCGTGGCCATCCACATGGTCCCGATTCTGCCACCGCCGGCAATGCACCTGCCACGAGCCGTACTATGCATCCTCTGGGATAGAATCCTGCTTTCCGGGAGGTGGCCTGACTCCCAGAGAGGACGTTCCGGTCAAAGACTCTGTACCGTTTCAATTTTACCAGATGCTGCTGGACTGCTTTCCGAGCCTCCCTCCTGTCAGCTCTGCGAACATCGGGATGCAGGCTTTTACCTTTGATGGAGTTTACTTCTCCTGTCAAATCTGTGAACTCCTTTCCTAACTCCAGGTTGGTGAGATTTTTTTCTATCTTTTACTTTCTTTTCTTTCTTTGGTCATTTTTTAGGGCCGCACCCGAGGCATATGGAGGTTCCTAGGCTAGGGGTTGAACCAGAGCTGTAGCTGCCGACCTACACCACAGCCCCAGCCAAGCCAAATCTGAGCTGTGTCTGTGACCTACGCCACAGCTCACAGCAACGCCAGATCCTTAACCCACTGAGCGAGGCCAGGGATCAAACCTGCATCCTCATGGGTGCTGGTCAGATTAGTTTCTGCTGCGCCACGACAGGAACTCCCTTTTGTATTTTTTTTTTTTTTTGTCTTTGTATTTTTAGGAATGTGTACTTATGTCATTAAATAATATATGGCAATAATGAACTGAATTAAAATGCTTTATTTTGACAAATTTCCCAGCATATGTTGAAGGAAGCCATTGCCAGGGGACGCTCTGGGGAGTAGGTACCTGAGGGGTGCCAGGCTCCATGCCAAGATGGCACCCTCCCCAGCCCCCTGGCCCCCAAAGCTGAGTGACCCCACCCCAAGGAGCTTTCCTTACCCGGTTGGCCGTGGAGGCAGGGATCTGCCCCAGGGGTCGGCTCAGGGCCTTCTCTCCACAGCTTTAAACACCCTCCTTCCCCCTCCGTGAAGCCGTCAGCAAGTCCCCCAGTGTCTCACAGACAACCCCAAATTAACATGCCCAGAATAACTGCACCCCGCGGCAAGGCGGCCTTAAGCTCTTAAGCAGTCCCGCTGTGTTTACAGCTACTGAGGCTGATGCTGGAGCGCTCCTTCCTGCCACCACACCCATCAACCAGACCTACAAAAGGCCAGGACAACACAAAACAGTCTCGGAGTTCCCATCAATGCTTAGTGGTTAGCGAATCCGACTAGGAACCAGGAGGTTGCAGTTCGATCCCTGGCCTTGCTCAGTGGGGTAAGGCTCCGGCGTCGCCATGAGCGGTGGTGGGGGTCGCAGATGCGGCTCAGATCCCGCGTGGCTGTGTAGGCTGGCAGCTGCAGCTCGGATTCGACCCCTAGCCTGGGAACCTCCATATGCCGCACCTGCGGCCCTAAAAAGACAAAGGAAGCAAAGCAAAGAGGCCCCGACTTCTGAACTCCACTTGCCACTGGACACTCCTGACCCGTCTCCTGCTCAGGGAGCGGAACTTAAGCTCTGCACCGGGGCCACGAGGCGTTCCGCACGATCCACAGTGGCTCGAGGAGCTGGGCTCTCTAGAGGGATGGGGGCTCCAGGGGAGGGGCTTCCGAGGAGAGGAGGGCCTCTGGGGTGGGGAGGAGTCTCTGAGGGAACAGGTCTGCACCTCCAGGTCCACGGTGGGCGGAGGGGCTGCGGGAACGCGTCTCCTCCAATATCACAACTTCTCCCCGAGGGCCTGTGGCTGACCCGTCTGGGGCCATCCTGCAGCCACCCCAGGCCCGAGCCACTCCAGCAGCATGGATGGCATCCAGGCCTGCCCTGGACGGGGACAATGAATGTCCTGTGGGTGAGCCTCAGTTTGGCGGGCATTCTGTGATTTCAGCCGCAGCCCGGGATCTGCTGGGTGAAGGTGCATGGGGGACCCCAGAGGGCCCCTCCTCTCCCCCTTTCTTTCACCAGCACTGCCACACCGTTAATTCCCTCGTGCCCAGGCCAGTCAGTTTAGCCAATTCATCACCTTCCCCCAAACCGCCCCCCCGGCCCAGCATCCCCAGCTCCCACCAGCGGAAGGCTCTGGGTCGCCTTACTGTTTCTTGCTCCATGGCCTCACCCCTCCCACGGCGGCCCTTCACTGGAGCTCCAGCCACCTCAGTCGTGGCCCTGTCGCCATCCCCACCCCTGCTCATCCCAATGCCCATTGGTGGGCTGCCATGATCCCCCACATGGCCCCCTGAAGCCCTGTACCTGACCTCATCATAGCCATGCCACACCCGGTGCCCCGGGTGCCTTCAGTGTCCTCTTTCCGCTGAGCACCCCTGGCCTCATTCCGTCCGTGGAGCCTGGCCGCGCCCCTCGCCGCTCACCAGCTCCTGGCCCGGCTTGCAATCCTCCCAGGCCCGCCTCGCCCTCCTGCCCGGGCTTCCTTCCTTCGGGGACGTCTGTTCCGCGCAGTGTTGAAGCCTCAGCACCTACAACATAGCCTGGCACACAGGAGTCACTTAATAAACACTTACGAATCAACTGTTACCATGCATTGACCACGTCAGAAGAATGAAGCATTACACCCAGATTACAAAAGCAGCCTTAATGAAAAAGTTGCTACTTTCTTGCGAAACCATCTGTCTGTCTTACTCTCCAGCTCTCGTGGTCTGTGCCTGCACAATCCCGACATTCAGACCTTGCTTCAAACCAGAGAACCGACCCCTTGACCGTCACGTTAAGGTCACTGCCCAGGCCCGGAGAGGCCGCATCCGCACTGGATCCCACCTGCAAGGCCCCGCCCACCGACGCGCTTTCGGCCCTTCAGTCCCAGCGCAGCGGGAGGCGGGGTGGGCGCCTTGGGGACCACAGCTGGCCCCGCCCCGTCAACAGGCCCCGCCCCTAAAGAGACTCCGCCCGCCGCCCACTCCAACGCCGTCGTGAGCCCCGCCCCCAGGCTCTAGGCCCCGCCCCACCGCTGGCCCCGACACCGCCTGGCGACCTCGCCCGCTCCGCCCCCGGCCGGAAGTAGGCCGTCTCCCTCCTGGGCTACGGGACGGGGACAGTCTGTCGACGTGTCTAGGTCAGTCACTCCCGCGGTCCGTCAGCGGGTGGGGCAAACACACGGCCGACCGGCCCGGCGTCAGCCTTCAGCGGCGTCGGCCTTGGTCGGGCCGCGAGTGGAGGAGCCTGGGGAGACGCGCACTCGCGAGGCGGGACGAAGGGTCCGCTGGGCTAGGAGGGGAACCCCTTCTCGGCCCCCGGGGGCGGGCCTCCCCGCGGGGCGGGGCCTCGCGGGCCGCGGTCGCGGCGCCGCCCAGCGAACTTCGGCGCGCTTGGCAGACGTCAGGGCGCCCGAGTGCGCTTCCGCGCACGCGCGCGCGCCGGCCGCCCCTCCTCCGGGGCGCGCTGGGAGTCGAGGCGCCGGGCGCTGGGTCTGCGCCTGCGTGATCTGCGTCGTGGGGGGTCTGCCGCACCGTCCTGGGGTCCCCCTGTTGGCAACCAGAGGTCTATACCAGCGAGGGCGCGCTCCGCCGGACTTTCCTCCTCAAGTTGGGTAACCCTCGATCTTAATACCACAGAGAACCGACCCCCAGGACGGACAGACAGCTCTGCCAGAGAGGACTGGCCCGAGTGGTGCCCACAGGGTCCTGGGCCTTGGGCATGGCCATCTGCCCGCCCTGCAGCTCTTCCCCGTTAGGTCACTCGAGAAGCCTGGGGGAGCTGGGTGGGCAGCTCGCGTGGGAAGTCGAAGGACGTAAGTGGGACAGCACGTCGGGGGCCGCGGGGTCGGGTTTATCACAAGGGCTTGTTGAAAACAGTCTCAGTGTCGGCCTGTAGAGCTTGGTTGAGTAAAATGAATACATTGGGACAGTGAAACACAATGTGGACATTAAAAGTTAGCTTGCATATATATCTATACACATACATGTGTGTTTGCGTTTGCATATACATATCTTTTTTTTTTTTTTTTTTGTCTTTTTAGGGCTGCACCCGCTGCATATGGAAGTTCCCAGGCGAGGCGGCAAATCAGAGCTCGGAGCTGCACCCGCTGGCCTACAGCCCCAGCCCCAGCAATGCCAGATCCCAGCCGTGCGACCTACCCCACAGTTCGCCCCAGTGCCAGATCCTCAACCCACTGAGTGAGGCCAGGGATCGAACCCATGTCCTCATGGATGCTAGTTGGGTTTGTTAACTGCTGAGCCACATGGGAACTCCTATGTATCTATTCTTTTTTTTTTTTTTTTCCTGTCTTTTGTCTTTTTAGGGCCCCACCCAGTGGCATATGGAGGTTCCCAGGCTAGGGGTCTCATCGGAGCTGTAGCTGCTGGCCTTTACCACAGCCACAGCAACCCAGGATCCAAGCCGCGTCTGTGACCTACACCACAGCTCACGGCAACACCAGATCCTTAACCCACTGAACGAGACCAGGGATCAAATCCGCACCCTCGTGGTTCCTAGTTGGACTTCTTTCCACTGTGCGAACTTCTTATCTATCTATTCTTAAGTGAAGAATGTAGTAACTCTGGTGTGCATTAATTTCCTCCTGCTACTGTAGCAAGTGGCTGCAGATAGTATTTTACGGTTCTGAAGGCCAGAAGTCCAAAAGGGACCTTACCGGTGTCAACTAAAAAAATACAACGTGGAAATTGAGTTGAGTTTTATTTGGGGTGAAATTAGGACTTAAGCCCCAGAGACAGCCTCTCAGGTAGCCTCAAGAAACTGTTCCAAGGAGGCCGGGGGGAAGCTGGCATATATGAGTTTTTGCAGCAAAGGGAAGGTGGTTGGAACAAAAGATGTACAGATAACCAGATTTACGGAAAACCAGTTTCTGTGGGAAGATGTAAAGGTCCGGGCTTGCTGGGATCAACCCCTAGCCTGGGAATCTCCATATGCCGCAGGAGCGGCCCAAAGAAATAGCAAAAAGACTAAAATAAAATAAAATATTTGCTTTAAAAAAAATAAAAAATTCCTGTTGGGAAGTTTTTTGTGGGGAGGGGGCATGGGGAGCTTCCAAGGCCAGGGATAGAACCAGCCCCACAGCTGTAACCAGAGCCACAGCAGTGACAGCGCCAGATGCTTAATCCACTGAGCCGGGAGGGAACTCCTCTGATGTTTTAAATTTACCGTAGTGAGTCCCCAAAACCCTAGGCCTCCAGCCTCGACCCCCACGGAGGGGAGAACCCCGGACGCAGGCCTCTCTGCGGGTCGGGCTCCCGCCCTCCCAGGCCCCGCCCCTCCCCGCCCCCAGGCCCCGCCCAGGACAGTGGCCCCGCCCTCCCAGGCCATGGCCCCGCCCCCTGCCCTGGTGAAAACGCGCTCGGCCCTGGGTCTGTGGCGAGGGCGGCGGCAGGAGGTAGGAGGCGCGGTGCTCGGCCGCTGCGGGAGAGGGCCGGGAAGCGGGGGCCAGGGGCCCCGCGGCGTTTGGGGTCAGTTAAAACTCCGCTGATGTTCCGGGCCAGCACCCTGACCGCGCGGCGGAGGGTTCCCGGGCCCGAGAAGGGAGCAGGGCCCGGGGCGCCAGGAGCCCTCTCCGCGCGGCGTCCGAGCGGCCCCCGCCGGGCCCCGCGCTGACCCCCGGCCTCCGGACACATGCGGAGTCTCGGGTGGGCGCGGAGGTGGCCCTGGAGCCCGGCGCGCCGCTGCCCCCTGCCTCTCACGGGTAACCGTGCTGCGCCGAGCGGGGGCGGGCCGGCGACGCGGGCGCTGCCCCCGGGAAGGCGGAAAGACGCGGCTCGCACGCCGGCGCCGCTCCGCGCTGAGGCCCATCCCTTCTGGAAGCAATTAATGGGGCCTTGTTGAGACCCTGGCCCGGTGCCTGGGCCTAGGGAGCGGCTCCGCTGGTGGAGCTCCCGGTTCTCAGCGAGGCATTGGGCTAGACACGTGCCTGTTCCTACCCAGACCGGGTCCCCTAACTGGTGGCTTGTGAGGATGGTTGTACACGCAGCACCTTTGGAGGATGTTAACTTTTTCACGGACCCTCAAAGGGATCAGTCACCAGGAGGCTCAGAAGTGTCCTCCTGGCCCCGAGGGTCAAGCAAAGGGGAGCCCCGGGGCCTAGTCGGGTCTGTGGTTCTCTACCCTGGACACTGCGTCCCCTAATGTCACGTGGGATTCAGGGAGAGGGCGCAGCTCCAAGGGAGCTATTGGGGCTGGAGATCCTCAGTGGATCCCCCCCTCAATGGGTCGGAACCAGCGAGTCCCCCTCCTGAGCCTTTCCGGTGGTGACTGAGGATTCTGAGTCAGGGTTTGGGTGACCACGCCCTGGATCAGGAAGGGCAGGGCCGGGTGGCCTCTGCCAGTGATGGCTGTTGACGGGCCAGCTACCTCCGCCTTGGCCTTGGTTTCTCAGCAGGCCCATCCGTTAGGATGAGCAAGCCGGAGTCTTGCTGTTGGTTGGCAGCAGGGGTCTCCTCCACCCAGCAGGACTGTAACTTCAGCCTTGGCCTGGGGTGGCCCTCCGCCCTGCTGTGGGCTCCCAACCAGACGGGGGTGCGGGGGGTGGGGAAGCCCCCCTTTAGCAAGGCCTGGGCCCGCCAGGCATGGACGCAAACCTGAGTGAGGTATCATTCTCAGGAATCCAGGTTTCAGGGGCTGAGGGGGAACCCCCGGGGGGTCTGAGTCATCCTGTTGGAGCCTGGGGTCGCTGTGCCCAGGCAGAGCCTTTACTTCCTACTTGCTTCTGAATGAAGCCCTGCCCCCAGGCACTTTCCCCGCCCCAGCACCAGGCTGCCCCGGGGGTTCCTCTCCCGCTGGCCCCCTGCCTGGGGCCCTGGTTCCTCTTTGGTTCAGGCTCCGTGCTGGCCCAGGTGAGGTTTCAGGGCCTGTGATCTCCCGTTCCAGGCCTGCCAGCCAGACGTCTCACTCTTTTCTCAGCCTCCTTGGTGAGCTGGCGCAGAGGACCTGCCCTGTGTGGGCGATCATGGAAGCAGACAGCCCCAGTGGCCACCCAGAGTGCTGGTCACTGGACCCGTGGCCCCACCCACCTGCTCTGTCCCGTCCAGGGCACCTATTGTGGCGCCCCTGGGAACGGTCACCTGACCACAGGCACCTGCCCCTCCCATCCGCTGCTCCAGGGGTGAGGCCTCAGGTGCCGGCATGCTGGGAGGGGGTCTGGCTTTGTGGCCACCTGGCCGGTGCAGTCCTCCGTTCTTAGAGGGGAGGCTGCGCAGGCACCGAGTTTGCTTAGCACTTCCCGGATTGAGGCCCCTGTGCCCACCTGCCTGGGGTCTCCACACTGTCCAGGCCCACAGCCCACCCCCCGCCGCAGCCCAGGCCAGTTGGAAGCAGGGCTTTGGGTGGCGAGTGCTGGTTTCAACTTCCTCCCAGGCAGGAGGTGCCGCATAGGCCGGGTGCGGGGCGCTGGCCGCTGAGAGAGGCCTCCGTCTGTCCCCAAGCCCTGCCGTCCCTGGTGGTCTTTGCTGGGGGGCCCAGTGGGCACAGCGTCCCTCTGCCCACCCCTGTTTTTGCTCCCAGAGGCTGGCGTGGATGAAGGTGCTGCAGAACGGAAACGAAGCAGCAGGGCCGGGCTCTGGCTTCTGAAATGTTGGCCCCTGGATCCTGTTTGGAACCCCCCACCTTGTCTGCGGACCTCTGCCCAGTCCAGCCTGCGCTGGGCTGACACGTTCCCCCCGCCTCTGTCTAGGAAGCACCCCACCTCCCGGCATGAATCTTGACATCCACTGCGAGCAGCTGAGCGACGCCCGGTGGACAGAGCTCCTGCCGCTGCTCCAGCAGTATGAGGTGGTCAGGTAGGAGCCCCCAGGCTGGCGGCCCCGCGGCCAGCACCTCCCGCTAACATCAGTTACAGCGGCGCGATGTCAACTGTGGGGTGTCTCGTGTGGCACGAAATACTACTCTTTTTGTCCTTTTTCCACCCATTTGAATGTGTGTTCCCCCTTGGTCCAGGCCTGGTGAGCAGGGCAGGGGTCTCCAGCTCGTCCCCTGGCTTCTGCTGTTGAGGGTCTCAAACCGAGACTTTCCTCAGGGCTCGGAGGCAAGAGATGAGTGCTTGCCTGCTTGCTTCTCTTTTTAACTTATTTGAAAGTTGTAGGTTGGCCGAAGCATCGTGAAAGCGGTGCAGGGGCCCCTGGGTGCCGTCACCCGGGGCGCCGTTCCAAGCAGAGTCCAAGCTCACGTGCCCAGCTTTTCCAGGTCCTGCAGACCCCTGGTCTCCAGGGTCCCTCCTTGTCCTTGGCCGCCTGCCTCTGGAGTCCGCTCGGGCTCTGGCACCCGAGTCCCTCTGACATGGTTGAGTCACACGTTCATGGCAAAAAGCTAACAGCCACGTGCTGGGCTGCCCGGCATGGTGTCTCGTGGGCTCTGTCATCACAGCGGTGCCACACGCTCACCCCCGTGGTCCCCTGTGACCACCTGGTGAGGCGGTGCCCGCCAGATGTCCACTGTAGTTACTGGGTTCCCTCTGTTAGTGACAAGCGCCGCCTTGCGAACCGCCTTCCAATTCTGCCGACACCGTTTCTGCGCAGACTGTCTCCTGATCTTTGCGTCCATCGGGGGTCTTGCCAGGGCAGCATCACCGGGCCTTTGCTCCGCTGGGCGTTTGAATCTCTTCATTCCGTCCACGTGTGTGGACTGTCGTTCTGTAAGGGCGGGCTTTGCCCCCTCCTGTGTTGACTCGGTTTTCACTTGATGGGGCGGCTGTGGTCCTGGGGCCTGCTCTGGTATGTTCCATGCTGGCCACGCTGAGCCCTCTAGGTGGGCGCTTCCCTCTGCAGCGCTGGCTCGTCCAGGTGGCTTCTCTCCTGGCGGAGAGAGCAGCCTGCACCTGCCGACCGCCCCGCGGTCAGACGCGTTTGCCTGCCAGGATCCTGGAGCTTTTCTCAGGTGACCCCCGTGCTTTTTCCGTTGGGCTTGAGGTGTGTTGGCGGTGACGCACCTCGGCGGGTCCCAGCCTGCCGTGTGAAACGCCCGTCTGTCCGCAGGCTCGACGACTGCGGCCTCACGGAGGAGCACTGCAAGGACATCAGTTCTGCCCTCCGGGCCAACCCCTCCCTGACCGAGCTCTGCCTCCGCACCAACGAGCTGGGCGATGCCGGCGTGCACCTGGTGCTGCAGGGCCTGCAGAGCCCCACCTGCAAGATCCAGAAGCTCAGGTGAGCCTGCCAGCCCTTCATCCCACCCCGGGCGAGGCTCGGGCCCACGGCAGCCCTCCTGTCCTTCCTGGGCCCTTGGGCGCGTCGTGGCCGTGTCGTAGCCCCTCCTGCAAGGCCCGGCAGCCTGGCCTCCCCACGGGCGGGGGGCTGTGTCCGCCTCACCCGGCTCCTGCTGAGGGCTGGCCCGCCTTGCGTGGGAGCCCCGCTGACAGCCGCATGCTCCAGCCTGCAGAACTGCTCCCTGACCGAGGCGGGCTGCGGGGTCCTGCCCAGCACGCTGCGCTCCCTGCCCACGCTGCGGGAGCTGCATCTCAGCGACAACCCACTGGGGGACGCCGGCCTGCGGCTGCTCTGTGAGGGGCTCCTGGACCCCCAGTGCCACCTGGAGAAGCTGCAGTGAGTGTGCGCCCCCTTCCCCTAGCTAGGCAGCCCCCCGCCCCAGTCCCTGGGTTTTGGTTGAGGGTCTTCCCTGGGCGAGCCCCCTCCCCCCTCACTGGCTGCAGGGAGCTTGGAGGAGGGGGCTCTTGGGGTCCCACAGGCACTGCTGCTCCCTTTGGGCGTGCGGATGGGGTTGGCCGCAGAGGAAGGAAGCCTGGCAGAGGAGCCTCAGGTCTCTCTGCGGTGTCTCTGGGCTCGGCCCCTGCTGTGCCATCCCCGCCCGGCAGCCCGCCGGCCTCGGGGCCTCACGGCCAGGGTGAGGCGCTGACCGCTGGCCCGTCCCCAGGTTGGAGTACTGCCGCCTGACGGCCGCCAGCTGCGAGCCCCTGGCCTCGGTGCTCAGGGCCACGCGGGCCTTGAAGGAGCTCACGGTGAGCAACAACGACATCGGCGAGGCCGGCGCCCGGGTGCTGGGCCAGGGTCTGGCAGACTCTGCCTGCCAGCTGGAGACGCTCAGGTACGCTCGGGGTGGGCGCCGGGGGGCGAGGCGGGGGGCGGGAAGGCCCCCAGCTCCCGGCGCCTCTCGCCCCTCAGGCTGGAGAACTGCGGTCTCACGCCAGCCAACTGCAAAGACCTGTGCGGAATTGTGGCCTCCCAGGCCTCGCTGAGGGAGCTTGACCTGGGCAGCAACGGGCTGGGCGACGCGGGCATAGCCGAGCTGTGCCCCGGGCTCTTGAGCCCCGCCTCCCGCCTCAAGACCCTGTGGTGAGTGGCCTCGGGCTGGGCCCTGGGTCTGTGGCGAGAGCTGCCGAGTGCCCGGGCAACGCCGTGCTCGGGGCGGGGGGGCCGGCATGGCCCAGGGGTCTTGCGGTGACGGCCCCCCCACCCGCAGGCTCTGGGAGTGTGACATCACCGCCAGTGGCTGCAGAGACCTCTGCCGTGTCCTCCAGGCCAAGGAGACCCTGAAGGAGCTCAGTCTGGCGGGCAACAAGCTGGGCGACGAGGGCGCCCGGCTGCTGTGCGAGAGCCTGCTGCAGCCCGGCTGCCAGCTGGAGTCCCTGTGGTGAGCGGGTGCCAGGCAGTGCCAGGGGCAGGAGAGCCCATGTGGGACTAGCGCTGGGGGCTGACGGGGGTGCAGGTGCCCTCCGAGGGCAGGGCAGGAGGGTACGGAGGCCGAGCTGCCCCGTGGGCGGCGATCACCCCCAGCCCCTGCCTGCTGCCCACAGGGTGAAGTCCTGCAGCCTCACGGCGGCCTGCTGCCAGCACGTCAGCTTGATGCTGACCCAGAACAAGCATCTCCTGGAACTTCAGTTGAGCAGCAACAAGCTGGGTGACTCTGGCATCCAGGAGCTGTGCCAGGCCCTGAGCCAGCCGGGCACCACACTGCGGGTGCTCTGGTGAGTGTGCCATGAGAGCGTGTGCACCCGTGACTGCTGGGCAGTGGCTGGGGACAGCAGTGACCCTGGGGACTTGCTGAGTGTGCAGATGGGTTTCAGGCTCCAGGCACAGCACACGTGTTGCCTCCCCCTTGCCGTCGGCAGCGGCAGAGGCCCTGGTCCCCCAGCCCTGACCCCGCCCCCCTCTCCACTCAGTCTTGGGGACTGTGAGGTGACCAACAGCGGCTGCAGCAGCCTCGCCTCGCTCCTGCTGGCCAACCGCAGCCTGCGAGAGCTGGACCTGAGCAACAACTGTGTGGGCGACCCGGGCGTCCTGCAGCTGCTGGGGAGCCTGGAGCAGCCGGGCTGCGCCCTGGAGCAGCTGGTGTAAGTGACCTGCGGCTGGGGCCGGGCAGGCGGGTGGGCCCGGGGCGGCCACCCCCCTGACCCCCTCCCCTCCCTCCCTCCCCCTGCGCAGCCTGTACGACACCTACTGGACGGAGGAGGTGGAGGACCGCCTGCAGGCCCTGGAGGGGAGCAAGCCCGGCCTGAGGGTCATCTCCTGAGAGGCTCCTTTTCCCTGGACGGCCTTCCTCCCCCACGGGGACCCCAGCTGTACCCGAGAAATGCTCACATCACCTTACTCCCGTGAGAGAACTTTCGGCACTCTACTTAGTAAAACACCTTTTGGGCAAGAGAAGTCTTTTTTGTCTTTTAATGGCTGCAGCGTGTGGAAGTTCTAGGAGTTGGGCCTGAGCTTCTGAGCCACCTGAGGGGCTGCAGTTGGATTCTTAACCCACTCTGCCACAGTGGGAACTCCAGGAGTGACACTCTTTGAGCACTGGTGCCGCCCAAACTATTGCAGAGTCAGCAGCTTTCACCAAGTTCTAGCTGTGGCTGCACCTCTGGCTCCTCTGCACAGGTCTGGGCCGGAGCCCCTGGTGCTGGTGGGGTCCTGCCCTCACCCCCCAACCCAGGTGTTCACTTCTTTTATCCTTGGAGGGGACACAAGTCCCACCCACACTAAGGGGCACCCGCCTGGGAGGCCTGGCTTGCTCTGGACGGCAGCCTCTGGTCACGAGCAGCAGCTCACGTGGCACCTCCTGTGTAGGCTGGAGACCTGGGTTGGGAACTGTGCCTGGCGGAGGCCGGAGCCCTGTGGACAGAAGGGCAGGGTCCAGCCCCGTCTACTTGGCCTTGTCTTGCATGGGGTGGGTGGGCAGGAACCAGCACCATCAAGCAGACACTGGTGGTGTGCACGGGGCCAGGTGCCCGGGCAGCAACTTCCTGGCAGTGCTCTGCCTGCGGAGCCCTTCAGGGTGCCTGGGACTCTCACCAGCCCTGAGGGGGAGCAGCTGGAAACCAGCGGGGCCAGAAACCAACGGGGCCTCCCAGGGGCCAAGCCTGGGACAAATGGGCGCCCACCTCTGCAGGGAGGGCACAGGTCACCAGAGGCAGCGGGTTCCGGCCCAGAGCAACCAGCAACCAGGAACCCAGTGACCCGCCCCTGCACGCGGGGTGGAGTGGTGGGATGGGCGTCAGCCCCACAGCCCCGTGCGCGTGTAGCCGTGCACGTGTAGCTGGAAGGCCGTCTGCCCATCGCCACACACGCCCCACCCAAACCAGCTCCTGGGGCCAGCTGGCCACGTGGCAAGCGCGGCAGGAGGGAGGGGGCGGGCTGGGTGACCCCTGTGCCGCCTGGTTGTTTGTCAGGACACACGTCCAGCCCCGGCAGCTGCCAGCGGCCCCTCCGGGTGGTGTCCCAGGTGGCAGAGGACATGGCGGAGACGAGGGCAGCAAGAAGGCGCAGGGCGGCAGGCCATTACCGTGGCTTTTACTTGTTCTGTCTGCTCGTGGAAGTGACCTCAGCTCTGCAGTCAGGAACCCTCGCCACCCCCAGGACCCACCCTCCCGACAGTGGCACTGGCTTGGGGTCTGACTCGATGGCGGCCCCGTCCTCACACCCTCTGGCCAGGGAAGGGATCCACCCTTTCTTGGCCGCCTCAGCTGCTCCCGGACGATCGTCCTTCAGGGGTGCTGGGCCGCCGGGGGCCGGCAGGGCCCTGGGGTGCAGGGGGCGCCGTGGCCGTGCTCCTGGGCCAGGCCGTGTGGTTCAGAGGCGCCGAGCGGCCGAGGCTTTGGGCTGACTGCGCAGGAAGGGGCAGGGGCACGCACTCCCTAGGGCCGGGCTGCCCAGGGCAAGCCCGGAGCCCCGGGAGCCCACGGTGCGCCCGCACACACGCACGCACGCGGGAGAAGACGACACTCGAGGGCGGAGGGCTGCAGGAGGTTCCTGGCGGTGCAACTGGCTCCGCGTGGCCGCGGCGCCGTGTCAGTTCGGGGCCGGCACCCCCTCCTGCTCGGCCTCCTCGGGCGCCGAGGGGTCGTCGGGCCCAGGCGGGTGTCTGTCCACGCGGCCGTCCGCCCTGGCCTGCCCGTCCCTGCTCTGCTGCTTCTGCCGCCGCGTCTCCTTGTACCTCAGCGTGATGTCCCTGCGGGCGGCGGGGGCCGGGTCAGCCCCGCGCAGCCAGGGGCTCCCAGTGGGACAGGCAGGGCCGGGGGCCGGGGCGCGGGCTCACCGCAGGAAGAAGCGCCAGACAGTCCAGGTGAGGGCCAGCACGGAGCCGAGCGTCCAGCACTGGGAGATGTAGAAGGGCAGCGAGAGCGTGAGCGTGTGCGGGTCGTACTTGACCACGATGAGCAGCTCGGTGACCGTGATGGCCGCCACCAGCCAGGCCTGCTGGCCCAGCTTCTTGTGGGGCTTCCTGTGGAGGGAGGCGCTGGCGGACGGCGGGCCCAGGGCCACCTGCCCGCCCGCCCCCGCCCACCCGTCCCCGCCGGCCTCACGGGTCGTCCATGAAGTCGTAGATCTCCCGCATGGCCACGCCGCCCACGTTGACGAAGAAGACGAGCCGCAGCAGGACCAGGTAGTGCTCGGGCGGCATCCAGAGCACGAACTTCAGGTAGAAGGTGTTCAGCTCTGCCAACAAAAACTGGGGGCAGAGGGGGGTGCGGGGGAGCCCAGGGCCCAGCGGGCCGCGCGCCCGAGGCCCGGCCTTACCACCAGGATGATGCCGCACACGGCCAGCCAGCGGCGCAGGCTGGAGGCCGGCTTCCACTCGAAGCGGACCCAGCTGTAGGGCGTGAACTGGAAGGCGATCCTCTTCATCTTGCCCCTGGAAGCCCGGCCGTCAGCCTCGGGCAGGGCGCAGCCCCCCGCCCCAGAGGCGGCCGTCGTGGCCGCGAGAGGGACCCACCCGCAGCCCCCAGGGCTTCACTTGGGGGCGCGGCCAGGGGAGGCATGGCCCCGAGAAGGGCCCGCGGGGACGGGCCCCAGGTGGAGGTTACGGGAGGCAAGATCCTCGCCCAGGGCCCCTCGCAGAAGGGCCTCGGGGGCCACGTCCCGGCCCCACGGAGCAGGGCGGCTCTTCAGGCGTACTTGTAGGTTGGAATGTTCCAGAGGCCCTGCCACTTGTACGTCTTCAGCGACAGCCACTCGAGCGTCTTCATGCCGCAGTAGATGCCCAGCCCGTTGCAGACAAGCACGTCCATGATCCACTGGGGGCGGGAGCCAGGTGGGAGGTGGGTGCCGGGGACCCCCTGCTCCAGCAGCCCTGCCTGGGGAGGCCCCAGGCTGGGTCCTCCCCGCGGTGGGGCAGCCGGCCCGGGTCGGGGCACAGGGCTCGCAGCAGGCCAGGCGGAGGGCGGGCACCTACGTGGTCCCACCAGCACTCGCTGAAGTTGGGCAGCTGGTGCTCCAGGCTGTACTCCAGGAACTCGAACATGACGCTCACGATGCTGCACATCCACCAGTCGCGGATCATCAGCGTCTGCGGGCCGCGGCCGGGCGTCAGGCCTCCCCCGCCGCCGCCCCGGCGGAGGCACCGGCGCGGGGGCCAGGCCCGAGGGCGTGCAGCCGGGCCGCAGGCCCCCCCGGGCCTGGAGCCCAGGCGGCCTGACCGTCATCCCTGGAACCACGGCCCGGCACCCACGGCTGGAAAGGGCCCAGAGCCCAGGGCAGGCTCCAGGCCAGGGGTCCCGCCCGAGGAGGCGCCTACCTTCAGGTACCAGCCGATAAAGTGTGCGGGCACGAAGCCATCCAGCTTGTCCTGTGGGGGCAGGGGGCAGGCCTCAGGCTCGGCCGCCCATCGTGAGCCGGGAGGGGACCCCGACGCGGCCAGAGGCCATCCTCACAGGAGGTACTTGGCCCCTGGGTCCCCCACACCCTGCTCCTAGGGGGCGTGGAGGCTGAGGGGAGCCCTATGTCAGGTGGGAGCAGGGCCAGCACCCCAGCCCGTCTGCAGAAGGACTCAGGTTCCAGAAACCACCACACCCGGAGCAGCACCCGGGCGCTCAGGAAAACTCTACCAAGCACCGCCCTGGGAGGGGGTGCAGCGCCAGGAGGGGCCCCTGAGCTGGCACTGGCCTGGGAGCCCTTCCCAGGCACTCACCCAGATGTTGTGGAAGGGGTCAGTCTTGTTGTCCGCGTCATAGATGAGGCAGTTTCCCCCGTAGTCCCTCTCCGGCAGCGGGACCCCCAACCTGGGGTCCACGTACTTCAGAAACTGGCGGCCGTCGTGGACAGTCTGCAAGGCCAGCGCCCATGTCAGTGGGTCAGATGAAAAGGCAGACAGAATTCCTCAGCGAGCCCCTTCCAGGTGAGCCCTCAACCAGATGTGTGCGCACCCGTGGTCACTGTCGCCAGGAGGTGAGGGAACCCAGGGCCCATCCAGGCCGGGTGGACCCACCACACGGGGCGTCACTCAGCCTTCAAAGGGAGGCGGTCCTGACGCAGCTGCCACAGGACGGGCCTCGGGGACACGACGCTCGGTCACAGAGGGACACACACTCTGTGAGCCCACGCACGGGGTCCCTGGAGGAGCCGGATCCACAGACACAGGAAGGAGCTGGTGGGGCAGGGCCAGGGGAGGGGCGGGGGCGTGTTCCATGGGGCAGAGGGTCCATTCGGGAAGACGGAAAGTTCTAGAGCTGGGCGGCAGAGAAGGTGACACGGCCGCGTGAATGTGCTTCATGCACCTGAGCTGTGTGCACTTAAAATGGTTTAGATGGTAAATATTATGGTGTTTTTTTTTACTATAGTTTTTAAAAACTTGTAATTCAATTCACTTCAATAAAAACAAACCGCATAGAATTCTACATACACACGCGTGAGCACACACGCGTGCACAAGGGGACTGAGATAAGCTCTGTGGATTGCCTCAAGGTCAATGTCATGGTTTGATACTGTCCTATGTACATTTGTAAAACCGAAATGCAGTTGGAGTTCTTACTGTGGTGCAGTGGGTTAAGAATGCAACTGCAGGAGCTCCTGCTGAGGCACAGAGGAAATGAATCCGACTAGTGTCCCTGAGGATGCGGATTCGATCCCTGGCCTTGCTCAGTGGGTCCAGGATCTGGCGTTGCCGGGAGCTGTGGTGTAGGTCGCAGATGCCGCTCAGATCTGGTGTGGCTGTGGCTGTGGCTGTGGCGTAGGTCGGCAGCTGCACCTCTGATTTGACCCCTAGCCTAGGACCCTCCATGTGCTGCAGGTGAGGCCTTAAAAAAAAAAATCCACACTGGCTGCCAGAGAATATTCTGACCAAGGCAAGTGCTGATGGGATGAGAGAGACAGCAGCTCTACGACGTGCTGGGGGACCCCTGGGTGTCTACCCTCTGGAGGTGAAAGCAGGAAGACCCTGCTGGCTCCCGCTGACGAAGTCTGAGACCAAAGACACCATCAAAGCATGCTCAATGAGACAGAACAGGCAGTAGTCATCAAATCCTGATCCAGGACTTACATCTGCAGGACGTGTGCCCCAAGGGGAGAGACACATGAAGCCATAACTGGTCAACCACAAAACCGGAAAGGAAACCCCACCACGACTGGCCCAGCTGCCCCCCCAGCCCCCGACACACAGCGCGCCTCATGTCGTGGAGTCAGGCACGCAGATATGCAGCACCTGCAAAGCAGAGGCTGCCCACCGGGCTTCCCCCACGGACCCATCATGCCCAGAGGCCCCGGCCCGCTGGACGGTCGCTGCTAAAGGCGATGGTTTCGCTCTCCTCCGGAGCCCAGGGCTGGTGCAAAGCCTCCTCTGCCACCTTGCGTTCTCACCTCCCCCAGTCCCTCCAACCAAGGAAAACCGCTTACCTGGAAGAGTATAAAGATGAGAAACAGCTCGTAGACCACACTAACGCAGAGCCAAAACCTCCAGTAAGCTGCAAAGACACAGAGCACAGCGGCGTTAGGGAGCGCCCGCCCGTGGTTCCAGGCACCCTGACCCAAGTGTGGCTGCTGGACTTGCGTGGCCTGAGGCGGTCCCTCCTGGGTCCCTGCAGAGACTTTAGAAGCAAGATCTGACCCAGAGCTAATTTACGCACAGTTCAGTCTCTCCCCGAAAGGCTTCCTTCCTTTTCAACTCTGTTCCTGTCCTTAAACCTTTCATTCCCTGTTCCCGGGTCACTGCGGCGGCACAGAAGGCCTGGGACCTGCTCGACAGGAGCAGGGACAACACACAGCCTTGCGTTACTAGGGACGCGTCTTCCTTCATCGTGAAGTAAGTTTGCAGGGTGTTGGTGGACACCCTTCGTCATGGTAAGAAAATCTGGGTTGTTTTTTGTTTGCTTTTTAGGGCTGCACCTGCAGCATATGGAGGTTCCCAGGCTGGGGGTCGCACTGGAGCTGTAGCTGCCGGCCTACCCCACAGCCACAGCCACACCAGACCCAAGCTGCGTCTGCGGCCTACACCACAGCTCACGGCAACGCCAGATCCTCAACCCACTGTGCAAGGCCAGGGATCGAACCTGAGTCCTCATGGATGCCAGTCAGATTCGTTTCTGCTGAGCCACGACGGGAACTCCAAGAAAATCTTTTAATTACCATGCGTGAGTACGAAAATTCCTTCTTCTGCATTTACAAGGACCAACTTTTTTCTTTAGTGTCAATGTGCTGAGTGATATCAAATTTTCTAAGGGTAAACCCTCCCTGAATCCCTAGGAGCCTGTCTTAAATTTCAATCCGCACTCTGAGGAACCTGTCCCTCCCGCGACGTGGCCCCCGGCGACGGCAGTTGGTGGGCCGTGTCACACACCTTAGGGCTGCCCAGAGAACAGCTGGATGTTCTCTCCATGGGAAACAAGGTGAGGGGCCGAGGTGAGGCGGTTCTGGAGAAATCGCCCTGCGGCCCGTGTACCGAATCGCCACACGGCACATCCTGAACTTAGGTTTCGACTGTACGTGTCAATTACAGCTCAGTGAAGCTGGGAAAAGAATGAATGTGTCCCCTGGAATGCTTTCTTTTGGCCGCATACCTGGCACATGGAAGTTTCAGGGCCAAGGATTAGACTGGTGCCACAGAGGTGCCAACACCAGATCCTTCGCCCATTGAGCCACCAGGAAGCTCCCAGGACTCCTCTCTCACCACCCCCTTTCCATACTCACAACGAGCCCAGCTTTCCCTGGGGGGTGAGGTGGTGGGGAAGGGAAGGTCAGTAACTGTTCGAAAAAGATAGCTTTCACCTTCACCACCCTGTTTAGTAAAGGCCTAGGATTATCTGCTTTTCCTTTGCTTAAATACATTAAAATAAAACCCCCCAAAACACTAGACTACTTTTTCTGGCCATGGTACGTAGCAGCTTGATGTGAGATCTCAGTTCTCAGACCAGGGCCTGACCCTGGGACACAGTGGTGAGAGCGCCAATTCCTAACCACTAGACCACCAGGGAACTCCCAACAGCCTACTTTTAAAAGTGAGTTCGCCATGAATAAAACAGGCCGTGCTCACAACTGGAGATCCGAGGCTGAGCCAGGGCTACTGAAGGGAAACCTCGAGGTCACACATGACCGGACCATGTGCCCTCCCGCCCTAGCCTCAGCGGAACGAGGACAGGCAGCTGAGCAGCGGGAGGGGGCCAGGCGCGGCCCCCCAGAGGTGAGAGAGCTCTGTGGGACCAAGCTCCCTGTGCCATGAGTCCCGGGTAGCAGCTCACCACACAAGCGTGAGCAGCAGCTGCAGGGACAGCCCAGCAGCCTCGGGACTTGGGCCTGACCTGCCTGCGGGGAGATTTATGAGAGACGGACCTCATACACGCAGGAAACCCAAACACAGGACATTCTTAGGAAAGTTGGCTGACGTATTCTGAGACGCTGGGGATAAACAGCTGATGCGACCAACATTCTCCGTGCCCCGAGGATGGAAAAAGCCTGGAAAATTGTCTCTGGTTTGAGGGCTGCAGCAGCAGGTAGAGGGCCTGGCCTCCACCCGAGTCGCACTGTCCCTCGGCACACAGGCCACTCCTGGTCCTCCCCCACATGCCCACTCAGATGACAAGGGCCACCAGCTCACTCCCCATCACGCTTGCCCTGGAAAGCCCACCAGGGACCCAGACCTGCCCGCCACCCCCCCGAACCCCCAGCAGCCCTCCTCCTAACCCCCACCGCCATCTCGCCCCGAATCACCCAGAGGCGCCTCGAACCCGCCCCGCTCCCCAACCCAACACTCTTCTCTTCTCCGTAAGCGTCAAATCTGGCTGACCCCACAGCACTGACAGTGTTCTCACGTGCTCTGGCTCTCGGAGGGAACCCCAGCTGAAAATAAAGACCACGAGGGGAAGCGTGCCTCATTTGGGACTGCAGCCAACTTATTTTCCAAATAAAGCAACTCCCTAGGAAGGTCGGCCGGGAGCCTTGAGTCTGCTCCCCTACCGCTGCCCGAGCCCAGGCCAGAGGAGGTCGGGAGCTGTGCAGAGACCCCCAAAGTACCTCCTTTTTATAGCCAGAAAAGCCCTCACGCTGTTCCTCCCAGCGTGCAGGTGGAGCTGGAATCGAGAATCTGGGATATCCTGCCAAGCACCAGGTTAACGAGAAGGCGCCCCGGGACAGCCCCCCTGCCGTGAAGACTGGCAGAGAAACAGCAACCAGACTAAAACCGCAGTGGAAGCTTTCAGACAAAGGTGACTGCATCCTGCCAGGTGACCAGAAGCCGGAGCCCAGGACCAGCTGCCTGGCCCCTGTCCATCCTGCTCAGGGCTCTACTGGGCGCCTGGTGCCTCAGCCACGGACAAGCACTGGCTGAGCTCTCAGCAGCCGTGCTTCCTCCCAGGCCCACCTGACAAGCACTGGCCACGCCTGGTTTCTCGGGGCAATTCTGGTGGTTTCACATGTCGTCTCACTTTCCCGCCGCTCTCGTTAGGTGTCTGCTGCCCTCTGAGGGTGGACTGGATGTGCCCAGACCACCGAGAAGGTGAAAGTCCCGCTGCCTCAGAGCTGGGCAGGCCTGGCCCCTCCTCAGCCCTTAGTGGGGGTCACGCCCTGCAGCGGGAGATGCCCGCCAGAGCCCCTGGGCAGGGACCACGCAGGCTTCATCCAGCACCAACATCCCCATCAGGCACTGAAGGGGCAGAGCACCCGGGTGCCTCGGCCTCGCTCACAACCACAGCCTCACTGGCCCCTTCCAGAGGGCAGCTGGGTAGCACCCACCAGCCCCCCAAAGCTCGTGCCCTTGAGCTGCTCCTCCCAGGCCTGGGACTTCCGTTGCGTGAATAATCAGACACGTGCACACAGGTGTCTGTGCAGAAGTTCACCGCAGCCTGGTGTCTCACCGTGAGACAGGAGCCTGGATACACCACCCAGGGGACTGGTGAGGCTCACATAGTGCATTCAAACGAGGGCTGAACAGGAGCCTTCGAGAAGCCACTTGTCAGAGTAGAAATGCATGTGGATGCGCTCGTGTCAGACCGCGAGGTGAAACCACGCGTGAGCGCCACCCTTCGCACAGCTGCGTGCATCTCTGCACAAACACGCACGGGGACACTGAGCAGTGGCTTTTTTTTTTTTTTTTTTTTGGTGAGGGGTTTTATTTTTATCTAAAAATATTTTCTGTATTTTCCAAATTTTCTATAGTACATACACACCCTTACTGAGCTGGAAACATGTTACTAAATTGAGACCCTTCAGGAAAACTGGCCAGGCCCTGCCTCCAGAGCTGACCCCCGGCAGGGTAAGGAGTCCCCACGCCTTGGGGGCGGGGGCAGAGACAGGAGAGCCCCGGGAGCACCCCAACAGCCGGGTGGGCCCGACCGCACTGGTGGCCCGGGTGCTTCTCCACCTGCAGGCAGACTGTCCTTGGACAGAGGGGCCAGGCGGCGCGGGGCACGGGGAGGGTCCGAAGGGGGGCCAGTGGCCGCAGGAAGAGGAACTCGGAGACAACTGTGAAACCATCCCCTCCGCCCAGCAGGGAGGGGCCCGGCGGGGGGGCCAGGACATTCACACGCAGCAGCACAGACACAGAACGAGCCTGGGAGCAGCAGGGCCACATGGGCACACACGGAAGGAGAAATGGCAAGTTACCTGGATGAGGTCTGGAAAATGGCCCGTCTTTAGCTTGTGTGACTCCAAAACATAAGAAAACCAAAATACTGGCCACAATACCTCTGCAAATAAAGAACAAACAGCCCCTCAGTGTGCGTAAGCGCAAAGCAGAGGGAGGGACCCCCAAGGACGCCCACGGTGACAGCCCCAGACCCCTGGAGGGCAGGCGGGAGGAAGCTGGGCCTCTGTGGCAGGGAGGCTGGGGGGCCGGTCACACTGCCCCAGCCTTGACAGCCCCTGGTCCAGCTCCAACCACCTGGAGGCAGCACCTCCCCGCCCCGAGAAGCCCCCCGGCGGCAGGCTGCGGGTACTTTAGTGCCAAGTGGTACCCACGAGGCCGTGCTTCACGGTAAAAAGAACCCAAACCCCAGACTGCATCCATGATGCTCCTGTGTTCACCAAAGCCCTACCATGGAAAGATGCTAGGGTCGAAGGGCTTCCCGGTCTGCCCCAGCAGGGTCCCGTTGCTATTTCCAGGGAGCTCTTGCATCCTACGGGGACCCAATCCCAACAGGACCACTGCAGCCACGAGGGGACGGAGCGGAGGCACTGGGGCCACAGCTGCACAAAATGCATGTGCTCCCAGCTCCGGCGCATGCTGCCGGCCCTGCCCCGGACAGCGGTCACACCAGGATTCACCCGTCCCGCGGCATCCAGCGCTGGCGACCAACATGAAGCCGCTGTGCGCACAGATGAGAGATTGAGCGGGGGCCCAGGGCACCACCTTGGGCTTCTGGCCTGAAAACACCCGCCCTCTGCCTGCTGGAGCACTGGAGCTGAGGACAGAGCCCTCCTGTCCCCCGCACACCTGCCCACCTGCCCGGGAGCCACAGGCATGTCATACCCTGGGGATGACAGCCACCCTTCAAGTGCTCAGTGCCGGGGCTGCTCGACGCCCTCCCACCCCAAAGAGAGAGAAGGCAGCCACCAAGAGATGGCCTCAGGCCTGGGGGTGACCGCGTGGAGAGTCACCACGAGAACAGAACTGAGGGGACGCGACCCCGGGGCACCCAGGCCCAGGTGGTGGGGAGCAGCCTCGTCCCCCACCCCGCCAGGTCGGCCTCATGACCCCATCCTGGGGTGCACACCTTACTATAACGTTTACAATTACCTGGGAAACCATCAGCCAGGAGGGCTTACTTTTAAAGAAAAGCAAAGCAATTCCCTTTAAAATAGTCTTTTAATAACACCCATGGGGCACAGCGGAAATGAATCCCACTAGTATCCATGAGGATGCATGTTTGATCCCTGGCCTCTCTCAGTGGGTTAAGGATCCGGCGTTGCTGCAGCTGTAGCACCGATTCGACCCCTAGCCTGGGCACTTCCATATGCTGCAGGTGTGGCCCTAAAAAGCAAAAATAAATACAAAAACCAAAGAGTCTTAATTCCAGGACAGGAAAGTTGCAAAGGTAGTGCAGAACCTCCCACAGTCCCTGGCCAGTCCTGCACTGCTAACACCCGGTCGGGCGCTCCCCTGCCAGTCGGTGAGCCAACACCGACACGGTGACCAGAGCTCACCGTGTTTTTCAGGTTTCTTCGGTTTCTACCTGACGTCCTTTCCTCTTCCAGGAACCACAAGAGAGTCAGTCCACACATTTCCTTAGGCTGCTCTGGGCCACGGCAGTCTCTCAGACTGTCTGGTTCTGGACGACTGGGCTGTTTTGAGGAAGAGTGGTCCCGCGTTTTGTGGAATGCCCCGAATTACGGCTGTTTAGAGTCAGATCAGGGCAACCGGGTTTTCGGAAGTGAGATCGCCGATGCAAAGGACCATTTTCGCATCACATCAAAGGTACGCGTCATCCTCGCGATTCTGGCTGTTGGTGCCAGCCCCGCCTCCTTCCCGAGGTGTGTCTGGCAGCCCCCCCACGTGCCCTCAGGAGGGAGGCCTCTCTGCACAGCTCCAGGGGAACCTTCCGCCCGGGAGCCGTGCCTCTGCTCCTCGACGCACTGTCGCCTTCCATCACGGCTCTGCGTGCACGGACTCCAGGGTCTGCCTTAACACTTGGGCTCATGACCCAGCCCTGGACTGCGGTGCAGACCGTCGCAGCTTCGGCCGATGGGAGCATTCACTCAGCTCCCACTTCCCTCTCACACACCCCATCCTTGCGGGGGTTTGTATTGTTTTCCTGAGCATCCACTTCCTTTCTGGTGCCAGGACACGCTCCAGGCCCATCCTGGTGACTCCCCGCCCCAGCCCTGGCACTGGCCCTTCCTCCAGGGGACCTGGCTCCTCCGCTGGCTGACACAGCAACAAGACGTGTGTGGCCCAACCGTCTCTCCATTAGGCTGGACGTGAGTTCCCACCTGTGTCTCCAGCCAGGGTCTGCTACCCACGGGTCACCCTCCCTCTGTTTCCTGTAACCTCCCACTCCAGCAGTGAGACCCCCGGCCCCACCCACTTGATCCCAGCAGGGACAGCTGTTTACCTGCTTCGTCGCCAGAGCACAGCTGTGTCCCCTCACTCCTACAGACCCCACTTGTTTCCAAGGCCACTGAGGTCGGCACCTTCCCTCCAGGACCTCAGCAAGGGAACCTTCTCCTGCCACGGTCTGCTCTCCGTCCTGGATTCGCCAGCCTCCGAAATGACTTTTTATCTTATATACTTAGGTTTGCTCTTTTGAGTTGTTCTGTCCTATGGGGTGTGTTTTCCATTTGGCCGCCACACAGAGCGGCTTCAATACCCTAAACGCCCGCGCTCCACCTATTCATTCTCCCGTGCCCCCGGACCACTGAACTCTTTGTTTGGCCGCCCCTCGGCACATGGAGTTCCCAGGCCAGGGATCAGATCTGAGTCGCAGCTGCCACCTACGCCACAGCTGTGGGGACACAGGACCCTTAACCCACTGTGCCGGGGTGGGGCTCGAACCTGCGCCAGCGCTCCAGAGATGCTGCCAACCCTCCTGTGCCACAGCGGGAACCCCCCGTTGATCTTTTTACAACTCCTCCAGAATGTCACAGAGCTGGGCTCACACAGCGCGTAGCCTTTTCAGACTGGCTTCTTTCACTCAACAATGTGCATTTAAGCTTCATCTCTGTCTCCACGGTTTGACAGCGCATCTCTTTTCATCACGTAATGAACGTGCCAGTTTACCCACTCACCCGCTAAGGACGTCTTGGCTGCGCCCAAGCTTTGCTAACTATGAACAAAGCTGCTGCAAACATCCACGCACAGGGTTTTGTGTGGATCTGAGTTTTCAGCTCCCTCGGGTGAAAATCAAGGCGCACAACTCTGGATTATGTTCCGTTCCGTGAGAGGCCCTCCAACTGTCCTCCGGGGGCCGCGCCGCCTGTACCCCCGGTGGCGGGGAGGCGTCTGGTGCTCCTCTCCCTCGCCAGCACTTGCTGGGGCTGTTTAGCTCTGGCCATTCTCGCGGGCGCGTGCCGCGGCCTTCCTGGCGGCGCGTGGTCCTGGGCCCGTTTCCTCTCTGCTGTCCAGCTCTTCGGCCCAGCTAGTAACTATGCTGCTGGTGTTCTTACTGCTGAGCCTCGGCTGCTCTCTGCACAGTCTGAAGACAAGCACCTCATCAGATGGTGTTCGGCAAGTATTTCCCGCCAGCCTGTGGCTTGTCTTCTCTCCAGCTTAGCAGAGTGTTTCGCAGAGCAGCTGCCGATGTTAACGAAGTCAGCGTGGTTTTTCTTCCACGATCACGCTTTTGGTGTTCTACCTAAGAAGTCGCCATCAAGCCCATGGTCACCAGACTGTCTCCCAGTCTTCATCAAGAAGTTCTATTGTTTTCTATTTTACATTTAGGTCCAGACTCCCTTTCAAACGAATGACTGTGGCAGCTGGAGGGTCTGGGTCCGCACTACCTCCCACGTGGGTGTCTGCTTATCCAGCACCCCTGCTGAAGACCCTCCTTCCCCGCTGAGCTGCCTCTGCCCCCGCCAAGGGCCAGGGCCATGTCTGGGGGGCCTGTGTCCCGGCTCCCTACTTGGCCTCTGCCTGCCACCATCTGGCGGCTGCACACTTTGCAGCCAGCCCTGACGCCAGGTGGTGTCAGCCCCGACTGCTCTCCTCTTCAGTTCTGTGAACGGGGCATACGTCCTGGGTGTTAGATGCAAAACATATTTGTATGTTACATGTACTGATTTATTTGCATGGGCGTACGTGACCACAGACATAAGCATCCCAAATGTCCCCGAACGATAAATGGGTCTGTGAGCAGTGGGCTGCCCACACAGCAGACCACCCCTCAGCACAGAACCAGAACAATCGCCGACACACACACACAGCAAACGTGGGTGTTCCAAAGCCATCGTGCCTGGTGGGAGGGGCCGGACACAACGGTGCCTGCTGAACGAGACTGTTCAGCGGGCAGGAAGGAGCTGCGGGGACAGATCTATGGTGGCCTGTGGCCAGCAGTGCGGGCTGACTGTGGCCTTCAGAGGAAACTCCGTGTGCACCCCCCCTGGTGGTGGCCCACAGATGAGCTGTGTGTTTTCAACAGACGTGTTATATTAAATTACACATCCATCCAGTCGACTTAGGAAGAAAAAGCCTATGTCCCCAAAGGTCCCTAAAAAGAATAATGACACACAAGCCGAAACTGAACGCTCAAGGAAAACAAACCAATCTCCTGAATTATTAACATCGCAGAAGTATTAATTTAAAAAATAAACATGACCTTCAGGCAGTATCTTACATAGACGAAACCTTCCCCTGAGAGCATCAAAAGCTCTGACATGGTAAAAAAATAAGCCAGGCCCGGCAGCCTCTGGAGAGCCTGGGGGGCCTGGGCAGGGGGCTGCCCCCAGAGCGCCTGGTCACAGCCCAGGCAGATGTGGGCGAGAACGGATCAGCGTGAACCAACCCACGCGCGCACACGCAAAGGCTCCTGGAAGAAGCAGCAGAGCCTCGGCAGCTGCGGTGGGGACGGAGGCTCCCGGGAGGAGGCTCCAGGCCCCACCAGCGGCATTTCAGGGCCAGAGACAGTGACTGTGCTGTCCAGTGTCCCCAAGGCACAGAACCTCAGAGCAGAGCAGTGTCCAGGGGTCCTCCAACCCCTACCCCCCTGCCCCTCCCTTCGGCGCCCTTTGCTGGCCAGATGGTACCTTCTCTGCCCACTGTCCCGGCCTCTCGCAGGCGGGGACAGCTCAAGAGAAGGGCCAGTGCAGTATGAAGACGGGGGAAACGGCCCCATGGCCCAGGGCTGCGGTTCTGGGCAGCGAGGCTGGGAGGTGCGAGCCCGCCCGGCCCCACACGGGCTCTTCTTGCCGGGGGGGCACGTGGAAACCACGCGCTTCCTCGTGACGGCGCTCGCCTGGTGACGTGGCAGGGCTCCTCTCTGGCCTAACTCCACAGCTGCGGGGGGCACCTCGCCAGTGTGACCAAGGCCTGCTTTTGGGCGCTTCCTGCCCAGCTCTGCCAAGGCGGACGCCACAAACACGCCATACCGAGTGCTGGCACACAAATCCCCAGAAAAGACCGAGTTCTACTTGGAAACCTCCCCTCCCCCGCCCCGAGGCAAACACGGGGCTCCAGCCAAACAGCCCCACGGTCTCCAGAGTCCACAGGTCCAGCACCCCCTCACCGGGCCCCACCCGGAGGGGCCCAGAGAGCCAGCTCCCTCCTCTGCTCTGGACGCCACCACCCACGCCCGCCTGGCCTGTGGTGCCATCATGCGGGGCTGGGGAGGGCCCAGGCGTTGGGCAGGTGTTGGGATAAAGAAGAAGACGCAGCAAAGCTGACAGAGCCAGGAGAGGCGGGAGGAAACCCCATAGGTGGTGCAGCTTACAAGTAAGGGCAAGACATGCCCCCTCATGCCCTGGACCCTGAGGCTGACGGTGAACAAGCCCAGGCCACCAACTAAAGCTGACCACCGGCCCCCCTGGCGCCTCCAGGCTCTGGACACCTCCTTCCACCTCTGTCCCTGCCTGGCCTCCTCCAGCTGTGCCCATAAGAGCAAGAGGGGCCTGGGCCACAGGACTGCGAGAGCAACGGGGGCTTCATGGGAGCAGAGAGGGACAGCCAAGTCCATCCAGGGTGGAAAGCGCACAGGAATGAGTTCTAAACCAGCTGACCTTCCCCACGCACTTCTGAGACTGGCCCCAGAATCCACGGGATTCAGGCAAAGGACACAAACCTATCGGCAGATCTCTTTCTGGAGAGGACACCAAGAAGGGACCACCTGCCACTTTCCGCCCTGAAGAACAGGGTGGGCCACAAGCTTTCAAAAAGCCCTCTTACCAACAGAGGGGAGAAGAGCGGAGCTAGCTGATGGGGCCCCCGCCCTCACCAAAACCCCAGCCGTCGTCCTAACTCAGTCACTGTGATGCTCCTGCCTCAGAGCAAGAGACGCACCTTTGGGCTTCATCCTTTCCGGCCAGAGCCCCTGACCCCCCGGAATTTCCCAAGTGCTGAGGCTCGGGAAGTGTCTCTGTTACACTAAGAAGGTGACCTTTGGACTCTCCCCTCTGCATGGGAGCTGGTTGCCAGGGGAACTGACCAGAAGATTAGAGGGTTGGAACGCTCTGCCCACCCCCAGACTTCTGGGCAAAGACGAAGTCAACCACCAGTGGCCGAGGTAGCCCGTCACGCGATGAGGGAAGCCTCCATCACACCCAGGGGGACCTGGAGCTCCCAGGAGAGGGTACAGCCACCCCACCCCTCCCCCAGACCGCGCCTCAACGAACCTCTCCCATCTGGCCGTTCCTCCATCTTTTTTAGGATAAACGTCTATGATAAATAAGTAAAATGTTTCTCTAGTTCTGTGAGCCCCTCAAACAAATTATCAAACCCGAAGAGGGCAGTGGGAGCCGCTGATCTAGAACCAGTGGGGGGTGACCTGCACTGGCGCCTGGGGTCTAAAGGGGGAGGCAGGCAGTCCTGCGGACGGTGTCAGAACGGAGCTGACCTGCAGGACAGTCTGGTGGCGCCTAGAGTGCTGAGTGGCGGAGGAGAAGCCGCCCCCAGTGGAACTGACTGGAGCCCCTCCCCAGAGCCTCCCCAGAGCCGCTGCGCCACGTCCTCGGCTCCCACGAGCGCGAGTGCGGCGTGAGCTGCAGGCCACGCGGGAGCCGTGCCGTGGCCCCGGCACAGGCAGCAGAGGGGCTGAGACTGCCACGCGGCCGGAGCCGTGGGGCTGGGGAGCCGGCCTGCCTCCGGTGGACGCTGGCCCCCGGAGCCCCTGCCCATCTGGGCGGGGCGGAGCCGCATGCGGCCCGGGTACCTCTTGGTGTTGTAGGCCGTGTCCTGCGGCGTCTCCTCCAGCAGCGTCACGTAGCCCAGCACGCAGGTGAGGATGAAGAGCACCGTCAGGGTGTGGGCCCGCCTGCAAGGCAAGCAGACCCGTCAGTGCGCGGGCTCACGACGCGCCCCAGGGGAGCGGGCTCCGCCTCCAACCTCCTGGCGGGCGACCCCCGATGGCTCTGCTCCTGCCACATCAGCCCCTAGCTAGGAAGGGCGGGAAGAGTGGCAGCACACCGGAAGGCCCCGGGCCTCCACAGCCCGCGGGGCCCGGAAGGTGACCGGGCAGCAGGTTACCGGCGCCCTGTGCATGTGCAACCGAGCTTGCCCGCGCCATTCGTGAGATGTCCCCATCTGAGAGAGGGACCAGGATGACAGCAGGGAAGGGACCCGACAGAGCAAGGACCCAGGACCCAAAGCCATACCCCCAGAAGACCTGGCAGAGAGAAGGCTGCCCAGGGTGGGTGAGACATGGGCTCCCTGCTGTCGGGCCACCCGGGCTTAGGCTCCAGAGCATGGCTGGGAGGCGGCGGGCAGCCCCGAGTCACCGCCAGGGCCTCTGCATGTGAACGGCGGCCTGCAAAGAAGCAGAGACCCGGCTCCTACACTCAAGAAGTGGCCTGTGTCCTCGGAGAGAGGGTGGAGCCCTCCCTTCCTAAGTGAGGACACCACCCGCCAGAGCGACGTCGAGAAGACGTCACGCCCTCGCGACACACACACAGCTTCGAGCCCAGGACTTGCCACTGAGGGTTAGCTCCTCGTCTCCCTTCAGAATTTGTTGAAATATATAGTAAACAAATGAAAAGGGGGGTTTCTGCCCTGGCACAGCGGGTTAAGAAATCCAACTGCGGCGGTGCAGGTCTCTGCAGCGGCTCGGGTTCAATCCCCGGGCCAGTGCCGTGGGTTAAAGGATCTGGAGCTGCCACAGCCGCAGTGCAGGCTGCAGCTGTGGCTCAGATTCGGTCTCCACACCCTGGAAACCTCCAGGTGCCGCGGGCGGGTGGAGGGAGCCAAGAACTGGGAGAAAACCCACGATAACATACCTGACGAAGGCCCCTGTACCCAGACTACGTAAAGAACGCTCACAACTCAGGGAGTTGCCATCGTGGCTCAGTGGTTAAGGAATCTGACTAGGAACCAGGAGGTTTTGGGTTCGATCCCTGGCGTTGCTCAGTGGGTTAAGGATCTGGCGTTGCCCTGAGCTGTGGTGTAGGTCACAGATGTGGCTCGGACCTGGCATTGCTGTGGCTGTGGTGTAGGCCGAAAGCTGTAGCTCTGATTAACCCCCTAGCCTGGGAACCTCCATGTGCCACGGGTGTGGCCCTAAAAAGCAAAAAAAAAAAAAAAAAAAAAAGGAACTCTCATGAAAAAATGGACAAGTGACTGAACACACATTACTTCAAAAAAAAAAAAAAAAAAGACAAACAACTGGCCGACACCACGCGAGGAGCGGGGCAGCATCCCCGGCTGCCGAAGGGAAAGCAACCCTGCAGCAAGCAGGTCAGCAGTGCCAGCCCACGACGCGGAGACTGAGCCGCGACAGCGCAAGCGCTGGGAGGTCTGGAGCAGGGATCCGGCGGACGATACAGGCCCAGCGCAGGCCCAGCAGGGCCTTAACAAGGTTGAGGGCGGATGGGAGACAGGAGCAGGGCCGGCGCGTGGTGTGGGAGGCGCCGAGCCCCGACCTGGACCCGCAAGCGGGCGTGTGTCGGGGACACAGTGGTACCTCGGCTGACACGATGTGTCAGAGCACGGGCGGAGCTGCACGGGCGCAGGCTGGTGCAAGACCCGGACGGCGGCCAGACCCCATCCTGACCCTGGAGACTGACCCTCCCACCTCCCCATCCTGATGCTCCTGCGTATTGACTCGTGCATCTAACTTTGACAAGAGTCTGCCAGTTGCCATAAACAATTCTACCAGGACTGTAACGGGAATTGTACGAATTAGTGCAGGAAAAACTGGCCAGTGAGGAGAAGCTACCAAGTGAGAGAGCCCCTATCCACAAGACAAGGGGTCGTCTCTGCAGTCAGATGTTAGCTGATGTCCTCCAATTCCATTTCATTTTCTTCATGAAAACAAAAACAGGAGCTCCCGTCGTGGCTCAGAGGTAACAAACCTAACCAGCATCCATGAGGACGCAGGTTTGATCTCTGGCCTCGCTCAGTGGGTTAAGGATCCAGTGTTGCCACGAGCTGTGGTGTAGGGTGCAGATGCGGCTCGGAGCCTGCGTTGCTGTGGCTATGGTGTAGACGGGCAGCTACAGCTCTGATTCGACCCCTAGCCTGGGAACCTCCATATGCCTCGGGTGCGGCCCTAAAAAGACAAGACACACACACACACACACACATGCAGAGTTCAGTCAGGTTTAGACAGACCGGCTCCGAGTGAGGGAAGCAGCCCGTGTACTCTTTCGCCACATTTAACACTGGGAGTTCCTGTCGTGGCGCAGTGGTTAACGAATCCAACCAGGAACCACGAGGTTGCGGGTTCGATCCCTGGCCTTGCTCAGTGGGTTAAGGATCCGGCGTTGCCGTGAGCAGTGGTGTAGGTCGAAGACGTGGCTCGGATGTGGCGTTGCTGTGGCTGTGGTGTAGGCTGGTGGCTACAGCTCCGATGAGACCCCTAGCCTGGGAACCTCCAGATGCCGCGGGAGAGGCCCAAGAAATGGCAAAAAGACAAAAAAAAACCCACCCCCCCCCAAACCAAAAAAACAATACTGGTATTTGAACGCTCAGAACTCCTATTTTAAACTGTTTTATTTTATTAAAAAAAAAACTTTCCCCCCTTTTTGCCACATTCCTAGCATATGGAAGTTCCCAGGCCAAGGATCAAATCTGAGCTGGAACTGCGACCATGCTGGGGATCAAACCAGCACCTTCAAGGACTTGCCGGACCATTAACCCACTGTGCCACAGCAGGAACGCCCTCATTTTTAACTATTTTGATACAATTCAACATCACAATTGAGTCCTAGGCCTCAGGAATTTCAGGAAAGCCTCAGTGTTCAGCTGAACTCTGCAGAGTAAACATTCCAGCACCCAAGAGATCTGTGGAGTAATAATTGTGGCACGGAGACCACTTCACAACGTCCTATTTCAGACCTCCACCCCCAAGGTCTCCCAGAAACTCGTCCTCTGCTGGACGTTAGCCTACGTCTACCAAGAGAGGGACCCGGGGAGCTCAGCTGGCTCTCCTGGGTCTCGGACGTGGCCTTAGGCTTTCCTCCCCAGAGGGACATCAGATTTCAGTGGGGAGAATGAGTCACTGAGAACCCTCGAGGGCTGGGGCATCTGGATCATGAGGTTGACAAGACAGGGTCGGGGTCTTTGTCGCCTTGGCCCCACGGCCGGTCGGAGCTGTAAATGGCAGAGTCGAGGTCACACAGGGCGGTGGTGGGGGCCTGGGGTCTGAGCCCCAGCACCCCCGTGTGACCGCATAACCCTTGCCCTGAGGCGATGAGCCGAGGGCACGTGGTCCCAAGGGACACAGACACTAAGAAGCCCCAGAATACCTGCCATGTGCCAACAAACCCTAAGCCTTTCCTGAGCTGTCATTCCAAATGGGCAAGACAAACAAAGGGCTGGATGTGGGGGGAAAGCGGAATGCGGGTGAATGGGGAGGCCTTGCTCAAGACACTGGGGACACTGGTGCAAAGGGCTGACATGGGGCTGGCCCAGCCAGTCCCAGAAGCGGGGAGGCCACAGCTGGAGGCAGAGGGCCTACCCCGTGAGGCCGACTTGGGTCAGCTGAGCAGGGGACAAGGCAGGCCCGAGGGGTGGTGCGAATGGCTCATCTGGATCTGCCCAGAAGGTGCAGCTGACAGACTGGACGGGAAGTGGAGCCGGCGGAACCTGACCGAGCAGGATCACTCAGAGCGGGCGGTGTCCAACTCCAGGCCTGTCTGGACAGGCCTGCCAGGGAGAAGGCAGAGCCTGTGGGACGGCACCAGGCAGACCTGCGTCCCACTGCGTCTCCAGCCTACATGGCAAGGGTGGCCCCTTGGCTGCTGACTGCAGAGGCCGGGGCTCACCTGGCCTGGTGAGCTTCATAGGGAGCAGCCCGTGGGAATGAAGTCAGAAATCAAAGCGTTCGAATTGGCCCCAGCATCCCTCCTTTCGAGCCCAGCCCAGCACGTTCTCCTCACCAGGCTTTTCTTCTGCTGCCAACACCAAAGCTGAGCTCAGATTTCTCATCAGAAACCACGGAGGCCAGAAGAAGTGGGCCGAAGTTTGTAAAGCAATGAAAGAGACGTTACACCAGGATCCCCCATCCAGCAGCAACCCCTTCAGGAGTGCAGACGAACCCCACGTTCCCGGATGGAGGACGGAGTGCACTGGTGCCAGCAGACCTGCTCTAAAAAGGTTGCCCTGGGAACCGGGCACTCAGCAAGGAGGACGGAGCCGCTGAAATGGGAAGGGTGGGCAGATCAGGTACCGTCCTTGCCCACACTGTCTGACAGGGGCCACCCGGGGGAGCCAGAAAGACAGAGGTGGACCCGACGTGGCCAAGTAGTGAGGCTGGGGTGGGAAAGTCAGGACCGTCCAGAGACCTGAGGAAAGACGTTGGCGCAAGGGGCACCCGAAGGAAGGCGGGAGGCACCCAGCAGCGCCGGCAAACAAGCAGCAGACCCACCTCGTCAGCGCAAGGCCCACGCCCTCCAAGACAGACCGTCCCCCACAGGGAAGCCACTCAGCACCATGAGGACTCAGACGTGCTGAGCAGGGGTGGCTCAGGATGCAGGGAGACTCCCTGTCCCTCCCAGCTGCCAGGGCTGGGCAGTGGCATCTTGCCCCACCTCCCTGGTGCCCAGGAAGACAAACTTATCCTTTGGTTGAGAGGCTGATAGATGACTTGGGGATCCAGACCTAGCGTGAGACTGGCCGTAAATCCTACAATTCTGGTCACTGGGCCAGGACGAGGGCATGAGGGCGCGGGCTCCCAGCCACGGCGAGAGGAAAATACCCAGTCGCCAGTCCCCCCTCCAGGGAGCACCACCCTCATCACGCCGACTGGGCAAGGAGGCAGCTGGCCATGCTTTGGCTCGGAAAGGCCAGGACCAGAGGGCCTGTCCCAGGCCTGCAGGAGGCACCACGACCATAGACCTTCCTGGCCTGCTGGCCAGCATGACCAAAGAGGCGTGAGCTGGCAAGCCATGCTTCCCAGACATGGGCAAAGCTGGCAAAGCCCAACCCACAAGGACCAAGAAAGGCATTTCCCCGGACCTGGGGCATCTAAGATCTACCCCACTATCCTCAGGACCGCCGGCAGACGTGCTGACAGCAGAGCCCTGGAGCCGCGTGCTCCCGGAAGGCTCTGGGTTGTAAGACGTGGGCACATGTTGAGTGTTTCTAAAACAGCCCCCACCTCGTCCCCGACTCCAAGCGTGGTAACCACCGGTGATTCACCTGTCGGGGGCACCTGCACACCCTCGCTCTGGGTCTGTGGTCCTGAACTCCTCCCCAAGAAGGCTTCCAGGTGAAGACCACCACGAATGGCATGAGAGGCGGCATCTGTGCCACCTCAGACCCTGGAGGTCCTCTTGCCTCTTCCCTCAGCCCAGTTTGAGGGAGCCCAGCCTTGGCTCCAAGGTTGAATCCTAATTCCATACTCCGTGGCTGACAGGTAATAACAAAGCAACTCCAGATCCTTACACACACCTCCAAGAAGCCCAAACTTCTTTGAAAACAAAAACTGTTTCCAGTTCTTGCTGTGACACAACAGGGTCGGCGTCAACTCTGTGGCACCAGGACGCAGGTTAGAGCCCCCACCCCCCACTCCGGCACAGCAGGTTAAAGGGGGCAGCGCGGACGCAGCTTCGATGTGGGTGGCAACTGCGGCTCGGGTCTGCGCCCTGGCCCAGGAACTCCATATGCTGCAGAGTGGCCAGAAAAGAAAAGAAAACCTGTTTTCAATCATGCAAGGGCTCTTTAGTAATTTGGGAATATACAGTTATTTCCACAAATACAGACTTTTAGGTCTTAGTGTTTACTTTTTTGTAATATTCACTACTAAATTCTCTAAAACACAAAACAAGAGTTTTTAAAATCCCAGCATAGCAAGTCAGTGACGGGAAACACAGAGGAAAGTAAGCGGCTCCGGCTCGCAAGTAAAAATAACTCCCGCTGGTGCGGCAATATCTGGTTACTTGCCTTGAGGAAACTCTAAGCTCCTTCCCCCTGCACAGGTGAGGGGAGAGCAGGGACACAGCAAGAACACATACTGGCACACCTTACACCTGTGCTGGGGAAGCTGGAGACACACCCAGGAGACCCATGAGCCAGGTACTGAAACTGGCAGCCCTGTTGTACGCCCTCCCCACAGTTAAGTCCGGCTACAGCATGTGTCCCTGTGGCCAGGGACCAGGGGACTGGCAGGGGGTTTGTGGGTGGTGGAGGGCTTCAGCATCCATTCAGCCAGCATCCTGCGCCTTCTGAGGGTCCAGGACCGGGCCAGAATCTAAGCTTCTTGTTTAGTTCTCTGTTGTAACCCTAGAGCAGCAACCAGCACCCCCAACATGCACTGAATGAATGGGAAGGAAGCAAGCCCAGCACTGCCCCAGGGCCTCAGTCTTCAATGGTCCCCAGCTGGGCTGTGGGAGGACGGTGCCCTCCCTCCTCGGTCTGAAGGGCACTGCCCTCTGAGCAGAACAGCTGACAGAGAGGCCTGATCCACTCACAGAATGTCCAGCAGGGTCCCACTGCGCTCTGGTCACCAGCTCTAGGGCCACCTCCATTGAGAAGGACACCCCATCCCTCTCTCCTGGCCACGTGAGCATAGCACCTTCCCAAAGCAGAGCTGGGAGGCTGCCCCCACTGCTGCAGAGTGACTCTGCCAGATGCAGGGCCTCCCCAGGCACTTCCCTGTCTCTCCAGAGTCAGACACAACCAGGGCACCAATGGCCCCACGAGCATGGCTCCATCAGGCTCTCCTCCTGTCCTGATCGCATCTTCTCCAACAATTCCAGAGCCTGTCTCTCGAGAGCTGCTTCCACGTGGCAGCCCTGCTGGCTACATCCCTGTCTGTCTTTCCTTCGGGCTCTAGGGACCAAAGCCACATCGACTTCACCTCTGTCCCCAAGGCCTTCCACAGGACTCAACTTCAGCTGGAAGTGAACTGAGCAGCAAAGAACGGCCAGAGCCCTCCTCGAAGGAGGCACACTTTCTTGCGTACCAGGTCTGTCTCTCTAACAAACAAGGGAAGAGAAGCTCTGACAGGCAAAGGGCAGCCAAGGTCACTGGGCCACCACGCACAGGAGCCTCACCTGGGACCTGTTGGTCCCACGCTAGTTTCTTGGACCCTCAAACACAGAAGGGCCCAACTCAGCCTAAAGCAATGTCAGGAACTCTTTCTTCCAAAAGAGGCCCTGGCAGGGAGGGGCTGCTTGCAGGGACCTCTCCCCGACCCCCACTAAGGCTGACTGGAGGACAGGCTGACCCCGAGGCTTGGCTAGGCGTGAGCTGCACAGGGGTCAAGGAGTTGGCGTGGCAAGGCACAACTAAAGATCGGAAGAACCTCTACTCCACCAGGTGCACGCAGCCGTGGCACGAAGTAAAGTGTTGCTGCTGCTCGACAGGAGCGCCACGTGCTAGGGGAGCAGAAGACAACTTGCCACCGCATTAGCCCCGTCAAAGGGTACCAAGACCGAGGGCAGCGCCAAGCGTGGACAGCGAGGTAAGGCGAAGCCTTTCTGAATGACTTCTGAGCCAAGTCAGGAGAAGAAGCAGAAGCCAGAGGTGGGGGCTGGACCACCGAGGAGGCCGGCTCGGGGCAGGGACGGGCTGCCCCGGGGTCCCGCGGGCCCTCCCTCCACCCCTCGCTCTGGGGCAGGGTCAGAGGTGAGGAGCTGGGGCAGGGAAGGGCCGTCCCCGGCTCCCGCGGGCACCCCCCCCCCCCGACCCCGGGCGACGGGGCCACGCCCCTCGCGACCCCAGCGGCACCGGTGCGAACGGCCGTCCCTCACCAGAAGAAGGTGTTCGTGCCGTCGTCGTAGACCTCGGACTCGGTGCTGCGACGGCCCGCGCCCGGCCCGCTCGCTCGGCCCGCGGGCCCGCCATCCGGGGGTTCCTCCAGCGAGGCCTTGCCCACGGGCACAGGAGACCCCGGCCGCGGCCCCTCAGCGCCCTTGCGCTCGCCCCTCCGCATGGCGCCCCGGCCCCAGCCGCTCGGCCCGGCGCCTTGACCCCGCGCACCCGAATCACCGCGAGACCACCGCGCGAAGGGCGCCGGGAAGGGGTCGCGGCGCTACCTCTCCAGGGTCTCCAGAGAGCAGAGGCAGGGGGCGGCCAGAAAAGGGCGGGCGGTGCATTGTGGGGCGGGTAGTCCGGGCGCCTGGGCCGCGAGGCGTGCTGGGACTCGTAGTTTCCGATGTCACGCGTTAGAAGCGGTGCTTGCTGGGTGTGATGCCTCCTGGTTGCTAGGTAACCAGCGCACACTAGCGGGAGGAGGGGCATCTCCATATGCTGGGGGCTCTCGGCTGCCCCAGATCCTCTTACCTAGGTGGCATGTTCCCGCAGGGGAGTTGCGACCCAAGCACTTCCCCTTTCCTGATACCCCAGGCTCAAGCGTGTTCTCAGTCTCTACTTGGAGCTCCAGACTCTAAACTGTAGCCTCCTCTTGGTGGCCAGAGGGTAGTTCTGAAGAAAGTGGTAGACGCGCTAATCTCGGTAGACTCAAATTGTTAGCGTAGGTAGGGCCCCCTGCAAAAACATTTAGGTCTGAGCCGTTTGAAAAACGGTCCGGGGAGTTCCCGTCGTGGCTCAGCGGAAATGAATCTGACTGGTATCCGTGAGGATACAGGTTCGATCCCTGGCCTTACTCAGTTTGTTAAGCATCCTGCATTGCCATGAGCTGCTGTGTAGGTTGCAGACGTGGCTCGGATCCAGTGGCCGTGGTGCAGGCCAGCAGTTGTAGCTCCGACTTGACCCCTAGCTTGGGAACTTCCATATGCTGTGGGTGTGGCCCTAAAAAGTCAAAAAGAAAAAGAAAAAGAAAAGAAAAGAAAAACAGTCTGGCAGCTTCTCAAACAGTGAAATGTAGCAGTTACCGTGTGACCCAGCAATTCCACTCCTAGGTATATAGCTGAGAAAAATGAAAACATATGTCCACCCAGAGCTGTATGTGGAAGCTGTCAACTTTAATAATAAAATAGTTATTTGACCAGCAAAGACAGGCTTCTTCAGGAATAGCAGAGGAATTGCAGTCTGGGACTTGTGAACCATGGTGGACCACAGGCAAATCTAGAGAACAAGGAGGGGGACCTTGATTTTATAGAGAAAAGGTGGAGTCGGAAGGGGCCGTGAGTGATAAACAGAGTCCATTGGAGGAGCTGGGAGTCCAAAGTGTAGAGTTTTTCCAAGGATTGGGCTGCTGCGGTCTCTGATTGATAGGCTGCTATCGGCGTGGGCAGAGAGTTTTCTTCTTTCTACTAGCTAATCAGTAGAGTTGCCTTCCTGAGGGAGTTGTAGGGGGACTCTTAACTGTTTGGGGTAACTGATGATGCATTGAGGGCGTGAGAGCTTCCCCTACAGGCCTGTCCCAGCTCAAGTTAATTCCACCATGTTCATAGCAGCATAATTCATGACAGCCAAAAGGGGAGGCAGCCTAGTGTTTACCAACTGATGAATGCATGCCCAAAATGCAGTATAGCCAGACAATGGGAAATTATTTGACCATAAAAAGGAATGAAGTTTTGACACATGCTACAACATGGGTTGTTTCACGTTATGCTAAGTGAAAGAAGCCAATCACAAAAGACTATGTGATCCATTTATACAAAATGTTCAGAATAGTCAAATCGGGAGTTCCCGTTGTGGCACAGTGGTTAACGAATCCGACTAGGAACCATGAGGTGGCGGGTTCCATCCCTGCCCTTGCTCAGTGGGTTGACCATTTGGCATTGCCGTGAGCTGTGGTGTAGGTCACAGACGCGGCTTGGATCCCGCGTTGCTGTGGCTGTGGTGTAGGCCGGTGGCTACAGCTCCGATTAGACCCCTAGCCTGGGAATCTCCATATGCCACGGGAGTGGCCCAAGACGTGGAAAACAGACAAAAAAAAAAAAAAAAAAAAGAATAGTCAAATCGTGGAGACAGGGCAGTGGTCACTGCAGGCTGGGGGAATGTGGGGGACGATGAAGGGTGTGGTGTTTCCTTTCGGGGCCTCAAGAATGTTCCCAAATCAACTGCGGCGATGGCTGCATGTGTCTGCGAATATACTAAAAACTGCTGAATTGTACACTCTAAATATGGGAATTGTATGGCATGTGAATTGCATCTCAGGAAAGCTGATAGTAATACACATAAGGTGTGAAAATTAATAAAGGGAAACCCCATTTAAACTGGAGTTGGGCCAGAGTTCTCTTGTGGCACAGCGGGTTCAGGATCCAGCATTGTCACTGAAGCAGCTTGGGTCACTGCTGTGGTGCAGGTTTGATCCCTGGCCCAGGAACTTCCACATGCTGCAGATACAGCAAAGAAAAAAAAAAAAATTTTGAGTTGGGAAAGACTGAAGCGGGGGCTCTCCCACATGTACCTTCCTTTAGGCAGGAAGAAGCGAGCTTGCCACCCAGCAGAAGGAAGGAAGGTGTTCTCCCAGCCCAGCAGCAGCTCAGCTAATGAGAAGCCATAACTACGCTGAAGTCTCACTCTTCTCCAGGGACCTTGGGTTCAGAGCAGCCCGTGCTTTGTTCTGCAGACTTACTACGGTTGGCTGGCCGTAGTTTGGGTTTCCCAATCTGCCATTTCTCTGCCCGTCCCAAATAAACTCATTTTTCTACTGAGGTAACTGGCTGTTTCCCTTTCAAGGTTGACACGGGTGTGAGGACTTGAGAGAAGACCTTTGAGGAGGTGGTCTGTTGGTTCTGAGAACTCATGGGGCTGCCTGAGAGCGCAGGACCTCAGGATCCCCGCGTGGAGGAGGGAGCAGAGGCCCTGACCTTTCTCAGGACAGAGGTGACTGCTGCAAGCCCCAGGGCACTAGAGCCAGTTGGAAGCTTTAATGGTGGCCAATTCCGGCCTTGCTCAGAGATAGCTGGTGTCCTGAGACCACACCTCAAGAGCCAGGTCAAAGCTCATGTGGGCGTGGCCGGGTCACAGATCCAGAGGTTTCCTTAGGTGGGCAGGACACATTTATGGTGGTAAACAGTGAAAATATTGGCAGAAATGCTTTCAGAAAATATCCTTGCAGAGAAGGGAGAAAACCTGCAAAATTTGTAATGGAACGACGAGTGTTGTGTCCACTGGAGCGGGGAGCCTGTGACGGTCAGGCCCGCAGAGAGCTCTGCTGCCCACCTGCACATGGGCACCCGGGCGTGTTCTCAGGGTCCATGGAGGCATTCGGGACAACGGGCCTGTAAACTCAGCCAAGAACGGCTCTCTGCTCCCTAAGAAAGAAAGCAGGAGCTGGTGGAATTTTAAGGCCCAGAGGCATTGGTGGGGAAAAGAGGGGAGACGGAAGTGTCCCTGGGCCTGGGTCCCCACCCGATGCCATCTTGGTGTGACAGGCAAAGGTCGGCTTCCCGCAGACCAGAGGAGCAGAGACCCATCCTGGGGAGGGGTCTTCCCCAGAAGGGCCTGAGACCAGCAAGGCCTGCAGCCCCAGAGAGGCCCTGGCAGCCAGAGAAGCCGCAGGAAAGGCACCTGGGACCAGCCTGGGGAGGGCTCGGGAGGTGGGGGAACCAGCCTGGGGAGGGCTCCGGGGCCCCAGCCTGAGCCGACTCGGCTGTGCTGCCCCCGAGGACTGTCCTCAGTGAGACCCCGAAGGGTCTTTGGCCACAGCCAGGCCGGTGGGGTGGGGAGGACAGACTCCACTGTGAGGATGGGCAGAGCAGGCTCCTAACCAGGGGATGTCCCCGGGCGCACACTCGGTGGACATGTCATTCTGACCTCTTCCTCAGGGTGGCGCCCGGAAGAGAGTGGGCACGAGGAGCCTGCCTCCCTTGCACTTTGGCCCTTGGCGGGAAGGCAGGTGGGCGGGGTTCTCTGGGGTTGGAGGAGGAAGAAAAGGAGAGCAGGGTCCAGGGTTCGGGGAAGAGCAGGAGGCCACGTGGGCCTCATCTGAAGCTGCCCGACAGGGCAGGTTCAGCTCTGCCACCAGCCAGGGTGGCAGGCTGCGTGCCTGCAAGATGTACTCAAGACCAAGGCGGAGTATAAGGCTGGGTCTGGGGAGAGCAAAGTTCATAATAATAGACTTTAATACGGTAATAAAGTGCATTTCATAATGATATGTGTTGAAGAAAGCAAACTATAGGAAGAAAAGCACAGTTCCAGCATCCACGGCAAATATAAATATCAAATATTAAAACTGCTCTTCTAAGAGTTCCTGTCGTGGCTCAGTGGTTAATGAATCCGACTAGGAACTATGAGGTTGTGGGTTTGATCCTTGGCCTTGCTCAGTGGGTTAAGGATCCAGCATTGCCCTGAGCTGTGGTGTAGGTCACAGACACAGCTAGGATCCCATGTTGCTGTGGCTCTGGTGTAGACTGGCAGCCACAGCTCCGATTCGACCCCTAGCCTGGGAACCTCCATATGCTGTGGGTGTGGCTCTAAAAAGACAAAAGACAGGAAAGAAAAGAAAAGAAAAGAGAGAGAGAAAGAAAGAAAGAAAGAAAGAAAGAGAGAAAGTGTAGGTACAGAACATCCTGAGCAGGTCGAGCTGGAGCCCGGGCAGAGACGGGGCCATCCAGGAGCTGACGGATCGCATGGATCTTGAGTTCAGATTTGACGCACGCTCAGAACCCTTGGCTGACTGTTCCCTGAGCTCTAACGCAGCATCTGAGGCCCTCCAGCCTGTGGCAGACATTGCCGGGTGCCTTTCGATCTTCTATCTGTCTTTCTATCTTCTTCTTTAGGAAAAGTGACTCTACTTCCCAGGCTTCGTTGCAATACAGTGTGGCCAGGTGACTCAACTCATCCTTTGCTCTTCCTGCTGCCTTGAATGTGGATGTGGTGCCTGGCGCTTGAGCAGCCGTTTGGAACCACGTGGTAGGTCTGTGTGCTCACAGTGGCAGAGCGACAAGTTCATGACACGTCTGGCGGGACCACCTCCAGACTGCACTTACTGGAGGGAGAAGCATAGGAACTTGTTTAAGCCACGACCCTTTGGGGTTTTCTCTTACAGGAATCTTTTTTTTTCTTTTTTGGCCACCCTGGCAGCACATGGGCCAGGGCGCACCACAGCGGGAACCCCTGTCGCTGTAATTGTAAATGCGTTTGTCCGGATTTGCGCCATCAGAGGGGCACCCGTTCCGTGTTCTCTGCCTCCAGTTGCCGCTCTTGTCTTCATAGCTCAGCCCTGCTGCTGCTACAGCCTCCATGGGGTGCCCCAGACAGAGATGTGTGCGGGACTAGGGAAACTAGAGCCAACATGCCTATGGTGGGTCTGAACCGCAGGGTCGCCTGGGCCACACACGGCTGTGCCCTGACACTGGGCACCCCTGTGGCACTAGGGGTGCTCCCTGCGCCCGTCCAGCTGCCCCCATGCTGCTCAGTGCTTCGGTGTGGCTTCCCGGCTGAGTCCCCGCCCTGGTCCTCAGCTTCCCAGCAGCTTTCAGGGCCTGGACGCCCCACTCCACGTTGGGAGCAATAGACTGTCCCACAGGGTGGCCACTCTCCGGTGTCTCAGAGCCTTCTGCACGGCTGCCTGGGTTCACCACGGTGTGGTACAGCCCCGCTCTGTCTTCCACGCCCCCAGGGCCAGCCTCCTGTCTCTGGACCCCAGGGCTCCCCCTCCCCCAGCTGGGGCCCCAGCAGGGGCTCAGGGAGGGAGAGAAGTTTCTAGAGGCGGCCCAGCCGCACTCCTGCCAGCCCCTGTTTCTCCTCTAAGGGAATCACAGTGGGCTTGGGGGTTTCTCCCGCTGGGTGCCCTGGAGGGGGCCTGGGGAAGATGTGTCCCCGGCCACCGGCCACCGGGAGAGTGCTCAGAGCCACCCCCCCCAAGGATGCCAATCGATCCCAGCTTCCGGGGTAGCATCCCTCTGCAGGTGAAGGAGCAGCCTCAAGTTGAGTCGGGCTAACCCTTCCGGCGCCCCGCGGGTCACTGGCTCCTCCCCACCGCGCCGGGCGCGGCCCAGGGACCTGCGGAGGAGGGGGAGGAGGGCGAGGAGGGAGGGAGGGCGGGAAGGAGGGAGGGGTGAGTCCCACGCGGAAGTCTGGTAAGAGCGCTGGGCTGTGACAGCGGGTTCCCCTCGCAGACCGCGGCGCACCGCGCGGCCACCAGCATGCAGGTGAGTCGGCGCCCGCGGCCACGCCCACTGGACGAGGGTCGGCGCCCGAGGTCCCCCTGCCGGCTCGGCCGGCCGGCCTCCCCTGGAAGGTGCCTGTGGTCTTCCCTCCACCTGCCGGGCACAAAGGAGAGCAGCCTTCCTCCCGCCCTGTGGGGAAGGCACGTCCACCTCGGGGCCCTGAGCCGGCAGGAGGCCCCCAGACCCTGCAGCTCTGCCCTGCGGCCTCCGGGGTGGGCTGACCTGGGCTGACCTGGGACCTGGAGGAGAGGACTCTCAAATCAGGCAGGGCGGGGAGCCGGCCGAGGGCTGTGGACACCGCTTCTGGGGAGCAGAGCAGGAGGCTGGGGGCTCTGGGGAGGCAGGAGAACATCCCAGGAAGGTTCTTTTCTTCCCTCTGCCACGGGGAGGTCTCTGGGCTGTGGCCAGGCCTTGGGCGGCTCTGGGAGGGGACCCACACCGAGGTGGAGAACGAAACCAGCCTCCCACTTGTCCTCCTCAGGGCGCTCCCAGTGCAGGCCACGCAGGCGGCCTCTCACCCTGCCTCAGGCCTTGCAGGGCCAGCTCTGGAGCCGTGGGCATAATTGGGCTCTCTTGCCCACCCTTGCTCCCGCGCCAGCCCCAGCTGGGACAGGAGAAAGGATGGTGGGGAGGAAGCACATGATTTGGCCAAGGCGAGAGAATTAACCCTTGGAAAGAGACCTATGCAGGCAGCAAAGGGAACTTGGTGGCCCCAGCTGGATGTGGGCACGCCCTTCGGCTCTCAAATCCCTTTCTTCCATGGCTCCCCGTTGCCCCCCGCTGAAGGCCAGGCTCCTGTGATCTCAAGCAGCCAACACCCCCCGCGCCCCATCTCACTTCCTTTCGTCTCCCTTCTTGCCCCTCATGCTTCTGCAGAGCTGAAGGGCTGAGTACCACGTCTGTGTGCACACTAACCACCAACCCTTGGCGATGCTGAGTACTGCAACTCTGGGAGGTACTCGTACTGCTTGCTGCCCCTCAGGGCCCATCCACACCACCAGGGCAAGCTCAGGGCTACCTCCTCTGCCAAGCAGGTACCTCCCTGTCCAGGCCCCTGTGTCCACTCATACTGGGCACTACCCCTGAGAGCCGCACACAGAGCAGGCCGTGTCATCAGTGCGTGTCTGGGGTCAGTAAACACACAGACACATGGAAGGATGACCTGACCAAGGAGACAGAGGGGCAGAGGGGCGGATTCGGAAGCTGATGGGCCAGAGCTGAGGAGGGGGACTTGCTCGGGGAGGGCTCAGAGGCTAGGTGAGCAAGGGGGAAGCCTCTCCGTGTTTGCGCTCTTGGGGAGGATAGGAGGGTCCCTTCCCTGGGTGATGAGATGGCAACGTGCTGTGGCGCCCAGCCAGGAGGGCCCAGAGGTGGGCTGGGCCTGGGGTGTGACCCTCGGCGCGAGCTGGGCCATGGAGAGTGAGGGGAGGGCTCCAAGCAGCCTGCCCAGACTGGTCAGGAGCTGGGGGCAGTCACGTCTGTGCCGCGGCCTCCTTGGCCCCACTGGTGACCTGGAGCTGGGCTGGGAAGGGATGGAGAGAAGCAGGACTCCCCCAGCTCTGGTTCCCAAGCTCCCCCAGGAGCCGCTGCATCTTTAGAAGTATCGTCATCGGGAGCCAGTGGGCTCACCCACTGGGACTCTGGCCTGCGCCAGGCCCTGGGCCTTGGCCATGGGGCGTGCAGCCTGGAGGGCACAGGGGCTGAAAGGCTGAAGGGAGGACAACAGAGAGCCTGGTGCCCAGAGCCTGTGCACCTATCTGTGTTCAGGGACCTGCTGGGGGTCTGCTGTGGCAGGGCTGGGGTAACCCCGTTCCTGCTGTGAGGGTCTGGGAACCCGAGGGACAGGGACACAGGGGGCCCAGAGCCCTGGCTTTGGGGACACCAAGCAGTTTGGCTGGCCGGGGGAAGGGGCAGCTTCAGGTGAGCCTGGTTCCCACCTTTGAAGCCTCTCTCCCTGGAGGGCAGGTGGACAGATGGCCAGCGGACAGCCTGATCCTGAGGCTGGGGCTGTGGCCGTGGCTAGAGAGGGGACTTGCCTGCAGGTGGCCTAGGGATGAGGCTGGTGAACCCAGAGTATATGGGGCGCAGACTTTCGGCCCCGTCTGGCTGTGGGGTATGAGGGCTGGACCAGAGCTGGGCAAGGGGGACTCAGACCTGGCTGCCCTGCGACTGCTGGCCCATTGCTCATGGGTGACCAGGTCACTGCCTTTGCTCTGGGGGGTGGGGGCGCGTCCCTGTCCAGTGGCCTGAATCAGTGGTCGGGTCGGAGCCCAGAGGACACCTCTGGTCCAGATCACACACCAGCCTCCAGGGGAGGCTCTGGGTAATGCCCCATCGCTGTGTGGCATCTCTGACGGGGAGGGTGTCTGGGATCCGAGAGCTGCACCAGGTCCAGAAGTGTCATTTTGGGGGCTGCCTGAGGGCCAGCCTTCCGCCCCGGCCTCTGCAGACCCTTGTCAGTCTCTCCCCGCGCCCTCCTCCTGTCTGGATCCTAAAGTCCTGCCCTGTCTGGCTTCTCTGTGCCACCCCTCCCCACCCTGGGCCCCAGCTCCCCCAGCCATCCTTTGGCCTCAAGCCTGTGCTGATGTGCGGGCCTCTCTGCCTCTGGGGGACTGTCCACCACGGGCCCTCAAAGGCTCCTTCTGCAGGAGGCAGGGGGCCGGAGGCCGGGGCTGGTGGGGGACGGGGCAGGGGTATCTTCCTGGGTCCGAAGTCAAGTGCCTGAGGATCCGTTTCACCAGGACACGTGGCCCCTATGGGGACAAATCACAGAACCGGCTGCTAGTGACACACAGGTATCTGTCCCCATCCACCTGAGCCTTGACTCTCTTCCCCAGGGCAGAGGCGCCTCAGCCCAGGGCGCTCTCACTCCCTGCAAACTGGAAGGTACAGCTGAGCCTGGACATCTGCGGGCGGCTGCAGCCGCGCGGCGGGGCGGGAGAAGGGGACATTGTGCGAGGAGGGCGACCGCACTTCAGGAACACGGGGGCAGTGGGCCTGGTGAGCCCGCGACCCACAGGGGCAGAGTCTCAGTGGCAGAGTGGCCGTGCTGTGCCTGTGGGCACGGAGATGATGTCTGCATCTGCCCTGCCTCCCTGGGACTTTGGGTCCCATGTCCTAGTGACTGCTGTTCTGTGGTTGGATGTGATGCATTTCTTGGCTTTTGCGATGGAGACAGAGGGAGGAAAAGGGGGCAGACCTAGGCCTGGTCCTGGACCCAATAGTTCCTGGTGTGCATGGGGGTTGGGGGTGGAGTTGAGTTCCAGATTTAGCAAAACCAAATAAAAAATCGGCACCTAGTTAATTGAATTTCACATAAACAACATTGGGGGGTGTATAAGTATATCTCACGCAATAATTGGGATATACTTATACCAAAAGGTTATCTGTTGTTTATCTGAAATTCAAAAGTGCCTGGGTGGCCTGTATTTTACCTGGCAGTCCTCAAGGGCAGACTGGCTGGAGCAGTCTGGTGAGGCTTTTTGGAGGGGGTGGCCTTGAGCTAGGCTGGAATGTGGTTGCAAAGGAGAAGGGAGAGCAGGGGGGGACCAGAGGGACAAAGGCCTGGCCATCGGCAGGAGGGAAAGAAGCAGGGTCAGGGTGTGACAGGGTAGGAGAGCGCAGACTTGTGAGCCAGGAGAGGGGCAGTAGTGGTGATAGGCTGGCCGGAGGCCCCCACAAGAGCCCAGGGCCAGTGGGGGCCACAGTGGGGTGGGTGGCACCCAAAAAGGTGGGGTGCTCCAATGGACACCACCCCGGGGAGGGGGCAGGGTCCCTGTCCCTGGGGTCCCTGTGCTCCCGGGAGCTGCCAGCTGGGACATGGGCTGGAGTCTCTCCTACGGAGCCCACAGACTGCAGAGCCTATGCCGGGGTTACAGGACGCATCCTGCTTCTGGTCCAGCCCCTGGGGGCCGTCATGCCCAAGGCTGGGAGGAGTGGGAGCTTGTCTGAGGGCACACGGCGCTGGCACCTGCTGCGCTCTCCCCTCACCACAGCCCCAGGCTCCCCCCACGTGCCCTGCTCTGTCTGCCCTTGTCCCCCACCTGCTGCAGCCCCACCCCTCCTCCAGAGAAGGGGCCCGTGTCCCTTTGTCTCAAGCCCTCAGAGCTTGCTCTTTGTTCACTGGGAGTAAATGAGGCCTGAAGACACCCCTCCTCCGCTGCCACTCGATGCTAATCACAGCTGCTCCTGCTGTGTGGCTTCCCACAAGTGTCCCTCCAGAGTCATAAGGACCGTGCAGAGGCCCCAGTGCCCCGTCGCCTGGGGCGCTGGTCAAAGCCAAAAGCCCAACATGGTTTCGTTTTTGGTGTATAATTCATTTACAATACCATATTAGATTCCACATTTTAATAGATCCTCTGGAACTTTGAGGCTGTCTGACCAGTATACTTGCTGTGAAATGGGTTAAGGTGGTGCCTTTGGTCACGTAACACCATTTCCCCAAGTTTTAGTTCCATTTCTCCCCTCTTCCTAGTGCTCCTCTTCTGGAAGTGCCTTCTGGCATCTTCGCCCCCCCCCCTTTCTTTTTTGGCCCCCCCCGCAGCACATGGAGCTCCTGGGCCGGGGATCAGATCCGAGGTACAGTTGGGACTTACACCGCAGCTGTGGCAACGCCAGATCCTTAACCCGCGGTGCCGGGCCTGGGCTAGAACCCGCCTCCCAGGGCGCCAGAGATGCCACAGATCCTGTCGCGCCACAGCGGGAATGCCTTTGGCCCATTTTAAGCAGCATTGTCTTTTTTATGGGTCCTGGGAGCTCTTTGTATATATTTCTGAACAAACCTTCACCAGTTATTTGTGCTGTAGCCTCAGCGCAAGCGCAGCCCCACTGGAACTTTCCCACCCCATCCCAGCTTTATGCTTTGGGGTTTTTTTAGGTCACACCCAAAGCATGTGAAAGTTCCCAGGCCAGGGATCAAACCCACGCTGCAGCAGCGACCCAAGGCCCTGCAGAGACAACTTTCCCAGCTGGACCACAAGAGAACTCCCCCAGCTTTATCTTTTAACCCCTTTGGTGCCAGAGCACCTCGCCGGGGAAGCAGCGGTGAGCCCCGTGCTGCCTGCTCTCCCGTCCTGCCTGCTCTCCCGTCCTGCCTGCTCTCCCATCCTGCCTGCTCTCCCAGGGTGAAGAGCGCTTCCGGACCCTGGTGGGGAACGAAGGGGACAGCTTCCCTCTGATGGAGACCAATGCTTGTGAGGTGAGTCTCTGCTCGAGCCCCTCTGGGCTTGGTTCCACCTGCTCCCCCATGCCCTGCAGCTGGTCTGCCCGCTCCCAGCCCCGGCTCACACCTCCTTCCTGCAGGCGGAGGCCGCTGGACAGTGGGACTACGTCCTTGTGGCGGATCATCGCGCCCAGAGAGAGCCCCGGCTGGCCTCCCAGCAGCAGCGGTTCCTGGAGGAGCTCGGGAGCAAGGGCTTCCACCACAAGGTGGGCTGGCCGCGGGCCTCACCCGGGGGCAGGGGCCATGGGGAATGGCTGGATCCTGGGAGGAGCCTGAGAGGCGGCCTGTGGCCTTGTGCTTGAGGTGGAAGAGACAGGTCACTGGCCCTCGATGAAAGGGGAGGGTCCTAAGGTGGAGTAGAGGCCCACGCTGCCTCCCTCAGGTGTTGGAGGACCAGGAGAAGCTGTACTTTGGGATGCGAGCCGACAACAGCATCTTTGACCTCTACCGCACGCTTCTCAGGGAGCCTGAGGAGTTTGCTCCGAGAGCGGAGCTGGCCAGGCCAACTCCCGTCCCAGCCACCACCAGGTGAGAGGCTGGCCCAGACCTGGGGCCAGGAGGACCCCTGCCCACCCACAGGCCTGGTCCAGACCGGCAGCAAGGCTCCCAGGCCTGGTCCAGGGCAGAGGCCCCAGGGGCAGGGTCTGTGCCCCAGTCTCCTTGTCTGTGATAAGGAGAAGTGACATTTCTCACCTGCTGGAGTGTGGGAGGGTTGCCTGTGACTGTCCCTGTGCAGAGTGGAGGCCAGCCTTAAAGGGTGGGCAGGATTGGGAGAGGCCGAGAGGCCCTCCCACCGTCCCTCCTGGGCTCTGAGCTCCTTCCCTGCATTCGGGTCCTGACTGCTCTTCTCTAGACCAAATGCCCCTCCCTGGACCTCCGCCTCCGGCCTCCCAGGCACCTGGCAGCTCCTCCCTCTCCATGTACCTGCTTCCCCCCACCCAGTCATCCAGCCCCCCGAGCCTGTCCACCTGCCCTCCCCACCCCCCCCTCCATCGCCTTCCTGGCTCTGGCCCCAGCCCTCTGAACTCATCTGGGGCCTGGTCAGCGGAGACCAGCAAAGAGTCCTCCTGAAAGCTGGAGATGAGGCAAGAGAGGTTCTTCCTGTGAAAGCAGAACTGGCTGGTCTTGGGAGGGTGCATGAGTGGAGGCACCTTGGTAGGGCCTGGGAGGAGCAGGCTGTGGGGGATGCCCTGGGATGCTTGGGGCCTGGGTCTCATGTTCCAGGGAAGCATGACTCTGTAGTCAGATACCTGGATGTGGCACTTCCTGGCTGTGTGGCCTTGGTCAAGTACTCAACCTCTCTGAGCTTCGGTCTCCCCTTAGGGAAAATGGCTCACAGGAGTGTCAAGAGGATTTCTGCACATAAAGGGTGTGCTCTGGATGTGTGGGGGCTCCAGATGGAAGGTGTCATCGGAAGAGGGGGAGCTGGGAGGCGTCTGGGAGGGAATCCTGTCGAGCTGAGCTTGGGGCCCTGGGAGGAGAAGAACCACCCATGAGGGAGGCCCACCTGGAGCAGCTGGACCTGCAGAGGATTAAGGAGGTGGGAGGTGGGCTCCTCACGAGTCCTGGATTCAGGTCAAGCAGTCAGGGCAGGGGTCTGGGGGCTCTGCTGGGACGCAGAGGGCCCTGGGACCTGGCCTGATAGAGCAGGCCCAGCGAGGTCAAACGGGGCCATCCTGAGCCAGCTCTTGTGTTCTAGGATCCGAATTGTCAACTTTGTCCTGAACAGCCAGACGGCAGGTGGGGGTAAGGACTGAAGGGGCCCGTGGCCTGTGTGTGCAGCCCCCTGGGAAGGGCAGTCACGCGGCAAGAACGGGACAGGGCCTGCCCTGGCTCCTCACCCGCGTCTGACCCGAGAATCTCTGTGTCCACCAGACACATTCCAGGATTTGGTGAAGGCTGGGGTCTTTGAGGCCGGGTTCCCCCTACACAAGGTGAGAGGTGGGCCCGCGGGGCGAGGACCTGAGGGCAGGGCCCGAGGCAGGAAGCGCTCACTGCCTGTCACCTGCGCCCAGGGGGAGGAAGACCTAAAGAGGAAATGGGCCCAGTGGACAAACATGTTCCAAGAGCAGCCAATCGATGACATCAGGTAATACTGCCCCAGACACACCCAAGCCTCAAGCAGGCAGGTGTCTGTTCCCATTTAGACTCCCGGGGCTTCGACCCAGACTCTCCTTGGCCCCCTCCCCTGCGGCATGCCCCACCCAGGCGTTGGCCCCCGGATGCTCACCCCTGGTGGGAGTGGCCCTGACGGGGCAGCTGTGCCCGCAGGAACTACTTTGGTGAGAAGGTGGCCCTGTACTTCGCCTGGCTCGGCTGGTACACCTACATGCTGGTGCCCGCTGCCGCGGTGGGCCTCATCATCTTTCTGAGTGGGTTTTCCCTGTTCCACGCCAGCCAGATCAGGTGGAGTGGGGCAGAGAAGGGGCGGGACCGGGCATGGGCGGGGTCACGATGGGGCGGGACGGAGTCAGGGGGCGTGGAGGGGGCGTGGGCTGGGCGGGGTCACGATGGGGCGGGGCTGGTGGGGCGGGGGTCCGGGGAGATGCGTGGTGGGTGTGGGCGGGGTCGTCGAGGGGCGGGGCAGGGTGGGGCGGAGTCAGGGAAAGGGCGGGGCGGGTCCGGAAGGGGTGGGGCTGAGCGTGGGCGGGGTCCCACGAGGGGCTGCAGGAAAGTGCTGCAACCACCCCCGCCCCTGCACCCGCAGCAAGGAGATCTGCGAGGCCCACGACATCTACATGTGCCCTCGCGGCGACCACAGCCGCAGGTACCGGCGGCTCTCGGAAACCTGCACCTTTGCCAAGGTTTGCGCCTGGGGACGCGGCCACGGGTGCACCCAGAGAAGGGGAAGCTGGCTCGCCCTGCCCGGGTGATGGGCCGGGGAAGGCCGCCCCAGGCCCACGCGCCCCTCTCCCCAGCTTACCCACCTTTTCGACAACGAGGGCACCGTGCTGTTTGCCATCTTCATGGCTTTGTGGGGTGAGTCGCTGGGCATTCGGGGAGGCCAGCCTGAGCCCCACACCACGAGGGACGCACCATGAGGCCTCAGCCTCCCCCCCCCCCGCCCCCGCCACAGCCACCGTGTTCCTGGAGATCTGGAAGCGCCAGCGCGCCCGCGTGGTCCTGCACTGGGACCTGTACGGCTGGGACGAGGACCAGGTGAGGCTGAGCCAGGAGACCAGGCCCAGAGGCCTGTGTGGCCCCGCATGAGTCTGCTGTGTCTGAGCCGTGCGGGTCAGAGGCATGGATCCCGGCTCTGAAGCTTGCTCGGTCCCTTCCACAGGAGGAGATGGCGCTCGAGCTCATCAACTGCCCTGACTCCCAGCCGCGCCTGCACCAGCACTCGTACGTGCGGAGCGGCATCATCTTCCTCCTGACCCTGTTGATGGTACGCCCAGGGCTGCCGCGGGGCCGGGGCTGGGTGGGGCAGCCCCCCGAGCCCCACCCATCCCGCCACCCCTCCCGCAGATCTGCCTCATGATTGGCATGGCCCACGTCCTGGTGGTCTACCGTGTCCTGGCTGCTGCCCTCTTCAACTCGGCCTTGCCCTTCCTGGAGGAGCAGGTGACCACGGCCGTGGTGGTGACCGGGGCCCTGGTGCACTATGTGACCATCCTCGTCATGACCAAGGTGGGGCGGGCAGGAGGGGCGGGGCGCGGGGCGGGGCTCGCTGAGCTCCGAGCTGAGCCCTTGTCTCCCCGCCCGCAGATCAACAAGTGTGTGGCCCTGAAGCTTTGCGACTTTGGTGAGCTAAGCCCCTCTCTGGCTTCTGGGGGCAGGATTCAGCGTGGGGGTCTTAGAGCCCTAGGATGGGGGAAGGGCCCCCCCAAGAGGCCAGAGGCTCCCTCCTAGGAGACAGGTGAGGGTTGCAGGTGTCCCTGAGCTGTCAGGATAGGTACAGGCTGGGCATGGGCCTGTCGTGGGGGGGACAGGCGTGGGCCTGTCATCAGGGTGAGAGGTGGGGGAGGGACGGCCCACCTCTCATTCCAGAGAAGCCCAGGACCTTCTCAGAGCGAGAGAGCAAGTTCACCATCAGGTTCTTCACTCTGCAGTTCTTTGCCCATTTCTCCTCCCTCATCTACATCGCCTTCATCCTGGGCAGGTAAGGGCACCTGCTCCCACCTGCCTCGGTTGTCCCCACCTTAAAAATGGAAATACCTTCTTAAATTTTAAAAACCAATCATGCACAGAACATGTGGAAACCCAGCAGAGAGATGTGCGAAGGAGGCCGCAGCAAACCGCGGCTACCCAACCCACAGCCCTAGAAATGACGCTGTAACTTTGTTGGGTCTTCCCAGACGTTTTTAGGCATTTAAGCACACACACCCCCACTGACATAAGCGGTTTTATCACGTAGATGCGTGTACCTGCTTTGCACTGAAGACACACTGTAGGCCTCTCCCACGTCTGCATACGGGTGGTGAGGCTTTGTGTGTAGAAATGTACTATGAGCATTCTTTTGTGGAACGTCCTGGAGTTTATTTAAGCACTTCGGTTGGTGGGCCTTTGCGTTAATTCTGGTTTTGAGCGTTATACATGGCGCTGTGGTGGACACCCCACTTCACGCACAGGCACCCACGTCCCCTCCCTTGTCTCACCAGTGAAATGAACCTCTTTGGTCCAATCAAAATACAGTTATCTTTTCAGAAGAAAAGAATTGCTCTGTGTGTACTCTGTGTTTGCTTAAATTTTGGAAGTTACATACACATTACCAGTTAATGCCAAACTCTCTAGCAGAACTTAAAAAAAGCCAAACAAACAAGAGTTCCTGCTGTGGCTCAGAAAGTCACAAAACTGACTAGTATCCATGAGGATGTGGGTTCGAGCCCTGGCCTCACTTAGTGGGCTAAGTATCCTGAATTGCTGTGGCTGTGCTGTAGGCCAGCAGCTGCAGCTCCTACTCTGCCCCTTGCCTGGGAACTTCCGTATGCCTCAGATTTGGTCCTAAAACAACAACAACAGCAAAAGCAACTCCTGAGTTCCTGCTGTGGTGCAGTGGGTTAAGAGTTCAACTACATCGGCTTGGGTTGCTGTGGAGGTGTGGGTTTGATCCCCGGCCCAGCTCAGTGGGTTAAAGGATCCAGCATTGCCGCAGCTGCAACTCAGATTCATTCCCTGGCCCGGGAACTTCCATATATCATGGGTGTGGCCATATTAAAAACAAACAACTCTTGGAGTTCCCGTCATGGCGCAGTGGTTAACGAATCCGACTGGGAACCATGAGGTTGAGGGTTCGATCCCTGGCCTTGCTCAGTGGGTTAAGGATCTGGCATTGACATGAGCTGTGGTGTAGATTGCAGACAGGGCTCGGATCCCGCGTTGCTGTGGCTGTAGTATAGGCCAGTGGCTACAGCTCCAACTGGACCCCTAGCCTGGGAACCTCCATATGCTGAGGGAGTGGCCTAAGAAAACAGCAAAAAGACAAACAATCGAACAAACAGACAAAAACCAAACAACTCTTCCCAGTATGTTCCAAGACATCATGCGGTCCTTGGAGATGCCCCCTCGCCTGGCATCTGTCTCTTTCCCTCGGGGCTGTGCTTGGCCCTTTCATCCTGTGAAGCCCCTCGTTTTCTGCCATGTGAGACCCCATGTTTTCTGGTGGTTTCCTGAGAAAGGGGACGTGGGAAATTGCACGTGCTTAGTTTCCTTTTTTTTTTTTTTGGCTCTTTAGGGCCTTGCCCGCAGCATGTGTAGGTTCCCAGGCTAGGGGTCTAATTGGAGCTGCTGGCCCACACCACAGCCACAGAAACGCCACATCGGAGCCGCGTCTGTGACCTACACTGCAGCTCACAGCAATGCCGGATCCTTAACCCACTGAGTGAGGCCAGGGATTGAACCTGCAACCATGGTTCCTCGTCGGATTCGTTTCTGCTGCGGGAACTCTGCGCAGTTTCCTTTTTATGAAGGGCCTGATGAGCGCTTGCTGGAGTCATTGTCTTCCTTAGACCTGGGAAGGATTTTTTTGTTTCCGCTTCGTGTTCTGTTCCACAAGTCTCATGGTGTCGCGGTTCCGACTCTGTGTACCTTCTCGCTGTCCCCTGTCTTCTGAAATTCCTCAGCAGGGTGACGTGATGGGTCCTTTGCCTTCGAGGCGCTGCAGTAAGTCACACCTTCCTCACACGCCAGCTTTTCTCCCCGCGGGATGATTCCACCACTACACAAACATGCTGTCACATTCTTTCAAAAGATCTTCCCTGGAGGCTCAGAGGGTAAGGGTCTGGCATTGTCACTGCTCTGGCTCGGTCGCTGCCTTGGGGAGGATTTGATCCCTGGCCCCACAATTTCCATATGCCGCAGGCACAGCCAAAATAGTAATAATAAAGAAAATAAAGCATCCTTTCAAAAAAGCAAAAAACCTCAGCATCCTATTCCGTTTCGGGTTCTCCCCTCTCCTGCTTCCCCCTCCCCTGTACCGCTTGCTGCCTCCCGGCTGCTGGCCTTTGCTGTCCGCCGACCTCTGCACGTCATCCGACCCAGAGCCCCGGTCCCTCAGGCCCTCTCTTCCCTGCTGCCTCCTGCTCCTGTCCCGCCTCGTTCCCCCCGCAGCCCCGCCACTCGGGACACATTTCTTTGTTCACTGTCTCTCGCTCTTTCTCCTGGAAATGGCAGTTCCGGGGCCGGGAGTGTGGCCCTTGTCCTTTGCTGGACTCGCAGCACCTGCCGTGGGCCCGGTACATGGAATCCACGGGCCCGGAGCCTCGTGTCTTTCGATGCTGAGTGATTTTCCCGCATCCTGTGTCGTTTCCCTCTGCTCCCTGCTGTGGAATTGTTTCCGTTTGGAAATTGGACCTGCTGAATTGGTCATCTAATTTTCTCTGCTTTTTTCCCTCCCATTCTTGTTCCAGCTTCTGGGAGTTTTCCTGACTCTGTTTTCCAGCCGTTCAACTGAAAATGCTTTGCTTCTGCTTACAGTCTTAATTTCAGAGCACTCCTTTTTTTTTTTTTTTTTTTTTTTTTAATCTTTTCAGGGCCACTCCTGAAGCATATGGAAGTTCCCAGCCTAGGGGTTGAATCGGAGCTACAGCCACCTACCTATGCCACAGCCACAGCAACGCCAGGTTCTTAGCCCACTGAGCGAGGCCAGGGACAGAACCAGGGAATTCCCTGACATCCTGTTTAGGCTCCCTGAATTTTCCTCTTCTCTCTCTTTATTTTAAACCCGCATCCTCATGGATACTAGTTCAGTTTGTAACCTGTTGAGCCACAGTGGGAATTCCCCCTCTATTTTTTTTTTTTTTTAAATAGCATCCTTTTCTTGTGTTCATAGACACAGTGCTTTCTTCAGGGTATCAGCGTTCTCTCTTCCCTTAAGTTCTTGCCTGTTCTCTCATTACCTCATTTCCTAAAAGGTCTGTCTTTCTGTTTCTTTGTCCTAGTTCATCACTTTTGTCCACCTGGGTTTCCTCGTGGCTGAAGATTCCTAGCTCTCCATTCACTCCGAAGAACGAAGGATGGAGTTGCCTTTCCTTGGCATGGTGGGATGGGTCTTTCTGAGAATAGCTTGCAGCCAGTGCACACATGTGCAGTCTATCCTGAGTGCCTCCCATGGACCAACTCTAGTCTGCACAGCGGTCCTATGGGGTAGGGACTCTCTAATCCCCATTTCGCAGAGGAGTTGACCGGGGCACAGAGAGGCTAAGAAACTATCTCAGGGTCACACAGTTGGCAGGTGGTAGAGCAGATAGAAGCCAGAGTCTGACTCCTTCTGTGCACCACCCCTGCCTGTGGTCTCCAGGAAAGGTGGTGAAAGCCTATCCAGTTACCTGTGTGACTCTAGAGTCAGTTTCTTTTATGTTTCTTTATAGTTCCTGTTTTTCTCTTTCTTTTTTTGTTGCACTTGCTGCATGTGGAAGTTCCTGGGCCAGAGATGGAGCTTGTGCCATAGCAATGATCCAAGCCACTGCAGTGACAAGGCTGGATCCTTAATCCACTGGGCCACAAAGGAACTCCTATAGCTCCTATTTTTCATGCCAGGATCTGAAAGGCCTGTCCCTCCTCAAAATTAAAAGTGCATTCGGCTGGGATTTCCTTTAGATGCTTTCGGTTTCAACATTTTTTTAGGCCACACCCCTGGCATGTAGAAGTTCCTGGACCAGGGATCGAACCTGAGCCACAGCAGTGACAATGCCAAATCCTTAACCACTAGGCTACCAAGGAACTCCTGGTTTCAACATTTTAAGCATTCAAATCTTTGATTCACAAGGAATTTGTTTTGTTGCAGGGGCAGAGCAAGGAAGCCTGTTTGTTGTTTTCCAAATGGCAGCCAGTTATTTCCAAACCATTTATCGACTGTCTGTCACCGTCACCAGCACTTGGTCACGTACCAAGTGCCGTCATTTGCTTGAATGTGCCGTATTTCTGCAGATTCTGCGTTTAATCTAGTAGCTTACTGTGTGATTAGTGCTGTGTGACACCTTACTGTCAGATAGGGAATTTCCTTTTCCTCTTTCACTTTTTCTTTTTTATAGGTATTTACATGTTCATTTTTCTAGGTGTACTTTAATTTTTGTCAAGCTACATCAAGATTCTGTGCGAATCTTGTGGGAATCACTGCTTAAGATCACAGTGAAATGATACATTCTTTCAGGAAGGATTGAAATAGAAACTTAATTTTCTATTACCGACCACAGCTTAGTGACTTTAAGCAACACACGTCCCCAGGCCAGGAGGCCAAAGCAGGTTCCACTGGGCTGAAATCATGCTGTCAGCAGGGCTGTGCCCTGTCTGGAATCTACATTCTTGCCTTTCTCAGCTTCTAGTAGCCGCCTGATGTTCCCTGGCTCCTGCCCCCCGCCCCCCCGCCCCGTGTCTTCAGAGCCAGCAGTGTGTCAGGCTTTCCTTCTCATCCTGCCATCTCTCTGCTTGTCTTTTCCTCATTTAAGGACCCTGGTGGAGTTCCCGTCATGGCTCAGCAGTAAGGAACCCAACTAGTTTCCATGAAGATTCGGGTTCGATCCCTGGGCTCCCTCAGTGGTTAAGGATCCGGCGTTGCTGTGAGCCTTGGTATGGGTCGAAGATGCAGCTTGGATCCCATGTTGCTATGACTGTCGTGTAGGCTGGCAGCTGCAGATCCGATTGGACCCCTAGCCTGGGAACTGCCATATGCCGCAGGTGCGGCCCTAAAAAGAAAAAAAAGCAAAGACAAACCCACAACCTTAAGTTTTTCTATCAAAGAACAAAGTTTCTCTAGCCAAGTCTTTTTCATCTTTTGAGGGCCACGCCTATGACATATGGAGTTTCCCAGGCTAGGGGTCCAATCTGAGCTTCAGGTGCAGGCCTACGCCACAGCCGTAGCAACATGGGATCCGAGCTGCATCTTCAACCTACACCACGGCTTACCGCAACGCCGGATCCTTGGGCCACTGAGTGAGGCCAGGCATCGAACCTGTATCCTCATGGATACTAGTTGGGTTTGTTACCACAGAGCCAGGACAGGACCTCCTAGTCAAGTCTCGTTTTCATGTTCTTTAGCTGTTTTCTAGTTTCCCCCATATGGGTCCCCCAGATTTCTTGTGAATTTCACTCTAGTGTTTTATAATTTTTGCTGCAATCTGTGACAGCTATTTCTTCCTGCTACATTTGTCAGTGGTTTTGTTGCATCTATGGAAGCGAGTTAAGCTTGCTATCAGTTTTGTGTCTGCTCTGAGCATTTGTTAGTTGATTTTTCTGCCATCTTTTAGTTGACTTATTTTGGTTTTCCAAACCTATAATCAAAATTTCAAAATAGTCGTTTTTTCCTTTGCAAACGTACAGACCGGTAGTTGTCGTGGACTTGCAGGCCAACACCATGAAGCACGGGCCAGCGTTTGCGTTAACAGAGTTTACGTATATTTTTATCATGGAAAGCCCATGATTTCAAAACAAAGCAACCCTATATGCATAGTAACATTTTCGAGAAACTGAAACTATTCCTAATGGGCCTTGTCTAGACTGTGTATCTGAGCCTGTGAACAGCTGGGTGGTCCCCTGTGGATGTGTGGGTGTGTGTGGCGGGGGTGGGGGTGGGGTCCTGGGCATAAGCCGTGCATCAGCACCCAGCCTCTGCTCCCCTGCGGGGTGGGTCTCTTCCCATCCTCTCCACTCCTCTCTCCTCTCCCTCCCCCACCCCGGCAGAGGCAAGGGCCGGCCCCTCCCTCAGCCTTGCTGCCCTTCTCAGGATCAATGGTCACCCTGGCAAGTCCGTGCGCCTGGCGGGGCTGTGGAAGCTGGAGGAGGTCAGTCTGTCCCGGATGCCTACCGCCCTTTGCCTGAACCACGCTCCCTCCCAGGCTCCCCCTCCTCCGACCCGCCACCTCCAGGGCCTGACTCCCACTCTTGCCCCCGCAGTGCCATCTCAGCGGCTGCATGATGGACCTGTTCGTGCAGATGGCCATTATCATGGGTCTGAAACAGACGCTCAGCAACTGCATGGAGTACCTGCGCCCGTGAGGACCGGCCTCCCTCCCCGGGGATCCCGGTGGCCCCACCCTCACCGAGGGACCCTGCGGCCGCTGCTTGGCCCCAGAGCCGCCAGCCCCGAGGGGCCCCGGCCCCCTTCCCGGACCCCACTGGCTCTCCTCGCCCCCAGGTGGCTGGCCCACAAGTGGCGCTCGATGCAGGCTACCGTGTCCCGGGACCCTGAGCTGAGGCGCTGGCAGCACAACTACCTCCTCAACCCGGTCAACACCTTCAGCCTGTTCGATGAGTTCATGGAGATGAGTACGCGAGGGAGGCGGGGATGCAGCGCGAGGAGGCTGAGGGGGCGCGGGGCGCGGGGGCCCAGAGTGACAAGCCCCGCTCCCTAGTGATCCAGTATGGCTTCACCACCATCTTCGTGGCTGCCTTCCCGCTTGCCCCGCTGCTCGCGCTCTTCAGCAACCTCGTGGAGATCCGCCTGGATGCCATCAAGATGGTCAGGTTGCAGCGGCGCCTGGTGCCACGCAAGGCCAAGGACATTGGTCAGTGGCCCCACCGGGCGGCCGAGGAGAGTGGGGCCCTCCAGCCAGGGGGCAGGGGTGGTGGGGGGTGCTGGTGCCCCGCCAGTCCCCCTGCAACAACCACTCTGAGCAGGGGGGGGCAAGATGTGGCCTTCACCCTACAGACAGCCCCCAGTCCTTCTCCAGAGGGTCTTCAGCCGAGGTTGGAGGTTGGGCCCACAGGGGGTTCGGACCCCAGGAAGAGGCAGGGCTGGCAGGCACCTTGCAGCCCCTCCATCCCACGACAGGATGGGCTGAAGCGCCAGCAGCCGCCCTGCAGAGCGCCATGCAGGAGGGCTGGACTCAGAGCAGGGAGCTGAGGGAGAGAGGGGTCCAGCAGTTGGGGACAGGGACTGAGAGCAGGTGGCCTCCGTCACCTGGACTGGCCTTGCTGGGGTGGACAGTGTCGGGGATGAACAGAGGGGGGTGATGCTGGATGTGGGAGGGAGAAGTGCACAGGGGGCCTCAGCCTTGGGCCCAGGTTAAGGGGGTCCACCTGGGGTGAGGACCCAGGAAGGGGAGCAGGCCTGGGGGCAGCTGAAGGGTTCAGGCAGAAGATGTGGGCGCTGGAGGCCCGAGCCCCTCCCTGTCCCTGGCAAAAAGGGGGGTGCAGAGGCTGTGCTCTGTCAGTCCCGCCCAGATCTTCCTCACCAGTGACCTGGCCTCATGGCTGCCACAGGCAGAGTTGTCCCAAGGCCCGTAGCCATCCAGGCTCCCAGCCTTGGGGGATCCTTGAGTGGAGGTGTGGTAGGCGGTGCAGGTGGACCAGGCCTCACCCCCTGCTGTGGCCCAGGGACCTGGCTGCAGGTGCTGGAGATCATCGGCGTGCTGGCGGTCATTGCCAACGGGATGGTCATCGCCTTCACATCTGAGTTCATCCCCCGAATCGTGTACAAGCACCGCTATGGCCCCTGCCGACAGGGGGCCCAGCCTGCTATCGAGTAAGGGGACACAGCCCCCCAGCCCCCGGGGGAGCCTCGAACGGTCCAGAGACCCCTGGGAAACTGGCCCAACCACAGCCCAGCCCCGGGGAGCCCAGGAGTGCTGACTGGGACCCCAGCGGGGGATGAGGGTCCCAGAAGCAGCTGTTTTCTGTGCAAGTACCAGAATGGCTCCCCTCCCGAAGTCAGACCCCTGCGGTCTGTGCAGGGTCCTTGTCCAGCTCTGGCAGCCCTGCGGGGCACCGCTGACCTGCAGTCAGGTCTCCAGGAGTCTCCCCCAGCCCGGCTCCCCTCAGCCCCTGGCAAGGAAGGCAGGTGGCAGCTCCTGGGGTCCCTTCAGCCTCCTCCAGGGGCCCCTCTCCTGCGTACAGAGATGGAGGGGGTCTGCCCTGGGTCCCACCCTGGTGACCCCCAGCAGGCAGGAATCAGTCCCAAGCCAGCACCCCGGAATCCTGAAGGGGCCACCGCAAACTCCTCTCCCCTCCCCCAGCTGCCTCACAGGCTACGTCAACCACAGTCTGTCCGTGTTCTTCACCAAGGACTTCCAGGACCCTGTCCAGACAGAGGGCGAGAACGTGACCGAGTGCAGGTCTGGACCCCCTGCCCCATGAGCGTGCCCTCTGAACTCCTGACCCCTGACCTCAGGTGCTCCCCACCCTAGGTACCGGGACTATGGCACCACTCAGGACTCCAACCTCACGGAGCAGTCCTGGGTCCTCCTGGCCATCCGCCTGGCCTTCCTTATCCTCTTCGAGGTGAGCCAGGACGGGGGGTGGGGGGGGTGGGCTCGCTGGCCCCACCTAAAACCTCCCCACTCAGCCCCCGCCCTTGCTTCCCAGCACGTGGCCTTGTGCATCAAGCTCATTGCTGCTTGGTTTGTGCCCGACACCCCTCAGTCGGTGAAAAACAAGGTCCTAGAGGAGAAGTACCAGAGACTCCGGGAGAAGATGTGGTGAGGCGGGGCGGGGCTTGCCGGGCGGGCGGGGCGGGGCTTGCCGGGCGGCCCGGCCCCCATTTCTGTTTCCAGCTCAACCCCGTTTCTGTTTCCAGTTCCAGCCCCAAGAGCACAGACGTGTAGGGGACCCAGAGCTGGTCCTGGGGCACTGGTGCCCAGGGGCCAAGACTCAGAGCTGCCACCACCGCCTCCCACCCAAGCCCTGGCTGTGCGGGTGGTGTGTGTGCGGGGGGGGGGGGGCTTTCAGAAGACGTACATATGCGTGGGGGTCCTGGGAGCCACGGTTTGCGGGGGAGGTCCTGTGAGCTGCACTCTTGTCTGCGCTCTGTGGCGCCTGTTCCATCTGTTGGGGCTCAGGCTTGGAACTGCCTGACCTGAACGCTGCGTGACCCTTGCCACCTACAGAAGAGGGTGGGTGGGAGGGGCCTCTCATACAGTCACAAAGCAGGAAAACCGGCCCGTTTCCTGGGCCTCCCTCTGTCTTCTGGGCCCCAGATCCTGTCCCACACCTCTGACTCCCCTCATCCAGCAGAATCGTCTGTAATAAAATCAAACTTCTCTGTGTCGATTTCTGGGCCTCTGGTGGATTATGTTTGCCCTCAGGGGTAGCTAGGAAACTGAGGCCCTGGAGCAGAAAGGCCTGGAATGTGGTAGCCTCCTGATCCTGCTTTGGTTTCATCAGGGCGCCTTAGAGAGGGCCTGTCCTCCCTGCACCAGGGGTTTCGGGGCAGGAGTCAAGGCAGGCTTCCTGGAGGAAGAGGAAGAGCGTGGGAGGAGGGGCAGAGGCACACAAGGGGCCCCTGAGGATGGTGGAATTTCCGAGGAGTCCCCCGGGCGCCGAGACTCTCTAGGCTGGTTAGGCCGGTTCGGCTTCTGCCCCCCAGGCGCGGCAGCCGAGGTTCCAGGGGGCTGAGCGCAGGACAGTCTTGAGCACCCGCCTTGGGCGCAAAGCGGGACGCTTAGGTCCGCCCTCGGCATTGGCTGCTGGGCGGGGCTGCACCTGCTGCTGCCGCTGTCGCCGCTGCGCACCTGGCCCAGGTGAGCCGCTCCGCCCTCGCGGCCGCGCGAGCCTCAGGTCTCGGCAGCAGGTGAGTGGCAATCGCGGCCCCTACCCGCGGAGGTGAGTGGAGATCGACTGCTCTTGGGAGCCAGGACCAGGCCTGGAGTTTGGGGGGGCCGAGGTGTCCCTTGCCCCGAGGGGCCTCTGGGCCGTGGTGGCTGCGGTTCCGAGAGTAGTGCCCGGGAGCCCGGCCAGCCGCCTGCGTCCCAGCCCCGTGGCCCTTGTCCGGGCGTGGGTTGCTCTTCCCGCTCCGCCGGACGTGGCCAGAGGCCTCCTCGTGGCTGCTGCCCAGGAGGGAGAAGAGGGGCGCCGAGGCGCGCGAGGACCCCCATCGCCGCCCCAAAGTCGGATCCCAGGCCTGAGGCTTCCCGGGGCGCCGGGAGAGGGCAGAAAAACCAGCTGGTACCGCTGCGCACCGGTCTCCAGGCGGAGCTCCGCCGCCCGCGCGCGCCCCCGCCGTCCGCGCGCGCCCCCGCCTTCCGCAGCGCTGCGCTCCCCGCCCCCGCCCCGCCTGCTCACCGCACCTGCAGGGTGGCGACTACTAAGGCCGGTCCACCCCTCCGGGAAGGCGGGGCACGGGTGTGGGATGTGTGGCGGGGAGCCGCCGCCGTGTGGGCCCGGGACAGTACGAAGGAGCCTCCGGGCTTGCTGAGCCACAGACTGCGGTGCCCGCTCTTTCCTTCAGGGGACCGTCCGGGGCTGCGCCTCCCAGACGAGGGGCTGGGGGTGCTGAGCAGCGAGCCAGACAGCAGGGCGGGGGAACAGGGAGCGGGCGCCGGCCTGCGGCGTGGGGACTGCAGCCCGTCCCGCGCCGCGGGAACCGGGGCACCGGTGTGAGGCCTGAGGGCAGGAGGAGCCGTGGCTTTCTAGGAACCACGCGGCGCGCGGCCGAGGGTGGTGGGCAGTGCAGGGGGCGGGCTTGGGCTCCTAAGGGCTGTTCTCGAGAGCGCCTGAGGCGAGTGGGGTTTTGCTGTCTTTGGGGAGTGAGCCTGGGGACCGAAGAGGGCAGGGGTGGACGTCAGCCAAAGGAGCGGGGCACCCAGCTCTGGCTGTCAGATAGGGGACGGATGGGCCCGCAGAGCCACGGACAGACCTGCCGAAGCTTTGAGAGGCAGCCCGGTTAGCTGGGGAGCCCAGGGAGAGCCTAGCCCTTTGCCTCCTGCCTGGCTGCTCCTGGGAGGTCACTGACTGCTGGAGGCCATTAGCCTGTGCCTCAGGTGCTTATGCTGCCTACTCAGCCCCAGGGCCCCCTGGGGGCCCTGGCTTGAGGGCTGCTACTAGGTCCCACCTACATCCAGGAAGCTGAGGCTCCTTGGCGGAGAGGTGCACTTCCTCCTGTGCTATGGGGTCCTGAGCCCAAGATGCACCATCACCCAAGGTCTTGAAGGCCTCAGGGAGGTCTGAGCAGGGGGGCTTGGCACAGGGTCAGGTCGAGGCTGTGGGAAAGCTGATGCTGCACCGAGGATGCTCCACTGGAAGGCTCTGCCCCCGTGCGGGTGAGAGCAGGGACAGGGGATGACGGGGACCCCTGCCTGATTTCTGACCAGAGCCCTGAGTCCCAGGACAGTCTGTGGGTCTGTGATGCCCCCGCCCCGCCCCCCCCCAGCTCCGAATGGGGACCTGCTGTTGAGGGCGTCTGTCTGCTTCTTTAGCTAGAAAAGGGGGCACAGCTCTCCCATCCCCGCCTGAAACTAAGGTCCACATGATCCCCCAGCCCCTGGTACCTGCTCACCGTTTGGGGGCTACACCTGGGAGGTGGACGGGGAGGGAGGCAAAGAGCCCTGCTCAAGGCCCCGGTGCTGTGAGCATTCCCACAGGAACCCTGTCACCCCTGCAGGTCAGAGTCAGAGCTACATCGGGGCTGCCCACTGGGACGGGGGCATCGCTGCATGGAGACTCCCCACTCTCCTGGGGGTTGGGACTGTAGGGGGCATCCAGGAAGCAGGCCAGACTACCCAGCTCCTTGTGAGTGTGCAGGACGGCCCTGACTGGGGGTCTGCTTGCCAGGACCCCCAATTAGCACCATGGACCCCAGGCTTTGGGCACCCTCCCCCCACCTTCCAGGCCATGGGAAGGGAAGGACGGTGCCTGGGCTGGACTGGGGCGGGCCCCAGAGGAAGGAGCTGCTTGACTCAGAGTTACAGGAAGAGTGGGGCAGGCGGGGCTGGGGGGGAGAACCACCAACTGCCCGCCGCGGAGGAGGGTGGGTGCCTGGGTGGGGTTTAGGCTTAGGAGAGGATGTGACTGCAAAGCCAGGAAGCTACGGGGAAAGTTCTGATTAAACACACAAACAAAAGTCAGGTCCTCACCGTGCTTGGCAATGCGTCCGGGGCAGCCGTGGCGCTTCGGACCAGGCGGGGGGCCCAGCTGAGCAAAGACTTTGCTCCCAAGCCCACGTCAATGACCTCAGTGGCCGACATCCCCTCCTCAGGAGGAAAGAGCTGGAACCAGGTGACTTTGTGCCCTCCCTCCCACGGTGGCCTTGTTGCTCCGCGTGAGCCTGTGTCCTCGTCCTCCGTTGCTTTTCCCAGCCTGAGGCCTGTCCTCAAAATCAGGCCTGGCTGAGGGGAGGCCCGCAAAACATGCGGCACGTGTGTGTGTGTGTGTGTGTGTGTGTGTGTGTGCGCGCGCGCGCACGTGTGCCTGGGAGAGAGCAAGGGGTGACGGTGGCCAAGCAGGGGGTGAGGGGCAGTGTGCCTGGTGCGGGGTGTGTACAGGTGCTCACAGCCATGTGTCCTGTGGGAGCTTTTGCAGGTGTGTGCTGTGCGTGCCAGGTGTGTGGACCACCGGAGCAGGAAGTGTGGGGAGTGTGCACAGGGACTGAGAGCTTAGTGCAGGCAGGGGTGGGGTGTGCAGGGGTGGGTGTACAACATGCCAACTGGACAGAGGGAGGGTTGCAGGGGAAATGGCAGGGGGCTGTGTGCGTGTGAGGGTGACAGGTGTGCAAAGGAGATTGCAGGGGAGGGTGTGCAGGGACACCCCTGTCACCTGGCCATGCGGCTTGGCCTTAACTTCCAGGAGGGTCCAGGGGATGGCAGTCTTCTGAGCTCGGGGGGCGAAGGGGCTGCTGCACGAGTTGCCCTGGGACCTGCTGGGCTGGGGGCACCTCCTTCTGGGTGAGGGGGATGAGCTTCCTGGTCTTCCACGGCCCCCAGGGGGCTGGTTCTCCCGCTTCGAGGACCTTCCCAGGCATGCCCTCCATCCTAAGGGCTTCTGGAAGGACCCTCTGCATTGGTCCCATGGGAATGAGCCTGATGCTCCACCAATTTCTGAGGAAGTTCCAGCCACGCCAGGGGCTTCCAGGTCCACAGTGGGTCACTCATGCAGAAGGAATTGGGGGCAGGTTGAGACTCATCCCTGCACAGCCTTAGGGGCCCCGTGGGTGGAAGGACAGCCTGAAGGAGGCAGGGCCCCGGTGTGTCCCCTTAGCAGGGCGGGAGGGAGTGGAGTAGATGCCCAGTAAAAACCCACTGGACTAGTGGGGGGACCTGGTGCGGGGGGGATGTGCCCCAGGTCCGGCTGCAAGGAGGCTGGTGTCCTCGATGGCTCTGGCCCTGGGGCTTCACAGGCCCTCCTTTGGCCCAGGTCACTGTAGAACTTTTGGTGTCTAGAGGTGGGTGTGGCTGCTGCCAGTCTGGCTGGGAGCACCCCAGACCCCCATAGGAGAGAAGGGTCACCTCCGGGCGGGTGGGGGCTTCCTGTGGAGAACTAGACAGATAACGTGGATGAAAGTCTCTGGGTTTGAAGATGACAAGGAGTGGGGGTACCAGCCCAGGATCCAGGAGGGCTCCCCTGAGACCAGGCCTGGCTCTGATGCTCCTCCCGTCTCAAGGTCAGCCTCCAGTGCTGTGTTTGTATGCATATGTGCACTGGGCCTGAGTCCAAAACAAGCCCAGGCACATGAGAGGGGTGCCAGGGGCACTGTCCCACCCTGAGCTGTCACAGTGGCTCCAGGGCAGATGAAGTTCAGCCTGTGGGCCCCTCCCTGGGCATGGCCGGTGCGAGGTGGTGCCCTTGTGTGAGGTGCCTGGGGCTGTGCTGGTGCCTGGGGCGCTGCCACTTCCACGAGGCAGCCAGTGCAGAGGCAGAGCTTTGGTGGCCAAAGTTACACGTTAACTCATCCTGTTCTTGTTTAACTTGCTCCTGGGGATGGCAGCAGCCTCTGACCTGACTTGGAGCCCTGACTGACCAGTCACAGGGACAGAGTGAGTCCTGCCCAGCCCTTGGGGGATCAGTCTGCTCAGCCAAGGAGGAGCCCGTGGAGCTGTGGGTGGCACCAGTGTCCAGCCTGCCTCGAGGAGGCCCCGCCAGAACATGGCAGGTAGACGGTCAGAGAGGGACGGGCACGGGCTCCCCCCCCCGCTCTTGCCCCTCACCCTGCTCCATGCTACCCTGCTGCCTCTCTCTCGAGGCCTGAGGGCCTGAGCCCAAGGCTAGGATGGGCCCTGAAGGCTTTCCTGCCCAAGGCCCCTAGACCAGGCTTGTGGGGGCCGTAAAGCCCAGGAGACCAGGGGCGGGCTCTGGCGGAGGCTGCTGGGCTGCTAGGAGACCACGCTGCCACGATGAGGGTGGTCTTCTCTGACCGCCCCCCAGAACTGAGCACTCTTAAAGGGGAGATGAAGGTGAGAAAGTCAAGATCTCAGGAGGTGAGAAGCCTTTGCCTATGGCCAGGTGAGGGTCCCGAAACCCCAAGTCTCCATGCCACGTAGAAGGTGCTGGCACACCCAACCTGAGTCCCCCAACCCACCGGTGTCCACATCCGCTCTAGCTCCCCCAGGAGAGGGGCCGGCGCCTAGGCATCTCTGCAGTGGGCACACAGGAAGTGTGGGGGCTGACGTCCTGGGTGGACAGGCAGCTAGGTGGGCCCTGCTGGGCTAGGATGGAACAGGTCGGCTCAGCTTTGACTTTGGCCACTGCTGTCCAGGCTAGCATCCTCTCTGATGATGGGGCGGGCAGAACGTGTAAGAACCAGCCTCTGCTGGGGGACGATGTGCCAAGTGCCAGGCCCCGTCCCTCATGGGACCCGTGGACAGACATGGCATGGCTTCCAGGCAGCACACGCCGCTGATCATCTTGGCTTTTTCTGGCCCCCAGAGCATCTGTGGACAGCAGGAGGCTGGCAGCGTGGGCACGGCTAACCACTGGGTCCTCTTTCTGTAGGAGTCTGCGACAGGGCCCTTGACTTCCTCTCCCCATCTGGAAACCAGGTCCTGGGGCCTGCCCTGGGCAGTGCGGTCACTCTGAACTGCACAGCCTCGGTGGTCTCTGGGCCCCACTGCCCCCTGCCCTCAGTCCAGTGGCTGAAAGACGGGCTGCCGCTGGGGAATGGAAGCCACCATGACCTCCATGAAGACTCCTGGTAAGAGATGAGGGTGTCCACACTGGATATACCCATGGCCAGTGGCTTCTCTGACCAGCAGCCTGGTATAGAGCCACCTGGACATGGGCTAGGGAGTGACCGTCCAGACATGACATGGGCGGAGTGCCACCCTGGATGCAGCTAAGAGGCAGTGACTGCAGGTGGAGACAGCCCCTGTAGACACTTTGTAGTTTGCCCAGGGCATAAGTGCCAGCAGAGTCCTACAGCCTGAATTATGAATTAACCTCAGGTCAAGCCTGGGCTCTGAGAACCCCCAGGACTCAGACCCAGGATTAAGGCGACTGTCCCCAAACAGATCCATGCCCCCTTTTCCCTTAGCTCATAGCCCAAGGTCTGCCCAGGAAGCCCCAATCTGCAGCCTTTTTGGGCAAGTCCCAGACAAGTGGGGCTCTGGGGCCCCAGGTGAAGGGGTGTGGCCTGGTCTCTCCAGGGTCAAGGCCAACTGGTCAGAGGTGCTTGTGTCCAGTGTCCTGGGGGTCAACCTGACCAGTACTGAGGACTTTGGGACCTTCACCTGCTCCATCCAGAATGTCAGCTCCTCCTCCTTCATTCTCCGGAGAGCTGGTGAGAGGGTCCACTGGGGTCAAGGGTAGGAGGGAGGCTTGGGGAGCCTTTAGGCTTGGAGGGTGCTGGGGTGGCTGACTGCAGCTCTGTCCCCAGGTCTGGCTGGACATGTGGCCACAGTGCTGGCCTCAGTCATGGTCCTGCTGGCCCTGCTCCTGGCAGCGCTGCTGTATGTGAAGTGTCGGCTCAATGTACTGCTGTGGTACCAGGACAAGTATGGGGAGGTGGAGATGAATGGTGCGCGGGCCCGGATGGACCGGGAGGGACGCTCAGCCACCCGGCCTCTCTAGGCTCAGCTGTGGGGGCTTTTCTGGAGGTGGGGTGAGGAGGCATTCTTCCCTGGCGGGCACCCAGTCCAGGAAAGGGGTGTCTCCGTGCAGCCCAGGAGGGCCCTGGGCGGGCAGAAAAGGAACCATATGCTGATCCCAGGGCTCCACTCAGAATCCTGTGCTGAGGAGGGGTCCAGGCAGGGCCTGGGGCTGGAATCTGCTGGGTCTGCGTCTCGGGGGTGGCCTGGCCCCTGTGGCACAGGGGAGAGGGTTGCGGGACGCCGAGGGTGGCGGGTCCTGGCCTGGAAAGCCGCCGCGCTGACCCGCCGCCGTCCACAGACGGAAAGCTCTACGACGCCTACGTCTCCTACAGCGACAGCCCGGAGGACCGGAAGTTCGTGAACTTCATCCTGAAGCCGCAGCTGGAGCGGCGTCGGGGCTACAAACTCTTTCTGGACGACCGCGACCTCTTGCCGCGCGCAGGTACCGCGGCGCCCCGCCCGTTTCCCCTCGGGCCCCGCCCCGTCTCGCCCCGCTTCCGGCCCAGGCTCCGCCCCGCCCCGCCCCCGTCTCAGGCTGGGCCCCGCCCCCGCCGACGCCCGCGTTCCCGCAGAGCCGTCCGCCGACCTCCTGGTGAACCTGAGCCGCTGCCGGCGCCTCGTCGTGGTGCTGTCGGACGCCTTCCTGGGCCGGGCCTGGTGCAGCCACAGCTTCCGGTGGGTTCCGTGCGGGGCTGGGTGGAACCCAGCCGCGCCCCCGCTGACGGTGCCACCCTCGCAGGGAGGGCCTGTGCCGGCTGCTGGAGCTCACGCGCAGACCCATCTTCATCACCTTCGAGGGCCAGCGACGCGATCCCGCTCATCCCGCGCTCCGCCTGCTGCGTCAGCACCGCCACCTGGTGACCCTGCTGCTCTGGAGGCCGGGTTCCGTGGTGCGGAGGGGGGGCCGGGGGGCTCGTGGAGGAGACCCCGGGGGTGGGGGTTCCACGGCCAGGTGCCCAGAAGAGAGGGCCTCCTTGGAGGTCCCTGGAGCCAGGTGAACGCTCGCTGCAGAGTGTGCTCTTTGAGGCCAAGGAGGCTGGGGCTTTGTGTGTTGGCACCCCCCACACCCCATGTGTTGCTAACTTCCACATTCTGGTCTCCAGACACCTTCCTCCGATTTTTGGAAAGAGCTACAGCTGGCGCTGCCACGGAAGGTGCAGTACAGAGCCATGGAGGGAGACCCCCAGACCCGGCTGCAGGATGACAAGGACCCTATGCTGATCGTGGGGGGCCGAGGCCCTGAGGGTCGGACCCTGGACCCGGAGCTGGATCCTGACCCTGAGGGGGACCTGGGTATGCCCACTGGCCCCACCCCTGGCCCTGAAAACCTCAGACTGGGTTGGAGGGAGGCTGCATAGGTGGAAGAGCCACAGAAGGGGCCCAGGTGGCGGGGACTGCTCCCTGAAGCCCATGGATGGGCTTAACCCCTAGCATCTCCCTTCACTCTTCCCATGGAGGTGGTCAGGCCCAGGGCCTGCCTAGGAACCTCCTGGGCCTCAAATGCCACCATGCAGGAGGGGCAGCGGGGAGTGACCCTGGCAGAGGGCAGGCTCTGGGCAGCCCAGCCTCAGGCCTGGTGGTGCCCCCTCTGCAGGTGTGCGAGGGCCCGTCTTTGGGGAGCCAGCAGTTCCATCACATGCAAGTGGGGTCTCGCTCGGAGAAGGCCGTGGCAGTGAAGTGGATGTCTCGGACCTGGGCTCCCGAAACTACAGTGCCCGCACGGATTTCTATTGCCTGGTGTCAGAAGATGACGTGTAGCCTCTGCCCAATGGAGCAGCAGGATCGCTGGGGACAGCTGGGGGCAGGGCTGGGTTTTTCCCCCCACTCAGCAGGACCACAGTCCCTGGGTACCTGTGGCCTGGGACCTTGGGGAAAGGGAGTGGCCCTGGAAACCCTCCCTGTGCCAGAAATAAAGTCCTTCTGAATCCCGCCCGAGTCTAAGGGGGCAGGCCGGGTCCTGGGCAGAACGCCCCCACTTCCATCTCAGTCCCTCCAGGGCCCTGGACCTCGCCTTTTCTCACCCCATGGCCACTAGTTGCTAAATCTGACCGTCCGCTTAAACCCACCCCTCCCTGTCCTCCGTCCTGATCCAGCTCAAGCACGTCCCTTGCAGTGGCCTCCTTGGGTCTCCCTGCTTGGGGGTGTGACTGTCCCCAGTCCCCCTCTGATCCAGGCATACCTGGGGGGGGGGGCAGCCCCCTTAGAGACTTCAGGTAGGAGTCTTTTGGTGTAAAAATATCACTGGGAGCTTTCCAATCAAGTCGCCTGGCTCGGTGAGCAGGAGAGGGGTTCCAGAACCTCCTGGATCCCAAGCCTCAAACAGACAGCATGAGTATACCTGTCAGGGCACCCCAGGCCCAGGAAGGTGGGGCAGAGAGGTGCTGCGGGCACCTCCCACACAAGCAGCACAGCAGGGCAGCACCAGCCAGTAGTGGTCACAGCTGCCCCAGGAGTGGTCATCCCTCTGTTGTGTCTGGGCCACACTTGGCTTGAAGCTCTCTCTCGGCCAGCTCTCCTGCTGCTGGACACTCTCTCCTCCCTGGACTGGGTCCCCTGACCTGGAGAGGCCTGCGTCTGGGCCTAATGGGGAGTGCCCTCAGGGGCAGGCATGACTATGCTTGGGACCACTGCCGAGTCCTTGGATCCGACCCCCACATCTGACCAATGGAAGCGGGTGGAGCTGTGGCTGCTGTGTTCACGGCCACCTTTATTCCCAGTGCTGGCTGTCCCAAGGCACTGCTGGGCCACAGCCAGCCCCACCTCTGCCAGTGTGACCTGGCCACCATCCCACGCATCAGAGCATCCTCAAGCCCTGCCCCACTCCCTGCCCTGCAAAAGCCAAGTCCCCAGCCACAAGCCCTTGTCCCCTCCCCATGGCCCAGGCCTTCAAGCTGCACGTGGATGGGGCTCCAGCGAGAGGCCCCTGGGCCGTCGTCAACCTTCTCCTCCAGGCTGGCTGGCGAGCAGCCCTGAGCGAGCCCTCCCTTGGAGGCTGGGTCACATCGCATTCCCCTTCTCCAGGGACGGCCTCGCCTACGGGCCCAGGAAGTCCTCCTTGCGGTAGCCCTTCTGCAGTGGAGAGGGGACCCAGAGTCAGGGCACCAGCTGCCCTGTACCCCGCCCTCCCCGGGGTGCTGGAAGTGGGCTCCGGGTCTCCCCGGGTCTCCAGCGCCACACAGGTTTCCGTGTCCCTCCCTGCCGTCCTGTGTCCACGGCCCACACGCCTGGCCTGGCCTGCCCTGGGTCCCAGAACATACCGCCCGGAAGTCCCGGTGGAGCTTGCTGTACTGCCACAGGTTGGCCAAGAGGCTAGAAGCCGCCCGGGAGGACTTCTCACTGTCGGGGCTGCGGGCAGGAGGCAGGGGTCAGCAGGGTGACCCGCGCTGCCAGAGCGGGGGCGGGCTGAGGGCCTGGGCCTTTACCTGTCCTGCTTCTTCTTGATGAAGACCAGCTTGCGGAGCCCGTCGAAGTAGAGCAGGTCTCGGGCGGCCACAGGACTGGCCACCACCAGGTTGTTGAGGACGGCTATGATGTTCACCAGGACGTCGGCCGGGGGGGACTTCTCACCCACGCTGCCGGGCAGCTTCTCGATCAGGTGACTCACCACTTTGGTGGCTGCCAGAAGGGGGGGGAGGTCAGTCCCCTCCGTCCCCTGCTCCCCCAGGGAGCTGGCATGCCTGTCTGTCCAGGGGCTGCAGCGGCCCAAAGCCCGCCGGAGGGGAGCAGCCCGTGGACAGGCAGAGCCCAGGCTCTGGGCCGGGCGGACTCACACATCTCATCCTTGTTCCTGGCGTTCCGGGACAGGTTTCGGATGAGGCCGGTCAGGGAGCGCAGCTGGTGGTGGTCGGCGGTCCGAACTCGGTCCAGCAGCGGGTTCAGGATGCGCTCCTGCTCCAGAGCCAGCCGGCTCAACACGCCCGCCCACTGCAGGCGGAGAGAGGCTGGCGACTCAGGTGCTGGCGCCCCTCCTGGCCCCGACCGCCGGCACCGCCCTTCAATCCAGCGCAGAACCTAAATCCGCCCAGGCCCCTGAGGCCCGCCCTGCTTGGGCCGCGGACCTCTCCCTCCCGGGGCCGCTCGGCGGCCGCGCGGGCTCCGCGGGAGGCGGGGCGCGCACCCCGGGCCGCGCCTGCGCACCTGCCTTCCTCCCCCCCCTGCTCCGAAGTTCTGGCTCCCCCGTCGGCCGGCGAAGGCCGAGAGAGCCGGGCTCCCGTCCCGACCCCGGTGTACGCCTCGCGTCCCCAGCGCGCAGCCAGAACGCCAGCGGGGCCCCGCGGCCTCACCCTGCGGTCGCCCGCGGTGATGTTCTGCAGCGCCCCGGCGGCCGCCTCCGTAGTGTGCCGGTTGAGCTCACAGCGCTGCAGCAGCCGGTTGTACAGCCCCACGACCTGCGGGCTCCACAGCCACTCGAGCCCCTTGGGGTCTTTAGACACCTCGGCAAAGGTGAGCGCGTCGGCCGCGAGGGGCAGCTGGGCAGGAGGGCGCAGAGGGTCAGCCAGGCTCGGCCGGGCCCCCTGCCCCCACCCGCCCAGGTCCGCGCCCACCTCTCGGAGCCGCCGGCTCTGTGGCGTGAAGCAGCCCACCACCTCGCCCGGCGGCGCCCCCGCCGTGTCCCGGCGGCCCCTGCCTTCCAGCCGCTGCAGGGCCGATGGCGGCATCTCATCGTACAGGCGGTAGGACAGGTTCCTGAGCACGCACACCGCGTTCTCCACGCTCTGCGGAGGGTGGACCGCGGTCAGAGCAGGTGGGACCCCCTTGCCCCCCGCCCCCCACCCGGGCACTGGCCGACCCTCACCTTGTCCTCACACTTGCCCACGTCCAGGGCATGGTGGATGTAGGTGACCAGGGCGTCCACTAGCCCGTGGCACTCGCGCATCTTCTGGCGAGTGGCCTGGGACGCTGAGCTGAGGTTCCTGTGGATGGAGGCAGATCAGAGGTTCCCACGGAGCCCACCCCACAGGAACCCAAACCCAAGGGCTGAGAAGCTAAGCGCTGACCCCCTCCTCCCCCAGGGCTGGGTCCACCCCTTGGCACTTCCTGCTCCTTGTCCCTACTGGGGACCAGCCCTGGCTCCGCCGCGTACCCATCCCCCATCCGCTCCTCAAGTCGGGGGTGGGGGCAGGGGCAGGGATGTTAGCACTGTCAGATCAAGTCCCCAATACTGCGATGCCTGAGCCTGCAGCCTCCAGAATCTGTTGACATCTGACTGGCGACCACACCTGGCAGTCAGCACCTCTGCCTGACTCTCTCCCCTTCCCCAGGCCGGCTGGCTGCCTCTGCCTTGCCATTCAGACCTCAGCTCCACGTGATGCTCCCTGGGCCTCCCCTGCCCCCTCACCTGAGGAAGCCTGTGGCATTGTAGAAGATCTCGGCCTCGGAGGCATTCTGCTGGATGAGGGGTGGCCCTCCAGCCCCCGAGAGTGGGCTCAGTACCAAGTCTGTGAGCTGCTCCAGGGTGTCTCGGGCCAGGCGGTCCTTCAGGTGGTCACTGGAGGACAAGTTCCACAAAATCCCTGTGGCAGGTGGGCCGAGGCCATGGTCAGGACAGCCCACCAGCCCCTTCTGGGCCGTCCAGGGGTGGTGGGGAGGAGGCTCTTAACCTGTCCCAGGGCCCCACCTGGCTTTGAGCCTCACACAAGAGCCTCGCTGGGGAGAGCCTGAGTGTGACCGTAGGGTCACGGGGCTGCAACAAAGCGGAGGACAAGGCTTGGGGACGTGGGGCCTGTGGCTGGAGGCTGGCTCCAGGTAGACATATGCCACAGGAAGCACTGGAGGCTGAGGACCGAGGCCCAGGACCAAGGGAAGGGCGGCAAGAGGAAGGGGCGGCTGCCGGGGACCAGGACCACCTGTGACGTTCTTGCGCAGCTCGTCGTCCTGCTCACGCAGGGTCCGCAGCAGCTCGAAGATGCCATTCTCTTCCACCAGGGCCAGCTTATTGTCTGCATTGTCGTAGACAAGGTTGCGCATGGCGCCTGTGGCATGGCGCTGCACCTCCTGGTTGGCATGGTTGAAGAGCTTCACCAGCCGAGGCACAGCCTGAAGGCTGCGGGCCTGTGGGCACAGGCATGCAGGTGTTAGCTCAGGTGCACACACGGTATAGGTGTGTGTAGACGTGTGCAGGCAGATACAGGTGGGTGCAGACGTGTGCGGGTCACCCCCCCTGCCTCTCTGCTGCTGAGTAAGCTCTGGGCAGGATGGGGTCTGCGCAGTCAACTTGGGGATGAGGGAGGGATGGTCAGGGACCAGAGAACAGTGGGAGAAGTGGGGGCCAGTGAGGGAGTCAGCAGGGGTGGTCACCTGCTTCTTGGCTGCTGCGTCGCTGTAGCACTTGTGCTGGATGTAGGCTGCTCCCAGCACCTGCAGGTTGGGATCTGAGGCCATGAGGTATTTGACTGCTGAGGGCAAGTCCATGTCGTCAAAGCTGCAGAGACAGGAGATGGGGCAGGCTGACCCCAGGAACGCGCCAGGGTCGGGGCAGAAGCCCCCTCCCTGAGCCAAGCCCGGCTTACCCGCTGCTAAGCCTCTGCAGGGTGCGGCGGCCACCATAGCTGTCCAGCCCACGCAGGTCCGGCAGGTGGCCCGAGTCAGCCAGGCTGAGGCTGAGGCTGCGCACCGATGGTGCCCGGTTCATGGGCTCCAGGACACCCCCTGGTGCTCCCCCAGCTCCCCCACGGCTGCGGTGGCTACTCTGGAACCTCTGCAGTGTCCGCATGGCCGGGGCACGGATGGTCCGGCTGGGCGGCCCCTCAGCAGCCTCTGGCCAGTCCAGGCCCGCTCGGCCAGAACTCGAGCTGGCCTGGCGCTCATAGGCAAAGGCCCGGTAGGCGGAGGCGGCGGCCGGCTCCAGCTGCTCAGACAGCACGCTGCAGCGGTCGTCTGGGCCGCCGGCCCCCAGCCTCAGCGAGCGCAGGGACAGGGTGTCGTAATCCATCCGGCTGCCCACCCCACCGCGCTCGTGGAAGGACACGGGCCGGGTGGGCATGGGGGCAGCGGGCTGGACACCTCCGTACCCTGCAGCGCCAAAGGCACTGCCCCCATTGTGGGCTGAGCTCAGCCTCCGGCTGGAGCTCAGATCCACAGCTGAGCGTGAGGACCAGGAGGCAGGGCTGTAGGTGGGCTTGGCGATGGGCCGGAAGGTCTGTGGGGCAGTAAGGAGGGCAGCTGAGGGCGCGCTTGGGTTCACCTGGTGCCCGTCTCCTCTTCTGACCCGAGCCCCAAGCCTCCCCCAGAACCCCCCTCACAAGACCCTCTGGGCTGGAGAGGGTGTCACTTACTGAGGTGGTGTCCCCACTCAGGCCCTGGGAACGTGAGCTGAAGCCAGCCTGCAAGGTGTGGTACTGAGCCCGGGACCCACCTGCGGACAGGGATAGCGGTGCCTGGCTGGGCCGATGGCAAAGCGCTGGCCTCCTGCCTCCCCTCTGGCCCTGAGACTCGGCGGGGAGGCCAGTGGACCCCATTGCCTCATCGCCCTCCCCACAGCCCCCTGCCCTTCCAGCTGTGCCCCTCCCAGCGGGGGACAGAGGCGCTCACCCTGCTGACTTCCTGGCGGCCTGGGGACTGTGCCAGGGACTCTTCTGCCAGCTGCCCAATCCCAGCCAGGGTACAGCGCCTGGCCCCCTCCCCCAGGAAGCCACACTGACCTCCTGTGAGCCTGTCCTGCCCTGTGGCCACACAGAGTGATGCTGCACTCGCTGAGGACAGTGTCCCTGGACCGGTGCCCTGAGGTGCGGTCCCCTGACCCACCTGGCTGAGCCAAGCCTGCCCCTGGCCACATATAGGCCGAGGGCACTGGCGCCAGCCCGACTGCATGGTGAGTGGACAGACGGGTGGGTGGGGGAGGGCAGAGGGGGGAGAGATGGGGGAGGGCAGGCTGGGCCCCCGGAAGGATGAGAGGTGGATTACAGTCGGATCTGTGGGAGGGGGTCTGGGAGGGGGTCGCGACAGTGAAGGACAGCTGGAGAAATGAATATGAGACCGACACAAGGGGGGGACCAGGGTGGTCAGGTGCACAGAAAGAGCTGGAGGGCACCTCCAGAAGAGCCGGGTAAAGGTCAAACCAGGGCAGAGCGGTGGTGGCAGGCTGGGTGGCATCACCTGGTGATGCAGGGGTGAGGTCTTTGGATAGGGAGGGTGTTCCTGGCGGGGGTCAGCCTCTGCAGAGTCCCTGTGGGGCCGCACCTGGAGGGGGACGCATTCCAGCCCCCAAAGGCCAGGGTAGAGTGACTTGGCTGGAGGGAATCAGGGTGGGGGTGAAGGGAAGGGGGGCCTTGGCCCCTCCCCCACCTCCGCCCCGGTTGGTCTGGGGGACTCCCCCACCCCAGACCTGCCCTGGTTAATGAGGCTTCTGGGCAGGGGCTATTAACCCTTTGACGCTAGTGAGACTCAGCCTGGGGGGCACGCCCCCAGCCTGAGGACCTTACCCCCACCCCCAAATTATAATCCTCTTTCCCCTAATTGGCAGGGTAGCCAGGGTGGTAATTAACCCCTCCCTGCTCCTTCCTCTACCCCATGACCCTGGGCACCCAACGTGGCCACCAGCAAGCCAGAGGCCCAGGGAGGGAGGACCCAGGCATCCAGGCCCCTGTACTGGTCCTCTTCTGCCCTGACCGGCGACTGGGAAGGGCCGTCTGAACCCCTTGTGAGTCGCCGTGAACATGGCCTTGGTCCCTGACATCCTGGGAGGTTCATCTTACTGCCTAACCTTGATCCCTGCTGCTGAAGCCTAGGACATGGCGTTTCTGGAAGCGCCCTGAGCTCCTTGCCCCTATGGGATCCTTTAAGACCGGTGCCCGCCCGCACCCTCGTACCTGCCCATGTGCACACTGACGCCCACACCAATGGGACCAGGGTCTGCCTGGCCCTGAGGGCCTTCCCACACCCCCTGCTGTCACGGTCACTGTTGCTGGGCCCTCCCCTGCAGGTCCACAGGGAGACCCCGGCCCAGACAGGCTCGTTCTTGTCCAGGAGTCGCAGGCCCTGCCCGTTTCCGTGGGGTGTGCACGGGATGCTAGAGTCTGGGCATCTGTCTCGGTGTGTTTGTGTCTCTGAGACCGCGTGTGAGCCTGTGTTCCGGGTTTGCCGACAGAGATGGGCCTGGCTGGCCTGCCATGTGCCGCTCCTCCCGGGTCCCCGGCAGCGGGGTACGGGGGGCTCAGGACCCAGGGGGCAGGTGGGGCCTGCCCAGGCTGGCAGGGAGGACCCCAGGGACCCTGCCGGGAGGTGGAGGCCTCACCCATGGCTTCTCCCACGCCTGGTGGGGCGGGGCGGGTGACTCAGTGCGGGCAGAGGCCTCGGTGAGTCAGGGAGCGGAGCCCGGAGCGGGCCCCGGCGCGGCCTCTGGCCCTGGCACCACCACACCCACCGGGGCCCCCTCTGCCCACCGCCGCCCAGCGCCCACCCTGCTGCCGTCCGCCTACCTCTGGCCGCCTCGGCCACCCCCTCGGGCTCGGTGGCCCCGTTGTGCCGAGGCTGTTGGCCCAGCTGCAGGAGGCGGGCGCGGACCTGCTCCTGGACGCGGGCCGCCCGCCACCGCTCAGCCTCCGGCCCTTCCGCGCCCCGGCGGTCCAGCTGCAGGTCCGAGGGCAGCGCCAGGGAGCACACGCCGGCCTCGGGCTGCAGGGCCGACAGCAGGAAGTTACTGTCCTGCATGGCGGCCGGCTTGCGGGGCTGGGTCCGCCTGGCCTGGGCCCCGTAGCCGCCTCCAGCCGTCTCCGTCCCGTGCGCCCTGTCCCTGAAGTCCCCTCCCCGCTGGCCTCGCCCAGGGCTGGGCTGAGCTCAGCGAGGGGCGGGGACACCTGGCCAGGTGGGAGGGAGGGGCCAGGGCCGCTTAAGGTGGAGTTTGGGCGGAAGAACAGGCCCTGCACGTTCCCCCCTGTTCCCAGACGGGACAGAAGGGGTCTGGGGCCCTTCTTTGTTCCCAGCCTGTAAAGGCCACAGTAGGTTCTTTGGGCCCATTGTCTTGAGGGTCAGGGAGGGGCCAAGGGAGGCCACTGGGGAGCCTGTGGCAGGGTCCGGAGGCTGAGGGCGGGGCTCCCCCTCCCTGGGAGCTGGGGGCTCTAAGGAACTCCAGGGACCAGGCGGCCCCACTGTGAGGCTGGCGTGAGGCCTAGGCAGGGTCAAGTGCTAAGGAACAGAGCCGAGGAAGAAGGGCTTGGGGTAGACCTTTAGAGCGGAGGGGCTCTGTGGGGCTCTTGTCCTGGCTCTTGGTGCCCGAGAGACCCCAGAAGCAGGAGGATGAGAGACCCCAGAAGCAGGAGGATGACGGGCCCACCGCAGACCCATGACCCTCCAGACCCCCATCCTCTAGACCCCAGAAGCCAGCCCCAGGCCTCCACCTCTGCAGAGCCCTCCCAAGGCCTCTCTGGTGGCCCTCCCAGGCTCCCACCCCCAGCCTGGGGGTGGGAGGGCCGTTCCCAACACGTGAGTCAGGGTTAGGGGCAGGCGGAGCCGCCCCAGGGGGGTGACTCAGAGGGGCTCTCCTGCCCGCTAGGGCGCAGGACCTGGCGTGTGCAGGGAAGAGCCGGGAGTCCGGGCGAGCAGGGTCTAGCAGCATGAGAGCTGAGCAAGGAGTGGGGGCAGGAGCCAGGGAGGAACAGGAGGTGCTGGCCTAGTCGGCTTGCCCCAGAAGCTCTCCCTGGAGCGCCCCGGCAGCTGGACCGGCACGCCCTAAGGCCTCCTGGACCCGTGGGTTCTAGGACCTGCCCCTGGTAGCTGGAGTGGGGTTGAGGGCTGAGCCCAGGAGGGCTGGAGGGGTGGGGGCTGAGTGGCCTCAGGTACCTCCTGGGTGGCCCGTGGTGACTTCCCCCTAACAGGCCCACTCTCCTATGGGAGGCCCTTCTCCTGGGCTCCGGGCCCCTGAAGGCAGGGATGTGGTCCCAGGTGGGAATGGGCGGGGCGGGGGGGGGGCAGTGGCCTAGGGGTGAGGTGGGGCTGGGCTCGGGAGACAGCTCTAGGGGTGAGGGCAGTGCTGGGGGGGGGGAAGTCTGTGGCAGGCTGAGGGGAGAGGAGGGTCCCCGGGAAGATCGGGGGAGTCTGGGGTGGAGCTGCCGGGCTGGGGAGGGGTGCAGGCGGGAGACCTACCCTGCTGGTGGTCGGGACACTGCCGGCCCCGGGGCTCAGCCCCGAGGCCACTGCTGCCGGCCGAGGAGTCCTCGGCTGCATCCTGGGCTCAGCGCTGCTGGCGGCCTCGGTGTGGGGCAGGACTGAGGGGCAGAGGGAGGGCGGGCTGGGAACGCCCGCACGCCCAGAGCTCATCAGACCGGTTGCTTTCCTGGGAGACGTGTTTTGTGTGGAAAAATCCCGGGAGACAAGTTGGTGCGGTGCTCAGTCGGCCTGGAGGCGCACGCCTGGCACAGGGGCCTGGGGCCCGCCCTTCGCTCTGAGTCTGCCTGGGCCCAGCTGGCTGGGCAGCAGGACAGGGGAGCCAGAAGGGGGTGGGGGTCTGGAGGGCTGTGGAGAGGCCCCCACAGAGCCGCAGACGGACGCAGGGGGCTTTAGCGGGGTTGGGGCCGCGGGAGGGAGGGTGCCCCTGGGTGCTGAGCAGCCCGCAGCGTCCCAGCGCCAGTTCTGTGGCACGTCCTCATCTTGCCAGGCAGGCCTGCAGGGGTCCCAAGCTGTGGCGAGCCTCCCCGAGCACAGGTGGCCCTCCCACCCCGGAGCTCCTGCCTTTGTGGTGCGGTGTCCAGGAAAAGCCCAGGGCTCCTGGGAGAGCTTCCTCTAACTGCTGCAGAGACTCAGGGACCCGCTGTGGCTCAAACCTGTCCCCACCTCAAGCCCAGAGTCCAGTCCGACCCCTGCGACCAGGCTTCTCCCCGCTCCGTCTGCCCCTGTGGAGCCAGCAGAGAGCACAGGGAGGGTGGAGGGAGGACTTTCTGCCAGAGGGGCAACTGTGGCAGAAGAAAATCCACCCAGGAGCTTACAAAACAGCGGTAGGGACGTCTGTGCAGGCAGGGCCTGGGAATCTGCTGTGGGCCTCTCCGGTTTGAGGATGGGCACCCGAAGCTTCTTGGGGCCTGGAAGGTGGGTGATGCTCTTACCTGGGAGGTGGTGGGTCGCGGGGGGGGGGGGGGTCTGGACTGTACTGGGGAGCCTGAAGGAAGGGCTTTGCGGGCCCAAGGGGCGGGCCAGCATTTACACGGCTCCGACTGACTTAGAGATAGGGAGCCAGGCAGGTGCAGAAGCCTCTGCAAGAGGTGCTGGGGAGCAGGGGCTGGGGGAGGAGGTGCTTTTCTGGGCCAAGGCCAGAGCCGAAGGCAGGGTGGCGGAGGGAGGAGCCCCCAGTGCTGGCTTTGGTGACCTAGGGACCCTCCCTGCAGGGGCTGCCAGGTGTATGCAGGTGGAGCTGGAGGAGGGGCCCAGAGGTGCCATGGGATGCCTGGAGGAGGGCTGTCAAGGGGCAGAAGATGGGGAGAAAAGCTTGAAGACGTAGAGAGCGCAATTATTGTCAAAACCAAATTCAGGCTCTGGCTGGAGCACAGAGAAGTTAAGTAGGTGGCCTGGGGCCACAAAGCCTGCAGGGGTGAAGATGGATAGTCAGCTGGCGCACCAGGTGCGAGAGCACAGCGCATGGCGGGGAGGGGGGACTCCCGGGATGCCTGCGGCTTCCTGTCGGCCAACTTGCGCCCATGCTCCGGAACCTCCCAACATCTGGAGGGCCAGGGCCTGCCTCCTCCATGAAGCCTGCCCTGATCCCTCCGGGGCCAGACATCCTCCTTTGGCCTGGAAGTTCCCCCAGGGGTCTGGGCCCCCCTGCCTCCCTCTCAGCCGGTCAGTGGGTCGGTCGGTCGGTCCACCACTTGTGGGTTCTGAGCTCTCCCCTTGTGCTGGCGCTGCTCCAGGGCCGGTGCGTGACCAGGAAATGCAGCTTCTCCTTCTGGCGTCTGGTGGGACCCAGACACAGCAGCCCACATGCAAGGATGCTGGTTGGGGTGGCTGGGCAGCTGAGAGTCTCTGGACCCTTACTCCTCTGGGGAAGGGTGGGGAGCCTTGCAGAGGTCCCAAACAGGACCCTAAGGGGTGGCTGGAGCTCATGGGTGGGGGCGGAGCACCGGGGATCTTTTGGGAGCTTCAGCGGGGGAGTGACACGTCAGGTTTGTGTTTTAAAAGGACTCAGCCTCTCTGAGGAGAATGAGCCGGTTGAAGGGAGACTGGTGGGGAGGCAGTGGCTGGTCCCCACGGGGCCGGGACCAGGAGATGGCCCCAGGTGGTGGCAGAGTGGAAAGCGGTGCTGAGTCCCCCTCACTGGGGGAGTGAAAGTTCGTGCTTCCTCCCGCAGGAGGCCTGCGCTGCGGTCCTGGAGAAGCACCCCTCAGCGCTCACAGGAAGGGTTTGCCCGTGGCCCCGGGGTGGAGGTGGGGGGTGGGGTGGCTCAAGAGCTGGTTCCCACGTGTCCTTAGTCCTTACAGGAGCCCCAGGAGGCTGAGCTGTGACGGCTCCATTTTGCAGATGGAGACACTCAGGCTCTGCGGGCGAAGGTTCCAGAAGCCCCGAAGCAGGTGTGTGGGGAGAGGTGTCGCCCGAGCAACAGCAGGATGGGAGCCGGCTTGGGGACGGGTACTGGCTGGTGGGGGGCTCTTGGTGGAGCCCCTGCGGTGGGTCTGGGCCACGTCCTCCGTCCTCCGCGGGGGCTCAGAGGGGGGTGTGCCGTGTCCCTTCTCCCCGAGGTTTAGGGCGCGTCTTGAGCCAGGAAGGGTTAGAGCCCTTCCCATCGCTGCCCCAGGGCTCTCACCGTCTTGGTGGGCTCCTGGGTGCCCCGGGCTCTGAGATCGGCCCTTGCCTTTGCTCCAGCTGCTTTCCCTCGGCGGCCCCTGCCCGTGGGACGGTGGGAGCCCGGGGCTGCCCGAGGCCACCCAGGGTCTTTACGTCCTTCGGGGCGGGAGATCCCGGCCTGCGCTTCCGCGGGAACTTTGTGTTGGTCCGCTTTCCCTTGGGCGCGTCCCCTCGTTGCTTGTCTTCCTCCGCATCCGCTGCCCCCTCACGGACCACCTTGGGCTCTGGCCTTTTCCACTTCGTCTTGAGGGCATGTCCCCGACCTGTCTTCTGTGTTCCTGGCTGGATTTTAACAGTGGCTGTTCTTGGTTTTTGAAATTCCTAAAGCAGCTTTTATTTCTGTAAAGGTTTTTTCTCTCACCCATTTTTTCCCCCCAAGTGTTGTCAGATAATCTTAATTTTCCTTTGTTTTCGTCATGGATTTTTTTTTTTTTTTTTTTTTTTTTTTTTTGTCTTTTGTCTTTTTGTCTTTTTGTTGTTGTTCTTGGACCGCTCCCGCGGCATATGGAGGTTCCCAGGGTAGGGGTTGAATCGGAGCTGTAGCCACCGGCCTACGCCAGAGCCACAGCAACGCAGGATCTGAGCCGCGTCTGCAACCTACACCACAGCTCACAGCAACACCGGATTGTTAACCCACTGAGCAAGGGCAGGGACCGAACCCGCAACCTCATGGTTCCTAGTCGGATTCGTTAACCACTGCGCCACGACGGGAACTCCCGTCATGGATTTTTTAAAAGAAGACTTTCTTTTTTAGAGCAGTTTTCGGCTCACAGCAAAATTGAGAGCGGGGTACAGAGAGTTCCCCTCCAGCCCCCGCCCCGACGCGCGCGGCCTCCCCCAGTGACCACACCAGGTGGTACCTTTGTCACAGCTGATGACCCTGCATGGACAGGTCATCGTCACCCCTGGTTTACATCAAGGTTCGCTCTTGGTGCTGGACATTCTGCAGGTTTGGACAAACTGACAATGACACATGTCCAGCGTCATGGTGTCACCTGCGGGGTCCTCACAGCCCTGAGTCCTCCGTGCTCCGCCCGAGGGCCTTCCCTGCCCCCCTCCCCGCTCTGGCAACCACTGAACCCTCTGCCGCCCTGAGCTGCACCTTGGCCGGCCGGCCGGCGTGTCCTCGAGGTGGACCCCTGCCGCGGCCGCCTTTGCCCTCTCCGTCGGGTGCGGCCGAGGCTCCTCCACGCCTTTTTGCGGCCGGAGAGCGCCTTTCTTTCGGGGGCTGAATGCCGCCCCGTCGTCGTCTGAGTGCCGTCTGTGTGCCATTCATCTGTGGGGGGATGTCGGGGCTGGTTCCCAGTTTTGACACCTGGGAATGAAGCTGCTCTCAGCCTCCCTGGGCAGCGTCTCCGGTGGCCCTGCATTGGCAGCTCTCGGGGCAAATACCAGGGAGCACGAGCGCCGAGCACACGGCGGGAGTATGTTTTTTTTTTTTTAATAATGATTTTTATTTTCCATTATAACTGGTTTACAGTATTCTGTCAATTTTCTGCTGTACAGCGTGGTGACCCAGTTACACATACATGTACAGATTCATCACAAGTGATTAGACATAGTTCCCAGTGCTACACAGCAGGATCTCATTGCCTATCCACTCCAAAGGCTATAGTTTGCATCTATTAACCCCAGACTCCCAGACCATCCCACTCCCTCCCCCTCTCCCTTGGCAACCACAAGTCTATTCTCCAAGTCCATGCTTTTCTTCTCTGTGGAAAGTTTCTTTTGTGCTGTATATTAGATTCCAGGTATAAGTGATATCATATGGTATTTGTCTTTCTCTTTCTTTTTTTTTTTGTCTTTTTGCTATTTCTTGGGCCGCTCCCGTGGCATATGGAGGTTCCCAGGCTAGGGGTTGAATCAGAGCTGTAGCCACCGGCCTACGCCAGAGCCACAGCAATTCGGGATCCGAGCCGAGTCTGCAACCTACACCACAGCTCACGGCAACGCCGGATCGTTAACCCACTGAGCAAGGCCAGGGATCGAACCTGCAACCTCATGGTTCCTAGTCGGATTCGTTAACCACTGCACCACGACGGGAACTCCCTGTCTTTCTCTTTCTGACTTATTTCACTCAGTATGAGAGTCTCTAGTTCCATCCATGTTGCTGCAGATGGCATTATGTTATTCTTTTTTATGGCCGAGTAGTATTCCATTGTGTATATATACACCACAGCTTCCTAGTCCAATCGTCTGTCCATGGACATTTGGGTTGTTTCCATGTCTTGGCTACTGTGAATAGTGCTGCAGTGAACATGCGGGTGCATGTGTCTTTTTCAAGGAAAGTTTTGGCTGGATACATGCCCAAGGGTGGGACTGCTGGGTCATATGGTAGTTCTATGTATACTTTTCTAAGGCACCACCATACTGTTCTCCATAGTGGTTGTACCAGCTTACATTCCCACCAGCAGTGCAGGAGGGTTCCCTTTTCTCCACACCCCCTCCAGCATTTGTTATTTGTAGAATACACCCTCACACTATGCACAAAAATAAACTCAAAATGGCTTAAAGACTTAAATATAAGACAAGACACCAGCAAACTCCTCAAAGAGAACAGAGGCAAAACATTCTCTGACATCAACCTTACGAATGTTTTCTCAGGTCGGTCTCCCAAAGCAACAGAAATAAAAGCAAAAATAAACTGGTGGGACCTTATCAAACTGACAAGCTTTTGCACAGCAAAGGAAACCAAAAAGAAAACAAAAAGACAACTTACAGAACAGGAGAAAATAGTATCAAATGATGCAACTGACAAGGGCCTCTTCTCTAAAATATACAAACAACTTCTACAACTCAACAGCAAAAAAGCCAACAACCCAATAGAAAAGTGGGCAAAAGACCTGAATAGACCTTTTTCCAAAGAAGATATACAGATGGTCAAGAAACACATGAAAAAGTGCTCCACATCAATGATTATTAGAGAAATGCAAATCAAAACTACTGTGAGGTACCACCTCACACCAGTCGGAATGGCCATCATAAATAAGTCCACACGTATGTTTGGTTTTGTAAGAAACCGCCAAGCTGACTCCTAAGTGGCCGCCCGCATCCCCAGGGAAGGATGAGCCGCTGGTGCTGCAGACCCGCCTGGCGTGGGCGGCGTCCTGTTCTGGGTTTGGGCTGCTCTGGTGGGGGGCGGTGGTGCCCGTGGATGCCAGGTGGTTCCAGCACAGTTTGTTGAAGACTGTCTTTGCTCCTCTGTCAGAGATCAGTTGACTGTCTACATGTGGGTCCATTTCTGAGTTCTCCGTTCTGCCCCATTCATCTACTTTGTCTAATATCTTGCCAACACGCACTGTCTGGATGGCTCCTGCTCTACAGCAAGCCTTGCCGTCGTGTCCATCCTCCACGTTTATTCTTCACTTTGAGTATTTTGTTGGGTATTCTGCTGCTCCAGAAAAGAATCAGTTTGTCGCTATCCCCAAAATAACTGGCTGGGGTTGCGACTGGGCTCGCCCTGCAGCTGCTGACCCAGCTGGGAGACACTGACAGTGCGACAGGGCTGAGTCTTCCCTCCGTGAACGTGGACTCTCTCTCCACTGACTGAGGGCTTTGATTTCTTTCACGACGGTCTTGTAGCTTTTCTCGTATAGGCCTTGTACATATTTTGTTAGGTTTATCCCCAAGTATTATTCATAATGCTAATGTGAAAATATGTATTTGCTTTTGAGGGCCATGCCTGCAGCACATGCAAGTTCCCAGGCTAGGGGTCGAATGGAAGCTGCAGCTGCAGGCCTTGGCCACAGCCATAGCAATGCAGGATTTGAGCGGAGTCTGTGGCCCACAGCAACATTGCATCCTCAACACATTGAGGCCAGGGGTTGAACCCACACCCTCATGGATACTAGTTGGGTTCATAACTGCTGAGCCACAACAGGAGCTCCCTAGTATTGTATTTTAAATTTCAAATTCCAGTGGTTCATTGCTAGTATGTGGGGAAGCGATCGACTTTCGTATATTAACCGTGTATCCTGCAACCTTGCTATATAATTTGTTAGTTCCAAGAGTTTCTTTTTCTTCCCTCCCTGCCCCCCTTGGCTAATTCTTTTGGATTTTGCTACATAGGTGATTATGTCATCTGCCAGCTAAAACAGTTTTATTTCTTCCTTTTCAATCTGCGCATCTTTTATTTCCTTTTCTTGACATGTTGCACTAACTAGTACTTCCAAAATATAATATTGAAAAGAAGTGATGACAGGGGTTTATCATTTATTTGTGTATTTTGGCTGCGCCCAAGACATGTGGAAGTTCATGGGCCAGGGATTGAACACACAATACAGCAGTGACCACCCCAGATCCTTAACCTGCTGTGCCACAAAACTCCCATATCATTTATCTTTTGTTTGTTTTTCTTTTTTGGCCACCCTTGGGCATATGGAGTTCCTGGGCCAAGGATCGGATGCAAGCCACAGCTGTGACCCACTCTGCAGCGGTGGCAATGCTGGATCTTTTAATCTGCTGTGGTGCCAGGCTGGGGATTGGAGTCCTGGCACTGCAGAGATGCTGCCAATTCCATTGCACCACAGCGGGAACTCCTCCATGACCTTTTAAAATATTCTTGGAGTTCCCGTGGTGGTGCTTCGGAAACAAATCCGACAAGGAACCATGAGGTTGTGGGTTCAAGCCCTGGCCTCTCTCAGTGGGTTAGGGATCTCGCGTTGCCTTAAGCTGTGGTGTAGTCACAGACGCGGCTGGGATTTGGCGTTGCTGGGGGCGGTGGATTAGGCAGGCAGCTGTAGCTCTGATTCGACCCCTAGCCTGGGAACCTCCATATGCCACGGATATGGCCCGAAAAAGCAAAAAAAAAAAAAAAAAAAAAAAAAAAAAAAGAAAAAGAGAAGAAAACAAGAAAAATAACCCCTCAAATGTTGCCCCTGACCTTTCCCTCTCCCCAGTCTCTCTCGTTGGCAGCCTCACAACCACCCCAGGGCTTTGCTGGGGTGTCACACTCTCAGGCTTGTTCTGACCACGAATTACAAGGGCAGCGTCCCGCAGACTCCCTGTCCTCTCTCCTGGCTTCGATCTTTTACAATAGCTGCTACCAGCTAACTTGCTCTACATTTTCTTTGCTGTCTACTGTCAGCTCCACCTCACCCTTCACTAGAATTTAAATCTGTAAGGGCAGGGATCCTTGTCTGCCTTGTTCGCCGCTTCTTGGTCGGTGTCTGTTCCAGAGTGGGTGCTCAGTGGACGCTGCTAACACGGAGGAAGACCTGATGGCATGCGTATGTCCAGAGCAGGCAGACCGCTTCTGCTTCCAGGGGAAATTGTTTCGCTGATGTGTGTGCTTTACCTACCTGTTAATTACACCCCTCACCCCATTTTGGAGTATGTATTCTTAATTCTAGTGCTACTTCTTTTCTTGTTAGGAAACATCTGTGAGTGGGGACCATTTCATCTGAACTAGACACTTGGGGAGGAGTGGGCAGAATGAACTGGGGGCCTCTGGCAGGTCAGCTGTGTCCTCCGCCCTGTGGGCACTTGCCCTACATGGACCAGCCCAGGTCACAAGCGACTAAGCATTCACAAGCACCTGCTGGCCGCCCTGCTCAGCAGCCACAGAGCTGAAGGCCCCTCCCCATCCCTTCCAGCAGGGCCGTCTCTAGGGTCTTCTCGGGACCCACGTGGCAGGTTCCTCTGGCTCCACTTCCACAGAAACCCTCCGGCTGCCCTGTGTTCATGGTGAGAGGCCTGTCTCATGAGGCCTGTCTGGGGTGCTGAGCAGATATGCTGCCTTCCCGCTGAGTGCGTGTGAGGGGGCGCACACAGCGTAACGGCCCCAAAGAGGCCCTGTGGCTGTCACCTGACACGGCCAGAGGGACTTTGCAGAGTAAGTACAGGGTGTTGCCTAAGATGGGGCAGCTTCCTGGGCGGTCTGGGTGGGTCCAAGGTCCTCAGGGGGTCCTTCAAAGAGGGAGGCCGGAGGCACAGGTCTGAGAAGACGTGATGACGGTGGCTGAGGTGTGAGGGAGGAAGGGAGAGTGAGTGGAAATGGTAAAGGCTGCTGCTTTTGAAGACAAAGGAAGAGGCCGTGAACCAAGAAGTCTAGGTGGCCTCTGGAAGCTGGGAAAGGAAGGAAGCAGATTCAGGTAACGCCTCCGACGGAGCGCAGGCCTGTGGAAGCCTTGATTTTAGGGCTTCCGACCTCCAGAGAGTAAGACAGTAAATTCCATTATGTTTGTGGAAACTTGTCACAGCAGCCGTGAGGAACTCATACAGGCGGTGCACATGCTGCCAGGCAGGGCACCGGCCTCCCTGCCGTGACTGGGACCCGGGGAGGAGCAGGCTCTTGACGGCATCACCCAGCCCGTGTCCGCGTTCTTTGGGCTGCTCCTGACCCTGCACTTCTAGGTACACGAGAAAAGTCAAACAAACAACACCCCCCACCCCCCACCGCCGATATGGCCTAAACCCGCTTGCATTGGGTTTTCCATTTATGGCAACTTGGTCCTAGCCTACACCCCCCAACCTGGTCACAGAAAGCCCCCTGCCACCCCAGGATGCAGAGTGCTTCTGCATCTTTGAGGGAGATGGGCAGGCCCGACGTCCAAGGTCGGTTTTCACCAGGAAGGGGACAAAGGAGGTCGCAGAAATTCTCTGCGCGGGGCTGGAAGGGCCAGGCCGTGCGTGCCGGTCACGGTGACGAGGGGAAGGTCCAGAGCCTTTCCTCTAGGGCCCACGAGGAAGCTCGAAGGGGAAATGCGCGAAGAGGTGAGCGGTCTCAAGGGTGGGGGGCTCTCCTGCCATCGCTGCGGCTCGTCTTTGCCTTCCCAAGAGAGCCGGGCACAGAGGATGAACCAGAACTAAAAAAAATATTTCATTCTGAATAAAAAATGGAACAGACGTAACTCTTGGAAATCCTGAAAACAACGTCATCGCTACGGCAAAATTTCACAGAAATCGTCTCACAGGGCGTGGGGACCAGGCTGACCCTGGCCCGCTGTGGAGGCTGCTTCTCTGGGGAGCGGCGCCAAGGGGGCCGTGGCTGGGGTGGGCCAGGGGGCTGCAGGCACGGGTGGTGGCTGTGCCCAGGGCTGAGCCCCGCTAGGTCCCTAGAGTCCAGGCTCAGCGCCGGCCTCCAGCTGCCAGGGCTGCGAAGCTGGAGGAGGGGTTGCTGGTCTTCAAGGCACCTCCTTGCCGGGGGTCTTCCGGCTGCGCGTGCCCCACATCCCCCGCTTGGAGTGGAAGTGGTGGTAGAAGTTCCGCAGTCGGAGCCGCTCCACCTCCAGCCCTGCCTGCAGGACCCTGGGTGGAGAGGCATGTTGGGGCTGCTCTGAGCCTGGAGGGTCCTTTGGGGGGATCAAGACTGGTGGTGGGGGATGGAATGGAAGTGGTTTGGGGGCTGGGGTGTCAGGGCTTCTGCTACCAGAGGACCCCATGGGAGGAGGGGGACCCAGGGCCTCCACCAGGCCTATAGGATCTGGGTGCAGAACTAGTTCAAGGGCTGCCCTGAACCTGTAGGACTAGGGGGTGGCCAGGGTCCCAGGGTCTCTCTGGGCCTACACACCCTGGCAGTCGGAGCAGGAGGCAAGCAGAGACCCCTCAGCACGTGAGGACCCCTGGGCCCCCTCCCTCCCCGGAGGAGGAGGGCACAGAAGTCTCAGTCTCCACGGGGGGGGGGGGGTCACCTGTCCAGGAGCTCCCAGTCCTCGCCTCCCCACTGGTCTCGGAACTCCTCTGTGTTCATGCCTCCGATGCGGTCGAAGTCCGACTTGTAGATCCCGAAGAGGCCAAAGCCGTTCACCTCCCAGTAGCCTGGGGCGGAGAGGGGAGCCCTTCAGACCCCAGGTCCTGCAAGCCCTTCCTCGGGGGTCACTCCAATGTGTTGGCTGTGCTGGTCAGAAACTGGGAGCCTTGGATGTTGGAGGAGGTTCCTAGGGGCCGAGCATGTCCCTAGGCTTGCCAGAGGAGGACCTTGGGTCCTGGGCACAGCAGGGGGCATGGGTGGGGCCCCAGGCCTTCCCTGCAGGTTGGGAGGAGCCCCCGGGGAGCGTGGATTTTATCTTAGCATTGGTGGGACCCCAGGATCACTGAGGGGCATCCAGGATATTACCGTGGGGGTCCCCTGGCGAGCTCCCGCAGCCCAGGCGCATGACCACAGGCGCAAAGGCCAGCTTGCCCTCCACACAGTGCTTGCGGATGCCATCCAGGATATTGGCAGGGAAGTGGATGTGCAGGTCGCAGAGGAAAATGATGCTGCTGGCATCCTGGAGGCAGCAGAGGTCTGAGCCTTGCCCTCTGCAATGGAAGAGCACTCCCAACCCCAGTGCCCTCGGCCCATCCCACTGCCCACGCACCTCCACCGCGTCCACTCCAGCTTGCAACCCTGCAGAGCGCTCGAAGTTTCCCGTTCGCCTGAGGTACTGGTACCTGGGGGAGGGGAGGGGATGGGGGTGGCAAATCAGAGTCACTCCTTTCTGGGGGCAGGGACAGAAAAATCCATGTTCCAGAGCAGGGAAGACGTGCTTGGCCTTCCTGCGTAGGGGGTGTCACCTGGGCAGCCGCGCTGCACGCAGGGCCTGCTCCACATCCATGTCCTCGCTCTCAAAGTCCACCAGGATGACGCTGAAGCGAGAGTCTCCTGTGCGGACCTGCAGCGCGGCCATGTCTGCCAGGAACTGTACCACCCAGCGCGCCTGGTTCTTCACTGGCGGAGGATGGGGACACTGAGCCCACCTGGACACCTTGTGGTGCCCCCGACTTGCGGCAGCGGCCCCTCCCCTTCCCACGAGGCCTCTGGGCCATCCGTCCCCCACCAAAGCCGGGTGGCCACGCTCTTGCGCACCTGGCACGATGAAGTGTACCATCACATCCTGGCGCCAGGCCAGGCGCAGCGGGCGGCACAGCTCAGGGCGCCCGTCGGGGCGCAGGGAGGCGGCGGGAGCTGGCTCCGGACTCTCTCCGTCTCCATCCGCGTCTCCGGCACGGGCTCCAGGCAGTCGCAGGAAGACGTACTCAGAGAGGCGCAGGCGGCGACCGCCGCGCTCCTGCAGCTCCAGCTCCAGCAGGAAACGGCTTCCGCGCGCGGAGTCTCGGCGCTTTTCCACGTTCACGATGCGCAGAAGGGCGTAGCGCCTGGGAAGTGGGGCCGGGTCAGCCCCATCGAGCCAGCTCCTCAAGGTGGCTGAGTGGCCACCTTGTTTCTGCAGCTGGGGGCCACTTGCATCTCCCCGACCCCTAATCTTCCCGCAGAGACAAGGTGGCCCCTCAGGTGAGTCGGGGGCTGCCACAAGTGCCCCATCACACCTCAGGGTCTGGGGGAAGTTCCTTGAAGGCAGCCCACCTCCCCAGGGCATCCCACCAGGAGGCCGCCCCCATGCCCAGCCTGATTGTCCCCTCTGCTCGGTGCCACCACTCCCATCCACAGCGAAAACTTTGAGACACCCACTGCCCACAGGATGAGGTTCAAAGGTGGCACACTAAGACGGTAAGCGGTCTCTACCTGTGGCCTCAAAGTGGCCTCACACTGGATGAGCAGACTTCCTCTTCTTGTGGGGATCTTTGTCCTGGTGTCCCCGGCTTGGACCTAGCCCCCAATCCTCCCCAGCCCCTCCTCTCTAAGGTCCTTGGTGCCCCCTGTCAGAAGTCTCCTTTTTGCCCCCCTTTCCCCCGGGGGGCTATGCTGATCTCCAGGGAAGAAGCTTCTGGGCCTGCAGTGAGCTCCTAACTGGCGCTGCTGAGTACCACACGCCTGCCTATGACCCAAATGGGCCCGACCCGTGTCCTGCTCGAAACTCTGTGTTAGAACAAGAAGAACGAGTCCTGAACTTGGCCTTCAAAGTTCCCAAGGCCCGTCCTCTGCCCACCAGCCTCCTGCCAGCCTTTGCCTATCACTGCCGCCTGCAGGTCCTGCCCCTCCTTAAGGGCTCAGCACAGCTCTGAGAACCCCCTAGAGCCTGCACTCAGGCCAAACTGGGTCCCCCACTCTCCACTCGCACGCCTGCTTGGGGTGGAGACAGGACTGGATTCCTGGGGCCTGAGGGAGGCTGGGGGGTGGGATGAGGGTGTGTGTGTCAGTGGCGCAGGAACCCTGAGCCCTCCCCTGAGGACCATGACCCGGGTCAGCACTGTAGGCTGGGGGGGAGGGACTGGGGGCTCTTAGCTTGACCCTTGCATGTGTCTCTATCTGGAGGAGACCTGGGTGGCTCAGACCCATCCTCAGGTCCAGGTGACAGGTGTGGGGTTTGGAGGTGCAGGACAGGAACCCTGGATGGTAGGGGGAAGGTTCCTAACACAGGAAGGCTCCCAAAAGGGCCACCCCCAGAGCAGTACCCTGTTAAACCCTGGGAAGGCCTGACGGTCCCATGGAGGCCCAGGTGGTCCCTCCCCATGCACGTCTCCTCCCTTCCCGAACCCGCCCCCTACCCGCCGTGGCGCGCGTTGAGGCGCTCCATGTACTGGGCCACCACGTCCACGGCCTCGGCCTCTGGCAGCTGCAGGTTCCCCGACACGTTGCAGCGCAGGTCGTTCCAGTCGGAGCGCAGCAGCTCGAAGTCCACGTTGCCCACGCTGAACGTGCGCTGCCAGTCGATGGCGTCCTCGCGCCAGCGGCCGCGCGACGGGCCAGCTGCCTCCTCGCTGTCCTCTGACGCGGCCTCATCACCCGGCGCCCCTTCCTCGTCATCGTCCCCTTCCTCCTCTTCCTCCTCCTCCTCGCCCTCCCCCGGCAGCTGTGGCCTGGACACCTGGGACAAGCTCAGGAAGGAGGTCACGGGCTGCGCTTCGGACGAAGAGTTTGAGTCCGCGGTGGGGGCCGTGAGTCCGGGTGCACGTGCCTGTCCCTCCTGGCTCCCCTGGGTGGCCGGTGCCCGGGCCAGAGGCCTCAGCTCTGTGGCCTGGGGACGGGTCCTGCGCCCGCGGGCCCGGGGCGGGCGTGGGGGCGCGCGCAGCTGCACCCTGGGCAGAGGTCTGGGCCGCAGAAAGACACCAGGGAAGGGCGGCCAGGGGGGGCCGCGCGGGCTCAGCGGTGCCAGGGCCCGTGGGGGCGCCCGCAGTCGCGGCCGTACCCGCGTCACATACACCCTTGGGGGCGGCCGCTCGGCTGCAGCACGGGGTGGTGGGGCGCGGCCCAAGAAGAGGGGAAGGGGGTGTGCAGCCCAGTTCAGCGCCCGAGAGCGCCTGGGGGGCGTTGGCGGGCCGGGCGTGGCTGGGGCCTGGGTGGGGGCAGCGGCGGGGAACCGAAGGGTGCTGGGCGCCTGGGACGCCCAGTGTGCGGACGCCCGGGTGGGCTCCAGCCCATCAGGCGGCTCTCCGTCTTCGTCGTCGTCCAGGAGGTCTGCGGGAAGCACAGTTAAGCCGCCGCTCCGGGTGCGCCCACCTCCTGGGCGGGGCTGGGGAGCGCAGGGGACTCACCGGCAGGGTTGAGGAAGAGGAAGGCTCGGCGCTGCACCTCCTCCTCCTCGTCTTCCTCCCCCTCCTCCCGGTCCATCTTCATGTATTTGTAGAAGCCAAACCTGGGGCGGGGGGCGGGGGCGGGGCGTCGGCGGGGCGTCAGAGACCCGGCTGGGCAGAGGCCCCGCCCCATTCCCTCCTGGGCCCCGCCCACCCACCTTTCCAGATACAGTGGCGACTCGCGGTAGAAGCACTTGTTATCGCTTTCCATGTGAGTCAGGCGCGTGTGGTCATTGGGATACACGAAGGACAGGTACACCTGGGGCAGGGCAGGAGGGCTCAGGCTGTGACGTCTGCCAGAGGGTTGGGAGCAGGCTCAGGGGGCCCTGGGGAGAGGAAGGCCTGCATCTCAGGGACCCGAGGGGCACATACGAACTGCAGTCCTTGGTATCTTGCAATGGGAAAGTCCTTGACGACGTAGGTGGGGGCGTAGGCGCAGGGCTCCAGCACATTCTCCAGACTCGAGGGTTCCACCCGAGGCGCTGAGGGAGGGGTGCACACAGTGTGGCTGGCTTGGAACCCCTGCCCTGCACTGTCCCCCCCACCCCACCCCGTGGTCCCCCTCTCACTGAGGAAGAAGGTGTCTCGGGGGTCAGGCCGCAGCATGTCGGCTCTGGGCTCCTCCTGCCGCAGGCCCAGTCCCACGTGGCTGGCTGGAGATTGGGGGACATGGGCCACGTGGTCCATCTTCAGAGCTGACTCATCTAGGGGCAGAGGATGGGTGGAGTCCCCAGGAGTGCCCAAAGACCCTCCTCACCCACATCCAGACACCATCCCGAAGAAACCACCCATCAGGAGCCCTTCCCCTTTCCCAGAGAAGCTCTGGGCTCCGCACCTGTGTATAGGGAGATATGAGCAGAGCCTATGACCTCGAACTTCAGGCCGGGCAGGAAGGCTCGCCACTAGGGGGTGGAGAGTGTGGTCAGGACAAAATGGTGGGGGTTGGGGTGGGGACGCAGCTGGGTGAGGGATGTGCGGGTGGGGAACTAGTGGGGGCAATGCTTCAAGGATGCAGGAAGCTCACGGGGTGGACGGAGAGGGATCCTAAGAGGGCCCAGAAGGCTGGGGTCCCTGGAGCTGGTGAGGCCCTCCCATGCTCCCTTTAGGCCTTTCCTGACATCCTGGGCACTTCCCCATCTTCTGGTCATGGCCTCCGCCTCCACCTGCTCTGGGTTCCACAACCACTGTTCTTCTGGAGGGCAGCACTGGCCTTCCAAGGGCCAGACCCAGCACCCCCACTCCCCACTGAACCTCCCCCTCCCCTTTTCTCCCACTTCGGTGGCTGCTCCTTCTCAGTCTCCCTTGCAGACTCTGTCCCTCCCCTACGCCTCCCATGTTGGGGTTCCTGGGGGCTACCCCAGGCCCTCTTCCCTTCCCAGCTCATCCTGGATGCTCTTAGTCAACCCCTCAGCTTCCACAAGGTCACCCCTGGACCCTCTGCCAAAATGAGCTGGGATGGTGCCCGCCCACCCAAACCAGACACCTGCAATGTCCCACCGGCCCCTAGCCACCCTGGTCACCAACCACACCCAGGCAGGTTCAGGCTCTCAGTCACTGCGCACCCCACCCCCCGCATTTCTTCCATTCCCACCCCTCTGGTTCAGGGACCCATGGCACCCATGAAAACCCCTCCCAGCAGGCGCTCTCCACAGTGGCCAAAGGGGTTTTTCTTGAAATGCAAACCCAATTCTCCTGCTCTCAGAAGGAAGCCCTGCCTGTTCTGGCCACCAGACTGCTTGGTGTTCAGAAAGCTCTGGGTGGTTCCTCTCCCCTGCTGTTCTTGAGATCTAGAATTCATCAGAGACACCCCAAATGCTCTCCCCGCTGCTCTCCCTGTGAATGCATCTCATCTTTCCAGACTGTTCAAGGGTCTCTTCCTCCATGAAGCTCCCCCGAGCCCTGGGCAGGCAGTGGGGCACAAGCCCGTCCCTGAGCAGCTGCTTTGCCAACTAGAGCAGAAGCCCCTCTGGGGCAGGGTCTGCACGGTTGTCCTGCGGGGAGTGGTGGGCGGGAGGGCAGGGCTGGGGAGGTGGGGTCTCCAGAAGCCCCCAGGAGGGCAGCTGCCCACTCACGCCCACTTCCACATGGTCCGAGCCGTGGTCGTCCTGCTTGTGCAGCAGCTCAAAGTAGTACCTCCGGGAGGCCATGAGCCTGGGGACACGAGGAGTCAGGAGTGGGCCCCACCACGCCCCAGGAACCCCCAACAGATGGAGAGCCCAGAGGGGGTGGGGGTGGGGCTGGGGCTGGCCCTCGGGGCTCGGCATAGCAGAGGCCCCGGGCCTCTCACACATTCGTGCACACTCACGCGCACACGGCCACAGCTGCTCACCGCCTGGGCTTGGACACCTGGGAGCTGAACTTGGTGAATTCTCCAGGTGCTGTCCACTCCGAGCCAGTCTGGAGGGTGAGAGAGGAGGGGCAGGGGCTCAGCCTCTCCTTGGGGGCCCCAGCCCCTCCTGGTCCCACTAAGAGGCTGGAGGGGACAGGCGATCCCGGCTGCAGGAGGCCCCTGAAGACAGAGGGCTACAGATGGAGGGACGGGGCTGTAGGTGGGGGTACCTTGCCCACAAAGGCCACCAGCTGGGCACCCGCTGGGCTCTCGTTTGGGCTGAGCCAGAACTCAGAGTTGTCATCCGAAGCCACGGAGAACTGGACATCTCCTAGGCCACAAGACAGGGCTCAGGGGGTGTGGGGCTTTAGGACACCCCTCCCCCCTTGTCCCCACCCCCGCACCATCTCTCGCCGGGTGGATGAAGCCGAAAATCCGGAGGCCATAGTTCTTCCACTTGGGGGACACAGCCAGCTTCTTCACGGTGGTGCGAGTCTGGGGGGGCAGTGGCCTCTGATGCCAAGGCCCCCCGCACACCCTTGCCCACCTGGGGGCCGCCACCCTGCCCCCCAGACTCACGTGCGGGAAGAGTGGAAAGTGCAGGTTCCTCCTCAGGTGGCCCACGGCGCCCCCACACCAGTCCTCAAACACGTGCAGGTTCACCTGCCCCTTGTACTGGGAGTGCGAGGAGGGCTTACCTCTGGCAGAGCCCCCGCCTGGCCCTCCCCACGCCGGGCAGGCCCAGCTGAGCTCACCTCCTCCCTCCACGGGGGCGCCTGATGGGTGAGGTTGAGTGACAGTGGCCTTCCAGCGCCCCCAGGAAACAGCATGTCTGGGGCCCGACCCTCGGGCTGCGGGAGAAAGGGCACCAGGGTCAGAGCTGAGAAGTGTGAGGGCAGGAAGGGATCACACAACCCCCCCACTCCCCCTGCCCCCCGATTCCCAGAGATCCCTTCACACGCCTCGAAGCCTCGAAGCCTGGAAGCCATACACACCCAGGGCCCTGGCCAACCCAGGCCGGGAGGTCTGTGCCTGGGCCCTGCCCCGTGTTGGAGCCTAGCCTGGTGCTGCGCCCGCGCCTCCATCCACACAGCCTGCAGGTTTCTGAGGCCACCGGCACACGAGTGCCCTTGGGTCTCATGCACGCTGCACACACACATTCTCCCCCAAGCCCTGCTTACCACCTGCTCCTCCTCACGGCTCTCGCTGGAGTCCTCTGCCCTCTGCGTGGACAGCGCAGCACGGACACCCCGGCCGTCTGTCACACTGCTCAGCTTCTCGCCGTCTGTGGGTGGCATGTGGGGTGTGACTGGAGCCCAGGCTCCCCAAGGCCTCAGACCCCGGTGCTGGGTCAGTTGGGGGCAGGATGGCCAACTGGTGGCCCACCTGCCAGCCCTGCACTCTGCTGGGCCCTTCTCCCACACCCTGCCTCTGTGGGGAGGCTTCTGCCTCCACCTGGCTTTTCCCGGTCCCTGGCTGGTGTGAGGGAACATTTATGTGTGGGCACACGCAGCAGTATAAATATGCCTATGCACACCCCTCTGGCAGTCCTCACTGGTGGCTCCACCTCCAGGAAGGCCATCAGGATGGCTCCGTGCCCTCGCTCCTTTTCCTGTGTGCGGCTTCATGTCTGCCTCCCTTACCAGAACCTAGAGCCTAGGGTTAGTGCTGGAGCTTGTTGTCAGCAGAGCCGGCACTGTGGTCTTGAGGCTTTGCCAGCCCTGGCCCATGGCACGTGTGCCACTTGCTGCCCTTGAGGCCAAGGTCCAGGACCAAAGGAGCCCTGGTACCAGCCTGGGCAGAGAAGGGATAGCATGCTCGTCTGGCTGCCAGAGGACTTGGGGCCAGCCCGGCCCTGGAGGGAGGGTGGCCCCTGGGGAAGCCTTCTGTGGACATTTCTAGAGCTGGGTATCCCCAAACTCCCTAAACCGGGGCGGACCACCTCCACACCCCCAAATCCCTCAACTTCCCAGACCTCCTCCCTAAGCTTTGGGCCTGGGCATCACCCTGGGACCAGAGACTCCGAAGGTAAGGCTTTGCTGTGCGCCATGGCCACCCTCCTGGCTCCCATCCAGGGACATCCAGCCTAGGAACCCTCCCCTCCAGGGCAGAGCCTGGCCCTCGATCCATGTCCAGGTCCCAGGAGCTAGAGTCTGTATGGACACAGGTGACCTGGGCCCCTTCTTTGGGGGTGGGGGGCTCCCCAAGGTCTCCTGCCTGGGAGACCCCTGTGGTGCCTGCTTCCTCATCCAGGTTCTTTCTCAGGCACTGGCCTCTGTCCAGCTGTGGGGGAGGGGAGCCCCTAAGAAGTTCCTGGCCAAATCCCCGTAGCCTGGCCCTGAGGCTCCCTGCCCCTCAGGGTAAGTCTGTATGTATTGTCCCAACCCAGGCCGCCCGTTGCTGCGGCAGGGACCGAGCCCCGACACAGTGAAATCCAGACCGGCCTTCTGCCTCTGGGCTCACCGTCCGCCGGGGCTCTGCCTGCACTGACTGCTGGATACTGGGAAGCTGGCCCTTCTGGTGGGAGTGAGGGCAGGGCTGACAGGAGAGTCAGGAGGTGAGACCCATGGGCTGGGGCTGGGGCTGCTTCTGGAAGGAGCCATACAAGGGTGGAATCTTCCTTTTTTTTTTTTTTTTTTTTTTTTTTTAGGGCCGTACTTGCAGCATATGGAGGTTCCCAGTCTAGGGGTCAAATCGGAGCTGTAGCTGCCAGCGTACATCACAGCCACAGTGACGCAGGATCTGAGCCGTGTCTGTGACCTACACCACAGCTCATGGCAACGCCGGATCCTTAACCCACTGAGCGAGAACAGGGATCGAGTCCACGTCCTCATGGATCCTAGTCGGGTTCGTTAACTGCTGAGCCACAATGGGAGCTCCATGGGTTGGATCTTCCTTAACCTCGATCAGCTCCTGCCCACCCAGAAGCAGTGAAGGCAGGCTGGTGCTGTCTTCCCCGCTGGCCCAGCTGAGAGCAAAGGAGGCCTCAGAAACGGGGTCTGGAGTTCCCGTCGTGGCGCAGTGGTTAACGAATCCGACTAGGAACCATGAGGTTGCGGGTTTGGTCCCTGCCCTTGCTCAGTGGGTTAACGATCCGGCGTTGCCGTGAGCTGTGGTGTAGATTGCAGACGCGGCTCAGATCCCGCGTTGCTGTGGCTCTGGCGTAGGCCAGTGGCTACAGCTCCGATTCAACCCCTAGCCTGGGAACCTCCATATGCCGCGGGAGTGGCCCAAGAAATAGCAACAACAACAACAAGAACAACAACAAAAAGACAAAAAGACAAAAGACAAAAAAAAAAAAAAAAAAAAAAAAAAAAAGAAAGAAATGGGGTCCCACACCTCCACCCCCTCCCAGTTGCTGAGTTAGGCTCCCACCTTTTCAGGAAGTCAGGCTGGGGAGGACTGAGGTTGAAAACCACACAGGCAACTGAGCAGAAGGCTGGTTGTGTTCTGTGTCACTGGCTCATGCTCTGGGGTCCTGCCTTATTTGCTGACTGCTGGGTTGGGGGGCTCTGTGAGGGACTGACCAGTGCTGGGGAGCCCCTGGAGGGTGTGGCAGTTGTGAGATGCATGGACTCTGGTGGGGGGAGGTTGGGACAAACCCCTGACTCCAGGCCTAGCGCCAGGTGTAGGACTGAACAGGGAGCTTTGGACCCCCGCCCCCCACCATGGGGAGGCCCAGGACTTTGTGAGGCTAAGTCACTGTTCTGAGTCTTTGGGAAGCGAAAGTCTCACCACTCATCCTAAGGACACAGCCCTTCCTGGAGAAGGGCCAGGAACAGCTTGGCTGGGCTCTCCCTTGCCCTGCCTGAGGTGCATGCTTCTCTCTCTCTCTCATCACCTTCCCACCAAGGTTCTAGGCCCTCTGCCTCCCCCTCCCCCAAATATTATGTGTCAAAGGTCACCACCTAAAGAAGCCCTCCGGGATTCCCCCTGCTAAGGTGGCAACCCCCCACCCCCACCTCTGGCTCTTTACCACAGTGCTCACCATGACCGGATTTGTTCACTGTCCTCCCTGGGGCGTGAGCTCCAGGAGCCTGAGAGTTCACTCCAGACAGTTCGGGGCTCCCCAGGCTGGAACCCCAAGCCCATGCCTTACGCCCCAACACACAAACTCCTCAGACCTGGATCACAGGTTTGCCTAAGGTGCCTCCTCCACGAAGCGTCCCAACTCCAAGGGTCAGCTCCCCGCAGCCAGCACCCATCCCCCTCCCCAGGAGACAGGGAAACTGAGGCTCTGCTAAGTAGGTAAGCGGTGGAGGAGCTGCCAGACTTGGCCTCTCAGAAATCCCAGCATGCCTGGGAGCGGAGGTCTCTCCAAGAGACCACCGTTAACCCCGTCACGACCCACTCCAGGCCTGATCCCGGAGTCCGCCCAGGTTCGGGGACGCTCGCCAAGAGGGTCGCGCACGTCCCCGCAGACATCACCGGCGTTCGGGCCGACCCGAACCGCGCCCCCTGTTCCAATATCGCCGAGCTGGGAAGGGCGGTCAGGGTCTCCTGGAGGGCCTGGCTCACGCAGAGACCCGGACGGGAAGGGAAGGCCCGGGCCCGGCGCTGCTCGGGGCCCTTACCGCCCCCCGCCCCGAGGGCGCGCGCCCCCTCCCGTACCTCGCCCGTAGCCCAGCCGCTGGCGCAGCGCGCGGCCCTGGCGCACCAGGCTCAGGTGCACGTACGTGAGCCACGCGGCGCAGGTGAGCAGCACCAGCAGAAGCAGCAGCTTGATCTGTTTGCGGATCTTCTTCACCGGGAACCACGGCATCGCGGCCGGCCCCGCCCCGCCCCGGGACGCACTCAGTGGCGCCGCTGCGGCCCCCGGCTCCCGTGCGCCCCGCGCCGGGTCCCCCAGCCCCGCATGGCCCTTTGTCCGCCGCCCGCGGCCACAGGGTGCGGCCGCGACACCAGACTGCCCCTGGCCGAGGGCCCAGGGTGGGCGGTGGAGGGACTCCTGACGGTGCCCCTGCCCGGCCCCGCCCGGCCACTCGGGCTCCACGCTCTGGGGGCCGCGGCGGGACCGAGCAGCATCCACGCTGCGGTGCTACCCACCGTGAAACGGGCCCGGCCGCCGCGCCGCGAGGGCCAATCCGGGTCCGGCCAGCCTGCGGGGAGCCAATCCGCAGCGTGGGAGGCGGGGTCGGCGTGTTAGGGTGTGCCCGCCGCTTGTCTCCACGCAACGCGCGCGCATCCACCTGGGCGCGCCGGCCCGGAGCAGCGCGGGGGCTCGGGGACCCGGGGATGCGGAGGACCCGGGATGCCTGTATGCGGAGGTGAGTGGGCTACGGGACAGGAGTCAAGGGTCTGAGAGTGCACGGGGCAGGGGGTGGTGCACAGGGCGGGGGGATGCGGGGCAGGGGAAGCCAGGGACACAAGGTGTGGTGATGGAGGATGCTGGAGGCGCAGGCCATGGGTTGGGGGACAGTGGGCACACGGGGAACAAGGGTGTAGGGACGGGTGATGGGGAGGCCCTAGGAGCTTGGGGAATGTGAGGGGAGGGATGTGGGCAGCCTGGGCTTGGAGTTGGGGAGACCCTCCAACTCCGACCAGGAGGAATGCGGCTCAAAGTCAAGAAAAGAAACAGCAAGTTTTGGGAAAAACACAGAGAGAAGGTGACGATGGTGGGTCAGGGTGGCTGGGTGTGTAGGGGTGGACAGGCTCCATGCAGGCAAGACTGAGAGGGTCTCAAAAGCACATGGCTTCACCCTGAAGGGCATGAGGAACCACCAAGGGACCTCAGCTTGGAGAGCCAGGGTCTGGCCTGGCTGCCACGTGGACAGGGGCAGCAGAAGGGCAAGGTGGTGGCCTCCGCCAAGGCAGAGTGAAGATGGAGGTGCACAGGCAGAAGAGGCAGGGCCATGTGCGAGGGAACAGGAGGGAACACTTCTGTGTCTGAGCTGAGTGGTGGGGTCCAAGGGGTGGCTCTTGCTGCACTGGAGGTGGGGGGGGGCAGGTGTGGGTTGCTGATGAACTGTGCCCCACTTGGTTCCCAGTCTTGCCCAGGCCTCCTCAACCCCTCCCTGTCCCATCTCCAGCCTTCCCTTTACCCAGCTGCCAGCCTGACTCTTTTCTCTGTCCCTCCCTCCATCTCTTCCAGTTTTCTGTTACTGTGTAACAAGCCAGGTTGTAAAACAGCTGTTGCTTAAGCACATGGCTTCTGTGGTTTGGGAATTCAGATGGGGCCCCACAGGACAGCTCTCCTCTGCCCCAGGATGTCTCTGGCCTCAGGTGGGAAGATGTGGCCAGCTGGGGGTGACTCTGGTGGCCAGGCCGGAGTCGTCTGGGGCCTTCTGGGCCCTTGAGTCCGAGCTCGGCGGGATGATTAGGCAGAGCACCTGGGCATGGCCTCTCCAGGGCGGTGGCCTCCGGGCTCCAGCAAAGGGGATCCCGTGAGTCACCACACCCCAGTTCTGCCACATGCTGTCACAGACCACCCAGGCGTGAGAGGAGGGGCTGTGGGCCCCACTTCCTCTTGGGAAGATTGTCCAAGAAGTTGCCGTGCTCACACTGCCACCCGCTTTCCCTTGCATTTTCACTTTGGGGCATAGAATCAAGGTGGCCACTTTCCACTGTAATGTCATCTGTCGTATGAACAACACCCACATCCCTTCAAACCTTCCCCAGCCCATTCTCATCCCTTCCCTCCTCCAGTCTCTTTCCATGTCTGTATCTGTACCTTCATTAAGGGAGAGAGCAAGTTGTGCATATTTTGAACGTTCCATTTGTAGTTCTGTGCCTTGAATCTCATCATTTCCTGTATTTTCTCCAGACCTTGTATATACAAACGTGCGTCTTCATGCTGCCGTGTGTGCCCTTCCCCTCTCACCCCTGATTCTGCACCAAGTGCCCATCCAGCCAATAGGTACCCGGGACCCTTAGAAGCCAGAGACTTAAGGAGAACGGTAACAAACAAGGCAGATCAGGTGCCTCCTTTCATGGAAGACTTTAAATGTATATTGCTAACTGAAAAAAACCAACCTGAAAAGGTGACGTACTGTGTGAATCCGACTCTATGTCATTCTGGGAAAAGCAAAACTATAGAGACGGGTTTTGGGGGGCAGGAAGGAGATAAACATGTGGAGCCCAGCGGATTTGGGGGCAGCGAAACTATTACGCTTAACACTGTGGTGGTAGATACAGGGAGCTATGCGTTTGTCAAAACCACAGAAATGTCCAACATAAAAAACGAACCTCATATAAACTGTGGACGATGAAAAAAAAAAAGGTGCCTCCTTCATGGAGTGTCTGTTTTCCTAGGCAGAGACACATGTGAGCCAACAATAAGTTCCAGTGGTGCTAAATGCTGTGAAGAAAATACAGTGTGAGCGGAGTTCCCATTGTGGCTCAGTGGAAACAAAGCTGACTGGTATCCAGGAGGATGCAGGTTCAAGCTCCGGCCCTGCTCAGTGGGTTAAGGATCCGGTGTTGCCGTGAGCTGTGGTGTGGGGTTTGGATCTGGCTTTGCTGTGGCTGTGGTGTAGGCTGGTGACTGTGGCTCTGATTTGACCCTTAGCCCGGGCACCTCCATATGCAGTTAGTACAGCCTAAAGAGACCAAAGGGGAAAAAAAAAAGAAGAAGAGAAAAGAAAGTGTGGTGACAGCCTAGAGAGGTTGGGGGGAGGGTTTCTTCCACGAGAGTGATCACTAGGGGTTCACTGTTTGGAGAAACGACACCTGATCTGAAAGTTAAACCAGGTCTTTGGAAAGCAAGCTTCGGAAGTGGGTGCCAGGAAGGAAGTGCTGGGGACACCACTGCTGTGGAGGGTCCAGGAGGTCCCCTCTGTTGGCCTGGAGGCCAGTGTGGGAGGAAGGGCAGAAGGCAGAGAGGGAGTGAAAAGGAAGACAGGCTGGATCTGCTGGCCACGGCCGTTCCCCCGCAACCACATCTGGCCACGACAGCCTTTGGGACGGCAGCAGCCACCACTCCCTGAGGCCTCTCCTCTTTTGCCCCTCTGACCTGGACCACACAGGGAAGGGGAGACTGGGAAATGGAACCACCCAGCAGACTCCTTGGAAGCTCAGCACGTGCACACACTTTGACTTTAAACCCTGGTTAACTTCCCAATCCAAACAAAGGCAAAACCAGGTATCCCCGCCAAGACCAGCTAATCTCTCGGAAGAGACTGATGAAAGTTTCGTTTCACTTCGTCCATCTTTGGGTGGCACTGGCTCTAACGGGATAAGCTGCTGTCTTTGAGAATGTTAAGAGGGTTTGTGAGTTAATAACACAAACACCGACGTGTAAGATTAACCGATATTCACATATGCTAGATAAAAGGGGGAGGGGGCGGGTTGAACAAGTGCCCACGCGCCCTGCATGAAGCTAAGGAAGGGGCTCTCGTCACTGCAGCCATGTGGCCATAGCTGGTACTCACCACCGCCTTCTTCCTCTGCCCGCTGCTCGCTCTGTGTCAGCCAGCGCCTCAGCTGGTCGTGGTTCTCTGTCTGGTGGAGTGCCTGGAGAGGGGCTGTGCCTGCAGTGGGTGGTTCTGTTTCAGGTCATTTTCTCTGCCCAAGGGGCGTTCAGAAACCCTAGAGCATCTCCCGCCTGCCAGACTCTTGCCTCCGTGCTCAGTTCTGCAATAGAAACTCAGCCCTCCCTTCCGTGACCAGCCACCTGGCCACCTGGCTGCCAACTTCCAGTCCAGTGTGCCCCCTGGTGGAAGCACTCTAGGGCTTGCCCAGGACCGAGGGGTTTCCTAGGATGTGGCATATTCAGTTTTGAACCCAGGAAAGTTCTGGGCAAACCAGGAGAGCTGGGCCCCCTAATGCACTCCTGCTTTGGCATCTGAGACTGCTGGGCCAGCGTAGCTGAGTGGCAGGGATGGGAAGCCAGCAATTCACCGTGGACCTACTCGTTTCACCCTCCAATACCTGCACCCCGGGACTGCTGATTGAGAAAACCTAGAAGGCATCACCCCAGCTCCACCGGTTGACGCCCAGCCAGCTCCCAACCAAGTCTTCCAGAGGCCAGTCCACTCTCTGTCCACCGTTCTACCAGGCCGGCTGCTTCAGGGAGATGGGAGTGTGCAGGACCACTGGGCCCTGTGAGCATGGACCCGCTGCTGCACTTCTTTTGCTGTGAGGTGAGTGCCTGGTTGGAAGGGAGGCTGGACGGATGCAGCCTATTCTGTGCGCCCACGGGAGGGCCTTGGCCAAAGCACTGCAGGCAAGGAAGGGCTGTCTATACCCTGAGTAGGTGTCATTCCAGTAAGATGGAGGCACTGACCCCCAAAGACACCACGCACATGATGGAAGAGGGGCAGGGGCTGGTCTCCGCTTTGGGCAGTTGGGCGCCTGGCAGGGACAGCGGCCAGATCAGCCTTCGCGGGTGGAAGGAAGTCCAAGCCCGATGTCGTGCAGAGCTCTCTCCCCCGCCTCGGCTACTTGGCGCCTCACCCTGCTGACCAAGGGTGAGAGGTGCCGGGGAGAGAGGCTGGCATCCCCTCGGAATGGGCCACTTTGTCCACCTGATTATTAAGGTCCACCTCTGCTGAGACAGCTCTCGTGGCACACAGGTTCTTTGGATTCTGGGCATGCCCGGAGAATTCTGCATGCCTTTCCCCAGAAGTCCTCGTCTCCAGCTTTCCAACCGTGTTCCTTCCTGGTGTCTGGGGATCCAGCGGCTGGAGAACTAGTCCCTGCCCGCCACCAGTGTGGGTCCATGCCTCTTGCCTCGTCCAGCCAGGACACTGCTTGTCATCTACCCACCTGAGGGCTCGCCCTCATCTCTGTCCTGCAGCCCCCTCCCCAGCCCTGGGAGGGAGCAGAAACCAGTCAGTGGGCGCTGGCTCCCACAGCACCCAGCTCACGTTGGCTTCGCAGGTGATGGCTTAGCCTTGGCTCATGGCTGCGTGTTCAGTCTCCAGGTGGTGAGTTACCACCAGCGGGTGGCAGAGCTTTGTGACTCACTGCAGGGCTGGCACTCAGGCACCGTGGCAGAGGGCCTGTGTGGCTGCCTGACCTGCTGGGGAGTGCTTTCTTTGCTTTCTCTCACTTTGGGTCACTTAGCTTAGGGGCGGGAGTAGCACAGCTGCAGGAGGGGCGTCGCCTCCCTGATAACAAGCCAAGCCAGGCGTTATGCCTCCTCCTTCGTGGCCGATGGGACTGGATGCAGCCACTTGCTGATGACTTGGGAAGGGTTACCTGGACACGCACTTGGCTGCCGGACCCCAGGAATTTCAGAGGCGGCCAGCCCTGGCCTTTCTGCAGAGCTCATTTCCGCTCTCTGGCATCCGTATGTCCTTCTAAGGAGAGGGGCCACTTTCTGCTCCGCGGGTCCAAACTGACATCACCAGCGTCATGGAACAGCGGGAGGGACCAGTGAGCCAGGTCCCCATGGGCGTGCTATGACACGGGGCTGCCCTGCCTCTGAAGGCGGGCAGCGAGTGTGGCGTGCTGACCCTGCCTCTTGAAAGCAAACTCTTCCGACGGGCCTTACTCACAAGTGTGGCACAGACGCGGCTGCGCCAAGCCGCGAGCCCGTGCTGATGTGCTCGAAGCGCCGCCGTGGCGTGGAGGGAGCGGCTGCGGTTGGGTTCAGCTCGCCTGGGCTGCCGCGCGCCGGCCCGCATGTGCTCTGCCGACGAGCTGGGAGTCCTCCTCTCGCCCCCTTCTGTCCGCGTCGTGGTGCTCACCTCCAGGGATGCGTTTCCGCTGTGGTTTATTCTCTTCCTCGGGAGAGGCAGGCCTCGCGGCCTCCCCTCGACCTTTCCCACAACGACGGCGCTCACTCCGTGGTCAGGGAACAGTGTGGGATTCTGCCAATTGCTGAGTGTGTCTACTCCAGTGGTCACATTCTGTACCCGGGGACTGACCACAGGCCGGACCCACCGTCCGATGGGCATGACCCAGGAGGCCGGACCCACCGTCCGATGGACGTGACCCAGGAGGCTGGGGGAAGGTTCACGGTAAACCGCTTGCCCCGCCTCTTGCGTCCTGTGCTTTCTGGAAGGAGGCCCACGCGCAGTCCGCACCTGAGGGCTGGGGGGCTCAAGCTCTCCCTCCTGTGTGTGGAGCATCTGCATAATTTATTTGGAGTTCTCAGCATGGGAGATTTGCCTCTTCTGCCCATTTATTTTTTCACTTAAAAAATTTCGAACAATGTTTGTCTTATTTCTTTATTTTTCTTTTTTGGCTGCCCCACACCACATTCCCGGCCTGGGATCAGATCCGAGCCACAGATGCCACAACTACGGCAATGCTGGATCCTTAAGCCGCTGTGTCGGGCCAGGGATCACACCTGCGACCCAAAGCTCCGGAGATGCTGCCGATCCCGCCGTGCCGCAGCGGCATCGCCTCCTCCGTTTATCGCTTTACCCAGTCCTTCATTTCTGTCCGTGTGATTGTATCTGGGTTATAATATAATCTTACTTGATTGTTTTGTTCGATTTGTTCCAGCTTTGGCCCTGGGAGCTCTGTCAGTTGGCTCCTGTATCCCTTTGACATGCCCCGTCTTTTTTGTTTCGTTTTTTGAGCACCTCCTTACTTTCCAGCAGTGCGAGATGCCCTCGGCGCATCCTGCATATTTCTTTGTTCCAGGCCCAGAGTCAGCCGTTTCCTTAAGGAACCTGGTTCCTGTCTTAGCGACCACCATCTGGGAGACAGGTGCGTTCATTGCTATGGGGTGTTGTTTCTTTGTGCCTCTCAGCAGACAAAGCAAAGACATATATGTGCGCCCACCTTGCATATGTGCACATGTTACGAACACTCCTGTGTGGCCCACCCGTCTCTCCATTAGGCTGGACGTGAGTTCCCGCCTGTGTCTCCAGCCAGGGTCTGCTACCCACAGGTCACCCTCCCTCCGTTTCCTGTAACTTCCCGCTCCAGCAGTGAGACCCCCGGCCCCACCCGCTTGATCCCAGCGGGGACAGCTGTTTACCTGCTTCGTCGCCAGAGCACAGCTGTGTCCCCTCACTCCTACAGACCCCACTTGTTTCCAAGGCCACTGAGGTCGGCACCTTCCCTCCAGGACCTCAGCAAGGGAACCTTCTCCTGCCACGGTCTGCTCTCCGTCCTGGATTCGCCAGCCTCCGAAATGACCTTTTTTTTTTTTTTGGCTGCACCTGTGGAAGTTCCCGGGCCAGGAATGAAACACTTGCCACAGCAGTGACCCAAGCCACCTCAGTGACAATGCCAGATCCTCAGCCCACTGTGCCACAAGAGAACTCCCTAAATGATTTTTTTTTTTAGTTTGCATACTTATGTTTCCTCTTTGTGTTGTTCTGTCCCATGGGTTTTGACAAATGCACCATCACAACACCGCACAGAACCGTCTCGCTATAGGCCGAAAAATCCCCTCTCCACTTGTTCTCCCCGCCCAGCTCTCTCTGGGCCTCTGGCAACCACTGACCCTTTACTGTCTCCCTGGTTTCCCCTTTCCAGAATATCAGAGTTGGAACCACATATCATGGAGCCTTTTCAAACCGGCTTCTTTCACTTAACCGTGCACATTTCTAGTTTCTTTCGTCTTTTTGTGGGTTGATAGCATTTTCTTTTTATCACTGAATGATACTCCAGTGTACGGATGCACCTTCCCCTTGAAAGACATTCTGGCCGCTTCCAGTGTGGCTGTTTGGTTTTTGTGTGGGCACAAGTTTTGAACTTACTGGATAAAGTTTTCAACAATTGGATAAACACTTAGGAGTGCAGTTACTGAATTGTACAGTACGTCATGTTTAGCTTTGTAGGAAACGGTCAGATGTCTTCCCGAGTGGCTGCCGTTTTGCATTCCCACCAGCGAAGAGTGAAAGCCCCTCTCGCTCCTGATCCCTGCTGACATTCAGTGTTGTTAGATTTTACATTTTAGCCATTCCATTGGCATCTTATTTTCAATTCCCCAGCGACATACGATGCTGACCATCTTTTCAGATGCTTATTTGACATCTGTACATCTTCTTTGGCGAAGTATCTGTTCAGATCTTTTGCCCATTTTAAAGTTGGGTTACTTGTTTTCTTAGTGTTGATTTTTAAGCATTCCTTGTACATTTTGGATACAATTCTATATTGAATATATGTTTTGGAAATATTTTCTCCTAATCTGTGGCTTGTCTTTACACTGTCTTAACAGTATATTTAGCAGAGCAGAATTTTAAACTTTTAATAAAGCCCAGCTAATCAATTTTTTCTTTCAGGGACAGCACTTATGTTGTTGTATTTAAAACATTGTCACCAAATCCAAGCTCAGATTTTCTCTTGTGTTATCTTCTAGAAGTTCTATTGTTTTGGTTTGTGATAAATTTTTATTTAGGTGTTTGTTTGTTTTTTTGTATTCTGTCTTTTTAGGGCCACACCTTGGCTAGGGGTTGAATCGGAGCTATAGCTGCTGGTCTATGCCACAGCCGTAGCAATGTGGGATCCAAGCCGCGCCTGTGACCTACCCCACAGCTCATGGCAATGCTGGATCCTTAACCCACTGAGCAAGGCCGGGGATTGAACCTGTATCCTCATGGATACTAGTGGGGTTTGTTAATCACTGAGCCATGATGGGAACTCCAAATTTTTAGTTAGTTTTTATAAAAAGTATAAGGTTTGTGACTGGACTCATTTTTTACCTGCGGATGTCCACTCGTTCCAGCAAGATTGGTTGAAAAAACTGTCCTTCTCCACTGTGCTGCCTTTGCTCCCTTATCAACGATCAGTTGACTCTGTGTGTGCGTCTGTTTGGGGCTCTCTCTTCTGCTCCACTGATCTATGTCTGGTCTTCTGCCACTTTACGCTAAGTTGTATATATAGCATCAGTCCTCCAGCTTGGTCATTCTTTCCAGTATAATGTTGGCTATTCAGGATGTTTGCTTTTTCATATAAACTTTGGAATCAGTTTGTCAATCTCTATAAAATAACTTGCTGGGGTTTTGGTTGGGATTGCGCTGAATCAGTGGGTCAAGTTGGGAAGAAATGACATCTTAGCAATATTGAGTCCCTATCAGTGAACATGGACTATCTCTCCCCTTATTTAGATCTTTGATTTCATTCATCAGAGTTTTATAGTCTTCCTCATGTGGCTCCTGTACATTATTTACTTAGATTTTGATACCTAAGTATTTGATTTTCTGGGGTGCTGATGCAAATGGAGTTGTGTTTGGAATGTCAAATTTCCATAGTTCATTGCTAGTATATAGGAAAGCAGTGGCCTTTTGTACGTTAATCTTGTTTCCTGCAACCTTGTTATAATTGCTTATTCAATCCAGGAGTGTCTTTGTTTTGTTAATTCTTTGGGTCTCCTACATAGACACGCTTGTCATCTGTGAACAAAGGTAGTTTTATTTCTTCCTTCCCAATCTGTATATATTTTGCCTCTTGTCTCATTTCATTGTCCTGGATTTCTAGTACAGGGTTGAATAGGAGCGAGAGAGGGCATCCTTGCCTTGTTCCTGATCTTAAGCGGAAGTCATCTGGTTTCTCGCAGTTAAGTATGATGTTAGTGGTGTACTTTTTTGGTAAATATTGTTGATCACATTGAGGAATTTCCCCTCTGTTCCCAGCTTGTTGAGAATTTTAGTTATGAATGGGTATTTAGTTTTGCCAATGCTTTTTCTACAATTGATAAGGTGATATTATGTTTCTTTCTTGGCCTGTAGATGTGATGGATTACATTTATTGATTTTAAAAATATTGAATCACCCAGAATTAAACCCATCCATCTTCAGTCAACTAATCTGTGACAAGGGAGCCAAGAATATACAGTGGGGAAAAGACAGTCCCTTCAGTAAGTGGTGCTGGGAAAACAGGACAGCTACATGTAAAAGAATGAAACTGGAACACTTCCTAACACCGTACACAAAGATAAACTCAAAATGGATTAAAAACCTAAATATATGACTGGATACTGTAAAACTCTTAGAGAAAAACATAGCCCAAACATGCTCCGACATAAACCACAGCAGTAGCTTCTCAGATCCACATCCTAGAGTAATGACAATAAAAACAAAAATAAACAAATGGGACTTAATTAAACTTAAAATTTTCTGCACAGCAAAGGAAACCACAAAACAAAAGGACAATCCACAGAATGGGAGAAAATATTTGCAAATGAAGCAACTGCCAAGGGATTAATCTCCAAAATTTATAAACACCTCCTGCAGCTCAATACCAAAAAAACAAACAACCCCATCAAAAAATGGGCAGAAGGTCTAAACAGGCAATTATCCAAAGAAGACATACAGATGGCCAAAAAACACGTGAAAAGATGTTCAACATCACTCATTATTAGAGAAACACACGTCAAAACCACTCCGAGGTACCACTGGCCAGAAAGGCCATCATCAAAAAGTCTACAAACAATAAATGCTGGAGAGGGTGTGGAGAAAATGGAGTCCTATGACACTTGGTGGGAATGTAAATTGGTGCAGCCACTGTGGAAAACAGTATGGACTGAAAACAGAATGACCATTTGATCCAGGAACCCCACTCCTGGGCATCTCTGGACTTTCTAAGTCAACCACGACTCACAAAGACACACGTACCACCATGTTCATTGCAGCGCTATGTGCAACAGCCAAGACATGGAAGCAACCTAAATGTCCGTTGACAGAGGAGTGGATCAAGAAGAGGTGGTCCATATACACAATGGAATATTACTCAGCCATTAAAAGGAAAGAAATAATGGCATTTGCAGCAACATGGAGGGACCTAGAAATTATCATGCTAAGTGAAGTTAGTCAGACAGTGAGACACCAGCATCATATGTTATCACTTATATGTGGAATCTAAAAAAAGGACACAGTGGACTTCTTTGTAGAACAGATACTCCTGACTCACAGAGTTGGAAAAACATATGGTTTCCAGAGGAGACAGGTTGGGGGGTAGGGGATGGGCCGGGGTTTGGGATGGACATGCTGTAAAATTGGGTTGTGATGATCACTGGACACCTGTAAATGGAATAAAATCCACTGAGTAATAAAAAATAAAAATATTGAGTCGGCCTTTCATACCTGGAATAAATTCCACTTAGTAGTAAGTAACTATTTTGCGTGCATAATTAATTGTTGGATTTAATTTGCTAATATTTTGTTGGGAATTTTTGCATTTATAGTGAGAGATGTCGGTCTGTGGTTTTCTCTTCTTCTTGTATCTTTGTCTGTTTTTGGTTTTATTAGGTTAATTTTGGCCTCAAAATGAGGAAGCGTGCTCTTTGTTTCTATTTTCCAGAAAAGAGTGCAGATAATTGGTGTCATTTCCTCCTTAAGTGTTTGGTACAATTCACCAGTGGAACAATCTGGGCCTGAGGCTTTCTTGTTTGGAAGAGTATTAATTACTGATTCAGTTTTTACTAGAAATAGAGCTATTTGTGTGAGTTTTCATAGTCTGTGTCTTTCAAGGAATTTGTCCATGCCATCAAAGTTGTCACATCTGTGGGCACAGGGTTCACAGTGTCCCGTCATGACCCTTAATGTCTGTGGAAACTGCAGTCTTGGGTTAGGCTGGGTGCAGCAACTCAGGCTGCAGATGCTTGGTGATATTGCTCCCATGGCTTAAGCAAACCCATGTGCCAGTGATCCAGACCAAATTCAACCTGGGTTTCCTGTTCAGACGTGGGGAGGGGGGGCCTCAGATGCTTTTCCATGGGGAATGGGGCTGCCTTCTAGCCATCGTCAACTCTATTGCTTCCTAACCTCTATCTCCAGCTATGTCCTCTCATCAGACCCCCAGGTTGTGTCCTGTCTCCTGTCTCCTCTCTCCATGCCCAGGGACAATAGTTCGAACCCCATCTACCAGGTGGGTGAGACAGCCCTGCCCAAGGTCGGCACCTGTGTGGGTCCCGATGGACAGCAGATGGCTTGGGCTTGTGTTGGCTGAGGGGGGAGGATCGCCTCCTGCTGTGTTTGGGTTGATGCCACCGGCAGGCCCTCAGAAAAGAAGCTAAGGGTCATCTGAGATGTGGCCTGCACCACTCTGGGACTCCTGAAGACCTGAGCCAGCATCCTGGGAGCAAGGCGGAGGCCAGTTCTGTGGGTCACCTTACCCTGCGGGTGGACAAATGGGACATGCATGGGACACAGTGAGCAGGTGGCCCAGCCCGCCAGCACCTCTGACCTGTGCCAATTTGAGTTTGGCTGAGGGTAGGATTGTTGAGGGAGGCTGGTGGCTGCAGGCCCCATGCGTCCCATGTGTCCTTGCTGAATGGCCAGATTGTGGGGTCCACTGTCTGAGGCTGAGTAGTTTCTGTAGCCATCGCTGACACCCCCAGCCAAGTCAAGGGGACCCAGAAGGACCACCACTGACTGCCTCCTCCTGGAGCAGGGACTTGGTGGATTTTCTGCTTGCCCCACAGCCCTGGGTCCCTCAGCGGTGACATGACCCACTGCATGCCGCCCATCACACCACCCCTGGGACACGGGGCAGGATCTGGTGCTGCCGTGTGAGGCCGTATGCCATGACCCCACTTCTCGCTGTCTCCCATCGGCACCTGTTGAGTGGAGAGAGGCTTATTCCTGGCATCCTCTGTGAGGCTGCAGTTCTGCCTGGGTCATGGGCAGCTCAGCCCCTGCATGCACCACTCATCCAGGACCCGACCAGCATCATGCAGGCCTTGCCACTGCCCTGTGGCTGCTCTGAGTCCCCGCCCCCACCCAGATCTGGCCTCTGACCACTTCCTCTCTGGATTCCCTTTTCTGGAGGGATACACTGCCTTTCTGTGCCCCAGGGCCTTTGTATGGCTGTCTCCTCTAGCCAGAATGTTCCCCGCAGCTCCTCCCTTAGAGGCTTTCATCCCTGGCTCTCACTAGCCGCACTTTCTTAGAGATCCCTCACTTCCTCCCATCTCATCACAAGGTGTGAGTCGCAGGGCTTCGTGTTCCTCCTGGCGCTTACCAAATCCCGAACGTAACCTCCTACTACTTATTTGTTGCTCTTTTTAGGGCCGCACCTGCAGCATGTGGAGGGTCCCGGGCTAGGGGTGGAATCGGAGCTGCAGCTGGGGGCCTGCCCCACAGCCACAGCAGTGCGATCCCAGTGGGATCTGTGACCATGCCGCAGCTCGTGGCGATGCCGGATCCTTAACTTGTGAGCCGTGGTAGCAACTCCATATCCTCCTTTCTTGTTTTAAACTTTAAAAATTGCGGTGTGGTTGATGTTTCCTGCTTGCTTATTTGTTTGTATTTTTGTCTTTTCCCTACTGCGCTTTAAGCTCCTTGAGGGCAGGGCTGGTCCTTCCTCCCAGCATGTCCCGAACTCCTTGTGAGGGCAGGGTGTCCTGCCCAGCTGGGGGACTCCCTGGAGGAGCTGGGCAGTCTCTTCCTGCAGACGCTGGTCCTGACCCCACAGCAGCAGGGCTTGTCCAGCCACCATTCCTTCCACATCTCTGCAGGTCCCTCTCCATCAGCGCTGGGTCAACAGCCCCAGGCTAAGACAAGAACCCCTACTTGGGTCCAGCAACCCTTCCCTGTCCCTGCAGCCGCGTTTTGTCCTGGAGGCCACCAGGTGGCGTCGCAGGCCCACGCGTGATCGGCGAGGACTGCGGAGGCGCCCCGGCTCCTGTCTCCAGGAGGCGGTGGGGCGGGGGTCGGAGCCTTTCGGGAGGTAAGGGTTTGCATCTGGCGAGCTGCTGAGGGGGGCCTGAGTCATCCAAGCGGCTCAGGTGGTGTCCTGTGAGGGGGCGGCAAATTCCTGGGGCTGGGAGTGCAGGGACCTGGGGGGGGGGCTGGGGGAACGCGGGGACCGGGAGCACAGGCACCGGGGTGGGGGGCTGGAGGACGCGCGGCGACGGGGAGCGCAGGGACGGGGAGCACAGGGACCAGGGTGGGGGGCGCGGGGACTGAGGACGGGGATCGGGGGCGTGGGGATGGGGAACTCAGGGACCCGGGTGGGGGCGGAGAGCACACGACCGGGCGGGGGCGCGGGAACCCAGGGCGGGGGCGCGGGAACCCAGGGCGGGGGCGTGGCTGCCGCTTCCACCCCCGCCGATTCCCCGAAGTGACGGCGCCGGCTCGCGGGAGGCGGGGGAGCGGGGAGGCCCGGAGGCCGGGAGGCCGGGAAGTGGGAGGGGCGCGGGCGCAAAGGTCTGTCGGGCCCTGAGGGCAGCAGAGCTTTGTTTGTGAGAAGAGGTGAAAGTACAGGAGACGCGAGGGTGGGTTTGTGGGCGTGCTCCCCTCTGAGACCAGCAGAGGAAGAGGGGGGGCGGCGGGGACTGGGGCATCTCCTTTGCTGAACTTGTGACGGGGAGCCCAGCTTAGAAAAGGGGCCACGGGTGGGGCCCCAACATTTCCCCTCAGATCTGAGCCTTGGGGAGCCCCTCCAACCTCCGGCTGCGAAGGCAGCTCCCTGGAGCCTGCCTGAACCTCAGAGCCGGTGAGCCTGCTGGCAGCGGTCTGGGTGCCCTGTCTCCCTAGACCACGGGCCATCTGGTGAGGAGGAGGAGGAGGAGGAGGAGAGGGGCTGCAGGCGGTAGGAGGTGGCCCTTGGGGCAAAGGTGATGTGGGCGCAGAAGCCTTCGATTCCTCTGCTCGGGTCTGCAGGCCCCTGTGGGAACACCCGAGGATGTGTTGTGGGCAGTGGGGTGTTGTTTCCCCCTGACCAGGGGCTCTGTCCTCTAAAACCGTTTTAGGTTCACTTGTCAGCCTGCACGTGGGTGAAATCTCCTGCCTTTCAGCTCCTCCCAGAAGACCCCTCCCAACCTCCAAAGAGATAAGCAGGGCCCAGCCCCCAGGCCCCGGCCTTTGCTTCCTTAACCAGTGTGGCCTGATGCCAAGGTCCCACCAGGCTGCCCCGCTGAGAAGCAGCGTCCACCAGGCTGGGCCCTGCCTCCCTCCAGGTGGCAGCCCTGTGGGGACCCTCTGCGGGGGGCTGGGGGTCTTCGCCCCCTTAACATCTTGACATGGACAAGAACAGACTGTTCTTCAGACGAACTGGGGCCCCGGTTCCCATCTCATCCTGCTTTCCACCCCACCTTACCCTCAACTGCGTCATCCAGTGCAGCGGAAACTACACTTTCCAGCGCCAAGAGGCTGTGATGCTGTGATAGCCCAAATTTGAATATAAACCCTATCCTAGGAGAAATTACGGTACAGGCATTGATTCTTCCTACAGTAATCTAAGCCTCAAAGGAACTGAACTAAAGTTCTCAAGTTCAAATCCAAAAAAAGTTCAAGTACTAGGAAAGAGAACAGTGGCAAATGTTGGGAAAGTCAGAGCTTTGTCCTGTTGCTGCTGTTTCTGATGATTTATGGGCGGGGAGGCAGCTGGGAGGTGGGATGGACTCCCTACACATGAGCCAGCCTGGGTTTGCAGGGTTTGGGCTCACGGTCTGGGAACGCTTCAACAATGAAAAAACAGTCGGTTTTGCTGTGTGTGTGTTGGGGTGGGAAGGCTTTCCCCTTCTTCCCTTCTAGGGTTTTTGGCTTGTGTAATAATTAAATTGATATAAAACAAGGTAGCAGAAGAAAAACAAATTTTGCGTGTATCGGAGCCCCCTAAAGACATGCGACCATGAGACTGGAATTGGCACTGCCTTGTGCCATGGGCCAAAAACCAAACCAAAAGAAAAACACCCATGAGACCCAAAGGGCAGCCGGTAATTGTGGCTTTTCTAACTTCCTGAGCTAAGGAGAGGGGTGGGGCCTGGGGGCACAAAAGGATGTGAAAGAAAGGCTTCTCTGTTTGCAGTAAGTCTACACCGCTTCCCCATCCAGCCTCCTGGTACGTCACACAGTGGCCACAGGGCAGGTAAAGCACTTTGCCTGAAGCTGCCTTTAGCTCAAAATAAGCCTTCTGCCAAAGCCGGCAAATCCTGCTCCCCTTCCGTTTAAGGACAAAATCCTTCTCAGGGTCTTCTATCCGTGGCCCTGGAGTTGGAGGGAGAGGCAGCAGGGGCTAGGGGTCCCCTGAGCACTTTGGGTCCCTGCCTTCCTCTCCCTGCCGGAGTTTTCAGCCCTCTAGGGTTAAATCAACACACACAGGGTCGCGCTCCTTTAAAAGGGTGCAAGGATGAATATGATTCTCTTTTTTTGGCCACATCGTCAGTGGCTGGATGTGGGATCTCAGTTCCAGACAAGGGGTTGAACCTGGGCTGCGGTGGCGATAGCCCTGCATCCCAGCCATTTGGCCACCAGGGAACTCCCCGAAGAGGATTTTCCCATCACCAGAGCTGCAGGCTCACAGCTGAGGCTCTTTCCGCCTCCCAGAGGTTTTCTGGGCAAAACCCCAGGATGCTCCAGGAGCAGAGACTGGGGTGTCCAAGGGAGAGAGGGGAGGCGGTGGGGAAGTCTCTCTGGTCAGTGGTCACCCCCGAGAGCAGCACACCTCAGGCTGTGGCTTCTGCCTACAGCCCCACCATGGAGGCTGGACCCCAGGCCTTGATGAGGAGGGGACCCCGCCCAGCAGGGCCCTGGAGGCAGCACCCCACCCATCCCCAGGATCCCCAGGAAAGCGGCTGCCAGCGCAGGAAGTGGAAACCTGAAAAGAAAAACAGCCGGTTGAGCGACGTTGTATCTGAGTCATCAGCCAGCTGGACCCAGCACCCTGAAAAATGTTGCTAACATAATTCCCATAATCAACTCTGGGCCGTGCCGGGCTGTCGAGACACAGGCCTCAGGACTGGAACAGGGAAGTCCAGGCTTAGGCTGGCGCAGAGGGATGCTCGAGCCTGGGGCTCAGCAGGCTTGGGGCTGACCTGGACGCTGAAACTGCACAAGCGCGGGAAGAGAGCAGGTGTGAATTCCTCTTGGAGCACAGGGTAAAGAGGGCTTTCTAACTGGTAGAGAAAAAACACAGGCCCGGAAGGGTGTCGCTTGTGCTGAAGCTCCGGATGTGAAATCCAGGCTTCTACCCAACTCAGCTCATTTCCGCCTTCCCTAGAAATGTGGTCTTAAGGCCAGGCTGCAGTTTCCCGGCCAGCACTGAGGAGGCAATCTGCCCCGTGGGCCCACGCCGTCCCCAGAGATGCAGGGGCACCTGTGGGATAAAACTCCTGGTGCCCCCGTCCCCAAGAAGACGGCCCGGCCCACCTTTCCAGAGCCTTCCGCTTTGGGCTGGCCCTCTCAGCTCCCTGCTGCTGCTGCTGGAGGAGATGCTGGCTATTCATGACTCAACAAAGAGTCACTTAGAGCTTCAGATTTACTCATTTGCATTTTGTCTTTTACCGAAACTAAGATTTAGGATCCAGACAAAGGGTAAGGAGTTCCCACTGTGGCTCAGTGGAAAGGAATCTGACTAGTATCCATGAGGACACGGCTTCAATCCCTGGCCTGGCTCAGTGTGGCGTTGACGTGAGCTGTGGTGTAGGTCGCAGATATGGCTTGGATCTGGCATTGCTGTGGCTGTGGTGTAGGCCGGCAGCTGCAGCTCTGATTTGACCCGTAGCCTGGGAACTTCCATATGCCGCACCTGCAGCCCCCCACCCCCCCAAAAAAAGGCAGAGAAAACAAAAGGTGAATAAACATGACTATATAAGTGGTTTTTTTTTTTTTTTTTTTTTTTTTTTTGTTGTTGTTGTTGTTGTTGTTGTTATTGTTGCTATTTCTTGGGCCGCTTCCGCGGCATATGGAGGTTCCCAGGCTAGGGGTTGAATCGGAGCTGTAGCCACCAGCCTACGCCAGAGCCACAGCAACGCGGAATCCGAGCCGCGTCTGCAACCTACACCACAGCTCACGGCAACGCTGGATCGTTAACCCACTGAGCAAGGGCAGGGACCGAACCCGCAACCTCATGGTTCCTAGTCGGATTCGTTAACCACTGCGCCACGACGGGAACTCCTATAAGTGGTTTTTAAATGTGCATGACCAAAATGCAACATACAAACTAGTAAGCAATGGGGAGAAAATATTCGGGACATGTACCAAAGACAAAGGGCAAATGTCCCGAATGCGTCAAGGAGTCTTACAAAGCCGAAGAGGAAAAATGGAGAAAAGTCATGAACAGACAATTTACATTAAAAAAAAAAAAGTTCCCCTGTGGCGCAGTGGGTTAGGGATCTGGTGTTGCTGCAGGGGTGGTGTAGGTTGCAGCTGCATGTCTGAGTTGTTCTCTGGCCTGGGAACTTCCATAAGCCACGGGTATGGCCAAAAAGGAAGAAAGAAAGAGAGGAAGGAAGGAAGGAAGAAAATGACTCTGAACATAAGGAACAATCCTTATCATTCATCACTAGAGAAATGCAATAATACTGAGACCCCACTTCTCACCTATCGAAGGGGCAAAAAAATTGTAAACAACGACCCACTCCGTTGTTGAAGCTGCAAGAAAACCAGCACACTCAGATGTCACGGGGGGAATGCAAATTGTGTGATTCTGAAAGGAATTCGGTCAGACACAACAAAAATATGTGTGCACTTACCTTTGACCAGGCGATAGTTCCCGAAATCTATCCTGAAGACGCCCTTCAAACGATGCGAAATACGCACACACACGGGGGTTTGTTGTCACACCAGGTGTCACTGCAAAACATTAGGAACAACCTAACCTCTGGACTAAGAGAGCGACCCCGGGAACGGTGGCCGCCAGCCCGTCGCAGAGAGGAGAGCCGCCGGGTGGGAGGAGGATCCCGCTAAACGGAAGCGCGTGCTGTACCGCCGGTCTGTTGAGAGAAGAAGCGCAGACCACCCGCAGGGCTTCCTTTCTTCTCGGAAGGAAGGCAATGGGCGTCTGCTCACTTGCGGACAAGGCAGGCAGAATAAGCCAGAAACTGCAGAGGCGGGTGGGCAGGGGATGGGCAGGGTGGCGAGGACCCCGGGGAAGACAGCTTCTGATGGAACCCAAGTGGTGCTTCACATACCCCAAAGGAAGCGAGCAGCTGAGCCCGATCCGGACTGGGCGAGCACCCGAAATGGAAACCAGGCTCGGAGATGAGTCTGCAGACGAAGGCGCCCCACCCGGGAAGGTGGCGAAGGGGGTACCCTCAGGGCTGTGGTCTAGGGATTCTGAGGCTGTTTGATCTGTGTAAGAGAACTGAGCCATAGCACAAGTCTCTGTCGGTGAGAACTGGAGAAAGAGGTCAGAAGCGGAGGAGGAAGCCTTGGAACGGGCCCTGTAGTGTAGGTGCCCACACCCCACCCCCGGGTCTGCGTAAAACTTGTGGTCTTTAACCTGCATGCACAAAGATACAGATAAGTGGACTGTGTGGTTAGTACCTGTCTGTGCGCTTCCTGTGTGGGCCGAGAGGCCAGGCCATCGTCCAGTAAAGGAACCAGGCCTCCTGGAAGGTGGCCAGCGCCAGGGCTGGGGTGGCGAGTCCCCTGGATGGACCTGGAGCATCTTGTGGGGCCAGAATGTAAGAAAGTGCTCGAAACATGAACAAAACCAGGCGAGGGCTCTGCCAGGGTGCAGGAGCACCCCAAGGGACCCACGGTACTACAAGCTGGGACTGCTTCAGCAGCAACGCAGTGCAAGTTCCCGGACTGTAGACCGAAGAACGAGAGACGTATCCGCGTGCCCTTCTGACCCAAAGAAGCAGTGGATTAAACAAGCACACGGAGGGTTAGGGAAAGCCCCTCTTTACGGTAGAATCCAGTTACCAGAGGAAGAAGGGAAGGGGAAAGTAGAAAATCACGACACGGCGTCACAATAATGCTGCTCTAGACCGGACTCACTGGAGGGCGCTGACGTGTGGGTGGGAGTTGGAGCAGAAACACGATGGGTATGGTCTTACACCATCTGCCCGGCATGCTACTTCCCTACAGAGAAAACCTGGCCATGTTACATGGGGGCCTCGTAGACGCCACCCTCGCTGGTGGCCGAGGTCAGCACGACTAGTAGTAAGTATGATTTGTCTTCTGTCCGTGTCAGAAGCTCTGTGTTATGCGAGGCGGAGAGGTCCCAACATCATTTCTGTAGTACTGTTGCCAAAAATTCATAATCTCTGTTAAAAAGGAGACAACAAAGCCACAAGGAAGTCACTTACGTTAGGACAGCAAAACAAGATTTAACACCTACCCTGACGGCCGTTTCAACCTTCCCCAGGGATGGGACCTTTCACCAGCCAACCTAGAATTCCCTGGTCAGCACTCAGGAGGAAACCCAAGAGACCCCTTCTGTCCCCTTTAAAAGAGTCACCTTGCCCGAAAAAACACATTCTTTGCTAATGACCTCCTTCTCTCTGCTCCCTCCCTGCTTTTAAAACACCTTGCCTTTCTGCAGCTCTGACCCAGCTCCTTTCTGTTGCTGGATGGGTTGGTGACTCAGTGAACATTTGTGATTTGACAGATTTGGTGGCAGTGGTGGGATCAAAGAAAATTCCAGCAGCTTCGGTGACAAGGAGAAAAGCAGTCATGGTACGTTGTGTTTTTTGTTTTTTGTTTTTTGTTTTTGTCTTTTTGCCATTTCTTGGGCTGCTCCCGCGGCATATGGAGGTTCTCAGGCTAGGGATCGAATTGGAGCTGTAACCACCAGCCTACGCCAGAGCCACAGCAGCACAGGATCCAAGCCGCATCTGCAACCTACACCACAGCTCACGGCAACGCCGGATCCTTAACCCACTGAGCAAGGCCAGGGATCGAACCCGCAGCCTCAGGGTTCTTAGTTGGATTCGTTAACCACTGCACCACGACGGGAACTCCAATGGTACCTTTTGAGTTCACAGAATTCTTGCTGCTTCCAGAGGCCATGGGTAAAGTCCCTCCCAGTTCTGGGCTCTGCTACCTGGGTCAGGCTCCCATCTAATTGGCTTACAGGGCAGGACAGCTCCTGCTGGAGACAAGTCCCCGGCTTTTCAGACCACAAGTCCCAGGTGTCTGTGTAGAACCCCCGTGGGTTCTATCCGTGTAGAGCCCTTTGGTGAGGTCTGATGGTCCAACCCCTTCCCCAGGCCGGGGTTCCAGAGCCGATGTGCAGGGCCTTTCCCTGGCCAGGCTGGAGCCCCATGTCTTGATTGCTGGTGTGTTAAGTGCACATATTTGCCTTATTTTGTGCAGAAAGAAGCTACTGCTAGTGGTGATCTCAGAGGCCAAAAAGCTGCAAAAACTGGTGACCACAGGTTGAGCACCTACAGGCTGTCCTCAGACCCAAGGCCTCGTGTGTTAGGATAAGTCAGTTGCAGGATGGGTTTGATCGACTCTGGGCCACCTGCAAATGCCAAGAAAACGTCTCAGCAGCGAGGTCCCCGTGGCACTTGCACAGCCCCTGTCCAGAAGCACATCCCTTTGGGGTACCAGTTTGGTTCCAAGAAACCCAAAGCCTTGGCTCTTAGGATCCTTGGATTCCTGACTCCGATACACTTGCTGATTTGGGGTCTAACAGCTATGGTCCCAGAAGTTATAAATACTGACAAAAATGGCAAATGTTATTAAAAACAACCTAGAATTGCGTGACTACCATGAGGAATGTTAATTGAGCAGCATCTGAGAAAAAGCAGGTGGACACTGATTGTAGTTGGTGGGCAGAGGCCTCCAGAAGGCTTCAAGACTCTAAAATGTCTTCATTAAAAGGCATCCTGCCTAATGAGAAATGAAAGACCTGAGAGGTGCCTGAACACGACGGTAGGCCTGACATGGCTCCCACTGGCCCTGCCTGAGCGCCTGTGTGGTACCAGTTCTCTGTCTGGACAGCTTCCCACTGGAAGAGGCTATTACACAGGTGCCTTTGAGAAGAAAGCCGCCTGAGATCCTGGGATCTCGTCCACTCTTTGGTCAAAGACCAAACCAATGAGCAGAATTTTAAAGTTCCCTAAACCCAGGGTGCATCCCCCCAAATATTTTAGGTTTGGAGTCATTACTGGGCTTCTGACCCGGGGCTGCCAGATCTTTTTCTGCCTGTGTGTGAGCTGGTTGGACTCAGGGATCCCAAAATGGACCTAGGAAGCAGGACGGCGGAGTCTCAGGGGGATATTAGCGATCCATCGTCTGCACGGGGAAGCTCTTTCTATGGCCTTCCAGGCTCCGCGCAATAAACCGGGGTGCCCAGCCTGCTCTGGATCCCCCGAGATTAGAGGCTGATAAAAATGCAGGAAATAGGATGGGCGGCCCCCCCATCTCGTGACCGAGGCTGAACACTTTGAAAGGACTTTGGACCAAGGTCATTAACAAAGGTCCTTCAAATGAGTGGCCTTACAGCCACAGCAGCTCCAAGGCAAGAACCCTAAAGTCACGCCTGGGCCCCCACATCATACCCTCGAGGTCCACCACCGACCCATCGGCCCAAGGGTGTTTCATCTGTGATCCGCTGGGGCACCCAGAAAGCCGTCCTCGAAGGTGCCAAGAAAATCCCTCAACATCCACTCCCGCCACCAGAGGAGGCCCCTTGTGCCCCTCCCAGGGCTGACAGGACCCCCAAGGGGCTCGCCAGGAAACTGCTGGCGGGAACATCCTTAAACAGCCGAGGGGAAACGACAGCTAACATTACTGGACAATCTTGCCAAATTCTGATCGATACCGGGGCTGCCCTCGCTGCTTCACACCCACCCGCACAGGACAGCAGACTCCTCGCGTGGGGTAGCTCGTTCAGAGAGCATTTCTACCTCAGCCAGTGCGAAGGACGCCGGACCTGCTCCTGAACACGTTCCTTTTTGCTGCAGGTCGCTGGCCCCTCGCCCCGCGGGCAGCGGTCTCCTCCCTCAGCAGCGAGTGTGGGTGGGTCTCGCCTCCCGTGAGGCCTCGCTGGTGGCTCCGGACCAGCGTGGGCCTGGTCCTTTCGTCCCGCAGGCTGTCCCCGACCCAGAGAGGAAGACGTTCCACAAAGCCGCTCCCCCCCCATCTGTGGGCTGCATCCATAAAGAGGGCTGACCCTGTACCACCCTCAGCGACCAAACCCACCTCCCCTTCAACCCTGTGACAGCCGCGAAGGCCTCAGGCCGGGCCCCGTCTCACCTCTGGCGGGAGACTTAAGCGCCCGGGGACCGGCCGCCACAGCGCAGGTCCTGCCGGTCAGGGACAGAAGGGGCCAGTGATTTGCCCAGGGTCTGGGCGCTGTTGACGTGTCGGTGACGCGTCTCCTGCTGTTTGGAACCTGAACACCCTCGGCCACAAGATCCGGCCGGTTCAAAACGGTTCCCTCTTGGCGGCCTTGGTTCAGGCCTCTCCCTGCCCCCTTAGACCCCAAGGCCAAGGCCTGTTCGCCTTTACTCCAAACGATCAGCAGCAGCCCCGGGGGGCCGTGCCTGAGAGGTTCCCGGGGCCCCTCCGGCTTCTCCCAAGTGCTCCGCCGAGCTGTAGGGCCCCTCTTATACCACGCCGGTGACCTGCTGTGCCCCGTCCCCAGAGACACATCCAGGGAAGACCCCAGGCGTTTGCTGCAGCCGTTAGCCGGGAAAGGACAGTCTCCGGGAAGGTGACACTTATCTCTATCCACTCTTCGTTACCTAGGTCATAACGGAAGTGCTGGACGATTCCGCCATCTCCAAAAAGAATTAAGCCGATCCAGGAATTACCCAGGCCCACAGCTAAGCGGCAGCCTTGGGCGTTTCTAGGCTGCGCTGGGCATGGGCGACGCTGGGTTCCTGTGTCTTCTTGATTTGCTCCCCCACTTTATGCACAGACTTCTCAGTCCTGAGCCCCCTCCCCAGCAGGGTAAATGGGAGCTGGCCTTTCGGAGACTAAAACGCGTGCTGGGAGAACGCCCACCCTGGGCTGCCCAGCACTTCCAAACCTGTCACTTTATTTGTGCCTGAGGAGCTAGGCCCTGGGAGGCTGTCGCAGGGACGGTCGGTCAGAAGCACCCTGACTCAGCGCTGACACCCGCCTCAGCTGCCTTAAGGTCACAGCCGCAGCTGCAAAGTGGGCAGACGCAGCTTTGACGCTGGAGGTGACGTGTATTTACCCTTCCCGCTGTCCAGAGTTTTCCCTCGGAACTGACCCAGCATAGGCTTCTGACCCTACCCCTGCTTCCACCTCCACCACCTTCCTCTTAAAATGTCCTCGGAGTTCCTTTGTGGTGCAGTGAGTTAAGTATCTGGGGTGGTCCCTGCAGTGGCTCGGGTTCGATCCCTGACCCGGGAACTTCCACATGCCCCGGACAAGGCCAATTAAGGGGGCGGGGGGGGGGGGCAACAAGTTAAATGACCTTTCTCCTGCTATCTTCTTATCTTCTGAAGTCGCTGTCATCAAAATTGGGGTCCCACTGGGAAAACTGACCCTGAGTGTCAGGGAACTACCCCAGCTCGTCTCGTTGCACAGGCAGCAGCAGCAGCATCGGTAAAGACTGGCCGGTAGGTGAAGTCCACTCTGTTTCTGCAGAAATGGCCTCTCGTTGTCAGACTTTTGCAACCCGATGTTTCTGTGGACGGGGCGGTGGGCTGCTCCTGCCTTGGGGACACAGAGATGCGGAAACAATGGCTGTGGATCAAACAGCGGGGGCTGCGGGAAACCCCAAGCGGCTTCTAGGTTCTTCCTGGCTCCCTGGCAAGCCCCGTTTTCAGCTTTTACCTCCCATTACCCCAAGTGCACTTAACATGATTCAGATGGTAAATAAGCATTGGCAGGGAGACGTCTACAAAATCTCGAGACAGTTTGCCATCAGTGTCCGCATGCCAGGTCCATGACCTGGAGAAGCTATTTTGTGCCCAGAGGCCTCAAACCACCTCCCTCCGAACCCCCGCTGCTTCGCGGGGGTGTCAGTGTGTTCCTGTCATCGTGTTTGGCTTCCTGAGGGGTGGAAGCCTTCCGTTGTCGCAGGAAAGATGCCCTCATGGGGGCAAAGAAACCATCCATCAGAGAGTCCGTCTCTCGGCTACTTGGTCACATGGTCTCCAGTGACCAAGGCACCCACTCCCGGCCGCTCCCACGAGCCTTCCCGGAAAAGCTGCCGACTTCTTGGAATCATCACTGTCCCTCTTGCCCTCAATCGAGCAAAGCTGAGAGAACTAAAGGGACCCTCAAACCTAAATATCTAAATGGCCAAAGCGACTGGACTTCTTGGGCCGAAGGTCCTGTAGGACCCTCTTTGGGAAACATAAACCCACTCCCAGGAGAGGGTCCCCTGCAGACCCATGCCTACGGTGCACGGCCTCTGCTGACCTGGCTGCCAGGCTGGTGGGCCCAGCTGCCGTCCGTCTCTGATGGCTTGTGCTCAGACTTAGCAGCAGCAGGTAAAGCTTCCTCAATCCACCCTCCAAGATCTGTTGGTCACAGTCTGGAGCCTCGTGACTGGGTCTTCTGGAAACTTCGCGAGAGGGAGACAGCCCCTCACTAAGTGCCCCTGACCACTGACACGGATGCAAGATGAAGAGGCGCCGAGCCTTGGGTACACATCTCACAGGTAAAGGAGGTGCCGCCTGACATCTGGTCCTGTGCAGACCTGGGGACCTCGGGAATCAGCTGGACGAGGAGGAGCAGTGGTGACATCAGGATGGGTGTCCACTGCCACCGAAACGCTGGCTCAAGGCTTTTTCCTACTTTAACGAAGACTCGAGGCCCTTCCTTCCTCCTGTTCTCTCCTTTACTCTGGCTTGAAACCAAGTCCCCCCAAACCAAGTTCCTCTGCGCAGTTTAGGACGAAACTCTTGATCCAAAGCTTTGCCCCCTTTCTTGTCCCCCCCCTCCCCCGTTCCCCTTAGGCTCGAGGAGAATCAAAGAAGAGGCTACGAAACGGAGCAAGGTCCTGCGGGGCCTCCCCAGTGTCTGTGGTCCTCCCCCTTTCTTTCCTTTCCCTGTCAGGGCTGCACCTGCAGCATATGCAGGGTCCCAGGGTCAAATTGGAGCTGCAGCTACTGGCCTACGTCACAGCCACAGCCACGCAGGATCCCAGCCGCATCTGTGACCTACACCATAGCTCACGGCAGCGCCAGATACTTAACCTACGGAGCAAAGCCAGGGAGCGAACCTGCGTCCTCATGGATCCTAGTCGGGTTCGTTACTGCTGAGCCACGCAGGGAACTCCTGTGTTTCTTGTAGGTCTCCTGGGCCTTCCCTGAGTGCCAAAGACCAGGGACAGGCAGCTACTAATTAGGGAAGTGAGGGAACGCACACTGGAGGAAAGGCAGTTAAACGAGAAAAGCAGTAACAATAGTTCCGGATAAAACAGTCCCAGCTCCTTCTCAAAGGGTGCAGAGCCGCCCGACGGGCTTCTTAGCTTTGGTCTTCGGGAACCGAGACCCACCTGCCTGCTGCTTGTAGAATCTCGACATCTGAGTCCACGCTGCACCCATCTCTTCGGCTTTCACCCCGACGTCCTAAGCCTCTGCTCAGCCGTGCACACGACGTGTTAGTTACTGAAGGAACTGGAGTGTGAGAGCCCCTCCTCAGGGAAGCCCCCGTGGTGATAAGGAAAAGCGAGCGAGAAGAATGACCCTTTGTCTCGCGGAGTTCTGCGGGAACCTCGGAACAGACCAGATTTGCACCGACTAGAGCCGACTGACCAGGAACAAAGACCTCGGCCCGGGGTCTCTTCCGTCCCCTGACCTTCCCGTCCCCAACTCCCCCTCCGGCCTTCGCGTAAAAGAAGCCTGAATTCTACCCTGAGTTAAGAGGGCTCCTTGGAGAACAGCCTGTGGCTGCCAGGGTGGCGAGCGGGTGGGGGAGGGATGAAGTGGGAGTTGGGGGCAGCAGATGCCAAGTATTCTATGCAGAATGGGTAATAAGGTCCCACTCTGTAGCACCCAGAACTGTGTTCAATATCCTGTGATAAACCCTAAGGGAAGAGAACAGAAAAAGGATGCATGTGCATATGCACGATTGTTTCACTTTGCTGTGCTCAGAAACATCGTAAATCAACTGTACTGAAGCGGACAGAACATTGTAAATCAACCGTAATCAGAAAGTTAAAAAAGAAGATGACTCTTTGGGACAGTCCTGCCATCGGCTGCAGGCAACGTTCTCACAGCGTTGGCAGAAACAAAGGCGCTGGGCCCGCGTGACTCAGCGGCCGAGCACCCGGGCGGGGCTGCACGCAGTCAAGTTTGTTCTCCTGTTACATTACAGCCAGAACAACTTGTGCCTTTTTTTTTCTCCCAACCTTTCTCCAGTTATAACTGTACCTGCCTGACTACATACAAATACCTGAATAAATCTTAGCACGTTTGCATCCTCCAGTTCTCATGATTATCTGCATCAGAGCTGCCCCCACCAACTAAGAGAGCTCGCCTCGTATGGGCGAGGACTTTGGAATGACTCTACATCTCAGGTTAGGCGATTTCTTACCACATGCGCTGAGAGTCTGACCGACCCTCGGCGTAAGGGGTAAGTGCAGGCAGCTGTCCTGGGAACACGGCCACGAACAGTGCCGCTCCGACAGGAACGGGCTGGGTTTATCTCGGCCTGTGATGGTCACTGCCCTTCTTGGGCCTATGGGTGTCCAGCTGGCTGGCCCACAGCCGGGCAGTGCCTCTGGGTATTTACCTGTGCCCTTGACTTTCCTCAAGGACTGCTGGACTAACATGGTCATTAGGAAGGACTTTCCAGGGGACTCTATGACTCAGGATGCGCTTCCTTTGGCACAGCCATACCTCCCTGGTTAGAAGTAAATGCAAACTGAGTTCCTGTCGTGGCTCAGTGGTTAACGAATCCGACTAGGAACCATGAGGTTGAGGGTTCGATCCCTGGCCTTGCTCAGTGGGTTAAGGATCCGGCGTTGCCGTGAGCTGTGCTGTAGGTTGCAGACACGGCTTGGATCCTGTGTTGCTATGGCTCTGGCGTTGGCTGGCGGCTACAGCTCCGATGAGACCCCTAGCCTGGGAACCCCCATACGCTGCGAGAGCGGCCCTAGAAAAGGCAAAAAGACAAAAAAAAAAAAAAAAAAGAAGAAGTAAATGCAAACAAGAATATGATCCAAAGCCTCTCCTTAACTCGTGAAGATATTGTGGAATCCACTGCAAAGTCAACATCTGCCCAGCAGGCATCCTTGAACTCCCTCAGTAGCGTTGCTCTTTTTTTTCTTTGCTTTTTTTTTTTTTTTGCTTTTTAGGACTGCACCCACAGCATATGGAGGTTCCCAGGCTAGGGGTCCAATTGGAGCTGTAGCTACCGGCCTACACCACAGCCACAGTGATGCTGGAACCGAGCCACGTCTGCGACCTACACCACGCTCACAGCAACACTGGCTCCTTAACCCACTGAGCGAGGCCAGGGATGGAACCTGCAACCTCATGGCTCCTAGTTGGATTGTTTCCACTGCGCCACAATGGGAACTCCTCCTTTTTTTTTTTTTCCTTTTTCGGCCACACCCGTGGGATATGGAAATTCCTCGGCCAGGAATCAAATCTGAGCCACAGTGGCAACCTACACCACAGCATTTAGTACAAATGCTTGGGGGTTCCTGTTGTGGCTCAGCGGTAACGAATCCAACTAATATTCAAGAGGATGTGGGTTCAATCCCTGGCCTTGGTCAGTGAGTTAGGGATCTGGCCTTGCAGTGACCTGTGGTGTAGGTCACAGACATGGCTCTAACTTGGCATTGCTGTGGCTCTGGTGTAGGCTGGCAGCTGCATCTCCAATTCAACCCCTAGCCTGGGAACTTCCATATGCCACAGGTGCAGCCCTAAAAAGCAAAAAAACAAAAACAAAAAAACCCAAAAAAGAACAGTGCTTGGTAGAGACCAAGTCCTTGGAAGGGCTAGCTTTTACCCCTCTTACGAAGACGAGAACAGTAAACAGGGATGGAGGCCCGGAGGGCAGGTTATAGCAAGTCCAACATCTTTGAGAGCTGTCCTGGGAGGTAAGGGGTGGGGGACGGATGCAAGAGAGAGGGATGCGGATGGAGCTGAGACCTCGGGAAAGAATGACTTACATCCTGGAACAGAGAGAGGACGGTGAGAAATACTTGAAGAAACAATGCAGTGAAACGTCCCAGAATTAGGAATGAAGAGGAGACCCTCAAAGGGAAGCCCACAAAGAGGCCAGATAAGACATAACCCACACTTAGCTGTGCTGCAGTGAAATTTAAGAGTATCAGAGAAAAGTCTGCAGAAAGAGAAAGTCCCTGAAGAAAGAACAGACCACCTACAAGGGAACAAGAATCATATCGCGCCTAGATGTTTGAGCAAGTCATATAAGGAGATACAGAGTGATATTTTAAAGGATTGAAGGAAAAAAATCTAGAATTTAATATCCAGCTAAAAATTCTCATTTAAATGTAATAATATAGTAAAGATATTTCCAGAGAGCCTCAGAATGTGCCCCTCTGAAATGTTGAAAACATTCTTGGAGGAGGAACAGAAAAAGCAGAAAAACCCAGGAAAGTCCGTGGGCCAGAGAGGAAGTGAGAGGATCGAATACCTTTGCAGAGTCTGCTCCCGTTTTAGGAACAAATCACCGCTGACAGAAAGGCAGGAAAAAGGGCAAAAGTGCAGGAAGTGCAGCCACACAAGTCCCACATGTGATTCTGGGTGATGCCAATGTGAGGGCTGGGGGAGATAAAGGACCCCAGGAGCCCCAAAGGGTCAAGGTGTCCTTGCTGCTCCATGTCGGGAGGAGACAGGGGCAGACACAGCAGGTCTGGAGGGCGGAACAGTCAGAACATGTGAGTCCACCACCATGAGAACTCTTGGCAAAGCAGGTGCTTAGTGTTTGGTGAGTGAATGGATATAGGATCCAGCTCATGCAGAACAACAAAAATGAAAAAAGACACATTAAAAGTAGATCCAATTGCAAATGTGAAAAAGATGGCAGAGATAAGCCCCAGCAGAAGAATTAGTATATGAACCAAAAGGCAGCGATGTGGTGAGAGCTGCAATTAGAGAAAAGATCCAGACGTGTGGGGGGTCTCAGCCTCTGAAATTGGATCTGTGTGACTCCTTGCTCTTTCTGGGGAGAGAAACCATCCCAGGACTGAAATAAGCTCCGGACCTAGAACCCAAAGATAAGCAGGTGCCCAAAGAGACAAGACAGCTTGGTTGAGCAGCAGCAGGGGAATGGAGCACAGAAATCCTGGACCCTGGAGTTACTAAGCTCTTGGAGGTGCAAGGTAAAACACAGACATTTTAGCAGGGAATGGGAGGCCGTAAAGCGTGACATCGCAGATCTGAAAAGAAACTGGCTAGAAATCCTAGAGCTGCAGGGCAGAGTAACCAAGACAAAGAACTCACTGGGTGATTTACAGCACATGAAACCCAGCCCAAGAGAACTGGCAGCGAGTCCCACGATCTCAGAAAATACTGTTCCCAGGCGGGGCCCATGCTTGGCCTGTTCAGTGTTCAAGGACCTCGCTGGAGAAGGTGGGTGAGAAGAAACCATTCAGACAATGGCTGGAACCACAGACAGCATGTAAGGGATGCTGAGGACAGCGTGAACGGTTCAATGTCTGTTTAATGGGAGTCGTGGGAGGAGAGGAAGGGGAGAACGGGGGAAAGTCAGTATCTGAAGATACAGTGGATGAGAGTTTCCCAAACTGTTGGAGACATTAACCCACAGATGAAAGCAGCCCAAGACATCTCCACCAGAGTTAATAAAATGAATCCCCTCTGCCACACATCACGGTAAAACTGTAGCAAAAGGCACGTGTAAACAGAATCGTAAACAGCCTGATAGGAGTTCCTGTTGTGGCGCAGTGGTTAACGAATCTGACGGAACCATGAGGTTGCGGGTTCGATCCCTGGCCTTGCTCAGTGGGTTAAGGATCCGGCGTTGCCGTGAGCTGTGGTGTAGGTTGCAGACGTGGCTTGGATCCCGCGTTGCTGTGGCTCTGGCGTAGGCTGGTGGCTACAGCTCTGATTCGACCCATATGCCGTGGGAGCGGCCCAAGAAAAGGCAAAAAGATAAAAAAAAAAATAATAATAATAATAAATAAAAAAATAAAAATAAAAAACATAAACAGCCTGATAAACACACAGATTTCCTAATGAGTCAAGCCTTCAGTTGGTAGCTGACCTCACAGTAATGGCAGAAGTGGGAGACAGTGGAACGGGCTCTTCAGGGCTGACCGAAAGTTCTTCACCAGTGAAACTACTCTTCGGGGAGGAGGGGAGGGTGGAGTTCCCGTTGTGGTGCAGCAGAAACGAATCGCCTAGGAACCTTGAGGTTTCGGGTCCGATCTCTGGCCTTGCTCAGCGGGCGAAGGATCTGCCATTGCTGCGACCTAGACCACAGCTCCTGGCAACAGCGGATCCTCAGCCTACTGAGCCAGGTCAGGAATGGAACCCAAAACCTCGTGGTTCCTGGTCAGATTCGTCTCCACAGGGCCACAACAGGAACTCCCACTGTGGCCTTTTTTGCAAACACCCTCCCCACTTGTCTGGTTAATAAATGTGGGGAAGCGACGGGGCCCATCCCGAGACCAGACTCGAGAACCCCTCGCACACCTTGGCTCTGGGGGGCCCTGCCGTGGGCGACCTAAGAACAAACCCAGCCTGACATCCTGGGCGATCATGGGCGAGACTGGAGATGCCGCCTCAGCCCACAGCTGCTCGAAGAGGATGACGAGCCTGGCCAAGGCCAGCCGAGGCTGCTCCAGGGCTCCCGAAGCCCCCAGACTCTTGGGCAAGAGCAAACACTTATTGGTATATACCCTCGGGGGCTTGTGGTTGTTCGTCACGCAAGCTTTTTTTTTTTTTTTTTGTCTTTTTGCCTTTTTCTAGGGCTGCTCCCGCAGCATGTGGAGGTTCCCAGGCTAGGGGTCCAATCGGAGCTGCAGCCACCTGCCTATGCCAGAGCCACAGCAACACGGGATCCGAGCCGCGTCTGCAACCTACACCACAGCTCACGGCAACGCCGGATCCTTAACCCACTGAGCAAGGCCAGGGATCGAACCCGCAACCTCATGGTTCCTCGTCGGATTCGTTAACCACTGCGCCGCGACGGGAGCTCCCATCATGCAACCTTATTGTGCCAAGAGATAATTGCTATAACCTAATTCATCATGAGAATTGAAAGCACAGAGAGACAGCATTACACAAGCCCTGGAATGGAGCTGGGCCCTCTCGGGCCTGCTGTGGGAGTGTGTGTTTCAACAAGCTTGTGGCAGACAATCCGGCTGGTCCACTGCAGTGGGTGACGCACGTCCAACTGAGACGTGGACGCCCGAGTAGGGACGCACACACGCTCAGATGCTCACGGCGGCTTCGTCCTTTGTAGCCGCAATTGGCAAAAGCAACACTGACCGTTGAGAGCGGGGCAGAGGCTGTGGCTCAGGGATCCAAGGAACACAACACAGAAATCAGGAGAAATGAACTACAGCGGGAACGGAGACCAAGCCAGGCAAAATCAAACCACAGCGTTCGGGTTCGACCCTCGCTCAATTGGATTCGGCTTTACCCACACTTGAGGGTTGAAACTCACATGAAAAGCAAGGATGTGCACAGCATGAAGGCCCTGAGAGCGGTCGGTGCGCTCCGTGGGGCTGGTGGGCCGCTCCTGGCGGGGCGGGCAGTGCGCCGTGTGTGACTTGGTGTTTGGTAGGCATGCGCGTTTCAGCACTTTGCCAGGCGGGACGTTGGCGTCACATGCGCTTTGCCGTGTCTTTGTGAACTGTCCCAACGAGGACACGTTAAAGGTAGACGCCCCCGCGGCGCAGACTGAACACAGCCAGCGATGACAAGTGGAAACGCTGGGAGGGGGTTTGTGGGGACCGTGTTTCTGAGGTCCCCGAAGTCCTGCCAGAGGAGATCTGGAGAGGGTGTGAAGGCGGCGTCCGGCCGGAGGGACCTGAGCCGGGCCTGCAGGGAGCCACCCGGGGAGGGATGCGCCCCTTCGCACAGGCAGGGTTAGGCGGTGGAACGAACAAGCCCAAATCCCTCCGTCCTGGTCTGGCTGTGCCCAGAAAGGTCACGCAGGGGCCACGGAGGTGGCACCTCTAGGTCACGGCAGAAAGAAGGGCCCTCGGGGCCTCACGCCCTGGCCACGCCTCGGACTGGGCAGCCCTCCCAACAGCCACATTTGCACGTGGTCAGGAGGGCCTCGGTGCAAAATACACCCTCCCCCGGGGGCCAGTCCCAAAGACCCCGCAGCCCATGCAGATCAAAAGCGATGCAAAGACGGCCTAGACGCCCTGTGTCAAGCCCACACGAGGACAACCTTGGGCTGAAAGGATGCATCCCTGACCCCCAGGCCTCCAGCATCAACTGTGCAGCAGGGGCAGTGCACCCTGAGTGGGGGGCCTGAGGTCTCCCCTGAGGCTGCGGTGAGGACGCTGGCCCTGGGCGGACGCCCTCCTTGGCCTGCCGTCCTCGGGCACTGGGGTAGGCAGTGCAGAAACCAAGAGCTTTCCCAGCGCCTCCGGCCATAGAGCCACACGCAAGGGGCCCAGGGTTATTTTAAGTCTCTTTGGGTCCAGGCCGAGGCTTTCAGTGCTCTTTCAGAACTATTGTAATTTCAGGGTCAGGGTCAGGTGCAGGCCTCAAAATTGCACGTGAGGCTCCTTCCCACAGGTCTGGGTTCTGCTACATTTCTCTGCTCTTCACCCTCAGCCCCTCGTGCCCACCTTCCCTCAAGGTGATGCCAGCACTGGGCACATGGGGGCCCTCCTCCAGAGCCTGTGTGATGCGGTTTTACTGGTAGGGCTGAGAAGCTGTCACTCTTGGAAGGCCAAGTCCCCACCCTGAACTTTGCCCCTTTCACTTCTGCTCGTCCGTCCACCTGCCGGTCTCTGTGCGGTCAGAGGCCCAGACACGCAGCCCACGGCCTATGCCCCTCCAAGCGGGTCTGCTTGCAACCCCTGGTTCTAGGGCCACGGGGGCTGAGGCTCTGGGTCTGCCTCCAAGAGCCCTTGGAGCCCCGATTCCTCACTGCTGGTATTGGGCTTCTCCAGAGAAAGAGAAGCAGTGGATTCTTAGGAGGAGACTTCTTATTAGGACGCAGCCCACTGGCCTGGAGGCTGGCCATCTGCCCTTGGCCGCAGGCTCACGTGATCAGGCGGGCACCCAGTACGAGACCTGAGTGGGAAGCCCGATGCCCAGCTCCGGGGGGTGTTCCCCTCCTCCACCTTCGCCTCCTCCTCAGCTCCCAGCAGGCTGCATGGGAGCCCACCTGCCAGAGTGAAGCCCCTCCAGATGTACCAGGATAACTTCCTACAAAACGTGGGGGCCCCGGGCCCCGGTCAGGCTGACACAGAAAATTCACAGCGCATGTCGCCCCCGGGTTTCCAGCCTCTGGGAACACTTCTTTTTTTCCTCCCCTGGTGGCTGCCTGGGCTGAGGCCACACTTTCAAAGTTTTCCCCATCAGCCAGGTGCGCTAGTCCTCATCCTGGGTCTCGGCGCCAAGCAAAGGAAGCTCTGTGTCTGCTCCTGCTGCCATTCAAACACGGCGGGGAGGGGCCTGGGCAAGGCTCCTGTCTCGGCTTTGGCTTCCGGGATGCCGGGAGTGCCTGTGATGCCCGCCCCACCTGGGGGTCCCCCTGCCAGCTCCCGGGCCTCTAACAGCTTCCAGGCTGGCTGTGCTCCTTGGCGTCCCAGTAGCTTCCCCTTCCAAGATGGTCCGACTGTGCCCCCATTGGGGCTGGGGGACAGGGGTGGAGCAGCTGTGCGACACAGTCCTGCCCCCTACTCCTGCCTCCCTGCAGGGACCCAGCAGGCCCAGAGTCAGACGCCAGGAGACCCTGCCCTGTGGAAGCAAGGACTGCGGACTTTGGGAGTCGGTGGAGGTGGGGGTCTCCACAGGTGACCCCCCCTCTTCTGGGGTCCTCTTTTCTCTTGCCGAGGGTCACCGGGGCATGAGTGTAGACAGAGGGCAGAGCAGGAGGGGAGGCGGCCAGACCGCCGTCCATGCGGAAAAGGGGCTGCAGAAGAGCGGCGGGCGCCAGGCCTATGATGCCCAGTGTTTCTTCGTTAAGGGGAAAAGCGCAGTGGCCACTGCCCCGTGTCATGGGAATGGCCTCACTGCAGGCACACACCTCTCTCCGCTCTGAGACCCCCATCTTCCCATGGGGGTGAACAGAGACAGGAAGAGGAAAGCGTCATTCAGGAAGGCTCTGGCCCGTGGGAGGCACGGCTCCTTCCTGAGGTGCCTCTGGGTGGGGTGCACTCAGGCTCAGGAGCGTTGGCCCTTACAGAAAGCGGCGGGTGGAAGGGAGGGAGGAGAGGCGGGGGATGCGGGGACATGCGGGCCCTGGGCGCCCCGCTGCCCCCACCACGGCTGCTCCTTGGCTCCCACAGGGCCCGGTGTCCCCGCTCCTGGGACCCTCGGGAGATCAGCAGAGGCTCCTCTGGGGCAGGCAACTCAGGCCTGTGGGTGCTGCTGACCTGCCACCGGGAGGACCCGAACCCCACCTGGAGCAGGGACTCTGCAGCGGGAGGACCGTGGAGGGGGTGGGGGGCTGTGCAGCTGAGGGGGAGGCTGGCCGAGGGCCTGCAGCAGGCTTGGGCCAGAGGCCCCCCAGGCTGGGGAAGAGATGGGCCGACCCTAGCCTGAGTCTATCGTGACCCGTGTGCCTGGGACAAAAGCCAGCCCTTGGACCACAGCCTTCTCTCCCACTTGTAACTTCTCAGAATTTGCTAATTTCCTAGGGCTTCATCCAATTCACCACTTTACAAAATAGCCGGAAATGGAAATTTCTGAGAAAGCAGGACTGCTGAGCTGATGTGGGGAAAGGGGGCCAGGAGATGGGGCTGAGCTCTGCGAAAGACCTCCCTCCAGCATGCAGCCAGACTCCAAAAATGGTCACAGGGAAGCAATGTCACAGCACTTCCCAGCCTCCGCCTGTGGTGCCCACAAGGTGTGCCACACAGCCAGGACACGGTCAAGGAGGAGCAGGAGGTGGCCGAGATGGGGCCGCCCGAAGGTTCAGCTCCCATGACCAGCACGGTGATCACCATCCCCAGGGAGACCCCCCACCGGGACCACGTCGTCTGGTCGCTGTTCAGCACCCTCTTCCTGAACTGGTGCTGCCTGGGCTTCGTGGCTTTCGCCTACTCCGTGAAGGTGGGTGGGCGTCAGGGGAGGAGGGACGTGGGGGGGGGGACTCCAAGAAGGTGTGTGTGAGCCTGGAGAGGCCCCCTGCCCAGATGTGCCATGAGGTGTGTGGGGAGCTGATGCGTGTGTCCTTCCGTGTGTGTGTGTGTGTGTGTGTGTGTGTGTGTGTGTGTGTGTGTGTGTGTGGTTTGGGGCTCCTTCCCAGCGAGAGTTCGGGGCGAGGCTGCGTGGGTGCCCATGGGGATGGCGGGCTCAGGGGTGGGGTGGGGGGCTGTGTCTCCACCCTCCCGAGACCTGCCCCTGCCCGGCCCAATTAGAGCAGTTAAACCCTTCCTTCACCCTTGGGACTCAGACCCAGAAAAGAGAAAAGGTCCTTTAAGGGCGCTGAGCCAGCAACGGGGCCAGAGCAGAGGGGGGAGGAGGAGGCCTGGGGCTTCCTGGAGAGGCTGGGAGGCTGTGAGGAGGGAGACCCAGGCCCCAGGAGGGGAGGGAGGGGCCCGGCAGGCCCTGTCCTGCTCAGGCTCCAGGGGACGGGCCAGGGCTGGGTCCCCATCTGGGGGAATGGGCCCTGGGGGGCCCCCCGGAGGACAGCGCCTGGTTGTGGCCTGCACCTGCTCCAGGTCCCCCTCACCATGTCTTCTCCTCCAGGCGAGGGACCGGAAGATGGTGGGAGACATCACTGGGGCCCAGAGCTATGCCTCCACCGCCAAGTGCCTGAACATCTGGGCCCTGGTCCTGGGCCTCCTTCTGACCATTACACTTATTGCTGTTTTTGCCACTGTTTCAGCGGTGAAATTCAGACTGTATTTTCGGATTTAAGGCAAGAGGGAGGCTACCAGCAGCCATCCACGGCCCAGCCCAAGTCCCCCACCATCCACACTGGCCCTGCCCCACCCCCTCCCCTTCCTACAGCAGGTGCTAGAGACCTACCTGTCCACAACTGGGTTCAATAAAGTGCTCTTGCCTGTGAAGCTGCTGTGCTGTGCTGTTTCCCGTGGAGGGGCCCTGCTGAGAGTTCCCAGTGGCCTCAGGGGGGCACAGAGCCCTCCGCCCAGGGCGCTCGTGCCTCGGCCCCCTTGGACAAACCCCCCGGAGGACAGATCCCTTCCTCCCACGGAACCAGGCTGGTCCTGCTGGGTGGAAGGGTCTCCCAGACAGCGGGGACCCTGGGCTTTGGGGTGCGAGCCTTTGCCAGAGCCTGGGCCGCACACGGGAAGCAGGCGCCCTCTCAGCCCAGTGCCGGGAGACTTGCCCCAGGCGGGCACTCCTGTCTCTGAGGCGCTGGAGGGCGTGGGTGTGGGGACCCAGGACCACGGGTGTGCTGGGGGCCACCCTGGAGAGGCTGGAGGGGTCCAGGCAGCCACAGGCTGGGGTCAAGCCCCTTCTCCCCCGGGCTCGCCTCGCTCCCTCACTCCTGTCTGGCTCTCCCCGAAGCCAGCAGCTCTTGAGGCTGGGTTCAGTCCTGGCGCCAGGCGGGATGGGTGCCCCACCCCCACGGTGCCCTACCTCCGAGGCCTCGAGGGTTGGGGTTCTCCCTGGCCCTCCGTGGCTGCCCCCTGTGAGCTGGGGAGGCTAGTCCCCGGGAAGGTGGGTCCTGGAGGAGGGCTGGTGGAACCACCCCTGGGGTCCAGGAAGGCCCGCCTCGGGGTGCCACAGGCAGCTGTGAGCAGAGGTCATAAAGGGCGGTTCCCACGGGGCAGCCACCGTGTCCCGTATCACCGAGGTGGGCCTGCTGTGTTGCAGGGTGTTTCCTGGGCAGGGCTGAGAGCGTTGGCCAGGCAGGGAGGGGGCAGAGCAGGGGTCACAGAGCTGGGGGTCACCGCTGGGAGGAAGCCCACCTGGGAGCAGGCAGAGCTGGGAGGCCTGACACCCAGGACCGGGGCGGGGGAGGGAGGGGGACGTTGGCGGGGGGGGGGGGGGGGGGGGGGGGCGGGAACAGGGCGGTAGGCAGGGGGAGGCAAATCTGGCGCTTTTTCCTCTTAGCACTCGGGAGAGAGCACTCTGTCTCTGCTTTGCCTGGAGTGAGCCCGGGAGGAAGTGGCTTGTGGGGCCTCCTGAAGATGCCCTGCCCCGGGGTGGCCCTGAGGGGGACCAGGGCAGAGCAGGACAGGGGTGCTCCCGCGTGGAGGGCAGACGCTGCTCTGGCCGCACCCCTGGCTCCCTTCCTGGGCGCTGCTGCTCAGGGAAGCCTCCAGCCGCCCCAGCACCCCCAGCAGGGGTCTGAGTCTCTGGGCAGCGCCCCCTGCCCGACTCCGGGGCTCTGCTGGCTCCTGGCCCCGCCCCACCTTGGGTCCCTCCTCCCCAACCCAGGGGGGTGGGTCGGCCAGCCTCCCCTCCCCCAGGACCCTCCTTCCTGGGGCCGCCCCCCCTCGGCTCACAGGCATCAAAGCCCACCCTGGGACCCCAACCCCCCAGCCGTGCCCCGGAGGGAGGAGACCGCGGCTCCCGGGGACACACGAAGGGGCCTGCGTGAGGGCTGGGGCGTGTCGACCCGAGAAATTGCGTAACCTAAAAGCTGAGAATTGTGTGTTATTCGGGAATTTTCTGAGGACTTAAGCCTGGGAGACGGACCACTGAGGACATGCAGACGTTTCTAACAAAGACCAGGCAGTCTCAACATCAAAAGATCACTCTTTTTTATTTTATTTTTTTCCCCAAACATTACTCATAATTAAAGAAAAGCAGACACCTCAAGTTAGGGAATTTAGCGCTTTTCTAGGTATGGGAAGATGTGAGAGTCCGGGCCCCTCGAGATCGGCCCTTCGGTGTGTGTGCACCTCAGCTTCCTGCACCAGGTCCCTCCTTCCCATCCTGGTCCCTGGGGGGCGGCGGGGGCGGGGGGGAGAGGCTTCGGTGGCTTGCTGGCTGCCGCATCCTTAGCTTCCCGCTATGGCAGCAGCATTTTCGTCCACAGGGGGTCCACGCCTGGCATCGGTGTCAGGGGAGGGACAGTGAAGCCGTGCCCCCCGGCTCACCCCGCAGCTGCCCAGCTGGCTGTGGGCAGCGTCTGCCCCGGGGCACCCCAAGGGCCCGCACATCTGGACGCCGGGCAGAACCGGCGGGATCAGGGACAGGGGCTGATTTCCAGGGCAGGGCAGGGCAGGGGCTCTCCTCCCCCTGAAGAGCGGGGGCCACTGGGGCTGTGTCTCCAGAGGTGGACGGCGGACCCCGCCCCCTCCCCCAGCTGCGAGTCAGGTCCCCTGCAGGCGTCCCGAGCCGGAGCCCACGAGGACTCTGCACACACGGAGGTCCACCCATTTCAGCCCCTTCAGACGCGCCGGAGGGGCTGAAATGGGGCCAGGAAGCCCCGGGGATATGAACTGACTCACACCCTGGCCATCCTGGGACCGCCTGGAACTCGGTTTCTTCCCTCCCTGGAAACCCGGGTCTGGCAACCGATCAGCTGCGGATGCCTAGTGACTGACCCTCTGCTGGCACCAGCCCCCGTCTGTAAGGCGAGCCTGTAACTTCTCTGGAAGGTCTTGGTGGTGGGTGTTCCCCAGCCCTGCCTCTCTGCTTTCCTCAGAGCACGTGGGACTCTTGCTACTTGAATCTGTGCCTCCCTGGTTGCAAGTCCTGTAGGAAGGGAGGGGGTGGGGCAGGGCCAGTGTGGATGGTGGGGGACTTGGGCTGGGCCGTGGATGGCTGCTAGTAGCCTCTGTTACTCTTTGCATGTTGTAAAGCCATCTCATAGACTGCTATGCATGCAAACACCAGAAGAGCGACGGCTCCGATGGTCAGAAAAATGCCCAGGACCAGAGCCCAGATGTTCAGGCACTTGGCGGTGGAGGCATAGCTCTGGGCCCCAATGATGTCTCCCACCATCTTCCGGTCCCTCGCCTGGAGGAGAAGACATGGTGAGGGGGACCTGGAGCAGGTGCAGGCCACAACCAGGCGCTGTCCTCCGGGGGGCCCCCCAGGGCCCATTCCCCCAGATGGGGACCCAGCCCTGGCCCGTCCCCTGGAGCCTGAGCAGGACAGGGCCTGCCGGGCCCCTCCCTCCCCTCCTGGGGCCTGGGTCTCCCTCCTCACAGCCTCCCAGCCTCTCCAGGAAGCCCCAGGCCTCCTCCTCCCCCCTCTGCTCTGGCCCCGTTGCTGGCTCAGCGCCCTTAAAGGACCTTTTCTCTTTTCTGGGTCTGAGTCCCAAGGGTGAAGGAAGGGTTTAACTGCTCTAATTGGGCCGGGCAGGGGCAGGTCTCGGGAGGGTGGAGACACAGCCCCCCACCCCACCCCTGAGCCCGCCATCCCCATGGGCACCCACGCAGCCTCGCCCCGAACTCTCGCTGGGAAGGAGCCCCAAACACACACACACACACACACACACACACACACACACACACACACACACACACGGAAGGACACACGCATCAGCTCCCCACACACCTCATGGCACATCTGGGCAGGGGGCCTCTCCAGGCTCACACACACCTTCTTGGAGTCCCCCCCCCACCACGTCCCTCCTCCCCTGACGCCCACCCACCTTCACGGAGTAGGCGAAAGCCACGAAGCCCAGGCAGCACCAGTTCATGAAGAGGGTGTTGAACAGGGACCAGACGACGTGGTCGGGCACGGAGGTCTCGCTTCGGATGTTGATCACCGTGGTGGCCACGGGGGCTGAGGTCTGGGGAGCCCCCAGCACGGCCACCTCGTGCTCCTCCTTGAGCATCTCATATGTTGGGGGTCCTCCATGGGCACCAGTGAAGAAGGGCTGGGAAGCGCAGTTCATGGTGCCCAGGAGAAGCTGTGGTCTGGAGAGGGGATGTGCCGGGGTGCTCTGTTTCCCCAGTAGTTTCGATTTCTCTACAGTTTCCCTTTCCTGGCTTTTGGGGGAACTGCCAGCGGGCTGGGAGGAGGAGGCGGGGCGATCCGGGGAGTGTCAGGTTACACCGGGGTGGGTGGGTGGGTGGAAGGCTGAGGGCCCAGCGGGAGCTTCCCGCCCCAGAGCGACACGGGGCAGAAGGGTTTCCTTTGGCCTTCCAGGGTCGCGGCCGAGATGAAGGGGAGGAAAACAGATCCAAGCTGACGCTGTGGGTACCTCTGCACACGTGGGCGAGACCCAGACACCCCGAGTGACTCCCTGCAAAGGCTGAAGCCAGCTTTCTCGCCGCCTGCAGGGAGAGACGAGATGTTGGGGAGCACTGGGGGGAGGAGACCAGGAAAGGCACCCAGATAAGGCTGAGGTTTCAGCCCGAGTTCAGCCCTTGCCTTCTCCACCCGTGAGGGAGTCTAGAGAAGAGGTTGCCCCTCCGTCCTGGTGCAGGAGGGACCCTCAGGACCGGAGGCTTCCCTGACACCTGGCAGGGCCTTTCGAAAGGGTCCTTCTACTGGGCTTCAGAGCTTCGCTCCCAAGTGTTCAGTTTCCTAAAAGTACCAGCTGGTGACTGAAGACAAAGGCACAAACTAAAGGTTGAGGATTATGTTTCTTTGGCAGAATTTCTGAGCCCCTCAAGCCGAGGATGCAGCCTCTCAGGTGGCTCTGAGGGGCTGGTCCAAGGGGTTGGGGACATGCAGGAGCCTTTTTTTTTTTTTTTTTTTTTGCTTTTTGCTTTTTGCCTTTTCTAGGGCTGCTCCTGCGGCATATGGAGATTCCCAGGCTAGGGGTCCAATCAGAGCTGTAGCTGCCGGGTCTATGCCAGAGCCACAGCAACGCTGGATCCACGTCTGTGCCCTGCACCACAGCTCAGGGCAACGCCAGATCCTTAACCCACTGAGCAAGGCCAGGGATCGAACCCGCAACCTCACGGTTCCTAGTTGGATTCGTTAACCACTGCGCCACGACGGGAACTCCAGGGACATGTAGGAGCTTTGCAGGAAAAACCAGGGAGTCGAAACCTCCAAGATGACTGTTAATTAAAAAAGACCAGACACCGCAGGGTCCTGAATCTGGCACTTTTCTGAATCTGGTGCAGGGGAGGGTGCTAGAGCCTGGGCTCGCTGAAGTCCTTCCTATGCTGTGCACCTCGGCTCTCTGGGGCCAGTGTCCTGCTCTGCCCCAGCCTGCATCCCTCAGGGACGGCTGCAGCATCTTCTGTTTGCTGATGTGGCAGGTGGGCACGGCTTAAAACCATCACTTGGGCTGACCAGTCCCGCTTCCCATCACACCGCAGCAGGCCCGTCTCAGCGGCCCGGCCTCCCCTATCGCGGGCTGTGGTTGGATGGGCAACGTGTCTTGAGTAATGACGACTTTTCTCTTATGTAATTTACGCGAGTGATGGTCTGTGGGATTTAATTTTAATGATGGCTGTGCTTAGAATCAACTCACAAAATTCCAGGAAGTGAGACCGGCCGGTTCCTGGGTTTCACCCTTCATGCCAGCCCCGCCTCCGTCCCTGCCTCGCTTCCCCTGCAGGCTCCTGGTGAGCAGCCGAGGCCTTTGTCAGCATCCCCTTCGCCCCGCAGAGAGGATGGCCCGCACCCTGCCTGCAGCTCTGCCCGTGGGTACCCCACCGCCGGCCCAGGTGCTCAGCTCCCCCTGCCTCTCTGTGTCCAACCCCGCCCCTCCCCTTGAGCTGACCCCTGGAGAAGCGGGCTGGGAACCTGTCCTGCGCCATCAACTGGCCCCAGGAGTGAGCAGAGGGCCGGGCCTTGGGAAGCTGTGGTGGGTGATACGGGTCAGGACCACCTGCCCGTTGGCCCCTGGAAAGTCCATCCTCGAAGGCACTGCTGCTGGGTCTGAAACCAACAGCACTAAGGGCCTGAACCCAGCCAGAACCCAGACTGGGACTCGCACCCACGTTCTGAGTTAGAATCACTCACCCGATGTCTGGACTTGCTGAGGTTCCGGTCCTTTGTGCCTCTTCACAGAAGGAATTCTGCGAGAGACAAAGCGATGGGCAAGAAACAGATTTATTAGGATAGGACGCTCTTGAGAGATGCAAGTGGGCAGGCAAGGAGACTCTGCCCCGAGGGCTAGTTTTATCTTGGGGGGGGGTGAAAAGACCGCCTCGTTCTTCCTGGGGGTAGGGGTGGCTCCTCCTAGGTATCTGGTAAGGTGTGTATTCAAATCAGTCCTCAAACTCCTGCCCTGGGTCTGAATCCCAGTGCAGGCCTCGGTCCATCCCCCCACCCAAGGACCTTGGGCAATTCACTTCCTGAGGCGATTCACTTCTTGAGGCGATTCACTTCCACTAGTCAAGCAAGCCTGCCTTGCTCTGATGGCTTTTCTGAGCAGTCATTATCCTACTGTGAGCTCCCCATCTCCCCTAAGCGTCACTCTTCAACTGTGTCCTCTCTCGGGACTTCTGCCTCTGGCTGTGCAGACTCCATCCCCTCAGTGCCTCCCTGTCTGCTCCTCTCCCAGGGTGGGACCCTGGTTTTGACTTCCGTCCAACCACCACGCACCTGCCCTCACAGCCCCCTGGAGTGGGGAGTGGGCAGTGCCTGCTGGGCGGGGAAGGGTCCCCGAGGACTTGATCAGGGCCCAGAGCCCCCGAGCCCCACGTGACCGTGAAGCCGGAAGAGGTTCTGACCTGCCCTGAGCCCACACTTCCTGAGACATCACCTTCTCCGGGACTTGCCAGCTGCTCCCCTGGGGACAGGCAGGGATGTGCCTCCACCTCCCCTGCCCCCCAACTGGGGCTCTGCCCTCAAGCAGCTGTGGGATCAGGTCTGAAAACCAGTTCAGGCAGAGGCCTGGGCTCAGGAGCCGACTGGGGCTTTGCCGTAAGTCCTGGTCCTCGGCTGCTGGAGGTGAGGGCCTCCCGGGGTTGTCTGTCCTCCTATTGTGCCACGAGGGTCACACTGCCACCCTCTCTAGACCTCTCTGCTGTGCATCCTGTGGGAGACGGCAACGCTGCCCCCAACACTGAGGCCTCCCTGCAGGCAGACTGCTCCCAGCGCCCGTCCTGGGCCCGGAGGCCCTGCACCTGCTGGCCCTGCACCCACTCGCTGGGCACAGCCCTTTGGAGGGTTTTCCAGCTTCACACACTCTGTCCTGATGGAGGAGTCAGGATGGAAGGCCCCTCAAGACAGTGGACAAGGGCAGTCACCAAGGGGCTCCTGGGGATGTGGGAACGTGCGGCCCCCTCAGAGGAGACCTCAGGACACAGGAGCAGAACCAGGCCCCCAGGCTTGGGCTGTGCACGGGTGGGGGGGAGAGCGTTTGGGAGGCCAGGACCCCACCTTCCTGAGCGCGGACCACCTGCCCCTCTCTACCTGGCCAGGGAGTGGGGCTCCAAGCAGCTTGTCGGACCCCCTCCCCATGAGCTGGCTTCCACGGCCCCACTCGCCCCATGGGCCTCGGGTCCCTCCCAGACCCAGAGAGTAGACCCACCAGCCCTCCTCCAGGACCCACCTTCCCGGGGAACTAGCCTCCCCAGCTCACAGGGGGCAGCCACGGAGGGCCAGGGAGAACCCCAACTCTCGAGGCCTCGGAGGTAGGGCACCGTGGGGGTGGGGCACCCATCCCGCCTGGCGCCAGGACTGAACCCAGCCTCAAGAGCTGCTGGCTTCGGGGAGAGCCAGACAGGAGTGAGGGAGCGAGGCGAGCCCGGGGGAGAAGGGGCTTGACCCCAGCCTGTGGCTGCCTGGACCCCTCCAGCCTCTCCAGGGTGGCCCCCAGCACACCCGTGGTCCTGGGTCCCCACACCCACGCCCTCCAGCGCCTCAGAGACAGGAGTGCCCGCCTGGGACAAGTCTCCCGGCACTGGGCTGAGAGGGCGCCTGCTTCCCGTGTGCGGCCCAGGCTCTGGCAAAGGCTCGCACCCCAAGGCCCAGGGTCCCCGCTGTCTGGGAGACCCTTCCACCCAGCAGGACCAGCCTGGTTCCGTGGGAGGAAGGGATCTGTCCTCCGGGGGGTTTGTCCAAGGGGGCCGAGGCACGAGCGCCCTGGGCGGAGGGCTCTGTGCCCCCCTGAGGCCACTGGGAACTCTCAGCAGGGCCCCTCCGCGGGAAGCAGCACAGCACAGCAGCTTCACAGGCAAGAGCACTTTATTGAACCCAGTTGTGGACAGGTAGGTCTCTAGCACCTGCTGTAGGAAGGGGAGGGGGTGGGGCAGGGCCAGTGTGGATGGTGGGGGACTTGGGCTGGGCCGTGGATGGCTGCTAGTAGCCTCTGTTACTCTTTGCATGTTGTAAAGCCATCTCATAGACTGCTATGCATGCAAACACCAGAAGAGCGACGGCTCCGATGGTCAGAAAAATGCCCAGGACCAGAGCCCAGATGTTCAGGCACTTGGCGGTGGAGGCATAGCTCTGGGCCCCAGTGATGTCTCCCACCATCTTCCGGTCCCTCGCCTGGAGGAGAAGACATGGTGAGGGGGACCTGGAGCAGGTGCAGGCCACAACCAGGCGCTGTCCTCCGGGGGGCCCCCCAGGGCCCATTCCCCCAGATGGGGACCCAGCCCTGGCCCGTCCCCTGGAGCCTGAGCAGGACAGGGCCTGCCGGGCCCCTCCCTCCCCTCCTGGGGCCTGGGTCTCCCTCCTCACAGCCTCCCAGCCTCTCCAGGAAGCCCCAGGCCTCCTCCTCCCCCCTCTGCTCTGGCCCCGTTGCTGGCTCAGCGCCCTTAAAGGACCTTTTCTCTTTTCTGGGTCTGAGTCCCAAGGGTGAAGGAAGGGTTTAACTGCTCTAATTGGGCCGGGCAGGGGCAGGTCTCGGGAGGGTGGAGACACAGCCCCCCACCCCACCCCTGAGCCCGCCATCCCCATGGGCACCCACGCAGCCTCGCCCCGAACTCTCGCTGGGAAGGAGCCCCAAACCACACACACACACACACACACACACACACACACACACACACACGGAAGGACACACGCATCAGCTCCCCACACACCTCATGGCACATCTGGGCAGGGGGCCTCTCCAGGCTCACACACACCTTCTTGGAGTCCCCCCGCCCCCGCCACCCCGCATCCCTCCTCCCCTGACGCCCACCCACCTTCACGGAGTAGGCGAAAGCCACGAAGCCCAGGCAGCACCAGTTCATGAAGAGGGCGTTGAACAGGGACCAGACGACGTGGTCGGGCACGGAGGTCTCGCTTCGGATGTTGATCACCGTGGTGGCCACGGGGGCTGAGGTCTGGGGAGCCCCCAGCACGGCCACCTCGTGCTCCTCCCTGAGCATCTCAGGGATCAGGCGAAGTCGGTGTTGCGGGCAGAGGAGATGCTTTGAGAAGTGGGTTTCTTGATGCAGAGACGGAGCAGGTGTGGTCCAGACTCAGGGATTGTGCTGGGTCAGGTGTGGGGATGAGCAGAAGGGGGACCTCTCTTTCTAAGTAGTTTCGATTTCTCTAAAATTTCCTTTCCCTGGCCTTTGGGGAAATGGGATTTGGCTGGTCCTTGGAGGGGGAGGGACCGCCGGTGTCAGGTTTCACTAGGGCGGTTGGGAGAGTGGCTGAGGGAGCTGAGGGAGCTCCCTGCCCTGTTGCAGCCATCCCACCACCTCCCCTCGGTCTGGGGTCGGCCCATCTCTTCCCCAGCCTGGGGGCCTCTGGCCCAAGCCTGCTGCAGGCCCTCGGCCAGCCTCCCCCTCAGCTGCACAGCCCCCCACCCCCTCCACGGTCCTCCCGCTGCAGAGTCCCTGCTCCAGGTGGGGTTCGGGTCCTCCTGGCGGCAGGTCAGCAGCACCCACAGGACTGAACCCCAAAGGAGCCTCTGCTGATCTCCCAAGGGTCCCAGGAGCGGGGACACCGGGCCCTGTGGGAGCTGAGGAGCAGCCATGGTGGGGGCAGCGGGGTGCCCAGGGCCTGCATGTCCCCGCAGCCCCCGCCTCTCCTCCCTCCCTCCGGCCCCCCGCCGTGTCACATAGGAGTTGGGGTGACTCCAGGGTGGAGCTGGAGTGTGGGCCGGATGGGTCCTTGGCTGTGGGGCTGTGTGGGCAGGGTCGGGTCAGCTCGCTCGCCCGGACCCAGCTCACTTGGGACCTCTTAAAAATAGCGAGGTATTTTACCAACGAAATGGGTTTTTTTAGGAAGAGCAGATGATTGCAATTCAGGACAAACAAGCTATAAGGAAACTAGCATCCGATTCAGCAAACAACCAGGCTATGACCTTTCAGGGAAGGAGGCAGTGGGAGGGGCGGCTGTGTGGACGTCTGTTGGAGGAATCGGGTCTTTTGGGCGGCAGTGGCTCACAGCGCTGAGCCGCTATGGTCTTATTGGCTGGGCTTGTCGCTGGTTTGAAGGCAAGATATTTCCCCCTGCCCTTCTAGGTTCTTCTTGGTGGCCTAGGAATTAGTTGACGTGAGACAGATTAACAGGTGAAAATTAACCAAAGTGTAACAACATGGGCACGTGGAAAGACCCGTGACCTAGGAATCACCGCAGCCACTGCCGCAGCCGTCATGGTAAACCCCCCTAAAGACAAGGCAGGATGCTGAGGGCGTGGCTTAGGGCTTGAAAGGAGAGGGTGGCCTGTGACCTGCAGATGGCGAAGCAGGTGTTTGGTTACCAAAGGTGCTACACCAGGCAGGTCGGACGTGTCCAGATGCCGAGTGGACTCTGGTCTCTCACAAGCCCTGTATCTAAATTCATTTGGTTGTTGCAGGGAGGTAACAACAAGACTTCATCTGTCTTCTGTTTCTGACAAATAATTAGCCTAAATTAATCCTGCCAAAGAGACATATCTTGTGATGGTAAAATTTCCCCCATAGCTGCTGCTGTTTGGGCTGTGGAAGGAGCTTGCTCTCCTGGCCTGGGGCTCGGGCGTCTAATCAGGTTTTGGTTGATCTCGGGGGAAAGGCTCTCCCTGTGGCAGCAGACCTGGACCATGTGTGCCTCCTGGGAGTTCCTGGTCAAGCTGCTGTGGAGGCTGGGTGGGCACAACAAAAGGCTTCTATCTGCTAAGAAGAGAAAATAGAATGGCAAACACAGCAGGAGCCCAGGGCCCTAACCCTCCAACTGTCAAATCAAGACTTGCCCAAGGCCAAGACTCCCACTTACAAAGGAGCAGCTGCTGGGGCGCGCCCAAGAGCCGTAGCATCAGTAGACCCACTGGTCGGTATGAAGGCATTAGCACAACTCAGCCAAGACCACCTCCGAGGATATGCATGTCCGAAAGCTACCAACCATTTTGCTTTGGTTGCCTGTCGCGAGACACATTTCTACAATATTTTCTCAGCCTCTTTGCTGAAAACTCCATCTTGTCCTGCTTTACTCTATCCCATCTTCCTGCAGTCACAGTGCTGGTAAATGACTTAAGCTTAAGAACAAAGACCTAAAGGCATAAAGGGTCAGCTGAAAGAGGACGTAATGCGTTGGTCTAGGCACGCCGGACCTGTGCAGATTGGCACACCGTTTGCACGAGCACGAGTTGTCCTCTAAGGGATAAGAGAAAGAGGAACCTCACGGCCAAGTGGTTTATGAGCGGTCGTTAGCAGAATATGCATCAGCAAAGAGAGCCAAGGTGCAAACCTAGGCACGCCAGGTTGCCGCAAATAGGCGTGCCCTTTGCGGAAGCACAGGGAGGATTCTCTGGAATGTTCTGCATAGATCGCTAACTCCAATGCTAATGATAGTTATGTGCCTAAAGGTCAGAGTAAAAGCTTAACCTTCTACCAGCTAAGTGACTTTTACAATAATAAAAGAACTTATAAAATAATAAACAAACCCCATATCCTGCACCCATAGCCCCCGCCTCACTCGACCTCATCCTCAAGAGCACAATAAGAGCAGTGGGGTTTCTTGAGGGGGGCTCTTGGTCCCTGAGACCTTGGGTCCCCCGGTTCCCACCTTTACTTAAGAAATATGTCTCCGTGTCTTGTTTGATGTTAACTTTTTTCCTTAAGCTTCACAGCGCCCGTTCGTCAGCCCCATCCTGCTGAGCTGGTCTCGGCAGTTGCCCTGCAGTGTGTCTCATAAAATAGATCTTATTTTTTCATCGAGGTTTGGATTAAATTGAAGGGAGGAAGGGGTATAGAATTAGGAACAGAGCTGAGGCTGGAGCGAGGCAGGTCCTCAGGGGAGAGCTCCCCCCACCAGCCTCGAACCCTGTACCTCCCACAGGAGGGCCCTGCCCACCACCCAGCAGGACGAAGGAAGCCTCTGCCCACCACCCCCAACAGCCCAGCCAACCTGAGCCAGGGCTGCAGCGGCCCAGCCCCTGGGAGGCCTCGGGCTCCGGACCCGCAGCTCCTTGGTGGCCTCCGGTGGCCACAGCCCCTCCGGCCCCCCTTCCCTCTGAAAGCACGTTCCCTCCTCCTCCTCTGGACCTGCCTGTCGTCCACCAGGCCTCTGCTAGTCCTCAACTGCACGCCTTTGCTGGTGTTGACCAAAACCAAAAATGCACAAACTAAAAATTGTAATTATGTTTTATTTGGCAGACAAAATTAAGGATTTATGTCCCGGGGACAGCCTGTCATGTCGCTCTGAGGAACTGCCCAACAGAGGTCAGGAGTGAGCCAGGATATATTGGAGTTTTTGCGAAACCAAAAATGGTTAGTTGGAACCCCAAAAGATTACCTTAATTAAAGAAAAAACAGACACCCCAAGTTAAGGAATTTAGCACTTTTCTAGATATGAGAAGGAGAGTCGGGGCTCCTGAAATCATTCCTTTGATGTGCATGTTAGCTCTCTGGGGCCAGTGTCCCAGGCTTTCCCACCCTGAATCCCTTGGGATGCACTGGGGGGTTGGGGAGGCTACAGTGGCTGAGGTCTCCATGGCTGCAACATCCTTTGTTTACTGATGTGGCAACTGACAGTCTTTGTCCACAGATGATATGTCTGCAAGCTTTTCCTACACTCTTAGGGGTTTTGTTTTGTTTTTTGTCTTTTCAGGGCCACACCTGTGGCATGTGGAGGTTCCCAGGCTAGGGTGTACAGCCTACACTACAGCCTCAGCAACGCAGAATCTGAGCTGCGTCTGCCACCTACACAGCAGCTCAGGGCCAGGGATGGAACCCACGTCCTCATGGATGCTAGTTGGGTTTGTTAACCGCTGAGCCACGATGGGAGCTCCATGGCTCGTGGCTCAGTGGTTAACGAATCCGACCAAGAACCATGAGGTTTCGGGTTTGGTCCCTGCCCTTGCTCAGCGGGTTAAGGATCTGGCGTTGCTGTGAGCTGACGCAGCTTGGATCCTGCGTTGCTGTGGCTCTGGGGTAGGCCAGCGGCTACAGCTCCGATTAGACCCCTAGCCTGGGAACCTCCCTATGCCACAGGAGCGGCCCCAGAAAACGGCAAAAAAGACAAAAAAAAAAAAAAAAAAAAAAAAAAAAAGAACTCCGGGACTCCTATTTTCAATTCTTAACCTACAGATTACACTGTGTAGTTCAGATTTATTAAACTCCAATATGTTAGTTGTGTAAATATTTCTTAGACATGAAAGTACCTTAGAAACTTTAAACCTTGCTACCTACCCAGCTTCATTTTCCACTTTCTTTCTTCGCATTTTAATTCTATTTAGGCACCTGCTATTCATATTCAGTTTATATGCAGTTCGGATTTTCCTAATCCGTTGTCTGATTTCTCACTTGACAGCTGAGTATTGCATGATATGCTGTCTGTCTATACACCTACCTGTCTTCCTATCGTTCTCTTTCATTACTGATTTTTAGATTAATCCCACGTTTATCATAGCATATTATGCATTATTTAAATATTTGAAATTGTTTAATATTTGCTTTAGCTTAACAATGCACAACTGTAAAAATTCCACGAACATTTCAAATGTTTCATATATGCCAATATACCATCTATGCCACGTGTTTACCGACGCCTGGATCTAGAACACTGCCTTCTGAATGTGCACACACAGAACACCATTCTCAGAGGCTCGACTGGGTCAATTACTTTATTGATTCGTTCCAATCTCCTACATTACCAAATTTTCAATTTTTTTTGGTTCTTTCAGATTGGTTCTCTCAGCTCCTGAGGGATTTCTGTTAAACAAAATCCATGTTAAATCCTGTCTGTCCTTCCGTTCCTTTCGGTGCGTTTGGGTGGAAGTTACAGGCCTGCTTTGGGATGAAACGCTCCATCGACTCACGTTTAACACCGTTGCTGATGTTTGGGGCTCTTTGGGGATGTTATGTTCCACCTTTTCACATTTTAATCAACTGTCGTATGTTATCCTCTATTTTTAAACATGATTTTCGTTTGGTCTTACATAGTAGTGCCACCAGAGGTACCCCTGGGCAGCACAGGGCCCTGAGGGCCCGCCCCGGCTCAGGGCAGTGGGTCTGCACCTCAGCTTTGCCCCAGGGTGGAGGAGCCGGGACCCAAGTCCCTTCCTGTTCCTGGCTGTGGCCCAGCTGCCAGGGTGCAGCCTGCAAGCTCATTTCATGACAATTCTTACTTCACATTTGTGGATTTTCTAGTGGCTGGAAAATGTCCCACAGTCAGGCCTAACGTCAGGGGCAGCGCAGGGCGAGGGCAGGGGCTCACTGCTCTTGTGGGCTCCCCTGTGTCCGAGTCCCTTGCCCTTCCCCCCCGGGCGCTGCCATCGCCGTGTCTAGAAGCTGCCCCGGGAATGCCGCCTTGCCGGGAAGCCCCGTGGATGTCTTCTTTCTACACTCGAAACAGGGGCCGCGCCTGGGACGGAGCTGCGGAGGTCAGGCTCCCAGGTCATTGTCCTCCGGCCAGGCTGCTCCTGCAGGTGGGTCTTGGGCCGCTGGGTGTGCCTTGAGCGCCAGGGCGTCCTGCTTTCCGAGCAGGCTCTCTGCCAATGTCACAGGCCGCCTCCTGGGAAGCCTCCTGCCTCTTGGGTGGGGTCAAGGCCATGCTGCCCCTCAAGTAGCCAGAAATTTATGTTCTAGAAGTGTGGTGGGAATCAGTGGAAAATAGTCGTGGGGGTACAGAGAAGAGTCTTCTAAAGACAGTTTTATGCTGTGACTTTTTAGATTTCAGCGTATGGATTGCTTTGAGTACCTGTCTCCTTTTTCCTGTCCGTCAGCACTGACTGGGGCGCAGATCGACTAACCCTAGGTCAACAGGAAAGCCACACCGTGGGAAGACTTTCTGTGACATCTCCAGGTAGAAAGGCAGCCCTGGCCCGGGGGGCAAAGCACAGGCCGAGTAGAGGGAGCAACGTGAGCTGTGCTGGGCCCTGACTGGGGCCAGGGGTCCTTCAAGCCTCCGACAAGACTGTTGGGGCCTGGCAACGGCCCGGGGGACCAGCGTGGGAGGGCTCCGGACACCGCGGCCATCTCTGCTCTCATGGCTGCCCCGTCTTGGCACTCCCGTGACTGGGGCCGGGGACAGCCGCTGAAGGACGGGGCGCCTGCAGCAACAGCACATTGGTGCAAAGGGGCTCGTGCTGTGGTCTGGTCACACAGGGGCTCGGAGCAGCGGTCAGAGAAATGAGAGCCAGCATCTGAATTAACCCAACCTTGAAGGGATGGAAGGGCTGCAGCCATCCTCCTGATGGGGTCTGAACACAGCTTGCGGGTCATCCAGGAGGGACCCAACAGCAGCGCCTTGGGGGAAGGAAGCTCTGGGCTTCTGTCACTTGCTGACGTTTCCCGTTTCCCCAGGAGGCGGGCTCAGGGCGTTTTGCACTCGCTTTTCCAGGAAGTGGAGGGGCTCCTACTGCCACCCTTGGGGTCTCTCCCATCCTGTCTGGGCCTTGTTGTGAAGCTGGCCCACCATTCTCTCCCCTCGTGGGCTCTGGCTGAGCTGACGTGAGAGCCGTCATGTGAGCTTTTTATCTATTTATTTATTTTTGGTCCTCTTAGGGTCGCACCTGCGGCATATGGAGGCTCCCAGGCTAGGGGCTGAATTGGAGCTGCAGCTGCCGGCCTACACCACAGCCACGGCAGCTCAGGATCCAAGTTGAGTCTGCAACCTACATAGCAACTCACGACAATGCCAGATCCTCAACCCACTGAGTGAGGCCAGGGGTCAAACCCACGTGCTTAGAGATTGCTGGTCAGGTTCGTTACCGCTGATGCTGACCCGAGACTGGAATTCCGAGCATGTGGGCATTTGAATCATAGGCGCCCAACTGCGTGAACTCGCGCTTCCCCCTGAGCTCCCAGATCCCGGGGCTGAGCGCCGACGGTGGTCCTGGGTGGAGGAAGAGACCTCAGGCTGGTGTCGGGGGCAGCCCCCGCCCCAGCGGCTCAGCTACGGAGCACTGGCTCGTGAGCAGGAAGCAGAGCCGTGGGATGCAGAAGGTAAGGAATAAATCAAGCAGGTTCTGTCCCTTCTCTGTCCTCCCAGGCTCATCCAAATTTTGGAAAACTAGCTTATGGGGAAAACACTTAACCGTGAGCTTTAATAAGAAATGGTAACTTTTAGGTGACGTATGCTTTTACCTCGACACTTTTTTTAAGCTGATTCTGAGCTTTGGTTTTTGGTTTTTGGTTTTTCCCTTTTTGGCCTCCTCCCCGCAGATGGAGTTCCTGGGCCAGGGATCAGATCCAAGCCCCAGTTGGGACCTACGCCACAGCTGCAGCTATGCCTGACCCTGGAGCCCACCGCGCCGACACCGGCCGAGGCGCTGCCAACCCCACTGCGCCACAGTGGGAACTCCTTATTCTGAAAGGTTTTGATGGTTTCTTCCTTGTTTTCGTAGGGGGTTCAGAGTTCCCTACTTTGCCATTTCATCTGTATGATTTCATCTCGACCACAGCTCTGTCTCTCAACTGGCACAAAATTCCTTGATCCCAGGGACCAGCCCCGCTGCAGGGTATTTGCCACAGAGGGTGCATCTTCCTCTGGAGAAGACCTTTGTGCTTCTCCTGCAGCCCCAGGAGTGAGCAGGGGGCCGACCTTGGGAGGCCGTGGTGGATGACACGGGTCAGGACCACCTGCCCGTTGGCCCTGGAAAGTTCCACGTCCATCTTCCACGGCGCTGCTGCTGGGTCCACCCATCCCTGCTTGGGTGGGTCTGACACAAGCCTCCTGTGGCGGGCAGCTCTGCCACCAAGTCACCGGGTGGCCGTGGCCGTGTTGGAGACAGGATAGGAAAGATCGCCTTCCCCAGGTCCTGGTCCACGCCCCGGCCCCAGCCCGGCTGATGGGCGTCTGGCACAGCAGCTGCACGTGGGCTGGACGCCCAGGGGCTGGACGGCCGCAGCCTGCAGTCTCCGCCAGGCCCATCTGGGTCTGGGGCCAGACTGGTGACTGAGATAGAGGTTTGGTGGGGGTGGCACCCCTGCCACCTTGGGCTTTGAGGTGCCTCCCTGTCTGCTCCTCTCCCAGGGTGGAACCCTGGTTTTGACTTCTCGCCCAGCAGGGGTAGGTGTTGGGGAGCAACCCCAGACGTCCCTGCCAGCCAGCTCCACGACCCCGGTTCTTACCCGGAAGCCACTGACGCGGTATGAGGACGAGCCAACCACCACGCACCTCCCCTCACAGCCCCCTGGAGTGGGCAATGCCTGCTGGGCGGGGACGGGTCCCACTGCCCAGGGACCCGCCGAGAAAGGGGCTTGGGCCAGGACTCCATGTGTTCCTTGGCCCACGTGCCCTCACACACTTAGCAGCAGGCTGCCATTTTGTCATCTGTCACTCTTTTTATTATTTTGTGGTCCTTAACCCCCATTTTATTGTTTTTACAATTTTTAGCTGGCATTTTTCTTCACTGACACGTGCAAATCTTAGCCGTTCAATGTTGAAAACAGGAGGCCCCGTGTACCTACATGCTTCTCTTGATGGGGGACAGCCCAGGGCTGCAACCAGCTCCTGTCCAGGTGCTGGAGCGGGTCTTTCGATTACCAGGGATGTGAGTGCCAGCTGTGAAAAACTGCACAGAAAAATGCTGGGGTGGGGCGTTCCAGAAGCCCGTCTCTCCACAAAGACAGGGGGAAACTTGCAAAAATTATCAGACTCAACATTTTCAGACTCTGGAAAATAATAAAAAGCTTGCAGAAATCAGAGGAATGCTTAATCAAGAAAAAATAATGAAACTTCTGTACAGAGCCTAGTGGAATTTTAACTCGCCCCGGCTGTACCTCTCGCTTGCAAGTTCTGTGCAGCCTCGCAGATGGCAGCCTCTAATCCACCTCAAACGCCTTCAGAAATCTGATGAGGAGAGAACACTTCTTAACTCATTCTGAGGCCAGCAGTCAGATATGGACACTACAAGCAGAGAAAACTGCAGACTGACAGCCCTTATGAAGACAGAATCAAAAATCCTCAGCCAAGTCTAGCAAACTGAATCTGGCAGCATATTAAAGGGATTTTACACCCTGGCTATTACCGGCCAGAGCCAGAACCAAACTCAGGTTCCATTACTCATCACTCAAATTCAAAGTTCAAGAGACAAGGCTTGGTGGGAAAAGAAAGCTCCTTTTTTCAGGAAGCCAGCAACCTGGGGAGATGGTGGACCGATGTCCCCCAAGCCATCTCCGAGTTGCCGATCAGGGCCAAGAGGTTTTCAAGAAAAGTTTCAAGGGTGTGCAGGCAGGGGCTACATGCAGGACAGCACAGTCGGCTCCAATAGTCATCTTGAAATTGGTCATGTGGTGGTCTGGTCACTGTCTGATTGTTTTAAGCGGGTTAATATTCCGTTCCATGGTCAGTTTGTTCTTGCTTTCTCGAGGCCGGTTCTCAGAATCGTGCAAGACAGAGAGTTTAGGCCATGGCTGCCGTCCGGTCATCACGCTGTTAGCTTATTCTGTCCTGGGGCGGTTTTAGCATCCGACAAACAGCTAAGGACAGTGCATCAGACACCTTTACCGATGTTCTTCAGGGAGGAACTAAAGATTCTGCGACTGCGCGATGGCTGATTCGCTTTTAAATCCGTACCGGTTCTCCAGGCCAACTGCTGGCTCCTTTTGCCACCAGCTGCTCACTTCTTTCCTTTTTTTGTTGTTGTTTTTTAAATTTTATTGAGGTACGGTCGATTACATATTGTGTTTTATTTCTGATGTCCAGCAAAATGATTCCGTTGCACACATATATGGACCCACACACACCGTTTGTGTCCCTTTCTTTACAGTTTATCACAGGACACTCCGCGATGCAGTAGCCCTTGTTCTTTGTCCGTCCTACATATACTAGTTTGCATCTAGTGTGCCAATTATGGCATTTGTCTCTGTCTGACTTACTTCCCTATGGTAATCTCTACGCCCTTGCAGGTTGCGGCAAATGGCATTGTTTCATTCGTTTATGGCTGACTGGTATTGCATTGTGCATATGTACCACCTCTTCTTAATCCAGTCATCTGTCAGTGGACATTTAAGTTGCTTCCATGTCTCGGCTATTGTGAACAGTGCTGCTGCGAACACAGGGGTGCACGTATCTTTGCCAGGAGCCGTTCCTGAGGGTCTGCCGTCTGACACAGCCAAGGAGACCTGAAACCCAGACTGCACGGCACGTCTGGGAAAGTCACGGTCCTGCTTCTTCCTCTCAGACTGCTCACGGTAGTTGTAAAAATTGCGGGAGTAGGGAAACTCCGAGGATGAATGCTTGCTTATAATTTGCCGGAAATTCCCTGCTGTTCTTACTGTTCCCCCGTTCTGGGATCATCATCCATTTCTTTTTTTTTTGCTATTTTTAGGTCTGCACCCAAGGCACATGGAGGATCCCAGGCTAGGAGTCGAATCGGAGCCACAGCTGCTGCCCTACGCCTCAGCCACAGCAACACCAGCAACACCAGATCCCAGCTGCATCTGCAACCTACACCACAGGTCATGGCAACGCCAGATCCTTAGCCCTCTGTGCCAGGCCAGGGGTCGAACTCTGAAACCTCATAGTTTCCTAGTTGGATTCGTTAACCACTGAGCCACGACGGGAACTGCGATCATCATCCATTTCTAAGACGCCCCCCTTTCCTGAAAGAGCCCCTAAAAGAATGCTTTCGTATTTGGACCATACTGTTTGAACTGTGGGAAAACCCTGGAGACAAAATAGAGGCTGGGGGCACAGGCCTCTCTGTGTTCCAGCAGGCAGTCGTTTTCCATGTCAGGGGCTAGGTGATGAGTAGGGCAGACACTGGGCCTTGGTCAAAGGAAAGCTTGTACGGTTTGTACCACGTAGTGGAAACAAGTCAGGGAAGTGCCCATTTCCAGTCAATTGTATGATGATGTGTCAGGTCTATTGGCCCAAACCCAAGGAGTGCCAGTGCTATGGTTTCTAGTTCTATGAGAGTCAAATAACCTTTGATAAATGCAGCTCACCGTTACTAATGGAATATAGTCAGGCCTTAGGTGTTAGACACATAGGAATATTTTTAGCCATAAAGTTAATAGACTCATGCTTTTGCAGCCCATAAAATTAGGTCGTTAACATGAGCACATCTAATGCTGACAAGTCAAGTGGGAAGTACAAGGAAAAGGAACATTGTGTGTGTCCCCCTGATGCGTAAAATCACGGGGGAATATTCGATGGATTGGAAAGTTAAAAAATGTCAAAAGATGTATGACGCACGATATAAGGAAACAAAAAAATGTATATAACTAAGCCCTTTCAAGCAATAAACGAGAGTCCTGCATGACCACCAGGCCTGTGTCCATTCCTTCGCTGCCGCCGCCCATCCTTCGGGAAGCCCTGGTCCAGCTGGAGCGGGACTCCGGCACATCTTTTTGATTTATGGTTTTGTCCAGATCTATGCCCAGCAGTGGGATTGCTAGTGAGAAGGGGGCTGCAGGGGCGGGATATAGGTTTTTTTAAGTTATTTTAAAAGTCGCAGAGCCGGTTGCTGATTAAGCTTTTACTCTGACCTTTGGGCATTGAACAATCATTGGCATATGAGGAAGCTTGGGCCTCAGCTGTCTATGCATCTAGAGAATCACCACTGTGCTTCTGCAGATGGCGTGCCTATCTGCAGCAACCCAGCGTGCCTAGGTTTGTACCTCGCTCTTCTCCTTGCTAACGCATATCCAGCTAACGACCCCTCATAAACCCCTGGGGCCGTGGGGCTCCTCTTTTATTCTTAAGAGGACGTATCATGTATCATGCTGTGCAAACTGCGTTGCCAATCTGCACAGGTCCGGGCGTGCCTGGACCAACGCATTAAGTCCTCATTCTGCTGACCCTGTGAATAACTTATGCCTTTAGGTCTTTGTTCTTAAGCATAAGCCATTCACCATCACAGCGACTGTTTTTCAAGCAGGAAGATGGGGTAAAGTAAAGCAGGACAAGATGGAGTTTTCGGCAAAGATACTAAGACAAGATTGTAGAAACGTGTCTTGTGATGTTGCGGAAACCGCAAAAACCGTGGCAGTGGAAGGAGACAAACAGCACTCGGAGATATGGAAAAGCCAGGTTTATTCAGCACCGGTGTGGGCTCAGAGTCTGAGCACCAGGTCTTTGTTCTCAGTAACTTTTATACACTACAAGGTCTTGATTTTCCCACATAAGCATCCCGGGCCTCCCCCATCCCCAAGCAGACAGTGTTCCTCCCTAAGAAACTGAGAGAGCAAGGTTACAGAAGCAGAACTGATCAGCAATGCTGGGTACCTGATGAGCAGGGCTGCTGGCTTGGACAGAGGGCACACAGTTGTTACATTATTACAAGAAGGGTGGTATAGTGAGGAGTATAGCTGAAAAGGCTTGCAGCTGCCTTCTTAGCCAAGGGGGGGTTGTTCTTTAGTTAAAACTCCATTTCAGTGACAATGTGGCAACTCTATTTCTAGTTTTCTGAGGCACCTCATACTGCTTTCCATCATGGCCACACCAACTTGCATTCCCACCAACAGTGTGGGTGGGTTCCCTTTTCTCTGCACCCTCTCCAGCATTTGTTTTGTTTTCTTTTCTTTTTTTTTGCTATTTCTTGGGCCGCTCCGGCGGCATATGGAGGTTCCCAGGCTAGGGGTCGAATCGGAGCTGTAGCCACCGGCCTATGCCAGAGCCACAGCAACGCAGGATCCGAGCCGCGTCTGCAACCTACACCACAGCTCATGGCAACACCGGATCGTTAACCCACTGAGCAAGGGCAGGGACCGAACCCACAACCTCATGGTTCCTTGTCGGATTCGTTAACCACTGCGCCATGACGGGAACTCCTCTTTTCTTTTCTTGATCAGCCACCCTGTGGCATATGGAGCTCCTGGGTCAGGAATCAGATCCAAGCCACAGCTGTGGCAACACTGGATCCTTAGTCCACTGTGCCAGGGCGGGGATCGAACCTCTGTCCTGAAACTGCAGAGCCATTGCCAATCCTACCGGAATCCCACAGGAGGAACTCCTCCAGCAAATGTGTTGTTCGTGGACTTTTTAATGATGGACGTGCTGACCGGTGTAAGGTGGTATCTCACGGCAGGTTTAATTTGCGTTTCTCTAATAATCAGGGAAGTCGAGCGTCTTTTCACAAGCTAAAGTCTTTTTATACAGACAGAAAATGGGGAGGGGGACAAGCAGGGGCTTTTGTACCTGAAATGTCCCCTCAGGGTCCCACTGGATTTCACTACCAGGAGGGACTTATCCCAGAAACACAAGCATGGTTTAAAAATAAAAATCAATCAGTATAATTAATATGCGGTATTAACAGAACGAAGAAAACACCATGAGGTTATCTCAATGGCTGAAGACAAACCTCTGACAAAAATCTAACATTTCACTATAAAAACATCCAAAAAACCCCCACTTCCTCAACATGATAGAAGACATCCATGGAAAAGGGACAGCTCACAGCATGCGTACAGGTGAAAGACCGAAAGCTTCTCCCTAAGAGCAGGAATAAGACAAAGATATCTTCTTGAATCCAGCATCATCCGGAAAGTTCTAACAAGGGCAATGAGACAGAGAGTAAAAGGAGAGACATCCAGATTGGAAAGCAAGTATCTTGGGAATATCTCTCTATGCAGATGACATGGCAAGTGTATAGAAAATCTAATAGAAACCACAAAAAAACCTGTTAGATTAACAAAGTTGCAGGTGACAAACTCAGCATAGCAATGATCAGAATCACTAGCAATGGTTCACCCAACAATATAATTAAGAAAACAATTCCACTTAGAGTATTTTTTAAATATTTAGTAAAAGAAAAATGTAACCAAGCAGGCGTAAGACTTGTACGCTGGTAACTGTAGAATATTGCAGAAAGGAGTTAAAAAGCCTAAATAAATGGCAAGACATCTGCGCTCACAGACCTGAACTCTTAGGCAACACCACACACACTGACCTACAGTTTCAATGAAATCACTATCAAAACTCCCCCTGCTTTTTTTTTTTTTTTTTTTCCAGAAATGGACAAGCTGATCCTAAAACCCATATGGATCCTAAAATCCATGGCCCAAAATAGCCTTGAAAAAGAATAACAAAGTTAAGGACCCACACTTCTTGATCTCAAAACTTACGACTGGAGTTCCTGTTGTGGCTCAGCGGTTAACGAAACCGACTAGCATCCATCCATGAGGACACGGGTTTGATCTCTGGTCTCGCTCAGTGGGTTAAAGATCTGGTGTTACTGTGAACTGTGGCGTGGGTCGGCAACTGCAGCTCTGCATGGACCCCCAGCCTAGAAATTTCCACATGCCTCGGGTGTGACCTCCTCCCCCCAAAATAAAGATAAAATTATGCAGCTGTTATAGGGAGATTGAGGTGTACATCTTTGAGAACTTGGATAGGCAATAGTTTCCTAAATACGATACAAGCCACAAAAGAAAACAGGTAGGGAGTTCCCATCGGGGCGCAGAGGTTAACGAATCCGACTAGGAACCATGAGGTTGCGGGTTCAATCCCTGCCCTTGCTCAGTGGGTTAAAGGATCCGGCGTTGCCGTGAGCTGTGGTGTAGGTCGCAGATGCGGCTCGGATCCTGCGTGGCTGTGGCTCTGGCGTAGGCCTGGGGCTACAGCTCCGATTCGACCCCTAGCCTGGGAACCTCCATATGCCGCGGGAGCGGCCCAAGAAATGGCAAAAAGACAGAAAAAAAAAAAAAAAAGAAAAAAGAAAACCGATAAATTGCTGTTTGCTAAGTTAAAAATGTTTGTGCCTTAAAGGACACTCTCCAGAAAGTGCAAAAGCAGCTAAAGGGTGAGAGAGAGTTTTTGCCATTCATACAGCTGACAAAGGTCTAGCATGCAGAATATAAAAGGCAGCAGAGAGACAAGCAGGCCGGAGAGTAAACGGACAAGGACTTGCGCAGACGCTCTCCAGAGACACACGGGCAGCCGGCGAGCCCAGGAGCATCCCGCCGGTGGTGAGCGAGGACACACACACAGAGCACAGTGGAGGGAAGGGCTACGATTGTGTGTCCGGTGAAAACCATCAGGGAGGAGAGGGAGGGGCTGAAACGCTCCTGCGACGCTGGGGGGAGGCTAACAAGGTGATCCCGCTGTGGGACCTGCCGGGTCCTCAAAAGAAGTAACCATTGAATCACATGACCAGCCGTTCCACTCCTGAGTGTGTATGGAAGAGAACTAAAAACATGTGTTCACACAAAAACCTGCATGCAAGTGTTTCTAAACATTACCCATAGGGCCCAAAACTGGAAGTAGCCCAATGTCCATGTTGCCGAAATCTCGGCTGCCTCTGTCCACCGACACCAAATAGAAACTCCGAGACAGAGTTGGAGGAAACAGAAAGAGTAGCTTTCATTGCCGGGCAAAGAGGGGACACAGCAGGCGAGCGCCCCAAGGACTGTGCCCCCCTTAGAGGGGCTAGCGACGAGTCTTCGTGTTCAAGGAGCAGGGGGCGGTCAGCCCCTAGACATTTTCCTGATTGGCGGGTGGTGAGGTCACTGGGACTCAGCATCATCAGCCTTCTGATTCCAACAGGTCTGGGGTCTGCGTGCCTGTGGGCAGCGTCCTGTTGGCTTCTTGCACCTGGGGGGGCTTCAGCACCTGCAAAACGCCTCCAAAGACGGGGCTCAGAGTAGTATCTACAGTCTTCGAGGAAGAACTAACGGCCCTTGACTATGCTGAATGGCTGAACTATGTCTTGCCTGTTTTCCCTTTTCTCTGTATTTTCTCACTTCTCTAAGTTGATTCTTTGACTAAAGTTTTTCTTAGACAAAAAGGCAGGCAGAGGCCATGAATGGGGGTCCGCTCTGGGCAGGTCTCACAGGGTTCTGATCAGTCCCAGCCTTTGACTGATGAAGAGCTAAACAAAACATGTCTGCATGCAGTATCGCATGAATCGACCATACGAAGGAATGTAGTTCTGATACACGGATGGAGCCTCAAAATGTTATGCTCGGGAAAGAAGACAGAAACAAAAGGCACGTAATGGAAAAGGATGCCGGGAAAACGGAAGGCAGGTTGGGGTCGAAGGAATTGGGGGTTAGGGGTTGGAGAGGGTCGCCTGCTGGGCATGGCTCCTCTTTCCGTGGGAAAGGCGGCAGGAGCTGGAGAGGACTGCAGGCTGTGCCATCACACCCAGAGCGCACTAAGAGCCACTGCTTGTACCCTTGCCAAAGGGACAAATTTTGTGTTATGCAAATTTCATATGATCAAAAATTGTCCTGTAATTGATAAATTAACAGTATACCGAACCAAAGTTATCACACCGAAAACAGCTCCAGGTCCTGCTCTCCCCTGTTTCACTGTTACCTCCACCCTGGGGGTCATGTGAGTGAGAAGCTGCCCCAGGCTGAGCTACTGCCTTTCCCAGGCCAGGACCCGGGACCTGTTGGTGGCTGGAACATCTTCCGCAAGGCAGGCGGGGACAGCACGTCAGGGCCTGGAAGAGGCAAGAGCCCCCTTGGGCCTATGGGTATCAGTCACTCAGTGACCTCACCCCGGACCAGGCCTCAGGGCAACCCTCTGACCGCCTGTGTGCACACAGGGGCCTAGGCGGGCAGGACCGCCTTCTGGGTCAGCATGGGCCCAGCAGGAAAAAGTACCACACAAGGTACCATGACAGGGAGAATGTAATATGAGAACTGGGTCTGAGAGGACACCAGTAAGGTGGCAGGTGCAGGGAGCAGGTGACACCCTGTGAGGGGAACCCAGAGAGGAGGCAAAAAAGGTCAGAGCCTGGACACCTGGCCACAGAGCCGGAGACCAGGAGTGCTGGATGGTGTGGGAGCCACTGGGGCTGTTGGAGGCTGGTCTAGCAGTTTGGAACCGACGATGGTGAAGGCCAGAGCTGCTAATGCGACAGCCACGGCCTGAGCCATCACACATACACGGTCCTCCGCCCAGGTAAGGAGAACAGCTGGGCCTTCAGTCCCAAGCAAGCTAGGTCCGGGCGAGCGAGCTGACCCGACCCTGCCCACACAGCCCCACAGCCAAGGACCCATCCGGCCCACACTCCAGCTCCACCCTGGAGTCACCCCAACTCCTATGTGACACGGCGGGGGGCCGGAGGGAGGGAGGAGAGGCGGGGGCTGCGGGGACATGCAGGCCCTGGGCACCCCGCTGCCCCCACCATGGCTGCTCCTCAGCTCCCACAGGGCCCGGTGTCCCCGCTCCTGGGACCCTTGGGAGATCAGCAGAGGCTCCTTTGGGGTTCAGTCCTGTGGGTGCTGCTGACCTGCCGCCAGGAGGACCCGAACCCCACCTGGAGCAGGGACTCTGCAGCGGGAGGACCGTGGAGGGGGTGGGGGGCTGTGCAGCTGAGGGGGAGGCTGGCCGAGGGCCTGCAGCAGGCTTGGGCCAGAGGCCCCCAGGCTGGGGAAGAGATGGGCCGACCCCAGACCGAGGGGAGGTGGTGGGATGGCTGCAACAGGGCAGGGAGCTCCCTCAGCTCCCTCAGCCACTCTCCCAACCGCCCTAGTGAAACCTGACACCGGCGGTCCCTCCCCCTCCAAGGACCAGCCAAATCCCATTTCCCCAAAGGCCAGGGAAAGGAAATTTTAGAGAAATCGAAACTACTTAGAAAGAGAGGTCCCCCTTCTGCTCATCCCCACACCTGACCCAGCACAATCCCTGAGTCTGGACCACACCTGCTCCGTCTCTGCATCAAGAAACCCACTTCTCAAAGCATCTCCTCTGCCCGCAACACCGACTTCGCCTGATCCCTGAGATGCTCAGGGAGGAGCACGAGGTGGCCGTGCTGGGGGCTCCCCAGACCTCAGCCCCCGTGGCCACCACGGTGATCAACATCCGAAGCGAGACCTCCGTGCCCGACCACGTCGTCTGGTCCCTGTTCAACGCCCTCTTCATGAACTGGTGCTGCCTGGGCTTCGTGGCTTTCGCCTACTCCGTGAAGGTGGGTGGGCGTCAGGGGAGGAGGGACGTGGTGGGGGGGGGACTCCAAGAAGGTGTGTGTGAGCCTGGAGAGGCCCCCTGCCCAGATGTGCCATGAGGTGTGTGGGGAGCTGATGCGTGTGTCCTTCCGTGTGTGTGTGTGTGTGTGTGTGTGTGTGTGTGTGTGTGTGTGGTTTGGGGCTCCTTCCCAGCGAGAGTTCGGGGCGAGGCTGCGTGGGTGCCCATGGGGATGGCGGGCTCAGGGGTGGGGTGGGGGGCTGTGTCTCCACCCTCCCGAGACCTGCCCCTGCCCGGCCCAATTAGAGCAGTTAAACCCTTCCTTCACCCTTGGGACTCAGACCCAGAAAAGAGAAAAGGTCCTTTAAGGGCGCTGAGCCAGCAACGGGGCCAGAGCAGAGGGGGGAGGAGGAGGCCTGGGGCTTCCTGGAGAGGCTGGGAGGCTGTGAGGAGGGAGACCCAGGCCCCAGGAGGGGAGGGAGGGGCCCGGCAGGCCCTGTCCTGCTCAGGCTCCAGGGGACGGGCCAGGGCTGGGTCCCCATCTGGGGGAATGGGCCCTGGGGGGCCCCCCGGAGGACAGCGCCTGGTTGTGGCCTGCACCTGCTCCAGGTCCCCCTCACCATGTCTTCTCCTCCAGGCGAGGGACCGGAAGATGGTGGGAGACATCACTGGGGCCCAGAGCTATGCCTCCACCGCCAAGTGCCTGAACATCTGGGCTCTGGTCCTGGGCATTTTTCTGACCATCGGAGCCGTCGCTCTTCTGGTGTTTGCATGCATAGCAGTCTATGAGATGGCTTTACAACATGCAAAGAGTAACAGAGGCTACTAGCAGCCATCCACGGCCCAGCCCAAGTCCCCCACCATCCACACTGGCCCTGCCCCACCCCCTCCCCTTCCTACAGCAGGTGCTAGAGACCTACCTGTCCACAACTGGGTTCAATAAAGTGCTCTTGCCTGTGAAGCTGCTGTGCTGTGCTGCTTCCCGCGGAGGGGCCCTGCTGAGAGTTCCCAGTGGCCTCAGGGGGGCACAGAGCCCTCCGCCCAGGGCGCTCGTGCCTCGGCCCCCTTGGACAAACCCCCCGGAGGACAGATCCCTTCCTCCCACGGAACCAGGCTGGTCCTGCTGGGTGGAAGGGTCTCCCAGACAGCGGGGACCCTGGGCCTTGGGGTGCGAGCCTTTGCCAGAGCCTGGGCCGCACACGGGAAGCAGGCGCCCTCTCAGCCCAGTGCCGGGAGACTTGCCCCAGGCGGGCACTCCTGTCTCTGAGGCGCTGGAGGGCGTGGGTGTGGGGACCCAGGACCACGGGTGTGCTGGGGGCCACCCTGGAGAGGCTGGAGGGGTCCAGGCAGCCACAGGCTGGGGTCAAGCCCCTTCTCCCCCGGGCTCGCCTCGCTCCCTCACTCCTGTCTGGCTCTCCCCGAAGCCAGCAGCTCTTGAGGCTGGGTTCAGTCCTGGCGCCAGGCGGGATGGGTGCCCCACCCCCACGGTGCCCTACCTCCGAGGCCTCGAGGGTTGGGGTTCTCCCTGGCCCTCCGTGGCTGCCCCCTGTGAGCTGGGGAGGCTAGTTCCCCGGGAAGGTGGGTCCTGGAGGAGGGCTGGTGGGTCTACTCTCTGGGTCTGGGAGGGACCCGAGGCCCATGGGGCGAGTGGGGCCGTGGAAGCCAGCTCATGGGGAGGGGGTCCGACAAGCTGCTTGGAGCCCCACTCCCTGGCCAGGTAGAGAGGGGCAGGTGGTCCGCGCTCAGGAAGGTGGGGTCCTGGCCTCCCAAACGCTCTCCCCCCCACCCGTGCACAGCCCAAGCCTGGGGGCCTGGTTCTGCTCCTGTGTCCTGAGGTCTCCTCTGAGGGGGCCGCACGTTCCCACATCCCCAGGAGCCCCTTGGTGACTGCCCTTGTCCACTGCCTTGAGGGGCCTTCCATCCTGACTCCTCCATCAGGACAGAGTGTGTGAAGCTGGAAAACCCTCCAAAGGGCTGTGCCCAGCGAGTGGGTGCAGGGCCAGCAGGTGCAGGGCCTCCGGGCCCAGGACGGGCGCTGGGAGCAGTCTGCCTGCAGGGAGGCCTCAGTGTTGGGGGCAGCGTTGCCGTCTCCCACAGGATGCACAGCAGAGAGGTCTAGAGAGGGTGGCAGTGTGACCCTCGTGGCACAATAGGAGGACAGACAACCCCGGGAGGCCCTCACCTCCAGCAGCCGAGGACCAGGACTTACGGCAAAGCCCCAGTCGGCTCCTGAGCCCAGGCCTCTGCCTGAACTGGTTTTCAGACCTGATCCCACAGCTGCTTGAGGGCAGAGCCCCAGTTGGGGGGCAGGGGAGGTGGAGGCACATCCCTGCCTGTCCCCAGGGGAGCAGCTGGCAAGTCCCGGAGAAGGTGATGTCTCAGGAAGTGTGGGCTCAGGGCAGGTCAGAACCTCTTCCGGCTTCACGGTCACGTGGGGCTCGGGGGCTCTGGGCCCTGATCAAGTCCTCGGGGACCCTTCCCCGCCCAGCAGGCACTGCCCACTCCCCACTCCAGGGGGCTGTGAGGGCAGGTGCGTGGTGGTTGGACGGAAGTCAAAACCAGGGTCCCACCCTGGGAGAGGAGCAGACAGGGAGGCACTGAGGGGATGGAGTCTGCACAGCCAGAGGCAGAAGTCCCGAGAGAGGACACAGTTGAAGAGTGACGCTTAGGGGAGATGGGGAGCTCACAGTAGGATAATGACTGCTCAGAAAAGCCATCAGAGCAAGGCAGGCTTGCTTGACTAGTGGAAGTGAATCGCCTCAAGAAGTGAATCGCCTCAGGAAGTGAATTGCCCAAGGTCCTTGGGTGGGGGGATGGACCGAGGCCTGCACTGGGATTCAGACCCAGGGCAGGAGTTTGAGGACTGATTTGAATACACACCTTACCAGATACCTAGGAGGAGCCACCCCTACCCCCAGGAAGAACGAGGCGGTCTTTTCACCCCCCCCCAAGATAAAACTAGCCCTCGGGGCAGAGTCTCCTTGCCTGCCCACTTGCATCTCTCAAGAGCGTCCTATCCTAATAAATCTGTTTCTTGCCCATCGCTTTGTCTCTCGCAGAATTCCTTCTGTGAAGAGGCACAAAGGACCGGAACCTCAGCAAGTCCAGACATCGGGTGAGTGATTCTAACTCAGAACGTGGGTGCGAGTCCCAGTCTGGGTTCTGGCTGGGTTCAGGCCCTTAGTGCTGTTGGTTTCAGACCCAGCAGCAGTGCCTTCGAGGATGGACTTTCCAGGGGCCAACGGGCAGGTGGTCCTGACCCGTATCACCCACCACAGCTTCCCAAGGCCCGGCCCTCTGCTCACTCCTGGGGCCAGTTGATGGCGCAGGACAGGTTCCCAGCCCGCTTCTCCAGGGGTCAGCTCAAGGGGAGGGGCGGGGTTGGACACAGAGAGGCAGGGGGAGCTGAGCACCTGGGCCGGCGGTGGGGTACCCACGGGCAGAGCTGCAGGCAGGGTGCGGGCCATCCTCTCTGCGGGGCGAAGGGGATGCTGACAAAGGCCTCGGCTGCTCACCAGGAGCCTGCAGGGGAAGCGAGGCAGGGACGGAGGCGGGGCTGGCATGAAGGGTGAAACCCAGGAACCGGCCGGTCTCACTTCCTGGAATTTTGTGAGTTGATTCTAAGCACAGCCATCATTAAAATTAAATCCCACAGACCATCACTCGCGTAAATTACATAAGAGAAAAGTCGTCATTACTCAAGACACGTTGCCCATCCAACCACAGCCCGCGATAGGGGAGGCCGGGCCGCTGAGACGGGCCTGCTGCGGTGTGATGGGAAGCGGGACTGGTCAGCCCAAGTGATGGTTTTAAGCCGTGCCCACCTGCCACATCAGCAAACAGAAGATGCTGCAGCCGTCCCTGAGGGATGCAGGCTGGGGCAGAGCAGGACACTGGCCCCAGAGAGCCGAGGTGCACAGCATAGGAAGGACTTCAGCGAGCCCAGGCTCTAGCACCCTCCCCTGCACCAGATTCAGAAAAGTGCCAGATTCAGGACCCTGCGGTGTCTGGTCTTTTTTAATTAACAGTCATCTTGGAGGTTTCGACTCCCTGGTTTTTCCTGCAAAGCTCCTACATGTCCCTGGAGTTCCCGTCGTGGCGCAGTGGTTAACGAATCCAACTAGGAACCGTGAGGTTGCGGGTTCGATCCCTGGCCTTGCTCAGTGGGTTAAGGATCTGGCGTTGCCCTGAGCTGTGGTGCAGGGCACAGACGTGGATCCAGCGTTGCTGTGGCTCTGGCATAGACCCGGCAGCTACAGCTCTGATTGGACCCCTAGCCTGGGAATCTCCATATGCCGCAGGAGCAGCCCTAGAAAAGGCAAAAAGCAAAAAGCAAAAAAAAAAAAAAAAAAAGGCTCCTGCATGTCCCCAACCCCTTGGACCAGCCCCTCAGAGCCACCTGAGAGGCTGCATCCTCGGCTTGAGGGGCTCAGAAATTCTGCCAAAGAAACATAATCCTCAACCTTTAGTTTGTGCCTTTGTCTTCAGTCACCAGCTGGTACTTTTAGGAAACTGAACACTTGGGAGCGAAGCTCTGAAGCCCAGTAGAAGGACCCTTTCGAAAGGCCCTGCCAGGTGTCAGGGAAGCCTCCGGTCCTGAGGGTCCCTCCTGCACCAGGACGGAGGGGCAACCTCTTCTCTAGACTCCCTCACGGGTGGAGAAGGCAAGGGCTGAAACCTCAGCCTTATCTGGGTGCCTTTCCTGGTCTCCTCCCCCCAGTGCTCCCCAACATCTCGTCTCTCCCTGCAGGCGGCGAGAAAGCTGGCTTCAGCCTTTGCAGGGAGTCACTCGGGGTGTCTGGGTCTCGCCCACGTGTGCAGAGGTACCCACAGCGTCAGCTTGGATCTGTTTTCCTCCCCTTCATCTCGGCCGCGACCCTGGAAGGCCAAAGGAAACCCTTCTGCCCCTTGTCGCTCTGGGGCGGGAAGCTCCCGCTGGGCCCTCAGCCTTCCACCCACCCACCCACCCCGGTGTAACCTGACACTCCCCGGATCGCCCCGCCTCCTCCTCCCAGCCCGCTGGCAGTTCCCCCAAAAGCCAGGAAAGGGAAACTGTAGAGAAATCGAAACTACTGGGGAAACAGAGCACCCCTGCACATCCCCTCTCCAGACCACAGCTTCTCCTGGGCACCATGAACTGCGCTTCCCAGCCCTTCTTCACTGGTGCCCATGGAGGACCCCCAACATATGAGATGCTCAAGGAGGAGCACGAGGTGGCCGTGCTGGGGGCTCCCCAGACCTTAGCCCCCGTGGCCACCACGGTGATCAACATCCGAAGCGAGACCTCCGTGCCCGACCACGTCGTCTGGTCCCTGTTCAACACCCTCTTCCTGAACTGGTGCTGCCTGGGCTTCGTGGCTTTCGCCTACTCCGTGAAGGTGGGTGGGCGTCAGGGGAGGAGGGATGCGGGGTGGCGGGGGCGGGGGGACTCCAAGAAGGTGTGTGTGAGCCTGGAGAGGCCCCCTGCCCAGATGTGCCATGAGGTGTGTGGGGAGCTGATGCGTGTGTCCTTCCGTGTGTGTGTGTGTGTGTGTGTGTGTGTGTGTGTGGTTTGGGGCTCCTTCCCAGCGAGAGTTCGGGGCGAGGCTGCGTGGGTGCCCATGGGGATGGCGGGCTCAGGGGTGGGGTGGGGGGCTGTGTCTCCACCCTCCCGAGACCTGCCCCTGCCCGGCCCAATTAGAGCAGTTAAACCCTTCCTTCACCCTTGGGACTCAGACCCAGAAAAGAGAAAAGGTCCTTTAAGGGCGCTGAGCCAGCAACGGGGCCAGAGCAGAGGGGGGAGGAGGAGGCCTGGGGCTTCCTGGAGAGGCTGGGAGGCTGTGAGGAGGGAGACCCAGGCCCCAGGAGGGGAGGGAGGGGCCCGGCAGGCCCTGTCCTGCTCAGGCTCCAGGGGACGGGCCAGGGCTGGGTCCCCATCTGGGGGAATGGGCCCTGGGGGGCCCCCCGGAGGACAGCGCCTGGTTGTGGCCTGCACCTGCTCCAGGTCCCCCTCACCATGTCTTCTCCTCCAGGCGAGGGACCGGAAGATGGTGGGAGACATCATTGGGGCCCAGAGCTATGCCTCCACCGCCAAGTGCCTGAACATCTGGGCTCTGGTCCTGGGCATTTTTCTGACCATCGGAGCCGTCGCTCTTCTGGTGTTTGCATGCATAGCAGTCTATGAGATGGCTTTACAACATGCAAAGAGTAACAGAGGCTACTAGCAGCCATCCACGGCCCAGCCCAAGTCCCCCACCATCCACACTGGCCCTGCCCCACCCCCTCCCTTCCTATAGGACTTGCAACCAGGGAGGCACAGATTCAAGTAGCAAGAGTCCCACGTGCTCTGAGGAAAGCAGAGAGGCAGGGCTGGGGAACACCCACCACCAAGACCTTCCAGAGAAGTTACAGGCTCGCCTTACAGACGGGGGCTGGTGCCAGCAGAGGGTCAGTCACTAGGCATCCGCAGCTGATCGGTTGCCAGACCCGGGTTTCCAGGGAGGGAAGAAACCGAGTTCCAGGCGGTCCCAGGATGGCCAGGGTGTGAGTCAGTTCATATCCCCGGGGCTTCCTGGCCCCATTTCAGCCCCTCCGGCGCGTCTGAAGGGGCTGAAATGGGTGGACCTCCGTGTGTGCAGAGTCCTCGTGGGCTCCGGCTCGGGACGCCTGCAGGGGACCTGACTCGCAGCTGGGGGAGGGGGCGGGGTCCGCCGTCCACCTCTGGAGACACAGCCCCAGTGGCCCCCGCTCTTCAGGGGGAGGAGAGCCCCTGCCCTGCCCTGCCCTGGAAATCAGCCCCTGTCCCTGATCCCGCCGGTTCTGCCCGGCGTCCAGATGTGCGGGCCCTTGGGGTGCCCCGGGGCAGACGCTGCCCACAGCCAGCTGGGCAGCTGCGGGGTGAGCCGGGGGGCACGGCTTCACTGTCCCTCCCCTGACACCGATGCCAGGCGTGGACCCCCTGTGGACGAAAATGCTGCTGCCATAGCGGGAAGCTAAGGATGCGGCAGCCAGCAAGCCACCGAAGCCTCTCCCCCCCGCCCCCGCCGCCCCCCAGGGACCAGGATGGGAAGGAGGGACCTGGTGCAGGAAGCTGAGGTGCACACACACCGAAGGGCCGATCTCGAGGGGCCCGGACTCTCACATCTTCCCATACCTAGAAAAGCGCTAAATTCCCTAACTTGAGGTGTCTGCTTTTCTTTAATTATGAGTAATGTTTGGGGAAAAAAATAAAATAAAAAAGAGTGATCTTTTGATGTTGAGACTGCCTGGTCTTTGTTAGAAACGTCTGCATGTCCTCAGTGGTCCGTCTCCCAGGCTTAAGTCCTCAGAAAATTCCCGAATAACACACAATTCTCAGCTTTTAGGTTACGCAATTTCTCGGGTCGACACGCCCCAGCCCTCACGCAGGCCCCTTCGTGTGTCCCCGGGAGCCGCGGTCTCCTCCCTCCGGGGCACGGCTGGGGGGTTGGGGTCCCAGGGTGGGCTTTGATGCCTGTGAGCCGAGGGGGGGCGGCCCCAGGAAGGAGGGTCCTGGGGGAGGGGAGGCTGGCCGACCCACCCCCCTGGGTTGGGGAGGAGGGACCCAAGGTGGGGCGGGGCCAGGAGCCAGCAGAGCCCCGGAGTCGGGCAGGGGGCGCTGCCCAGAGACTCAGACCCCTGCTGGGGGTGCTGGGGCGGCTGGAGGCTTCCCTGAGCAGCAGCGCCCAGGAAGGGAGCCAGGGGTGCGGCCAGAGCAGCGTCTGCCCTCCACGCGGGAGCACCCCTGTCCTGCTCTGCCCTGGTCCCCCTCAGGGCCACCCCGGGGCAGGGCATCTTCAGGAGGCCCCACAAGCCACTTCCTCCCGGGCTCACTCCAGGCAAAGCAGAGACAGAGTGCTCTCTCCCGAGTGCTAAGAGGAAAAAGCGCCAGATTTGCCTCCCCCTGCCTACCGCCCTGTTCCCCCCCCCCCCCCGCCAACGTCCCCCTCCCTCCCCCGCCCCGGTCCTGGGTGTCAGGCCTCCCAGCTCTGCCTGCTCCCAGGTGGGCTTCCTCCCAGCGGTGACCCCCAGCTCTGTGACCCCTGCTCTGCCCCCTCCCTGCCTGGCCAACGCTCTCAGCCCTGCCCAGGAAACACCCTGCAACACAGCAGGCCCACCTCGGTGATACGGGACACGGTGGCTGCCCCGTGGGAACCGCCCTTTATGACCTCTGCTCACAGCTGCCTGTGGCACCCCGAGGCGGGCCTTCCTGGACCCCAGGGGTGGTTCCACCAGCCCTCCTCCAGGACCCACCTTCCCGGGGAACTAGCCTCCCCAGCTCACAGGGGGCAGCCACGGAGGGCCAGGGAGAACCCCAACCCTCGAGGCCTCAGAGGTAGGGCACCGTGGGGGTGGGGCACCCATCCCGCCTGGCGCCAGGACTGAACCCAGCCTCAAGAGCTGCTGGCTTCGGGGAGAGCCAGACAGGAGTGAGGGAGCGAGGCGAGCCCGGGGGAGAAGGGGCTTGACCCCAGCCTGTGGCTGCCTGGACCCCTCCAGCCTCTCCAGGGTGGCCCCCAGCACACCCGTGGTCCTGGGTCCCCACACCCACGCCCTCCAGCGCCTCAGAGACAGGAGTGCCCGCCTGGGGCAAGTCTCCCGGCACTGGGCTGAGAGGGCGCCTGCTTCCCGTGTGCGGCCCAGGCTCTGGCAAAGGCTCGCACCCCAAGGCCCAGGGTCCCCGCTGTCTGGGAGACCCTTCCACCCAGCAGGACCAGCCTGGTTCCGTGGGAGGAAGGGATCTGTCCTCCGGGGGGTTTGTCCAAGGGGGCCGAGGCACGAGCGCCCTGGGCGGAGGGCTCTGTGCCCCCCTGAGGCCACTGGGAACTCTCAGCAGGGCCCCTCCGCGGGAAGCAGCACAGCACAGCAGCTTCACAGGCAAGAGCACTTTATTGAACCCAGTTGTGGACAGGTAGGTCTCTAGCACCTGCTGTAGGAAGGGGAGGGGGTGGGGCAGGGCCAGTGTGGATGGTGGGGGACTTGGGCTGGGCCGTGGATGGCTGCTAGTAGCCTCTGTTACTCTTTGCGCGCTCTAACATCTGGTAGGCTGTTATGTATACAAACACCAGAAGAACAGTGGCTCCGATGGTCAGAATGAGGCCCAGGATCAGAGCCCAGATGTTCAAGCACTTGGCGGTGGAGGCATAGCTCTGGGCCCCAATGATGTCTCCCACCATCTTCCGGTCCCTCGCCTGGAGGAGAAGACATGGTGAGGGGGACCTGGAGCAGGTGCAGGCCACAACCAGGCGCTGTCCTCCGGGGGGCCCCCCAGGGCCCATTCCCCCAGATGGGGACCCAGCCCTGGCCCGTCCCCTGGAGCCTGAGCAGGACAGGGCCTGCCGGGCCCCTCCCTCCCCTCCTGGGGCCTGGGTCTCCCTCCTCACAGCCTCCCAGCCTCTCCAGGAAGCCCCAGGCCTCCTCCTCCCCCCTCTGCTCTGGCCCCGTTGCTGGCTCAGCGCCCTTAAAGGACCTTTTCTCTTTTCTGGGTCTGAGTCCCAAGGGTGAAGGAAGGGTTTAACTGCTCTAATTGGGCCGGGCAGGGGCAGGTCTCGGGAGGGTGGAGACACAGCCCCCCACCCCACCCCTGAGCCCGCCATCCCCATGGGCACCCACGCAGCCTCGCCCCGAACTCTCGCTGGGAAGGAGCCCCAAACCACACACACACACACACACACACACACACACACACGGAAGGACACACGCATCAGCTCCCCACACACCTCATGGCACATCTGGGCAGGGGGCCTCTCCAGGCTCACACACACCTTCTTGGAGTCCCCCCGCCCCCGCCACCCCGCATCCCTCCTCCCCTGACGCCCACCCACCTTCACGGAGTAGGCGAAAGCCACGAAGCCCAGGCAGCACCAGTTCAGGAAGAGGGTGTTGAACAGGGACCAGACGATGTGGTCGGGCACGGAGGTCTCCCTGGGGATGGTGATCACCGTGGTGGCCACGGGGGCTGAGGTCTGGGGAGCCCCCAGCCCGTCCATCTCGTGCTGGCTCTTGATCATCTCCAGGGTCAGTGGCAGAGGCGATGCTTTGAGAAGTGTTTCTTGATGCAGAGACGGAGCAGCTGTGTCTGGATGTCAGAAGGGCCCCAGTGTTCCCTTTCTGGGTTAGTTTCTATTTCTCAGTGTTTTCTACTTCCTGTTGTTTCTGATTTGGTGCATTGTCTTGGTCCTGGGAGGGTGGAACAAATGACTGAGCCCCTGAATGAGTTTATGGGCCCTGTTGTCCTGCGGTTGGACTGCACATCTCAAGGTCCTGCTAACAGCCCTTCTTGGCTAAACAGAGGCCTGGTTTCCAGCCCTGTCTGGGGAGAGCACCTGAGCTAATCATTAATCGCATCATCCACGCAGGACTTTCTTTGTCTTCGTTTTGTTTTCAGTGTGGTGAACCATACAGAACACACCTTGCTCCATCTTGCCCGGGTCCAAGCACACAGCTCGGGGCCGAGGAGCACAGTCACGTGGTTGTGCCACCATCACCTCCATCCACTTCCAGAACTTTCCATCTTCCCAAACTGACACTCTGCCCCCACGGACCACTCCCTCCCACCCCCTCCCCCGCCCTGCCCCCGCATCTGCTTCCTGTCTCTGTGGAGCTGGCTCCTCCAGGGCCCTCACGCGCGTGGGATCACACAGCCTTGGTCCTTTCTGGGTCTGAGTCCCAAGGGTGAAGGAAGGGTTTAACTGCTCTAATTGGGCCGGGCAGGGGCAGGTCTCGGGAGGGTGGAGACATAGCCCCCCACCCCACCCCTGAGCCCGCCATCCCCATGGGCACCCACGCAGCCTCGCCCCGAACTCTCGCTGGGAAGGAGCCCCAGGCCACAGGGTTCCTAGTCCCCTCGTGTGATGGAAAACCCCAGTCCCTTGACTCTCCAGATCTGTCTGAGAGCTGTCAGCGGCGGTACAACGACTCCCATCTACTTGGAGCCTCTGGTCTGCGGGCCTCATTTGTGGACGTCTGCTGGTCCAATCCTCTCCTAGTCTCCTGACTCCACATTAGGAACTGTTGGTGTTTACCTGCTGGAGGTCGACTGGGTCTGACTTAAAAACCAAACTGAGTGAGGGCATGAACTATGCTGAAGTCAAGCTGGACTTGGTCCAGTGCAAGTCCTCAGCTGAGTAAAACCTTAAGTGAAGCCTGATTGCAAATGGGAATGTCACAAGCAAAACAAAAGCAAAACTGCAAAAGTTGGCAGCACAGATATAACATTTGAGAACTGTTAGACCAGAGCTCCCACTGTGGCTCAGTGATAAGGAACCTGACTAGTACCCATGAGGACATGGGTTCAATCCCTGGCCCCCCTCAGTAGGTTAAGGATCCAGTGTTGTGGTGAGCTGTGGTGTAGGTGGCAGACTCGGCTCGGATCCAGCATTGCTGTGGCTGTGGTGTAGGCTGGCGGCTTCAGCTCCGATTTGACCCCTAGCCTGGGAACTTCCTTATGTCGCGGCTGCAGCCCAAAAAGACAAAAAGAAAAAGAAAAAAAGAAAAAAGGCAACACCAGCCCCACCCCCAAAAGGGTCATTCAAACCTTTTTTGGGGCCTACTAGAGTTGCAAGTCCCTAAAATAACACCTTGCACCGAAGGCCTCCAAGGGCCCATCATTAAAACCCTGGCCCAGGAGCCATGTCTCAGTTGTAATCAGTGGGGCAGCGGAGCAGAGATTGCCCTCAAGGGGCAGTTTTCAACCTCAAATCCACCTTCAAATCTCCCACCATCGAAGGCCCCACATAGGCTCCTCCTGGAACCGCTGGGACTCCAAGGGGTCTCTGGTTAACTACTACCTTATTCCCTTAAACAGCTAAAAACTAAAATCAATGAGGAAACTCCCTGGTGGCCCAGTGGTTAAGACTTTGGCGTGGTGACTTCCGTGGCTTGGGTGGGATCCCTGGTCTGGGAGCTTCTGCGCACCACGGGTGTGGTCGGAAAAATATAAAATAGAAGAAACGCCCACTAGCCGTCAAGGCGTATGCTTAAATGCGTTTTTTGAGCAGGGCTGGACATGAAATGACGTAGTGTGAACAGGTGACACAGTCCAGCTCTTGGGGTCCTCGGGGCCCTTTATTCTCACAAGAAGGAATGCTCTTATGAAGGGGTTGTCCGGCTGACACTGGACGGCTGCTCGTTGTGGCTGAGCAGACATTTCTGCCCGTGGGGAAGGTCGGTCCGTGCATGATTCAGATACACAGTGCACAGCGGGGAGAGGGGAGGAGAGAACAACAGGCAAAGACATTTTTTTATGTTTAAATTTTTCTTGTCTTGTATATAAGACAAGAAATAAAATATTAGTTTTATTTCGCACTAGAATCAGAAATTTTACGAAATTGGAAACTGATATTCAGAGCCTGATAACAGAAATTTTAGGCTTCTCCCCCTAAGCTAAATGTGCCAAGGAGAAAAGAAAAACTTCCTAGGTTCTTGTAAAAGGGTTTGTGAGCAGATGGATACATGGTGTCATTTAAGTCGCAACACAGTTCTTTGAGGAATTAAAAGCAACTGTCCTTGTAAATCTTTTGCAAAATCAGAAATGTGGCTCTAGACACAGTTCAAAGTTCACCTGTTCCTTAAAAATTGTGAGTTTGGGAGTCCCCTTGTGGCACAAAGGGTAAAGGACCTGGTGTTGTCACTGCAGCGGCTTGGGTCACAGCAAGAACTTCAGAGCAGGAGCTAGGAGTGGCGCTAAAGTCTTAAATTTTGGTTGCCTCTCCCAGTTGAGCAAAAGGGGGATTGCTAAAGAGAAACAGCAGGCCCCAGATGGAGTCATTCGTGCTAAGCCCACACCAGCAAACCAAGACTTACTACCTAACCTAACTGCAGTTCCAGCCTCCCCAGGAGGGTGAACTTTAACTAGCCAACCTGGAATCTCCCGTCAGCACTGGGAGGAAACCCCAAGAAGAACTTTCCATCTCAGTCGGAGGGTTACCTAAGCCTGAAATACTCTTGTTCGTTTGTTACAGCTTCCTTGCCTTGCCTTTAAAAATGTCTCTTGGAGTTCCCGTCGTGGCTCAGTGGTTAATGAATCCGACGAGGAACCATGAGGTTGCGGGTTCCGTCCCTGCCCTTGCTCAGTGGGTTAACGATCCGGCGTTGCCGTGAGCTGTGGTGTAGGTTGCAGACGCGGCTCAGATCCCGCGTTGCTGCGGCTCTGGCGTAGGCTGGTGGCTACAGCTCCGATTAGACCTCTAGCCTGGGAACCTCCATATGCCGCGGGAGTGGCCCTAGAAAAGGCAAAAAGACAAAAAAATAAAAAAAAATAAAAACGTCTCTTTCTACAACTAACTGGAGCTTCTTTCTAATTGCTGGATGGGGCGCTGCCCCATTTGTGAATCAGTCAATAAAGACGAGTAGATCTTCAAATTTACTTTTTTTGTTGTTGTTATTTAATAGGTTCTTGGACCCAATTTCAGTGTGTGCGTGTGCGCGCGCGCGTGTGTGTGCGTGTGTGCGTGTGTGTGTGTGTGTGTGCGTGTGCGCGTGCAGGGGAGAGGGCTTTCTGCAAGAGGTCTGAGAATTCAACTCAATTCAATCTACTTCTGACACCGTCTACACAGATGCAGCGCCAGATCCCACAGGTTGCGATCTCAGCTCCACAGACAGCCGCTCTGCCCACCACAGACACCAGCTTGTCGCCTGGGCGCCCCACCCCAGCTGTAATCAGAGGTTCCCACCGCTCTCTCCTTGGGTTCAATTAATTTGCTGCAGAACACAGAGAAACATTTTATTTATTTATCTATTTACTTATTTTGCTTTTTTTAGGGCCGCACCCGAGGCATATGGAAGTTCCCAGGCTCGGGATCTAATTGGAGCTACAGCTGCAGGTCTACACCACAGCCACAGCAATGCCAGATCCGAGTCACATCTGCGACCTACACCACAGCTCAAGGCAACGCTGGATCCTTAACCCACTGAGCAAGGCCAGGGATCGAACCCGCAACCTCATGGTTCCTAGTCAGATTCATTCCTGCTGTGCCACGATGGGAACTCCCTTATTTATTTATTATAAAGAGTATAATTCAGGAACAGCCAGAAGGAAGAGATGCAAATTACCAAGAAAGAGGAGGAGCTTCCTGCTCCCTCCAAATTTATCCACTGTGCAGCTCATTTCCATGTAAGACAAAATCCTGAAACACTAATTACAGAATATAAGCTTCCTTTGACAGAGAAATTAAAGATATGAGTAAGTATGTTTGCTGCTACAATGAGGCATATACTCTATAAGAAAACAGACATTTCTGAAATTATAATATTTATAAATTGCCAATCTACAGAGTGCTAACGTGAAAGACAGTTCATAATTGCTCACTTAGTTTTCACTAGAAATTAAGATTTTTAAGGTTAAGGATTCTAATTAAATATATAATTAAAACTACTAAAATTAATGAGGAAAACATCTTTATGTGCAAGGAAAAAGAAGGTAGAATGGATATGCATTTTCTTAAGGGGAAAGAAAGTAATTTTGTTCTAAAGAGAGGGAGAGAAAAAGTGAAAGTGTAGGACAAAATCTGAAGGTAAACATTTCTGATAACTCAGATCATACCACTGAACTGGATAAGAAATTGCAGAATTCTTTTTTTTTTTTTTTGTCTTTCTTTTGCCTTTTCTAGGGCTGCTCCTGTGGCATAGGGAGGTTCCCAGGCTAGGGGTCTAATCGGAACTGCAGCTGCCAGCCTACACCACAGCCACAGCACTGCGGGATCTGAACTGCGTCTGCAACCTACACCACAGCTCACAGCAACGCCGCATCCTTAACCCACTGAGCAAGGGCAGGGACCGAACCCGCAACCTCATGGTTCTTAGTCGGATTCGTTAGCCACTGAGCCACGACGGGAACTCCAAGAAATTACAGAATTCTTACAAAAAACCTGATGGCTTTGCAAAACTGTTAACAGCAGATCGAGCTTAAGAAGAATTAATACATAGGGATTAATGATACATTTTATGCCTTTTTGTCTGAAATATTGCTGATTTTTAGTCTTTGTCCTCCATATCCAAGGAAACTTTTCTCCTTAAGGTTACTATTATTTACATCTGTTCCATAAAGTATACCTTTACAAGCAGAATTGAATCATTATTCTCTCTACCTGATCCTGCCGGAGTTGGAAACTCCCAGTGAACATTCTTATTTTCATGACAATACAGGTATTTGTATAAGTTCAATGAGAATATTTTCTCGGAGTTCCCATTGTGGCGCAGTGGTTAACGAATCCGACTAGGAACCATGAATTCCCTTGGTAGGCTGGAGAGGGTGTGGAGAAAAGGGAACCCTATTATACTATTGGTGGGAATGTAAACTGGTTCAACCACTCTGGAAAACAGTATGGAGATTCCTCAAAAAACTAAAAATAGAATAACCATTTGATCCAGCAATCCCACTCCTGGGCGTCTATCCAGAGAAAACCATGACTTGAAAACATATGTGTAGTCCAATGTTCATTGCAGCACTATATACGATTGCCAAAAAAAAAAAAAAAAAAGGCATTCCCTTCGTGGCTCAGTGGTTGACAAACCCGACTAGGATTCATGAAGATTCCTGTTCGATCCCTGGCCTCACTCAGTGGGTTGGGGAATCCAGTGTCGCTGTGGCTGTGGTGTAGGCTGGCAGCTGTAGCTCCGATTCGACCACTGGCCTGGGAACTTCCATATGCCTTGGGTACTACCCTAAAGAGCAAAGAAAAAAAAACAAAACAAAAAACCCAGTAGCCAAGACATGGAAGCAATCTAAATGGCCATCGACATGGAATATTACTCAGCCATTAAAAGGAAAGAAATAAAGGTATTTGCAGCAACATGGATGGACCTAGAAATTATCATGCTAAGTGAAGTTAGTCAGACAACAAGACACCAACGTCATATGCTATCACTTGTATGTGGAATCTCAAAAATGATACAACAAACTTCTTTGCAGAACAAATACTGACTCACAGAGTTTGAAAAACTTATGGTTTCCAAAGGAGGCAGACTGGGGGTGAGGAGGATGGGCTGGGGGTTTGGGATGGAAAAGCTATAAAATTGGGTTGTGATGATTGTTGTACAACTATAAATGTAACAAAATTCATTGGGTTTTAAAAAAAAAGTCCCTTGGAAAAACAACCTGTTACTTTGTTGGGGGTGGGCAATGTGTGTGTGTGTGTGTGTGTGTGTGTGTGTGTGTGTGCCAGAAGCCTTATCAGGTGAATAAGGAGTGCCACCTCCTGGCAGTTGCAGGAATCGAGATATTTTGGGGACATTGAAAAGAGCGGAATCTACCCAAATCTGTATGTATTGCAGGCAGAATTTGATGGCAGGTCCTTGGAATGATTTTCCTGGCTTTGAGAGACCTTTTAAAGTTCAATATGAGATTCCTTATAAAAAGTTCCAGGAGTTCCTGTCCTGGCGCAGTAGAAACGAATACAACTAGGAACCATGAGGTTGCGGATTTGATCCCTGGCCTTGCTCAGTGGGTTAAGGATCCGGCATTGCTGTGAGCTGTGGTGTAGGTCGCAGATGTGGTTCGGATCTGGTATTGCTGTGGCTGTGGCGTAGGCTGGTGGCTACAGCTCTGATTCAACCCCGAGCCTGGCAACCTCCATGTGCCACGGGTGCGGCCCTAAAAAGACAAAAAGACAAAATAAATAAATAAATAAATAACCCCCCCCCAAAAAAAACAGTTCCAGCCAAGCCAATTTAAAAGAGCCTATATGATCAATTCCACTTAAATAAATAATCGGGTCCTGCTTATTGAAACCAGACTTTTTTTGCAAACATTTTGTAGAAATGAAGGTAATATTAGAAGAAAAACATGTTTCAGTAGATATTAAGTTCTAGCACTGTTAGTTGTCTTTGAGTTGTTTTTACTGCCCGAGGCTCCTTCCTAGATGGCTCATGGTTACTACGTTGCATTACTGGAAGGTTTAATTAAATTCTTAAAGGCTTATTCTAAGCTTGTTTCTGAAGCTTACCACAAAAATCTATCTCTGGATGAAGATCAGATGCCCTGTGACCTGCGCCCAGGAGACTGCACACTGGAGGGGACGTCATTTAAAGGACCCTCTCTGACCCAGAGGGCAGGACCCTTACCTGGCACTCTTAACTAGCCCCTGCACAGTGAAAATGAAGGGAATTCATTCTTGGATTCATAATTTTCTACTTAAAAAGGGCTCCTGGGGAGTTCCCGTTGTGCTGCAGTGGAAATGAATCTGACTGGTATCCATGAAGATGTCAGTTCAATTCCTGACCTTGCTCAGGGGTTAGGGATCTGGCATTGCTGTCAGCTGTGGTGTAGGTCGCAGGTGCAGCTCAGATCCTGTGTTGCTCTTGCTGTGGCTATGGCATAGGCTGGCAGCTGGAGCTCCGATTCGACCCCTAGCCCGGGAGCTTCCATATGCCACACATGCCCTAAAAATAAATAAAAATTAAAAGGGCTCCTGGGTAAGACTAGCTCGCTCCTAAGTGGGACAGACCCTGCTTGGTGCTGCTAACTACCCACCTGCCCTGAAGTTGCAGAGGGCCCTTCTGCATGCACCACCCCTCAGTGAAGGGGGCCCTGAGCTCCACACTCTGGAGAAACAACCTGGGGCAATGGGCACAGGAGTGGCAGGTCTATGGAGAAGACTGCTGACCTCAAACTCACCTTAAAACAATGCCCAAAGGAGAAATATGCCGCACCAGGACGAGAAGAAGAAAACATCAGAAGTAAACAGTTATCCCAAGATGCCAGGACTGACCTGTATGGTCATTGATAGTATTTTCTTGATTTCTTGAACTTTTGCACATGAATCAAATGCTTTTCTATCATGGGCACCATCCTATGCAGAGTTCTAAAACCAGGCCAGGGAGTGCTCGTCGTGGTGCAGCAGAAACGAATCCGACTAGGAACCATGAGGTTGCAGGTTTGATCCCTGCCCTTGCTCAGTGGGTTAAGGATCCGGTGTTGCCGTGAGCTGTGGGGTAGGTCGCAGACGTGGCTCAGATCCCCCGTTGCTGCGGCTACGGCGTAGGCCGGCAGCTATAGTTCCGATTAGACCCCTAGCCTGGAAACCTCCATATGCCACCAGTGCGGCCCTAAAAGGACCAAAAAAAAAAAAAAAAAAAAAAAAAAAAAAAATCAATCCAATTGTTACTTTATGGTCAGTTAACTATATCCAGTATTTCTGGGTATCTTGGTGGGTTTCACCTCTCTAAGGCTCTAACTGAATGGCCCTTAGCAGATGTATTCTCTTTTTGTTCTTTTGAGGGCTGCACCCATGGCATATGGAGGTTCCCAGGCTAGGGTTGAATCGGAGCTGCAGCAGCCGGCCTCCACCACAGCCCCAGCAACAACAGATCTTTAACCCACTGAGTGAGGCCAGGGATTGAACCCACCTCCTCATGGATACTAGCTGGGTTTGTTACCACTGAGCCACAACTGGAACTCCAGGAAATGTATTCTAGAACAAGGAAGATGTAGTTCTGTTCAGGCACTGCTGATGCCACCAGGTGGCATGTCCCTCACTTGGTCGGTTGTACTTGTCCTGGCCCTGGCCATCAACATGAATTTTCTTCAGAAGTTACTCGAGTTTGGAATTCCTGCTGTAGCTCAGCAGGTTAATGGCCTGATGTTGCCTCTCTGAGGATGTGGTTTCAATCCCTGGCCTCGCTCAGTGGTTTAGGATCCGGCTTTGCTGCAAGCTGTGGTGTCACCTGGTGCTGCTGTGGCTGTGGAGTGGGCCACAGCAGCAGCTCTGATTCAACCACTTCCTGGGAACCTCCATGTGCTGCAGAGGCAGCAGTTAAAAAAAAAAAAAGTCTATATATGAATATGTATGTGTTTATTCAAGCTCAGGTAGAGCAATGCGCTAAATTTCTGTCAAAACCCATAATCTGCTTATTAGGAGGCACCTCCCTCAGCTATGGGACAGATTTATATTGGTAATATCAGATTACAGTCATTTAAATTTAAAGGCCCTCTTATACTGGCAACAATTAAATCATACTGAGGATAAGCAGCCTAATAACACTAGGAAATTGGGCTGAGTGACTTATGATCAATGCCAATACATCATTATCCTTAAAGGTAGCAATTGGTATAGAACAAATCACGTCGGGCGACCGGGCGTGTATATATACTAGGTGATGCTTGATGGAAATTACGGGCCCAAGGTCTTACTTAAGACTTTATTAATGCTACTAGCTATATGGCTTGTTTCCTGCCTGTTCTATAAGATTTTTGTTTCTTGTTTTACTCAATGTGTAAGTGAGCCTCCGGCAAAAATAATAACTGAGCAGCTTGAAATGGTCAACCAGATATATTGTTCTGTATAAGATTTACACAGTTGTAAAAGTGTAACTCTAGATATGGAAGGAGCAACACAGGAGAATCATTTTCTCATAACAGACCATTACAGACGAGTAGGGCAGGTGGTCCAGAGACTTTGATGGCTATACCGTCCCGTTAACAGGGCCACCCTGTTAGCGGCGGCCACCTAATGACAGCACACTGAGTGGCCTATCAATGAAACTATCCTGAGTCTTCCTAGTACTGTGGGCCAAACAATCATGAAATGCCTCCTAAACCTGGGTTGAATTTATGACCAAAAGGGGTGAACTGCTAAACAGAAAATGTTGCCCACCAGCCAGTCCTACAAGGATCAAGCCATTAGCTACTGCAGTCGCCGATGGACGTGCACCTGAAGGGAATCAGGATGAAGAACAGGTCAAGGGTCTCTGTGCTTTGGAAAAACAGGTCCCTTAGATAGAGGCATCACAAGAAAACATTCTAATGAATGCTTTTCTCAGAGAAAGCACTAAAATCACTAATTGAGATATCTGATCCTTGTGACTCCCAGGAACATCTTACTAAGGTGTGTGATTGAGTGCCGAAATCATACCTATACTGGCTTCTCCCTCTTTGGAGCAGTTCTGCTACCAAGTTCAAGCTCCTACTGCTTGCTGCACAACTGGCCAGTGAGTTGAGGACCGGAGATGGGGAAGGAACAGAGACTTGATTCAGAAGCCGTCAGGCCGAGAAGATGGCAGACTAACGTCCCCAAGAACCGTCTCACCTCGGGGGAGACGTCGGGCCTCCTCTGCGCTAAGGGGAAAGGTCTGCGTGAGGGCTGAGGGTGAAACGGGAAAGGCGGATGGCAGACGTTTTGGAGCCACCTGGCCTTCGGGGAAGATGACATTTCTCTGTTCTTCTGCTGCTCACGTAGGCTGGATCACAAGACTCCTGCAAAACGTCAAGCTGTTAGCAGTTCCTTTCACTTCACCCTCTTATCTCTGCTTATTTGCAAGGTTTCTAGGCAAAAAGCAAACTTATCTACAAGAAATAGCCATAACGAACCCGGGACCGTGGGATGGGAACTTTCTTCAGGGAAATTAATGAGCTTTTGGGGAAGAGTTCTCTAATATTTGACTATTGACTCACAGGGTGAAAGTGATGGAATTCACAGGCCGAAGACAGAGGGGCACTTTCTTTCTTTCTTTTTTTTGGCTATTTCTTGGGCCGCTCCCACGGCATATGGAGGTTCCCAGGCTAGGGGTCCAATTGGAGCTGCAGCCGCCGGCCTACACCAGAGCCACAGCAACACAGGATCCGAGCCGCGTCTGCAACCTACACCACAGCTCACGGCAACGCCAGATCGTTAACCTACTGAGCAAGGGCAGGGACCGAACCCGCAACCTCATGGTTCCTAGTCAGATTCGTTAACCACTGCGCCACGACGGGAACTCCCCCAGAGGGGCACTTTGAATGTGGTGTTAGTTTCTCAGCTACCCAGAGGCTGTTTCCCAGGCTACAGTCCTCAGCAAGTCCTTTCATAAAACTCCTCTCCCAGCTCTCACACTACGCCGCTCTCAGTTGACAGTCTGGTCCAGCCGCTGTGCACTTGAGGATGGCTGTGGAGCACTCCAGGTCAAACGGGCAGGCTGCCCTGACCGGTGTCATCCACCACTGCTTCTCGAGGCTTATGCCTCTGCTCACACCTGGGACCGCAGAGGGAACCCCTTGGGACCAGATGGTGGGGAAGGAGGAATTCCCAGCCTGGTTCTCCAGGGGTCCGCAGAGGGTGAGGGAGGGGGCTGGACACAGGTGGGGCCTGCATGTCACCCACTCAAGGGGGCCTGAACACCTGGGAGAGGAGGGTTTGGGCAGAGCTTCAAGCAAGTTACTTTTGTGGGCGCTTTCCCCCAGAGGGGGCAGGTATTCTGGGTGTAGCTGCCAGTACTACTCCGAGACCTCAGCTGCCCCTCTCAGGAACTCTGGGTGCCGACCCTGCACAGGAGTCCACAACATACACCCCACCCTGGGAACCCTGGCTCAGGTCTGCCAGTCCTGTCCCACACCATACCATCCCACTGGACCCAGCAGAGCGCGGGCAACCCCACCTGGCTCCAGTTAGCCATCAGATTAAAGAACTTTATGAGGTTCGGTGTGGCTGCAGGTAGAACACACGGGTCCAGGGCCCCAGGGCAGGACTGGGTAGCATGGCCTCTTGCCCCTTCCCAGACTACTAGTGCAGTCATGCCCTCCATCACTGCTACCCTGGGCTCTGTGGGTTCAGAAGTTCTGTTTCCCAAACTGAGAGAGCTGCCATCTGGAGATGCAACAAGGTGCCCTTGACCCAAGGGCTCCAAATGCCTCTTAGATTTTCATGCCAGGGTCACAGGCAGGGCACCTTGATCTGGACCAGGAGGAGGGAGGGCTGCTGCTCCACGTGGGGTAGGAGCAAGCTTCCCTCTGCTCAGTTTCGACGGGAAATGGCCACGGCAGCTCCCTTGCCCCCAAAGCACACAGTGACCAAGGCCTAGGTCTCTCAGAGAAGGGGCCGCCTCACACAGTAACCCACCGGGCCTTGCCCAGCTCGTGGCTGAGGGTGAGAAGACTGCACGCGGGATTCTGGAGGAGAGATGGGCCCTCAGACCAGCTGCAGCAGCGGAAGCCAGATTTCGTCCCACTCGCCCAGGCTGAGAGCCTCCTGGGGTCCTGGAGGGGCTGTCCACGTGAGCAGCTCAGGGGGCAGAATGTGGCTGAGGCCCTGAGGCACGTTCAGACCCACCTCGAAGAAGGAAGGACTTCATCTCCCAACTGCTGGCAGAGTGGACGGTTGTCCTGGAGACCAGCTCTGCTGCGGAAACAGTGTCACTCAAAGTCACACTTCCTTTGAGGCGCATCCCACTTGCAATGTCTGACCGACACGGGGGTGTAGAGACGTGGACCCCTCGCCCTGCTCTGCGCGTCTTTGCAGGGCCCTCCAAGCTCCAGAGCCTCCCTGGGCCTCCCCGCAGCTCAGCTTCTGCTGCTGCCCCATTCGGTCCCCTTTCGTCCCTTCCTCAGGGCGTGCCCCAGAGAGCCTCCCTATGAAATGTTCGACTCACGAATGTCCTTCTCAGAGTCCAGAAGCATGGCCTGAAGCAGGCTCGCAGGGCCTCTGGATCTGGAGTGAGGCGGGAGCCATTGGGGGAGGGGCACAGCCTGTTCCGTTGAGAGGGGATCACTCTGGTGCAGCACCAAGAATGCTGAGGAGGGGGCTGCGCCAGTCCAGGGGAAGGGGAGGGTGGTGTCAGAGGTTGCGGAGGAGGTGGCGAGATTCTGTCCACTCTGCAAGGTGGGACCTGATGGAGTCCATATGAGCAGCGGAGGCAGGGCGTCAGCCATGACTTTTGGCCTGATGGGTGGAGTTGCTGCCACCTGTCCAGGGAGAGACTGGGCAGAGGGAGCGGTGGACTGAACATCCGTGTTCCCCTAAACGCATACTGAAGTGCTACTGTGATGGCATTTGGAGGTGGGCCTTGGAGGTGATTAGCTCATGGGTGTGGGTCCTTCACGATGGGATTATCGCGCCTGTAAGAGAAACCCCGTAGAGCTCCCCAGCCCCTTCTATCAGTGAGGAACCGTGAGAGGTCTGCAGCCAAGAAAAGAGTTTCGCCAGAACCCATCCAGTGCTGGCACCCTGACCTTAGACCTCCAGCCCCCAGACACGCGAGAGCCAAGTTTCTGTTACTTAGTAGCTACGAGTCTGTGTGCCTTGTGGCAGCAGTCCCACTGCCCGTGACGGGTTTTAGGGAAGCCTGAGGTCTCCTGCCGAGGAGTGAGGCTGGGGGTCCTCCTCTGTGGAGTGGGCACCTGGGCGCGTGAGTCTGGGTTCAGGGGCGAAGCCCAGCCCTTCTGCGTCCCTCATGAGCAGTAGGCATTTACAGTCAAGAGGCTGCTGGGCCCTTCAGAGGGAGAAGACCCAGAGGTGCAGCGATGAGCTCACCCCCAGACCGCTCGGGACTGGGGTCGGAGGCGTCAACAGCCAAGGGGCCTGAGGAGCAGCTGCTGAGGGGAGGAGGGTGGCCCTGGAGCCAGTGCAGGGCGAGCCGGCAAAGTCCCAGGTTACCCCCTTCTCCCTTTTCTGCTCCGTTTTCTCCTTAGTGCTGTCCTTTTTCACCCTGCATTGGCCTGTCTCCTCCCACTGGCACTCCAGCGGGGACGTTTGCATGCCCGAGGTTGGGCTTTGGTGACCAGAAGGTGACACCGGCAGTTTTGGGGATAGAGGGGCCGTGGTTTCAGCAGCCCTGGTCCAGAGGAGCCGGGTCTGGGGGCTCCAGCCCCTCCCTGGAGCGCAGGCAGGGTGGCACCTACCACCGTCCTGACTTGGCGGCCCCACCTCCTTTTGGCTTGGGGAAGGGGGCTCTGGTGGGCAGGCTGCGGTCATTGCATGCAGCCTTGGAGGGGGGCTCCCCAGGCTGGCCGCGGGGCTCTCTGCAGAGGGGGTGGGGGGCGCTCTCTGCGGGGGAGGGGTGCGCTCTGCGGAGGGGGTGGGGGTGGGGTGGGCTCGCGCAGGCGGGAGGCTGCGGGGCGGGCGGGGCCGACCGCTGGGCTCTGGCTGTCATTTGTCGTTATATTTAGCGGCGGGCTGCCAGCCGGGCGGCTCTAAGCTGCTGGGGCGCCCACCCTCAAAGCAGGAGCTGGAGCCAGGAGACGGCGCTGGAACCCATGGACACGTCGTATCCCCGCGAGGACCCCCGGGCCCCGACGCCCCGCAAGGCCGACGGTGCCCACACGGCCCTCACGCTGGGGGCGCCGCGACCCCCACCTCGAGACCACCTGATCTGGTCGGTGTTCAGCACCCTCTACCTGAACCTGTGCTGCCTTGGCTTCCTGGCGCTGGCTTACTCCATCAAGGTGGGCTGTGGGGTGCTTGGTGGGGGCTGCATGTCAGGGGGCGGCCGGAGAGCATTTCCTAGGGGCTGCTTGTCAAGTTGCGGTGCAGGAGGGTTCTCTACCCAGAGCTGCTTGTGAGGGGACCTCTTGGGCGAGATGGGGGCCCTTCCCCTCAAGGGGGCTTCTCCACTGAGGCTGGGTGCTGTTCGTAAAAATGAAGGGGGGACCCTAGTCTGTCCCAAAGAGCCCAAGGTCAGTCATGGGGCCTGACCCAAGGGGGTCTCTTCCATCACATGGGGGGTTTTCACATGTTGGGGCTCCTGTGAACAAAGCCCAGGGCTCCAGCGCCTGTGGGAGGGGGTCTCGGCACCCCAGAGGTCTCCCTTCCTGCAGAGGTCCTGGGGGCTGATGCTCTGGTCACTGGGTCCATAGCTGGAGTGGGAGGATGCACGGGCCCCACCCAGCATGGCCCAGGCTCAGGCCCTTATGGTCCAGGGCTGCCCAAGCCCAGGAGTCCAGCTGGGGACAGAGAAGGGAGTGGGCAGAGCCAGGCCAATAGCCTCTCAGGCCACACCTTTCTGTCCAGATTTTGGGTCCAACACGGGTCCTCCAAGGTGTGAACCCAGTGGCTGCCTGGGGTGGCGGTGGCAGGGCACCGGGCCCCAAGCATGTGTACAGACCTGGCCCTGCTGCTGGTCCTCAGGCCCGAGATCAGAAGGTGGCTGGAGACCTGGAGGCAGCCCGGCGTCTCGGCTCCAAAGCCAAGTGCTACAACATCCTGGCCACCATGTGGGCATTAGTGCCACCTCTGCTGCTCCTGGCGCTGGTGGTGACCGGCGCCCTGCACCTGTCCCGGCTGGCAAAGGGCTCCGCCGCCTTCTTCAGCACCAAGTTCGACGACTCAGACTATGACTGACAGGCTAGGCCCTGTCCCCGTCCTGACCCAGGGAGCCCTTGGGACTCCGACTGTCTTACAGGAACCCCCCTGCCAAGCCTGGACACCTAACGCTGACCCTGAAGAGCCCCCATTTGGACCCCAGTGGCCCTACCCTAACCTACTCCCCAGTTCCTTAACTTCTGGCCCTTAGTCCAGACCCTCCCTCCCCACTCCCACTTACCAGGCTCAGCCTCAGTTTCACAATTAAAAGCGTCTGGTTCCAGAAAGTGCCTCTGGGACTCTTCTTCTTCTTTTTTTTTTTTGTCTTTTTAGGGCCACACCCGTGGCATATGGAGGTTCCCGTAGGCCGCTGGTCTATGCCACAGTCTGGGACTATTCTTGGTTGGGGTGTAGAAGGGTATCTTCCTAAGGGAGCTCCTCTAGGGACCATCACAGTCAATGCCCCCTGGGCTGCCCCCTGTGTCGAGGGTGGGGTGTGATTGTGCTGTGGCCTTGGCCATGCCCTGACTCTCCCCTTTACTCAGGCACTCAGCAGCCTGTGGCTTCTGGGCGGAGCCGCCTGAGTATTTTAGAATGAAGTTTGGGAACTCAGGCTTTTGATCTCCACTGTGCTGTGGTTCAGTGGCCTGTCTTCCAGAACATGTGTGGTGTGTCTCCAATTCCACATGTGGCCACCCCAAGTCAGTGTGTGTTCAGGGACTGTGGCTGGACCTGCGCTGAGCTCCTTCTTTGGGTCACTCTGTCCTCGTGACCCCTTCGTCCCTTTAATTCTGATAAATCTCCACCCCAGGAGGAAGTTCCCTCCCTCCTGGATTGGTGGGGCTGGACACAGAGACACATGCGCACACAGGCCTGGTCACACCATCGTCCGCGCACACACGCATCATACACTCGTGCACGTGCTGTTGTGCAGAGGGAGTGTGGGAGGTGAGGACACTTTCTGAGTGTCCTTGGTGTGAGGTGCATGTCCTTATATCATTTTACCTCCCTCGTGTCCCCCTACTAGACCCAGGCAGGGGTGGGGCTTGCTAAACGCACGCACACCCTGTGTGGCTAAGGGTGAGGCCCCTGGGGCCTTGCTGTGGCTGGGCCGATGACAGGGCAGGCTAATTGCAGGGGCCTTAACCACAGGGTGGCTTAGGGCTTTGAGCACCCCACCCATGGTCCCTTCCCTCCCCAGGGAGCCCCCCTTGCCTGCCCACCCTGCCTGGGCTGGGGTGGGGGTCTTTGTCTGGCTGCTGTAGTCAGAGCCCTCAGTGCAGCCCCCTGGTGTGACAGCCAACAGCTGGCCCAGCTGTCTCCACATGGTGTCAGCAGAGAGGAGTCCCGGGTGCCCGCCTGTGGTGCCCCAGCCCCGCACCCAGTGTGCACGGCTTCAAGCCAGCCCCTGAGGAGGATGGAGACGGAGCCCTGCCCCTTCCCAGGCACTCGTCCCACTTGGACCGAGGACACAGCCCGTGCTCAGACCAGGATGGAGACAGTGCTCCAACACTGAGCTCCACGTTGGGCCCAGGAAGGGACAAGCCCATGCAGGACCAGGGGCTGGGGGCAGGGGCCCCCCTGTGGGTGGCTGGGCACATATCCCCAAGCAGGGGGTGGTCTGCCGGTCCCCACATTTGGTGAGGGGAGCAGAGATTGTCCAGCTTGTGCCCAGGTACTGAGGACAGAGAATGGATGGTCAAGCCAGGCATCAGCAACTTTTGCTGCCCTGGGCTGTCTCCCGGCAGGTCGAGGGACCCTGGTCAAGTTTAGGCAATTGGCTGCCACGGGCCAGACTAGCCATGCCAGCACACGGGCGCTGCCACCCTGTCTCAGCCTCTCGGAAGGTTCCCCGCCACACGCACAGGTGGGCACGCACATGGCAGGCTATAGGCCATGTCGGACCTGTGGGCACACTTGACCTGATGCCTGTGCCCACATCTGGCTCCAGCTGTAAAGGTAAGTGTCTGCTCCATGGGGACCGTTCTTGGCTGCCATGCCCTGCTTTAGGGGACCTGCCTGCCAGTCGTGGAGGGAGAGACTGTGGACAGCTGGGAGCACCCCCAAAGCCCTGGCTCCATTCTGAGCCCACGTGCCCTTGGGCACCTGGCACCGAAAGACGTGCTGGTCTGCAGCTCAGCCACATGCCTGGAGGCCGTGCTCCCTGCAGCCCCATGGAGGCAGGCGACCCTGGTGCCCCCACACAACCACTTTCCCGCTCCCTCATGGGCTGGGTCCATCACAGGTCGTCGGCCTTGGACAGCTTGGGCTGAGAACAGAGAGGGGCAGCGCCAGAATTAGGAGGGCTGGAGGGGCACATGAGCCTGTGACTGTGCTTCCCAGCCCAAGGGTCGGGGAAACGGGATCCCTTAGGAAACCCTCACGTTCTGGAGGGAGCCCATCAGCCCTTAAAACAGACAAAGCCTGCCCAGCCCTGAGCTTTAATTCCCGAGGCAGGTCTGGGGTGGCAGGCACCACCCGCACCAAGATTTCGGCAGCAGACGTGTTCTCACCTCATTCTTGGGAACCCCCGGAGAACCCCAGTCTGATGTGCCAGCCGAGGGGCTGAGGCCCCAGGAGGAGGAGGTGGGCAGAGTCTTGGCTGAGGGGTGCCCACCTAGGACAGATGAGCCCAGGGCTGTGGCCTTGAACTCGTGCACACTTGGCCTCAGCCTTGGCTGGTCGTAGGGGGGGTGGGCTCTTGCTCCACAGCTCACCCCCCTTCCTCCTGGTGGAGGGAAGGCATGTGTTGGAGACCCTTCAACTCGACGGAGGCGTCCCAGAGGCAAGACAAGCCGCGCTTCTGGGAGCAGAACTTGTGGCCCGTGCTTCCCACGGGTGCGACCTTTGTATCCGGCCAGCAGAGCAGGGAAAGGAGACCTTGTGTCCTGCAAGGAGAGGGGGCGTGATGGGGTGAGGGCATACATTGGGGCTATCTTTGGGCTCACATGCCCTGGATGCCTGGGTGGGTCTGGGAGTGCTTGCCTACCTGGGGGCAGGGGGAGTCGATCCTGTGATGGCCACAGCTCAGCCTCCAGCGGGGGGGCCCAGGGCCCTGCCCGGGCTGTGACCGTGACTGTCACAGAGCCTTCGGAGAAGGAAAAGTCAAGCTTGCTCCCCTGGTAGGAGATGCCAGAGACGCACACTCCAGAGATACCCGCCGGACACATGGGGTCGAAGGTCAACCCTGCCCTGGTGATCCTGGGAGGAGGGGAAGGTTCTATGAGGAGGGTGGGCTGCAGTGATTGCCCTCTGCTGGCCCCCGCACTCACCTGAACCCCGTGAACCCAAAGAGCACCGCCTGCAGGAAGCCCCCCATGCCGGTCAGGAAGTTCACTGCACCTGAGCCATCTGCATTCTCGGTCCACACCTGCAGGGGGCAGGCAGTCAGTGCAGGGGTGGGCATGGTTGGCATGCAGGTCGGGGCTGGGGCCAGGCTGACCTTGAAGGGCTCACTGGTGTTGGCGAAGCTCTTCTCCAGGAGGTCCCATGCCCGCCCAGGCTCCTTCAGCTCCATCCAGCCCACGGCAAACATGCTCTGGGGTCAGAGGCAGAGGACATGCTGGGGGGAGGCAAGGCTGAAGCCAGGGGGCAGGGCTGGGGCTGCCATGAGGACCACCGCCCCACACCTCCGTGTCTCCTCACCCAGGTCATGGCGGGGCCCTGGGGACACGTCACAGCCTCGTAAATCTCCAGGTTTTGCCTGCGCACAGTAGGACTCAGGGGAAAGGGGACGGGGTAGCCCAGGAGCACGACGTCCGCCTGCTTCACCTCCTCTCCTGGGGGAGGAGGGGCAGGTGCTGCTGGTACGGAGGGGGCTTGGGCAGGGACTGCTCTGTCGGGAAGGGGCATCCAGGGTGGGCACAAAGTCCCACATCAGGGACGGGAGGGGAGAGGAACTTGAAGGAGCTCTGAGTCCACTCACCAGGCTGGTACCCATCAAATTCAGGGTGGAAGTTCAGCTTTGGGTCAAAGGGCACCTTGATCTTATCAGCCACCTCCAGCCACTGGTTGGGGACAGGCCGACCCAGGTCCTGGGCCAGTGCAGCAGCAAAGCGCAGGCTAGGAGTAGACAGTGGGGAGAGGGGCTGCAGCTCCAGCAGTCCTGGCTGCCCCCCGGCGGAGGGTTGGAGGGGTGGAGGTGGGGCGGTTCTCTGTCTGACCTGTTCTGGACCAGTACGTTGGTGTACACAGAGTTGTTGACCCCGGAATGGTATTCATCAGGGGGCATGACTCCTGGACACACACGTGCAAGAGGATGCTTTAGCGCAGGTCTCAGGGAAGTCACCCACTGCAGCGCCCTCCGCTCCCGACGAGCCCCTCTTCCTGCTCCTCCCGACACCCAGGTGCCCATCTGCCTTCCCCACAGTCTCACCCTTTAGGTGGTACTTCTCCTCCTCAGGGCTCCACTCTACGCGGCTGCACCAAAACTCAGCCACGGCACTGACCACATCCCAGCCACCAGCCTCTTGGAAGAGCTGCAAGTCCTGGGGAGCAGGAGAGGGTGAGTCAGAGCCCAGAGCCCCTGTGACCTCACTTCCCACTGGTCACTTGCCACTGCCCATCCTTCTGAATGCCCAGAAACGAAGGCCTGGCTCTGAGATGCTCCACAGGACTGACCCCAGACAGGAAGTCCTGGCAGCGTGGGAGGGCATGGCCCCACGTGGTGGCTGGTCACACCCGGTGGGCATGGCGACACCTCACCTGCGTCATGTGGTAGTACAGCTGGAAGGCCAGCACCACGGCCCCATTGATGTGGATCTCCTGGGTCCCATAAATGGCCTCAGGGCAGACCTCCAGGCCCGAGCTGGCGCTCTCCCAGGCGAACTTGGCTCCCTGGGGGACGGAGAAGACTTGCGGGCAGCCCACCCATTTTCTGATGCTGTCGGTCTTCCATCACGGAGGGCAGACAGAGGTGAGGCCACCCACTGTCCAGGTGCCCTCGTGGGGGCTTGCTGGCCCTGAATGCCCAATGTGCGTCCCCACCGTGGGCCAAGTGGCTTCCACCAGGTCTCTTCCATGTGCTTGCCCTGGGGCAGGGCAGGGAGGGGACCCCGGCTGGGCCCCAATCAGGCTGCTGTTCCCACATGTGCTGTACAGGTTAGGGACGCTGCTAACCCCCTAGGGGAACCCGGGACATCCCAGCCCTACCCGTAGAGGGGGGCTGGGTGAGGGATGAAGCCCTGGGAGGGGGCGCACCAGGCCATGTGGGCGCCCTGTAGGCTGGGGGCCCAGGTCCCCTCACCTGATAGCCTAGCTTCCGGGCGTTGTCCAGGGCCCCGCTCAGCGTCCGGATGCGGTACTGCAAGAGGGCCCTGGCGGCCTCCGGGTGGAACATCAGGATGTTGGGAAACATCCAGAGGTCCTGCGAGCACAGGGCATTGTGCAGAGCAGAAGAGCACAGGGCAGAAGGGCAGAAGAGCAGAGCAGAAGAGCCCCTTGCTCTGGAGCTCTCCCCTTCTCTCCCCACCAGGGCTCTCCATGCGGCCCTGTCCAGCTCCCTCCTCTCCTGCCTGCCAGCCCCATGCTTCTCAAGCCCTCTGCCCAGCACTTCACTCCCTAGTGGGCATCTGCGTCTGCCTGGTGCTCTGAGAGTGGGCAGCCGGGGGGGGACGTATGCTGTTGCTCACCAGTGGCCTGAACGAGAGCGAATGGCTCAGGCTCTCTGAGCCTCCCTGTAAAGGGAGCCAGAGCACCGGCTTCTCCAGGAGTCAGGGCAAGTGCGAGCAGCATTCTCGACCCTCTCAAGCCCAGAGGTCACCCTGGCCCAGCTTCCTCCGGCCCCCACCCCTGTCTGAGGCCTCGCCTTCTTTCACCCTCACTCCACTCAGCAGCTACGAAGGTCTTCCTAGGACACGCCTCTGTCCGTGTCCTCCCCCAGTTCAAGTCTGCTTGGCCTCCCCAGCCCCGTCTGCAATTGCTCTGCCGGGGGCAGTGAGGGCGCCCCCTTGCCCTGGCCACATGCCACACCCCTGCTCAGCTCTGGGCCTCTGTACCTTCTGGTCCCCTTGCCTGAACCCTTCGTTTCCATCAAATGCCACCACATCCTTCAGCTGAGCCACTGCTTCCTCCGGGAAGCCCTCCGTCTGCCATGACCCCCTGCCTTCCCCAACCACAGCCCTGTCCCAGGCAGGGCAGAGGCAGCCGCTCTGTGTGCTGCCGGCCCTGCGGCAGGTGCCTGTTGGGGTGGCTGGTACACACCTGGTCCCAGAACACGTGGCCCCAGTAGCATTCCTCACGGCTCCCGTTGGAGAGGCCGCCTGGGCTGAGGCCGTGGCAGACGTACCCTGGGGTCCCCGGCTGAGGCAGGGCGCTGAGCAGGTAGTAGAGAGCACCACGCAGGGCCTGGCGCAGGGGCAGCGGCCCGTCCACATCCAGGCCACAGTCTGCCCAGAGCTGGGCCCAGGCCTGGGCGTGGGTTGCGTAAAGAGTGCCCCTGACCTGCAGCTGCAGGGCCTCGGCGAGGCAGGCCTGGGTCTCGGCCTGGCTGCCAGCTACCACCGTCAGGAACTCCCATGTCCCATTCTCCTCCCCTTCCCCAAGGGTCAAGGCCGGGGGTACTGGTGTCCACAGCATGTGCACCTCCTGCTGGGCACCCCCGGGCTGCTCTGCGGTGAGCGTGTGGCCATACAGGTACCTGCAAGGGCATGGCTGTGTCTCAGGGACCGGCTCCACCTCCCGCCACCCGGCCGCCCCCTGCCCCCTCCTCACCGGGCTCCCTGGAAGTCAGGACCCAGGTGCAGGTCCAGGTCGGGGCTTTCTGGGGAGAAGGCTGACCGCAGCCGCACTGTGATGGGCCAGCTCCTCGCAGCCAGGCGGGTGATGGCCACGCTGAAGGTCAGGACGTGAGGCAGCACGCGGTGGGCACAGATGCGCTGGGAAACCTGGAAGCTGGGGCCCTCCAGGGTGTGCAGAAAGGAGCCTGGGGCAGGACGGAGGGGAGGGCAGGGCCATTCACCCACCCAGCTTGGGGCCGCCGAGGACAGTCCCAAAGCTGCCACCTTTTTGAGCTGGGAGTGGAGCCCCAACTGCCGTCCGGGAGCTACAGCCACACAGGAGGCCCCAGGCTCCTGGCCGTTCAGGAGGCCCGCCGGCTAAAGACCTCACAAAGGGGCTGCTCAGGGCCTTCTTTCTTTGGGAGCCGGCCGTCCCGAGTGAGGACGGGGCCCCTGGCGGTTCTCCCACTCACCTGGAGCAGTGGTGGGAGGTGTGGGGCCCGGGTAGGCGGGGGCTACCTGTGTTAGTGTCCAGGGCGAAGGTGTTGATCAGCTGCTCTCCTGCCCCTGCAGGGGCCTCCAGCTGGACATTGAGGGGACTGGGCAGAATGGCCCGGTGCGTTTCCCCCGAAGCCCCATTGTACACGCCACTCACATGCAGTGTGTCATGATACACGCGTGTGCCTAAGTAGGCGTTGGTCACGGTGGCCAAGAGGCGGGGGTCACTGGGCAGAGAATGGGCAGTGAATACGGTGGGGTCCCTGCCAGCATCCTCCATGGAACACTTTGCTCAGTGGAGCGGCCTAGAGAAGGGGGAGTCAGAGGGCCCCACAATTGGCTGGGCTGCTCTCTTCTGACAGCCTCTAAACCCCAAAGCCGGCCTTGGAACTTGGCTGATGGCACTCACAGGTGGAGGGAGGGGTGTGGGCCCACTTGGGCAGCCCTGATTTTCCAGGCCTCCTACTCTTAAGCCCCCTCAGGAAACACCCTCACCCTGAGATGCTCGCCGACCGCCCCCCACCCCCAAGTACTGATCTCCAGGGACCGAACGGAGTCCCCAGATTCCCACCTGAGGACCTCAATCCTAACCCTTCCAGCTCTCTCCAGGTGGCGCAGCCACGGCCCTGTCCTGCTGGTGGGAAGAGAGGGGACTTCAGCCCAGGGGACTCGTCCTCAGGAAGCCAGACGGAGTTTGGGGTGGGGGTCTCTGGGGCTCACCGCAGCCTTGTGGGTCCCTGGGCTGCAGCCGGGTCAGCGCCACCCCTCCGCCACTGGAGAGAGAAGTAGCCGAGCGGCCGAGTCAGCCGGAAGGCCCCGCGGTCCCCGTCCAAGGGCCTCGCGGGGCGGGCCCTCAGCGCTTCCCCACCCCTGGGGCGGGACAGGATGCAGCCTCCGCCGCCCCGCCTGCAAAGCCGCCCGGTGGGTCACGGACCTGCTGGGCGTGGCTTGGGGGAACCCGCAGGAGGAGCCCAGTGCAAAGGGTGGATCTGAGAGGGCCCTGGGGCTTTCGGCTGAGGTGGCCCCTCTCCCGGCTCCCATTCCTCCCTGGCTCCTGGACGGAGAGGGCAGGCTGGAGACCCCGGTGCCGGAGACCCTCCTGCCTTTCTCAGGGCGGCTTTCTGGCTCTCCCCAGCCTCTTCTCTCAGTCTCTGTCTCCTTCCTTGTCCCCCTGCCCCGTCTGGCCCTTGTCTCTCTAGCCCTGATCTGACCCAGATGACGATGCTGTCTGCTTGTCCAGCCAGATGTGTCCCCCAAACCTGCTCTTCCTGTGGCCTCCTCCAGCACAGGCAATGGTGACTTCACCTGTCCAGCTGCTCAGGTGCCCTGTGTCCCCACACTCACATCCGTCCAGGAGGCCCCCTTCCAGAGCAGGCTGGCTCTCACCATCCCCTCTTAGAGGTCCTCCTGGGTCGGTGCAGTCCTGCTCTGGCCCTCACCGTCCTTGTTAGCAGGGCCACAGCCACCCTGTGAGGGATCAGAGTCTGCTAGGAGCGTGCAGTGGTGCCCATCTCAGCGGCAGGATGAGCCATCCAGGGCTCCCTCCCCCAGCCCACTGCTGCCACCCAGGCTTCCTTGCTGCTTCTGCACTGTTCTAAGTGTGCACTTAGTCAGGGACGGGGTGTGTCCATCTGTTGCAGTCTAACCCCCAGTGTGAAGGTACTTGGAGCTGGGGCCTTTGGGGCATAATTAGCTCAAAAATTGTCAAGAATGGGATTTGTGCCCTTAGAAGAGGCCCGAGAGCTTGCTCTCTTTCCAGCCTGGCTGGACACAGCCAGAAGACAGCCACCCGCAACCAGGAAACACCAAATGGACGGGCATCTCGACCTTGGACTGCCTGTCCTCCAGGACTGTGAGAAACGCACTTCTGTTGTGGACAAGCCACGCAGTCCAGGTTGTAGACGCCCCAGCCGGCAAAGCCACGCCCTGTCACGGCCCTTCCACGGCCTCCACTGCCATTTCTTCAAGGCACCTTGAGACCGCTCCCTCACTTCCGTCCGCCCCACACGCCCCATCCTCACCTGGATGTCCCCAGACTCCTCACGGTCAGAGGAACCCCCGGCTCCACCCCCAGCCCTGCTTCCCTTCCTCCACAGCCCCTGTCTGCCGCCTGGAAGGCACTCGAAGAGGGCAGAAGTTTTATCTGTTTTGTGAATGAATAACTGGATTTGAAAATGGATTGCGGGAGGTCCTTTGTGGTTCAGCAGGCTAAGGGGCTGGCATTGTCCCTGCTGCAGCTCAAGTGGCTGCTTTGGTGCGGGTGTGATCCCTGGCCTGGGAACTTCCACATGCCATGGGTGTGGCCAAAAATAAAAAATAAAAGATAAAAATTAAAAAAAAAGAAAATGGATCATGGCAGGGAAATTGGGAAAGTGAAGGCACTGACTCCCAGGGCCCCTCCCACCCGGGCTGGGATCTCCGGAGCTGCCTGGAGCCAGCAGTGTTGAGCAGAGAAGACTTGAGGATTCAGGGGCTGTCCACTGCTGGCCCTGCCCATCAAGGCCAAGGCTCACCTCGGAGCTTCCTGCAGCCAGGCTCTTCCTCTGAGCCTCAGTTTCCTCACCTGTGAAATGGGGGCTACAACTCCAACCCATTCAGTCGGGTTAAGACGAAAGGAAAGATTCAGACCAGCTGTTAGGATGCCCGGCCAAGCGCAACAGAGACCAACAGAGATGAATCTGGAGAAGAGTTTATTATCAGTGCATGGGGCGCTGCCCACCACCTGCGCCATCATAGCCCCCATCCAGAACCAGGGGCCACTGCTCCATCTCCCCTCTCCTCTGGTCTCTCTTCCTGAAGCCCTCAGACAGTGAGTGGACATCTCTGGGCTTGGACCACACAGCCTCACGGTGGCCTCGCTCCGAACGCCAAGACCGAAATTCCTGAGGAGGACGGTGAGCTGCCTACCTTCAGTCAACGGTCAGCCCCTGCCTGATCAACCAGGGCTGGGAGCCGTTGTGGGGCCACGGATGGGGACAGGCTAGATGAATGGGTCATTCTGGGCTAAGTCCCCAGGCAAAGGCCAACACGCGGTAGGCGCTCAGTTCCTGGGAGCTCTCAGCATCACTCCAGTTGCTGGGGGTGCGGGGAGCGCCTGCACTGAGGGGGCCGAAGGGTCCCAGGAGAGGAAGGTGGGGGGAGCAGCAGTGGGGTTAAGGGAGGAGGAGTTCCCAGGAGTGGAAGACGGAGATGGGACCTGGCCGCAGAGTGTGAGGGCAGGCTGTGTCCCAGGGCCTGTCCAGAACCAGGGAGGGGTCTTATCTGTCAGGGTGTCCTCCTGCCTGTCCAGGGCCCCTCAGGCTCAAGAGAGTTGCCCAGAGCAGGGCAGCTTCCTCTGGCCCCAAGCACGGGAAGGCTCCTCCACTGGGCCGAATGGAGCCCTCCCAGGTTCTGGCCTTCGGGGCCTCAGAGGGCACTGTCGAATCCTTCGGGAGGCTTGGGGCGGCTGCCCAGTGCTTCGTGTGTGATGACCAGTCCTGGCTTGGCTGTCCCCACAGCCTGCAGCTCCTGCAGTGACCGCTCGCTCAGCTCCACGGAGGTTAGCCTGCAGCGTGTATGGAGGAGGGAAGCAGGGGGTTGGTAGCAGGGAGGAGGCCAGGGCTCAGGGAGGCAGTGACAGGAGCAGTGATGGGGCTGTTGCCTGGGTCGTGCCAAAGGCGCATAATGACAGGAAGTGGCCAGTCAGGGGGCTGTCGGAGGCTGGGGGGAGGCGGCAGGGACGAAGGGCCAGCCCTCAGGGGAGTGAAAGGGTGTGGTCCAGACGGTGGCCATGGGCATCAGACAAAAGATGCTCGAGGCAGGGATTTGGAGGGTGGGTCTCCAGGGGCCGAGTTTCAGTGGGGTCATGCAGGAGGGCCTGCAGAAGGGCTCCATTTTAGGGTCTGGGAGAAGCCCTGGCGCCCACCCCCCAGAGTTGAGAGGCTGTATTCCCGGCACTCTTCCCGCCCCTGCCTCCACCTGAGGGTTTGCAGGCGGCATCCTGGGTACCGCAGGGCAGCACACAAGTAGGTCACCATGCGCTCTGACAGCTGGCAGCCACTGAGATCCAGGGTGGCCAGGGCTGGGCTGTGCTGGAGCAGACCAGCCACGTACTGGGGCGTTCCTTGGAGGCCGGGCTGCTGCATCCTAGGGAGGGTTGACCTCAGGAGCTGCTTTGGGCGCCCCCATCCCTCCCCAGGTTCCTCCAGGCCGGGCCTCACCTGAGTGTCTGCACCTGGCACTCCGGCCAGGCCAGGCCCTCGCTCAGCGCACGCAGGCCGGCCTCGCTAAGCCCGTTGTGGAGGAGGCCCAGCTCCGTCAGGGCGGGGGCCTTCCTCAGGGCCTCAGAGAGGTCTCCGCAGACGGAGTCAGGGAGTTTGCAGTGGGACAGCCTGTCAAGAGGGTACGTGGGTCTGTCTGCAGCCCTTCAGCTCCCGTGCTGCCTGGTGCTGTGCAAACTGCCCACTCCTGGGGGCTGAGGGTCAGTTCCCAGGTGTGTTGGCTCGCACCTGCCTCTCTGGCCCCACAGAGCTTCTCCTACCCTTTGTCCCCAGGGGCGTCCCTGGGAGCAGGACTGTGCGCCCCCGCCGGACCGCTCTCCCCTCTCCCCTCAGAACATTCTCCAGAGCTTTCGGATGAGCTGATGACACACCTCACTCTCCAGATTTCTAACCGCACATGGCGCTCCAGCGAGTGCCCAGCTAACTTAGCTAGCCAGCCCCTAGCAGGTGGGCACTGCGTCGTTTCTACGTTTCCTGCCAGCATGAATAACGCTGTGAAGAACACCTTCCTGCGTTCAGGGCAGCAGCGGAATCCATGCGCCACGGGGGCTGGTCACCGTTTTGGCTCCTGATGTCTACACCCGCCTAAGCTACCACGTCACCATCGATGTGGCCCCATGCTCCGTCAGAGCCGGTCCTTATGCATGTCTTCCTTTGGGCTTACTTGCTGGCGGCTACCAGTGACTGGCAAGATCCCACACTAAGCACTGTCTCGTTGATGCTCACGTCCCCCTTCCGAGGTGGAGGCGACGGGCGCCATTTCCCGTGAGAGGACTCGGAGGCTCCGACAGACGGGCCTGCCCAAGAGCACGAGCCGGCAGACTGGCCCAGCCCGCACCCTGAACACCGTCCACAGCTGCTGCCGAGGGTCCAGAGGGACCCCGCGGTTTCCAGTAGCACTTAGCAGCCTTCCCTGGAAGGACATCCAGGCCGGCCTTCTTTTTCGTCCCCCAGAATGCTTAGCTGTACTTCCTTCCCACTCCAACTGGGGTGGACCCTCTGTCCTCACCCCTAAGCTGCTGACAGGGCCCCTGCCCTCATCCCCGCTTCCCTCCTTTGTCCTGTGTGGGCAGAGCCTGCGGACCCCCAGGATGGGACACCAGAGGCCACAGGTTCTCAGCCTGTCCCTTTAGCCATCCTCAGACAGGCCACACCTCTGTTCTGGCCCAGGGACTGTGTCACTTCCAGGGGAAGGGCTGGGGGCGCATTCACTCACGTCAGGCTGCTCAGACCGCACTGCTGGTCTACCATGGCCTCACAGAGTGGACGGAGAGGGGAGCCCAGGGGTTTTCTCACAGTGGCTCGAGAGCTGCTAAAAGAGAAAGGCAGGTGAAGGCCCCAGCGGCCCTCCCAATCCCTCCCTCCTGTGAAGGACTCCTCCCCAGGGTCCTGAGGTGTCGAAGCTGCTTCTGCCCTCACCCCCAAGCTGAGCCTGGACCCCCTCCTCCCTCTTCATCCCAAGCCCAGAGTGAACCCCCTCATCTGTGACCCCATGCACCTCCCCACCGAAGCTGTCCATGCGAGTCCAGTGGGGGCATGTCACCTGCATACCCAATGTGGGCCTGTCCTTGCACCGGCAACGGGCATCCCAGCCCCAACCCCTGTCAACGTGCTGCCATTCCCGACAGATGCTGAGCACCTGGGTCAGGTGCCAAGTTGGAATTACGTGTGTAGGAGCAATGGCATGAGCTTTGCCCTCGAGGAGCTGAGGGTCCGGTGGAGGAGAGAGGCATGGGCAGAGGTCAGGGCACAGAGCGGTCAGTGGGGCACTTCTAAGGACAAAATGGTTTCAGGCCAGCGGGGAGAGTCTGGAGAGGCTTTGCGGGTAGGCAGTGAACAGTGTTCTGGTTGGAGGGAACAGCAGGTGCAAAGGCTCCAGGCACAGCGGGCATGGTGTATTCCAGAACTTGGTACGAGAAAGCATCACGGCAGGGGTAGCCATAGGAGGTTTGCCTTGGATGTGGATGCTGCAGGTGGGCAGGGCAAGGACAAGCTGGGGAAGAAGATGGACACTGGGCGCTGCCTCCCAAGGAGGTGGGGAAAATCAGCCCTGAAGTTATGCCTCTCTTTGAGGGAGCAGGCGTAGGTCTGGACACACTCCCAGGCCCACATGAACACCCAGGTGCATAGGCGTGCACTGGCACACATGCCCCCGCCCCCCCGCCCCCCCAGGACCTGCAAAAGAGGGCAGCCCTGCCCTGGAGACTCACGCGCTGCCGCCTAGGCTGCCCTGTAGCCGCTTCACCAGGCTCTTCTTTTTCTTCTCTTGTCTAATGGCCAGTCTGCAGCTGTCCAGCCGCAGTGCCTGTCCCACCGGGCAGCACCGAATACAGTAGCTCAGGACTGCCAGGTCCATTCTGCTGAAGTGCACTCGCTCCAGGGCAAGCTCCGGGAGGCCCCGCAGGGCCTGGCGCACAAAGGCTTCCTCCTGCGTCTCGTATAGGCAGTAGAGCAGTTCCAGCGGGTAGCTGAGTTCCTCGTCCTCCTCCTCCTCTGGCTCCTCAGCTCCCTGGAGCGCTTGGGTCTCTTTGGTCCCTTCCGGCCCTGCCCTAGGGCAGCCCTGGCCCTGTTCCTGCACCCACCTCAGGACATCCTGCTTCACGCGCTTGGAAACTGAGCAGCCTAGGTGGCGCTCGATGTCGCGCATCCTCTCGGCACTCAGCAGTCCGAAGAGGAAGCGCGTAGTGAGCGCGAGGTGGCAGCGCGGCTCCGCGTCCCCCCGCAGAAGTGCACCTACGCCGCCAGCGGGTGCCCTGGGAGAGCCTTCGTCTTCCAGCAGGTAGGACAGCGCCGCGAAGAATTCCTGGAAGCTCTGGTCGATGAACTGGTAGGTGACCTCGGTCTCCAGCACGCCTGGCAGCTCCTTCTTGCTGAGAAACGGCGTCTGGACTTGGGAGTGGAGAAGCTCCAGTCGTTCCAAGTCCTTCTGGGAGAATTGCGCCCTGCGCCCGAGGACGCCTTCGCAGGCCAGGCGGCACAGCTTGCGCAGCTCGTCCTGCAGCTGGGGCCCGTCGGCCGCGGGCGCCGAGCTCAGGAAGCTGGCGACAAAAAGCAGGTACACGGCCGTGGTGGTCTTGGAGGTGCGCGACAGGTCCTGGCCGAGCTCCAGCTGCTGGCGCAGAACGGTGCACACGATCCAGCACACGAAGGGCACAAAGCACAGAGAGAACAGCGTCTCATTCTCCTTCACGAAGCGGTAGGCTTGCTCTGCCCGCCGCTCGTCGCGAAAGAACTTGTAGAAGTACTTTTTCTTGTCCTTGTCCGAGAAGCCGCACACCTCGGCGCACTGCGGGGAGCACAGGCGACCCTGCAGCCTCCCGGGGGCGGCAGCGCGCGTGGTCACCAGCAGGCGGGCTGCGGGCAGCAACACCTTGCTCAGCAGGCCGCCCAGTACCCGCGCGCCGCTGGCGGCCTCCAGGGGGTCTGTGCAGGGCACGGCCTCAGAGGGCCCCGGCGCCGGCAGTTCCTCCACACCGTCCAGAATGAAAAGCAGCCGCTCGGCCTGCGCTAGTATCTGCGGCACCGGCGCGCTGCGGTCGGGGCACTGTTCCAAGATCAGGTCGGCCAGGCTGCACGTGCCCGATCGCTCTAGAAGCTCGCGGCACGGCATGAAGAAGGCGAAGTCCACCTGGCCGTGGTACAGCTTGCCCGCCGCCCAGTCGTACAGGATTTTCTTAGCGGCCATGGTCTTGCCGATGCCCGCCGGGCCCTGCAGCACCACGGTCAGAGGTCTCTGGCCCTCCGCGTCGCGGCTGAAGAGGCGGTTGAAGGTGTGAGTGTCTGAGCGTCGAGCGCGCTCTGGCTCCGGCTCCTCCGCCGGCCCCAGAGTCCGGTGCTCCAGAGTCTCGGGCGCAATGAGCACCTTGGTGAAGCGCTTGCTGATTTTCACCGAGCGGGCGTTCCTCTCCTTCACCTTGGCGTGCTGCCGCAGCACGTGCTCTCGGTATTTCTTCTTGTACTCTGGGGGCAGGGAGGGGCCGGACAGAGGAGGGGGGAACAGGGGGTCGAGGGTGGGGCTGTGTCAGCCGACTCTTGCTGCCTGTGGTCCTCCCTGCCGGGCGCAGGTCTCAGCCGCCCCTGTTGAGCCACAGCCACCTCCTCCCCCCACCGGCCTTCCCATCTGCGCTCCTCCCAGGGACCAGCTGCTGGGAGGCTCCAAGCGACTTCGAGGGCACTCCAAGCCCTTGGCTCAAAACCTGGGCAGCTCGGGGCCTGCGCCTCCCTGTGGCAGAAACCTACCGGACGCGGAGAGCAGCGCCGAGGATCTGGGGCCGAGCCCTGAAAGGGAGAACTGTGATAAGGCCCCGCCGCTTGTGCGGTGTGGGGAGGGCGCAATCAGCTGTCCGGGGCCACCCGCAGGATCGGAGCCCTAGGGCCCAGAGTTTGTGAACGAAGGCCGGAGGCCGCGCCGGGGCTTTTCTGGGGGAAGCGGAAGAAGGGAGGAAGAAGGGAGGCCGGTGGCCAGGACTCTGCTCAGGGGCTAGGGAATCGAGGGGCAGCGACCCCAGCGACTCCCCCACCCGGTGCTTACTCTGCAGTTGTTGCTCCTTGAGCTGCGCCGCCACGTCGCGCACGTCTGCCCTTTTCAGGGTCTTTCGCGCCACCTCTAGCGCGAGCTCCGGCCCGTAGAAATGGATCAGCTGCTCTGCAAGGTCCACAGCGTCCGAGCCCTCCAGCCGCCCCCGAGGGATGCTGCGGCCATCCAGTGGCGCGTCGCGCAGCTTGTGGCAAAAGCGCTTCAGCTGTTCCTGGCTCAGGTCCTCGAGCGCAACCAAGAGCAGCTCGCGGGCGGCAGCAGCTAGGGGTTCCATGCTGGGAACCGCGCACGAGGTTAGCAGGCGTGACACTCCCCGGTGACCTCGGCCCCTCCCCGCCATTCCGACCCCGGCGCAGGGAGCCCGCGATGGGCAGGGGCTTAGACGCGCTCCCAGCTCACCAGGTGGCTCCAGGCCAAAGCTGGGTAGCGCTCTACGGGGAGGGTCGTCTTCCCCTCCAGGACCCCGATCGGGGGCTTTGCTCCGCGGCGTTCCAAGGCTTTGGCGCTGGCTGCATCGCGGTTTGGTGGTGAAGTGGGGCCACTCCCGGGCGGGCACTGGCCGCCGGTGACTTAAGCGCTAGGGGGCGCCATCCTGCTCCGCACCTCCCTCCTCGTTCCAAGTCAAGCCTCCCAGGTAAGATGTCCAAAAGAGTCTCGTAAAGGCTCCCCTTTCCTCCCTTTCCTTTCCTTCCCCCCTTTCTCTTCCCCAGGAGCCTGGAGCAGAGCTGGCCTCAGCAGGGAGCTGCACTCATTCCCTGGCCCAGACTGAGTTCCTGGATTCCCCAGGACACCCATGCACATTGCACCCTTGAGTGGGGTCAGTCTGAGGGCCCGAGGCTGCACAGATCCCTCCGAGAGCATGGAGTCCCTAGAAGCCTGAGCCTGAGGGCCACGGGGGAGGGCTGTGTCTAAGGGGTGTGAAGGCCCATGGGGTCAGCAGGGTGAGGCAGAGGACCTGGGGGCTGAGACCAGCCGATTCCCAAGTGACTCCCCTGAAAGCCAGCACTCACCTGGAGCAAGAGGCCTCTGGCTGGTCCACAGAGTCTGGCCCCTGGGTCTAGCACTCAGGGGCAGAGGTGGGGATCAGAGAGGTGATTCTCCCCAGGCTAACTGGAGTCAAGTCCTAGGGGATTGTCCCGCTCCGTCCATGCCCCAGACCCAGGTGTTCTAGCTCAGCCAACACTCAGATGTCCTTCCGACAGTCACCGATGGTCACCGAGCTCCCAAACTCAGGTGCTGTGGCACGAGCATATAGCCAGCTTTTAAGAGCTCTGCTCAGTGACCTTTGATTTCCTACCGTTACTTTATTCAGGTCACATTCTCTGAGAACCCGTGGGGTGTGGCACTGAAGCGTGGCCGTGAGCAGGTAACTTCAGAGCAAGGTCGACAGCATGGAGGAGATGGTGGTTCAGAACAAGACCTTAACCTTAACAAGTCCTCAAGATAGGCTAAATTCTGAAGGCGGGGGTGAGGGAGAACCCTGAGACAAAGGAGGACCTCACGGTGTCATCAGGGAGAGGAAGGCTGTCACCAAGGAGCCGGGAGATCATGGGACAGGGAAGAGCTCTGTGGTCTTCTGAGCCAGGCTCGAGCCGAGTGAGGGGAAGAGGTTTGGATGTGAGGAGTGCGTGTGGCTGATGGGGGCCACGTGAGAGCCCATCAGTGTGGGCTTCTGCTGTCTTCCTGTGTGAAAAGTGGGGGTGTGTGTACCTCTGCGTCTGTCTGTGTGACCACCTTAATGCTGTGTTTGTACCCGTGGGAGGCTAACTAGTATCCCCCAGAGATATCGGGTCCTAACCCCTGAAACCTGTCATGTCCACTCCTAAGCCAAAAGGGGCTTTGCAGATGAGGTTAAATTCAGGAGAGGTGATCCTGGACTGTTATTAAATCTCATCATGAGGGTCACAGGATGGAGACAGAGGGAGGTTTGGCACAGAAGGCAGCGTGGCACAGCAGGATGCTAGGCTGCTGGCTTTGAACGTAGAGGAAGGGGCCGCCTGCCGTGGAAGGCAGCCCTGGAAGCTGAAAGTGCTGCTGGGAAAGGCCGCCATTCTCCCTGCAGCCCCCAGAGGGAGCACAGCCGAGCCAATACCTGGATCTCAGCCCTGTGAGACCCACTTTGGACCTCTGACCCCCAGAAGTATAAGAGAATAAATGTGTGTTGTTTAAGCCACCGAGTTTGTTCTAACTGGCCAAGCAGCCACAGGGAAGGGACACAGTATTTCGGAGAGCGCCTGTGTGACAGCGTGTCTGTGAGAGGGTGTCTGCAAGAACGGGGCTCTGGCATCTCCGCTACCTTTCTGGCCCCATCAGTCAACCCTGCGTTCAGTCCTGCATCCATCAGAGTCAGAGCTGCTCTTGGTGGGGGGCGGGGCAGGGGAACCCAGCGTCCTGGGCGGGAGGGGTCCACAGAGGTGCCCATTCTACCTATGCGTTCTGTTTCTATTTAAGACCGACAGACCCCCCCCCCTCCCCCGAGGAGGGCTCAGGCTGGTTCTGTTTGTCCAGGCTCACGCCTATGCCATGGTAGTCTCCTTGCTCCCTCCTGCTCCCTAAACTCCTGCGGACTGCCCTCCACCGGGAGCCTCCGGGGCACAAAGCAGGGTCGCGAGGGGAGAGACTAGAGGGACACCATCCTGGCCAGAGGGGCACTTAGTTCTGTTTAAAGAACATGAACAAATCTCACTTGTTCCGCCAGTGCACCTGCTTGGTGTGTTGCGGCAGCTCCACCTGGGCCAGGCCCAGAGCAGGGACGAGACCTCCACTCCAGACCATGCTGTGGGCAGCACCCAGCAAAGCAGGGGAGCGGGCAGGGTCTCCTTGGAGTTAGGGCCCTGGAGACAAGCCCCAAGCAGTCTGGCCTCAGCTGCCAGAGGGGCAACTCCCATGAGCCCTGTGTAGGGTCCCAGCTGAACTTGGCCGTGCACGGAATCTAGCCCTGTACACTTGGTGGACATCGAGGGGCCCCTAGGCCACAGCCCCACTTCTGCAGGCCCTCTGTGGTCCTCGCTTGTCCCCTCACTGAGCCTTGAGAGGCGCACCGTCAGACATCCCACACAGGCCACTGCGTGTTTCTCTTAAATGCACATTCAATTTTCTCTCTCCACAGTGTGAGTTCTTGAAAGCAAGGTCTCTACAATGGACCTGTCTCCCTTTTACTGTCATTTTAGACAGAAGAGAACCTTCTCCTAAATGAGACTGTCTGGGATCAAATCCTGGCCCCACCATCTGATAGCTGGGTGACCTTGGACAAGTTACTTAACCTCTCTGTGCCTCTGTTTCCTCATCTGCAGAATGGCATGGTGTCGGCACTTCAGTGTCACGGGCTGAGAGGAGTGAAGCTGTAAGGCATGTGTCTGACACACTCTAGGCATTGGTTGTTATCATCACCCACGTCTGTCGTGACACTTTGCTAGGAAGCTGTTTTCTCGGGGGCACCAAGAATGTCCCAGTTTCTAACCCTACTGCAATTCTGGTTCTACTCCCCCCACTCCCAGTACTGACACTGCTGACCATGAACTTCTGCTCAGAATAGTCTTTTCCTTTTGTCAGAAGAGCCACGGCAGCACTGGGGCTCAGGGAGCTGAGGCTGAGAGTGGCGCTGCACCTGTCCTGCCACAACCAGCATGGGGCAATGTCCTGAGGCCTGTGATGTGAGAGGCAAGGTCCTCCTCATTTCCTAAGATGGACCCTCCTGGAATGGACTCTGTGCCCTCGCAATCTCTCAGCACCTGCTGATAACAGCTCTGGAAAAGGCTTCAATAACAGGGGCCAGCGTCTCCAGGAAATGTTGCCGTGAGGTGTGGCAGCTGGGGATGAGGAGAGGGGGTTGAGAGTTGGAGGCATGGCTGGAGGGTTGGGCAAGAGGGGAAGGTAGGGAACCAGCCAGGAGGGTGGGACAGGGAGCCAGCGTGCACGCAGTACCACCCACTCTGGATTTCTTGCCCACAAGGCACTCAGCTTAGCTGCTCAGCAGAGCCACTTCCAAAGGCGTGACTTTGAATCTTTCTTTTTTTTTTTTTGCTTTTTAGGGGCACACCCATGGCATATGGAAGTCCCCAGTCTACGGGGCACATTGGATCTGCAGCTGCTGGCCTGCCCCACAGCCACAGCAATGCCAGATCTGAGCCTCGTCTGTGACCTCGTCTGTGACACCACAGCTCACTTCAACGCCAGATCCTTAACCCACTGAACGAGGCAAAGGATCAAACCCACATCTTCCTGGATACCAATTGGGTTCATTACCACTGAGCCACAATGGGAACCCCAACAAGTGGAATTTCAGATGAAAGCCTATCTTTCACATTAGTTCCCCAAAAGGCGAAATGCATAGGTATAGATGCAGGGAAGAATGAGCAAGACCTATATGAGGAAACACACGAAAGAAATCAGGCTGTGGGCGAGACAGTCCATGTTCCACGCACAGCAAGACTCAATATTTTGGCGACATCAGTCCTTGCCAGGTTGGTCTATAGAGTCAATGTAATCCCAGCCAACATCCAGGCAGGTTCTCGTGTGGATACCTACACCCTGATGCTGAACAGGCCAGAACAGCCTGCATGACCGTGAATGAGAACAAAGTCGGGGGATGCACACGACCTGGTTCCCACACTTTCTGTAAAGCTACAGTGACCAAGACAGTGTGGGGCTGGCAAGAGACTGGACGGATACCTCGGTGGAGCAGAACAGAGCCCCGACACAGACCCACACAAATAGAGCCAAGTCATCCTTGGCAAAGGAGCAAAGGCCATACGACAGGAAAGGCGAGGGAGAGCCTTTTTCAACAAATGGCACGGAAGCTACTGGGCATCCGCCTGGGAAAACTAATCTGGACAAAGACCTCACTCCTTTCACAAAACTGAACTTGAAATGGATCATATACCCAAACGTGAAATGCGAAAGAATACAAGTTTTAGAAGAGAAACATAGGAGAAAATCTAGGTGAGCTTGGTGTTTTGGGCAATGATGTTTTAGCCACCATGCCAAAGGTATGATCCATGGGAAGAAATGGATACATTTGAGTCAGTTAAAATTAAAAACTTCTGCACTGCAAAAGACACTGTTAGAGAAAGAAAAGACAAGCCACGGACTGAGAGAAAAGTTTGCAAAAGACATATATGATAAAGGACAGTTATCCGAAATATAGGAAGAGCTTTCCAGACTCGACAATAAGAAAACAAACAGTCTGGTTAAAAAATGGTCAAATGACCTGTCATCTCACCAAAGAAGATATGCAGCTGGAAAATATCATAGGAAAAGAGACTCAGCACCGTGTGTCATCAGGGAAACGCGACATTAAACAGTGGGACACCAGCGTATACCTGCCGGTGCGACTGTGGCCCAGACCATTGACAGCACCAAACCCCAGGGAGGCCCGGAGCAATGGCAACACTCTCATTCATTGCTGGAGGAATGCAGAATGGTGCGACCTCTGTGGAAGACAGCTTGGTGGATTCTGCCAAGGCTGAACATTGGCTTACCTGCCGACCCGGCAATTGCCCTCCTAGGTGTTTACCCAAATGAGCCGAAAACTTTACTTCACACAAAAACACGCATATTTATAGCAACCTTCTTCATACTTGCTAAAACTTGGACACAGATGTTCTTCAATACGTGAATGGATAAGGCAGCTCTGGTGCATCCGTGCAATGGAATATTCATCAGTGATAAGAAGAAATGAGCTCTCAGGCCGTGGAAGACGTGGAAGACCCTTGAATGCACAGCGGGCAGTGAAAGAAGCCAGTCTGACAATGCCACATATGGTAGGACTCTAACTCCATGACATTCTGGAAAAGGCAGACAGCACAAAGTCAGTGGTTGCCAGGGGTTGGGAGAGGCAAGGATGAGCAGGTGGAGTCTGGGGGAGTCTTGTGGCAGTGAAACTGCTCCCTGCGAGAGTATCATGGTGGATGTGTGGCAGTCGCATTTGTCCAAACCCACAGCATGTACAACACCAAGAGTGATTCCCGATGTAAACGATGGATTTCGGTTCACAACATGGGTTTGGGGAGTCCCCGTCATGGCTCAGAGGTAGCAAACACGACTATTATCTGTGAGGACGCAGGCTTGAATCCCAGCCTGCTCTGTGGGTTAAGCCCGCGAACTTCCTTCCATATGCTGGGTGCGGCTCTCAAAAAAAGACAAAAAAAAGATTAACATGGGTTTATCACCTGTAACGAATGTTCCACACGAATGCATGGTGTTAGCGATAGGGACATTGCAGGGGACATAACAACTCTCAGGACTTTCTGAGGAAATTTTCTATAAACCCAAAACTGCTCAAAAAAAAAAAAAAATAGGGCAACATAATGTGATACTGCTTCCCACCCGGCAGGACGGCTCCAGCAGGTATTGGTGAGGATGTGGAGAAATGGAAAGGCTCCCCTGCTGCTGGTGGGACTGTCACGTGGCGCGGCGGCTTGGAACCTGGGGCTCCGTGTGACCCAGAGAAGAATTCTGAGGAATCTGCCCCAGGGCAGCAAAGACAACGTACCCCCACACACTTATACACAAACGTGCCCTGGAGCTCAGAATAGCCCCGAAGTGCCAAAACACTAGGTGTCAATGCACAAACAGAAGGGGTTGCAGAGTATCGCTCAGCCAGGAAGAGGAAGGACGCTTTGACAACGTTACAACACGCACGAGCCCTGGAAGCCTTAGTCTCATGAAAGAAGCCATACCCACAAGGAAAACACTGCCCAAATCCATTCATGTGAAATGTCCAGAACAGGTAAGTCCACGGAGATATAAAGTGGGTTAGAGGTTGCTGGGGGCTGGGAGGAGGGGAATGGCGGTGACTGCTAATGGGTGGGGCTTCTTTTTGGAAGATGGAATGTTCTAGAATTGACTGTGGTGATGGCCGAATATCTCTGACTCTGCTAAGAAGCACTGAACGACACATTTTTTTTTAAACTTCTTTTTTTGGGGGGGTGTTCCTTTTTTTAAATTAAAGCATAGTTGATGAACCATGCTGTGCCAGTTTCAGGAGTACACGCAGTGATTCCCTTCCGTAGCTATGGATCCCCCAACGGAACCCACCTTAATCTGAACAGCCTCACGGCTCTGGGCCCACAGCCGCATCCAGAAATCATCAAGGCGGTGCTGGAAGTCTCAAAATATAGTCACTCTGGGCTTCGGCTCCTCCAGCGGCCGGTGCGAGCATTTGCTGGAATGTTCCCCTTGAAGAAACTCTCTAGCTATTTCTCCTTCTGCCTGGAGTGCCAGGGCAGGGCGGTGGCTAAAGCAGCCCCTCTTCGTCTCCCCCACTCCCTTGTCTGCAGCGCCCCCTGCTCCGTAGCAGCTTTGCTCCCTCCACTCCCCCGCTCCCCCTCCACCCCGACTCGGCCCCCCAACACCCTGATGCCCACATCACTCCTGCTGGCCCGGTGTCTCTCTCCTTTGACAACTTTCCCCTTGGGGGGCAGCGCCAAAGCCCCACCTCCCCACACCTTCATAACCCTCTCAGTGCTCCTTCCAACTCAGGTTACCCCTGGAGCCTGGGGGTCCCAAATGGAACTGGAGGTGACAGGCCCTGCGAGCTGTCAGCCCAAGACTGTTCTGCCCTTCTCCTTCCCTGCAAGGGTTGGGTAAGTGCCTTCCTGTAAAGCTTGGTTACCTAGGAGCTGACCGTGGGACACAGTCTTGGCCAACGAGAGGGAAGAGGAAGGCTTCCGGGTGAGCTCACTGGAAGCCACGGTGCTCTGGGTGAAGAGCACGGGCAGAGCTGGCACAGCTTTGGGCTCCTGGCATCCTTCACCTTTGTCCTGGGTGGATGGGGACCTGGGCCTGGAGGTCCGGGAATGACAAGCACGTGAGGATGGAAACTGCGTACTGAGGCCAGAGGAGCAGGAGGGAGAGCAGCCTGACCTGGGACGCCCTCACGACCCCCCGAGCCCTTGCCTGGTGAGCACCCCTGCCCCGTGGGCTTCTGTCCCACGTGGCTCAGGCGGTCGTAACTGATGTCGTGACCTGCTCTCAGACTCGTTTCTGACACCCGTGCTCCCAGCAAGGCCCTCTGCCACTCTGTCTCCCATAAAGAGTGGACCAAGCGCCCTGAGCCCTGGTGTCCACAGCTTGTCTAGGAATGGCCTTTTCTTTCTCTTCAGAGAGCCAGACAGGTGCCCCTCCCCCAGAGCCTGCTGGTCAAATGCTTCTTGGTTGGGACCCTAAGATGCCGGGGGGTCTGGCAAAGCAACCAAAGAGAGAAAGGCTTGCACTGGTTTTTAAAGGCAGACAAACAGGAATCATTCACCCTTCAGAAGAAGGAAGTTCATGCCGCAACGTGGATGAAGCTTGAGGACACTAACGCTCAGCGGAGTAAGTCCGTCGTCGGCGAAGGACCAAGGCTGTGTGATCCCACGCGCGTGAGGGCCCTGGAGGAGCCAGCTCCACAGAGACAGGAAGCAGATGCGGGGGCAGGGCGGGGGAGGGGGTGGGAGGGAGTGGTCCGTGGGGGCAGAGTGTCAGTTTGGGAAGATGGACAGTTCTGGAAGTGGATGGAGGTGATGGTGGCACAACCACGTGACTGTGCTCCTCGGCCCCGAGCTGTGTGCTTGGACCCGGGCAAGATGGAGCAAGGTGTGTTCTGTATGGTTCACCACACTGAAAACAAAACGAAGACAAAGAAAGTCCTGCGTGGATGATGCGATTAATGATTAGCTCAGGTGCTCTCCCCAGACAGGCTGGAAACCAGGCCTCTATTTAGCCAGGAAGGGCTGTTAGCAGGACCTTGAGATGTGCGGTCCAACCGCAGGACAACAGGGCCCATAAAGTCTTATCAGGACTATCCAGAATCGACCACTGCCACCTTTGGAGAGTAGGGGTTCCTGGGTACCTGCCGCATGTCTCAGAACATGGGCTTCAATGAACCCTAAAGTCCCTCAAGGCTGAACAAAGCACTGTCTTGCTGGCAGCTGGTGGCTTGCTTCCCACCAGCCATGGTGTCCAAGCGTTTGGCCACAGCACCCCCCAAGAGGAGAGAAGGGCTGCCCCTACTCTTGCTGGACCCCCAGGTCCCTGCCGGTGTCTGCTCGGGGGGTGTCTTATACCTGGAGCCCTCATGGGCAGGCCTGGTGGAGGGTCATGGGTGGGCTCCTCCTTCTAAAGGTGGCCTGGACCCCTAGCTTCAGGGACCTGACCCCACCTTGTTGCCTCAAAGATAGTAAGAGGTACTATCCACCTTCGCAGGAGGCCCAGGGCCAAGGGGACAGGCAGCCTGGCAAGTGCTGGGATTCAGGTGGCACACGAGGCTGCACTAAGCCCTTCTTGTGGGGGTGCTGCTGCCCTGGGAGAGCCCCTCCCAGGACCTGGCTCCTGTAACAGGTCAGTGAAGGACCTTTGTCCGACCTTGTGCTCCAGGAGGCCCCACGGCCCCGCCTCTGCCCACAGATTACACTCTGCCTGTTGTCTGCTGGCTCACCCCTGCCTGGCACACCCACTGTGAGTGTCCTCCTCTCCCAGGACGGGGCCACAGTTGGGCTTATGTGTGGACATCACTCCTCCCCCCTCTGCTCCAACGTTACTCCCCAGAGGCCTCCGACACCTGCCCGAGACAGCCTCCCTCCACTCTCATCCTCTTACCTGGGACATGGTCTCCAGGGGGTTCCGATGCAAACCTAATTCCTGGTTCTGCAATTCACTGGCCACTGTGACTTCCCTGGGCCCAACGTCTTCATCTGTTTCATCTGGACTTCCTAGGGCTATGAACTTAAAGCTGATACAAGTAAAGATAGTTTAAAGCACTTAAAATCATGCGTAAAGGAAGTTGGACCCCTAGCTCATACTACATGCAAAAAAAAAAAAAAAAAAAATCAAAATGGACCAAAGACCTAAATTTAGGAGCTAAAACTAAATTTTCCCTCTTGGGGAAAAGCCTTGGGGAAGAGCTTCATGCTCTCAGATTTGGCAACGAATTCTTAGCCAAAACATGAGCAGCAAAAGAAAAAAAATTGACTTAATCAAAATAAAAAATTTTAATTGAAAAATTTGAACACAAAAAAATTAAAAACTTTGTGCATCAAAAGACACTATCAAGAGTGTGAAAAGACAACACATAGGATGGGAGAAAATATTTGCAAATCATATATTTGAAAGAGATTAATACCTATAATTAATCCCAAATGGCCCCAAAATAAAAAAGCAAAAAACCAATTAAAAAATAGGCAAGGATTTGAATAGAAATTTCTCCAAAGAAGGGTTACAAATGACCCATGAAAAGACGTCCCAAATCATTAGTCACTGAAAGAATGCAATTGAAAACCCCAGTGAGACAGCACTTCACATCTGCCAGGCTGATTTTTAGCTAAAAAGAAGAAAATGGAGGAGTCCCCGTGTGGCTCAGCAGCAACAAGCCCGACCAATACCCATGAGGACTGGGATTCGGTTCCTGGCCTCTCAGTGGGTTAAGGATCTCATATTGCCGTGAGCTGTGGTGTAGGTTGCAGACTGGCTTAGATCCTGCATTGCTGTGGCTGTGGTGTAGGCCGGCAGCAGCAGCTCTGATTCGACCCCCAGCCTGCAAACTTCCATATGCTGCTGCTGCAGCCCTTAAAAAAAAAAAAAGAAAGAAAAAGAAAGAAAGAAAGAACGAAAAAGAAAACCAACAAGCAAACCCAAGTGTTGGTGAGGTTTGGAGAAGCTGGAATCCTTGTGCAGCGCTGGTGGGAATGTAAAATAGTGGAGCCCTATTGAAAATAGTTTGGTGTTTTCTCAAAAGACCCGAGAGAATTGAAAACAGGGATTCAAAGAGATACTTATACACACATGTTCATAGCAGCATTATTCAGTAGCCAAAAGATGGAAACAAATGCAGTGTCCATCAAGAGATGACAGATGCACTAAATATAGTCTATACACACAATGGAATATTATTCAGCCACAAGATAGAATGAAATTCGGACACAGGCTATAAGGAAGCATGGTGGAAACGTGCCAAATGAAATAAGCCAGACACAGAAGAACAAATATTGAGTGATTTCACTTATGTGAAATAAACAGCACAGGCACATTCGTAGAGACAGGAAGTCGATTCAAGAAGTCACGAGGGACAGGGCGGGGGGTGGGGGTGGCTGTTGCCTGGTGGATGCAGGGTCGTCCTGGTGATGAGAGGGCTCTGGAAATAGTAGTGGCTGTTTGACAACATTGTGAAGGTAATTTGTGCTGCTGAATCCTACACTTCAAAACTGTTAAAATGAAGCATTTTCTGCTATGTGTACTTTACCACAGTGAAATTACCTGCCCTGCACGGGTGCTGCTCACAGTTTTGCTGGAGGACACAGCACCTGAAGACCCGGTGCTGAGGATGTGAGCCAAGGCTCCTTCCTGGAAGGAGCTGCACCTTGTCGGGAGACAGAATGTGAAGAGGATATTTAGCGACCCACCGTCGAGCTGGCCGAGCCAAGGGCAGAGCAGAGCAGGGAGCAGAGACAGGGAGGGGGGCAGGTGCGCTGGGGGCTGTGTGCAAATGAGGAGCCTGGCACGGGGGCCGGCTGCTGGACCAGGGGCCACCATGCTGAGGTCTGGCGGGGGATGGCCTCTGCAGGACCCAAGAGCTGAGGTGGCTGTGTGGGTGAGAGAGGGGTCTGAGCTCTGCTGCAGAGGAAGGGGCTGAGCCCAAGGGGACTAGTCATGGCCCAGACTGGGTGGGCCTGGGCAAGGGGCCACATGCTGCCCAAATGTAGAGACAGACTCAATTCAGCTGATGGAAAGGCAGGGGAAAGGATTGAGAAGGGGAGGATGGGGGCCCCACAGCTCCACAGAGACCCCACAGAGGCCCCACAGAGATACCACAGGACCCCGCTAAGACCTCACAGCCCCACAGAGGCCCCATAGAAACCCCACAGAGGCCCCACCATCCATTCTAAACATAATAGTTTGCATCTATTAACCCCAAACTCCCAGTCCATCCCACTTCCTCTCTCTCCCCTTTGGCAACCACAAGTCTGTACTCCATGTCCATGAGTCTGTTTCTGTTTTGTAGATCGGTCCACTTGTGCTATAGTTTAGATTCCGTGTATAAATGGTATCATGTGGTATTTGTCTTTCTCTTTCTGACTTGCTTCACCTAGCATGAGAATCTCTAGCTGCATCCATGTTGCTGCAAATGGCCTATTTTGTTCTTGTTTATGTCTGAGTAGTATTCCATTGTGAACCTCTATAGACCCACATCCGCATCCCTGTCTGCGTATCTCTGTCTGTCTGTCGTCATCTAATCATCATCTGTGGGTGGATGTTGCAGGTTGTTTCCTGATCTTGGCTATTGTGAATAGTGCTGCTGTGAACAGACGGCTTCCTGTACCCTTTTTTTCCCTCTTTGCGGCCACACCCGTAGCACATGGAAGTTCCTGGGCTAGGGGCTGAATCAGAGCTGCGGCTTGCCAGCCTACATCACAGCCACTGCCATGTCCGATATGAGCCCCATCTGCGACCTATGCCAGAGCTTGTGGCAACGCCGGATCCTTAACCCGCTGAGCGTGGACAGGCATCAGACCCGCGTCCTCATGGACACCATGATGTGTTCTTAACCTGCTGAGCCGCAGTAGGCACTCCCATGTATCTTTCTGAGTTATAATTTCTTCCGGATATACACGCAGGAGTGTGTTTAGTTTTAAAGTCACCCTCCGTATTCCCCCGCGCGGTTCTCTGCAGTGGCTGCACCAGCTACATTCCCCCCAAGTGTAGGAGGGTTTCCTTTTCTCCACACCCTCTCCAGCATTTATTGTCTGTAGATATTTTTTTCTTTTTACAGCCGTACCCGCGGCATATGGAGGTTCCCACGCCAGGGGTCAAATCAGAGCTGCAGCTGCTGGCCTACACCAGAGCCATAGCCACACAGGATCCGAGCCACTTCTGTGACTCACACCACAGCTCATGGCAACGCCTGATCCTTAATCCACTGAGGGAGGCCAGGGATTGAACCTGCATTCTCATGGATCCTAGTTGGGTTCGTAGCCGCTGAGCCATGACAGGAATTCCTGTAAATTTTTGATGATGGCCATTCTGACTGGTGTGAGGTGAGACCTCATTGTAGTTTTGATTTGCATTTCTCTAATAATTAGCAATGTTGAGCATCTTTTCATGTGTTTTTTGGCCATCTGCATGTGGTATTTTATTCTTTTAAAAATTGGTTTACTAATAGTTTTGAGAATTTTTGTATCTATATTCATTCTTTTTCATTCTTGAATTGGTTGTTTGTATCCTCTCTTCTTGAACAGTTACATCTGGAGTGTCTCAATTTTTTTTAAAGAATTTTTTTTCAATTTTTCGCTTTGTTAATCCTATCTAGTCTATTTATTTTCTATTTTTATTAATTTTTGTACTCATGTTTATTATTTTATTACTTCTACTTTCTTGGCATTTGATTTGCTGCTTTTTTCACCTAAATTCTTGAGAGGAATGCCTGGATCATTTGTTTTCAGTTTTTCTTCTTTTGTAATGTATATACTTAAAACCATAAATTTCCTTCAAGGCATGAGTTTGTGTCCTACAAGTTTTCATATGTTGTATTATTATTTTTCATTCGAAAATGTGTTTTTTCAGAGTTCCCCTCGTGGCTCAGCAGAAATGAATCTGAGTGGGAACCGTGAGGTTGCGGGTTCGATCCCTGGCCTCCCTCAGTGGCTTAAGGCTCTGGCACTGCTGTGAGCTGTGGTGTAGTTTGCAGACGTGGTCTGGATCTGGAATTGCTGTAGCTGTGGTGTAGGCTGGCAGCTTTAGTTCTGATTAGACCCCCAGCCTGGGAATCTCCATATGCTGTGGGTGCGGCCCTAAAAAAAAACAAAATAAAATAAAATAAAATAATAAAATAAAATGTGTTTTGTCACATAGCCTTTTTTTTTTTTTTTCTTACACAATCCTTTAAAATGTAAAAAAAAAAAAAAAAAATGCATTTTTAGTCACAGACATTCCAAAAACCAGACACGGGCTGGCTTTGACTCACACCTCCTGAGAGAGTATGCAGTTTTGCATCTGGGCTCTTCCACTCAGCACAACGTGTGTGAGACCCAGCCGTGTGGCTCTCAGTCCCGTAGTCTGTCCCTTTTCATTGCTTCATTGTGGGGATATTATATGTTGCTTTTTAACTGGTTTGTTCGTTTAAAAACCATTATGTTTTAGACATCTTTTCATGTTAGTGTATATAAATATATCCCATTCTTTTTACCTTCATCGTAGTTGCCCATTGTACAGATGTACAAGGGATTTAACCAGGACCTGTTAATAAAAACTGGACTATTCCCATTTCCCTCTGCTATAGAGAGTGCTCTGGGAAACAGCCTGATGCATGAGCATTTTTATATTTAGATCGGGAATTTGTGCACGTCATTTCTGTTCAGAGTCATGTAATCCATCCTAACAGCAGGGAAGGTGGGAAATGTAGTTTAGCCAAGTGTCAGGAAGCTGGGAACAAAGAGGCTGGGCTCTTTCTTGCAGTCCTGGCCACAACACTCATTCATGCGTCCTGCTGAACGTCTTTCTGTCCCCACATGCAGGAGTTTTATGTATATATGCTCATATATACATTTTATCTCTAAATTACATCTTTATGTAAAATTAAGTATAAACATATGCACACACTCCTCCATAAGAAACTACCTTTTTTTTTCTTATTAGGGCTGCACCTGCAGCATATGGAGGTTCCTAGGCTAGGGGTCGAATCAGAACTGCATGTGCCGGCCTACACCACAGCCACAGCAATGCTGGATCTGAGCCATGTCTGTGGCCAAACCTCATGGCAACATCAAGTCCTCAACACACTGAGCAAGGGCAGGGACGAACCCAAGTCCTCATGGATTCTAGTTAGATTCTTCACCCACTGAGCCACAACGGGGACTCCAGGACACTACTTTATAAACGAGAGTGCAGTCTTTTTTTTTTGTCTTTTGTTGTTGTTGTTGCTATTTCTTGGGCCGCTCCCGCGGCATATAGAAGTTCCCAGGCTAGGGGTTGAATTGGAGCTGTAGCCACCGGCCTACACCAGAGCCACAGCAACGTGGGATCCGAGCCGCGTCTGCAACCTACACCACAGCTCATGGCAACGCCGGATCGTTAACCCACTGAGCAAGGGCAGGGACCGAACCCGCAACCTCATGGTTCCTAGTCGGATTCGTTAACCACTGCGCCACGACGGGAACTCCCCCAGTCCTTTTTTTTGGTCACCCCCAAAGCATGCAGAAGTTCCCAGGCCAGGGATCAAACCCATGCCACTGAAGTGACCATGCTGAATCCTTAATCCACTCACCACCAGGGAGCTCCAGGAGCACAGTACACATTCAAAGTTTCTTTGCTTTTATTCTTACAGGCTCCACTCATTTCCAAAGTTACTTAGGTCAGCAATGTTCCACCAGCCCTTCTCTGAGATGGTTTCATGCATTTGTAATACAGTTAGATTCCTTTGTGATATCCACTGCATTTCCACACATTAGTGTCCAGTCTGTGCTGAAAGGTTCTATGACAGGTGCCTAATGTCATATGTCCACTTGGTGCCCAGATCTTGGTTTCTAGGGCTGTTCACCCTAGAAAGGTGACCAGGGTTCCTTGGCTTATTTTAGGACTGAGGCAGAAAATATATGGTAGAGAGCATTTTAGAGTGCCAGTAAGTTAGAAAGTGTTCCAAAAAACCCCCCCCCAACCAAACTCTACAATGAAAAGGTAGGCCAAAGGCACACAGGAGCCAAAAGAAAGAACTCCCAGCACCAAACCTGGAAACACTGAGCAACAAATTAAAGTAGTATTGCTTATAATGCAAGGTATGAAACAAACACCCATGAGTCCATACTGATAAAAATAACTGACTAAATAATAAATGAATACGTAAATAATTAATAAAAATAATACCTAAAGGAAGACAAATCTCCTGTGTAAAAGAATTCCAAATAATCTCTGCAGACGCTCCACCCCAAGGAGCTTGGGCCACCCTCCGCAAGTGCAGGCTGTGCATGGGGACCTTCTCCCACAGTGCAGTACGGAAAGGGGGGAAAAAGAGAGACTTTATCATGGAAAAAACTGGCCACCCCCCCAGCGAGGGGGTCAAAGTGAGCATCCCAGTGATAAGCCATATGGATCGTCTGTGTCCTTGATACGATGCGATGGGAAGGGCCCTTTACCTCTGCGGTCACCCTCCCAAACCCTGTAACACTAGATAATCCTGAGAAAAACGGAAGACCAGTTGGAATCAAGGTGTCCTCTGTGACATACCTGAAAAGCTAAGTGTCCAGGCTGGAGTTCCCTGGTGGTACAGCGGGTAAAGAATCCTGAGTTGTCACTATAGCGGTTCCAGTCACTGCTGTGCCGTGGGTTCGATCCCTGGCCCAGGTACTTCCATGTGCCACGAGTGTGGGCAAGAAACAAACAAACCTTGTCCGGGTAATCAGAGACAAAGAAAGCCCGAGAAACTGTCACAACTCAGGGGAGCCTTAAGGAGATGTGATGACTGTCGTGGGGGGTCCTGGATGGCATCCTGGAATAGGAAAGGACAGGAGAGGAAACTGAGGAAATCTTAACAAAGTATGGAGTTTATTTACTTAATGTCGATATATCAGTATTGGCTCACTGATTGTGCCAAGAGTACCATACCATTGTATTGGTGCAGGTTCTCCAGAGAAACAGGACTACCATGCTAGAGAGAAAGATTTAGTATAAGGAATTGGCTTAGTGACGGTGGAGGCCAAGTCCCAAGACCTGCAGCTGGTGAGCTGGGCTCAGGACATCTGATGGTACAGCTCCATCCCCAGAGCTGCAGGCTGGAACCTACAGCAGCCGCGGTTTCGGCTGAGCCTGAGGCAAGACGAGACCCGGGTCCCAGACGGAACAGGGGGCAGGAGGGGTCCTCTCTGTCATGGCGGCGGCGGAGGCAACTTTTGTGCTACCCAGTTGTCCAGTGGGGACTCAGTCCACCCACCTTTGGAGGGCAACATGCTTCACCAACCCACCAATTCAAACATTAGCCTCCCCTAGAAACACCCTCACAGACACCGAATAACATTTGACCGAATATTGGGTATCAAGGCCCAGCCAAGCCGACACCTAGAATTAACCATCACACCAACAAAAACCACTGGGCTGTGGCAATGCTGTGACGGCTGCCTGGCACTGGAGGTTCTCTGAGCATGTCCCACATGAAGAGGGCCTGGGTAGAAGCTGAACTGCAGAGGAGGGGAGTGCAGCACAGAGGGGTGAGGAAGGGGCAGCAGGCCTCTCACCGATTCTCCGCCCATGAGCCCCGGTGTCAGTAAACTCTGCGAACCCTAAGAAATACTTAGCGGAAGTGTGTTTTTGTAGATTAGAGGACAGGGCTGAGTTTTGCAGCCGGGGTGAGATTTTAATTTTTCTGGAAGCGGCCATTTAGTTTTGAATGAAGTTACGAAGCCTGAAGTTTTAATATGACATGAAAATGGTTCTCAAGCTGGCTTGTGCCTCAGAATTCCCTGGGTTGGGGAGCTTCTTACAACAGATGACTGGGGCCACCGCAGTCTCTAGATGATTCTAACAAGTCCCCAGATGCTGCTGCTAGTCCAGAGACACTTTGAGAACCTCTGGTTTATGTGATGAAAATAGGCGTCCAATGCAATAAGAACGAGATGCAAATGCCTGCACTCATATGCATATTTTTTGGGTTCTTGATGCTAAGAACCTCTTCCCCAAGGGCTGCGCCCCGTGGTCAGTGCCTCTCTTTCAACGGCTTCTGTGGTTCCGAGTGTGGACACAGGGTGGTGCCATATGTCCAAGTGTCCACTCCAGACCTTGCAGGTGGCCTTGCAGCTTTGCAGAGGAGGGCGTGAACCATGGCAGGTCTGCCCCTCCACCCCCGCCTCTCCCCACCCACGGGAGTCAGGACAGGCAGTGGGGGCAGGTCTAGGGTCTAGATCCAGATCAGATCTGGACCAAGAGATATGTACTGAGGATGAAGGAGGGTGTGTCTGTCCAGGACAGGCCAGAACGGAGCCCTGGGCCCTGCTTCCTCTCCTCATCCCCTCCCTGCACCCCTCCCTTTCACTTCCTGGGTCACTGTGACCACCACTTGGCTGCCACCCCTTTCTCCAAGGGGCATAGCATTTTCCTTCCAGGGAAAGGCAGACTCCAGTGAGGGAGGCAAGTCTAGGACACAGGGCTGCCCTCTGCGGGGGCTCGCATGGCCTCATGTGGGCAGGCTCCCCACTTCCAGCAACCTTGGTGTGGGTAGGGACAGCAGGGGTCTGCAGAGTTTGGTTTGAACAACTGGTTCTGGGGACTATAAACCCAGTTAGGTGAGGCCTGAAGTTTCCTGCCACAGAAGCTTTGGGAGCAGAGAGGGCAGGTTTGCTTGGAAAGGGCCCAAGGCCTGTGGGAGGACGGGAGGGGCTGGAGCCGGTGTGGCCGCCCAGGCTGAGCAGACGCCTGGGAGGTCTCTTTCCCTGGAAGGCAGCCCCCACTTCCCTGGCCTGGGCCTCACCGGGGGCTTCACCCATCCCTGCTGGGCTGGCCAGGACTTGCTCAGAAGCCTGGAGCCGGCCTCCCGGAGCACAGTGGGCCCTCTGCTACCACCCCCTCCCCAGCCACTTAAGTGCCCGCCCAGGAAGGGCCGAGAAAGAGGCCTCCTTCAGAGCCAGGCTGGGTGGCGGGGCAGGAGGTCTTGTCTGTGAAGGAAGGAACACCACAGGTTGGGAGATTGATCCTTTGACCCACAGCCTTATCCCCACCTGCACCCCGAAGCTATAATTAAAGGTTCAGGCGGAAGGGATTATTCCCGAGGAGGGCAGAGCCCCCCACAGCCCGAGGCTGGCCTCGGGGCCCCAGCGCTGCTGGAGATAACATTCAGGACACACTCCCTCCTCGGGCCTCCCGGGCTGTGGCTCCTTCCTGGGAAACCAAGTCACAGGAGGCCAGGCAGGCTGGGCCCTGGGAGGCCGGGCAGGGAGCCCGGTGGTGAATTCCCATGTACAGCAAGCATGGCTTCCGGGGAAGACCAAGGGGAATGGCGCTCCTCGTGGAATTCGGTCACATCACCGGCTCGCCGTTTGTACGCAGACCGGCTGGGGGTGACGGCCTCTTGGGAGGAAGGAGACCGTGGCCGAATCTGGAGCTCAGGACGAACGCAGCCAGATGTCCCGGGGCCGCCTGGCTCCCGGGCTTGCAGGCACGCTGATCCGGTCCGGAGGCCGCTGGCAAGCACCCTGCGGGTTGTGCCTCCGTCACTGTCACTGAGAGCCTCTGGAGCCATTCTGACGGTGGCGTGTGATCCTACAGTTTCCTGTTGGCTCTGACTGACTCTGCAGCTCTCCAGTCTAACCGGTGCCTGGCACAGACCTGAAGGTGCTCTCACCCTCGTGGTTGCCCAGCTGTCCACTGTTCACCTCGCCCTCCATCCATCCAACAGTGACCGAAACCTGCTCTCGGCCCTAACAACTCCATGGTGGGGTCCCTGCCCTCGTGGGGCTGACGTGCCAGTGACAAGTCACGTCTGAGGTGATGTCATTTGATCAGGTCCTGAGTGATCTGAAAACCATGAAGACACCAGGGAAGGCTCCCAGGCTAAGGCACCAGCACACGGCGGAGTGTGGTGCGTCTGGGACAAGGGAGGAAGCCCGTACTAGGTGTAGGGGAGCAGGTGAGGGGCGAGGCAGGCGGTATCGGACCACTCAGGCCTTGGCGGTGTATTGGCGTACCGGGCAGAGGCAGTGCCAAGACCTGAGTGTTCTGGAAGGTGTGCCCGGGCTGCTGTGTGGAGACTGCAAAGGTCCTGCAGTCACCAGAGGTAAGGCCGGGTCTGGACAAGGTGGGAGAAGCAGGGGTTTAGCATCCAGCGACCCAGGAAAGAACAGAGACACGGGGACTTGCCTCTGGCGTCTGGCAGGAGGGGTCTGAGGGCACAGGGCACAGGCTGTCTGGGTGGCACAGCAGGCCCACTGCTCTCCAGGGCAGTGATGAGGTGGGGTAGCGGGCTCCTCTGGTAACTCCCATTCTCTCAGGGAAATTAGCAGCAGGGTCTTCACAGCAGAAGGAAGGTGTGGATGCCTCCTGGAGGACAGGACAACAAACGACTAGCACGGGGCCACGTGGGAAGGAATGAGCAGCCGTCCCCTGCGCAAGTGAGAGGCGTGCAGGCAGGGCTGGTGCCACATCCTGATCCAGCACACCAGTCCCTGGTGCCTTTGCCTGCCTGTGGCCTGGAGCAGACCCTCGTAGTGTCTGCTGAACCTCCTCCACAGCCCACCACGCGAGGCAGAGGTCGCTCAGACCTCCATGGGCTGTGCCCAGGATGGAGCAGGCAGCCCTGCAGTTAAGGTGGAGGATGCTGGGCCACTCAGACAGGAGCTCCTGAGGTGCAGTTTGAAAGCAGCTCTACGTGGTGCTGCCCTCAAATTATGTCACTTTCCCCTCTTGTCCACCCAAACCTGACCTTGCTGGTCCTGCTCCTTTATAGAGCCCCTTTCCTCCCTGCATTGCAAGGGGCTCCAAGCCCCTCATGGTCCACAGCAGGGTCTGGGCATGGAGGCTGCTGGTCTGAGGCCCCCCTCTCTCCCAGTTCCAAGCAGGCTTCCTCCTGCCAATCCCTGTGACAGGAGGGGACAGCTGCAGCTGTCTCCTCGAGCTATAAAAAGCCCCAACAGCCAAACCAGCAAAGGACACAGTGAGCGGACATTCGGAATTTCACTGGACTAGGGAGGAGCTTGGCCCGACCACCATGCTGAGGCTGGCCCCCACTGTCCGGCTGCTGCAAGCCCCCTTGGGGGGCTGGGTGGTCCCCAAGGCACACATCTATGCCAAGCCAGCCAGAACACCCACTTCTCCGACGGTAGGTCCCTCCAAAGCAGCAGGGGCTGGGGAGGCTTGGCAGGGGCAGGGGAAGTGGGCAGTCCCCAGATGTTCTCAAGATGAGGTGGCTTTGGGGCGAGACACAGGAGGGGAGAGGGGTGCCCTCTCAGGCCTGCTTGTAGTGGGTCTCAGTCCCTCTGCCAGATCAGGGTCCCAAGTCCAGGAGAGGGGTCCCTGCAGCCATTGCCTGCAAGCTAGCCTCTCAAAGCAGCCCACAGAGTGGGTCAGGGGTGGGGGCTCAGCTCTCAGGACCCCACTTGCCATCTGGCCAATGACGGGTACTAATGGCTGAAGTCAGGGCACTCGGTGTACTCTAGCTTCACCACCTGTTGGAGGGGAAGGGCGGGCTGCTCTGAGGGTCAGTGAGTGCACAGGAGAACCCGCAAACCTGTGATTCTGGGGCTCCAGGCAAGCTCAACAACTATCTTTTTTCAGCGAGTATAAGCCAAGGTCTACAAGGTCATCTTCCCAAGGTCATAGGAATAGCTCTGTCCTAAACCAACACTGCTCTCAAACCTATGGGAGTGAGTCTGAAAAAGGACGGGTCTCCAACCCGTCGGACTCACTTGCAGGTCTGGGCTATACCGAAACAAGGCCAGTGAAGCAGAGCTGGTGCTTCAGAGCCTGGTGCAGCCACAGAGGGTACCGGGTCCCGGGGGGACCTCTGCGTACAGGTGCACAGCCCAGCAGGGAATCCCACCCCGGCAGCCCACAGGACTGCCGCTCAGAAAACGCGTCCTCCTGTACTTGCTCCAAGCAGCTTAAGAGCACACCTGACTTGCCCGTGTCCACAGCACTAGAAGGGGCACATGGCCTGGCGGGAAGGAGCCTAAAGTCAAGGCACAGGCCAGGCTCTGCAGCAGGGGGCGGGGCTGTGATAAGAGTCCCACCCCAGAAGCTGGAGCCCAAGGCTGCTCCCCCTGGTCTCTGCACAGGAGGTCCTCCCTCATGGCTGCAGAGGCCATTGCTCACACCTCACGGGCCTTCTCCGCCTGACACCCAGAGGTCTGTCTGGGGCAGATGGAACAAACACAGCTGGGCCAAGGGGTTGATGGGAGCCGTGGGGCGGGGCAGCCTCACTCCACGTCCGCTCTGGTTGGGACCTGGGGACAGGCGGTCAGCTTGGGCTCAGTAGACTCATGTGGGGTTCCTCGACCCAGGAGCAGGCCATCGGGCTCTCGGTGACGTTCCTGAGCTTCCTGATCCCCGCCGGCTGGGTCCTGTCCCACCTGGATCACTACAAGAGAAGCTCTGCAGCATGAAGGCTCCGCCGTCACTGCTCCAGGCAGACTGGAGACGGGATTAAAGCTTCCTTACTCCTAAGGTTCACCTGGTGATTCTGTGTGCATGTGCGCCCCCCCACCCCAGACACCCAGCACCAGGGCTCTCGGGCCAGACGAGCTGCTGGCTCGGTGGTGACAGGGTGGACACCTGTCAGAGGGACCAGATACCACATCTCCCTGAGCAACAATAAAGACAGGACTTGCTTCCACGGCTGCTGTGCCCACCGCCCTCTGCACTAGCCCTGCCCTGGCTCCTGTGTTCTTGGAGTAGAGGGAGGGGAGAACACAGGCCAAATCCCCACTAAGCCTTCCCTGGGTTCCATCCCTGCTTTTGATCACTGTAGGCAGATGCCTGACCATCTAAGGAAACAGAACCACCAGGAGAACAGAGCAAGGCATTTATTACAGAAACACCGTCAAACCACACTGGAAAAGATGTTCACAAGGGTGGATGCAACAGAGAGCAACCCTGGAGTGGAGGGGCACCCACGCACCTGCCTGCCACATCACTGGAGCCTGAGTGACGCCTCGCCACTGCAGGCTCCAGTGACATCCACCAAGGAGGCTTCTGCCTGTGGCTGGGCGCCCCTGTCAGTGACAGGCCTGTTTCCACAGAGAGAACAGTCCCTAGTCCAAACTGAATCCCAGCCCCCACCCCAATTAAATGCAGATCTTCTCAGCCGCCAGGTTCGTCGGCCGCGAAACAGCTCTCCACAGCCAAGCGCAGGCAGAGGCCTAGGTGAGGATGTCGTGGGCCTGGTGCTCCACCAGCATCTCCATGCTCTTCACGTCGGTGCACCAGAACTCCAGGCGGTCCTTCATGCCCCTGATCTGCATGCAAACAGGACCCACATGGTGTTAAGGCACTTGGCAGGCAGAGGCCCCGATGGGGCAGTCCTGAATTTCCAGCTAATTCTTGGGGGAGCACGAACAGAAAGGCCATTAGAGCTGGGGGAGAAGGGTGTGTGAGATGGGATTATCCCAATCAATGCTTATCATGAAAGAAAACAGGCAAGAATGGGGTAAATCCACAGGATTAAATTTCTGGCAAACACGAACAAGATGGATTTGAGCTCAAATCACAGACTCAGGAACATATTCGATCGGAGTACCAATTTTAAGATTAAAAGGCATCACCAGTACAACCAGCACTATTGTCACAATAATCTTTAAATGCAGGGTTCAAACCCCAAGCTTGCATTAAATTAGGTTCTTTGAAAAGCCCTTAGTCCCTACAGCGGTAATTCATTCTCTGAAATCTCGTCCAACAATGCCTTCTTCCTAAATGGCTTCCACCCAAATGAAACTAAGATAGCACAGATCCAATCCAAAAACACCCACAAAGCTCAATTATGCATTTCAGGAACATCACCTGTTGCAAATCCAACACGCGGGGCTGCACCCAGGTCATGTGAACCCGCTTATCCACTTCATCAATACTGCCTTTCACCAGTCCCACTGAGAGGGCTTTCATCACCAGCAACTCCACCTGTGCAGAGGGGCTTGTGTAAGACACCCTGAGGCCCCCACGTCCACAGCGGTGGACCCCACCGGTTCTGGAACACGAGGGGAGCAAGGTTTTTTCTGTTTGTGTTCTGAGTCTAGGGTTAGGGTCCTGAGCCCTCCAGCCTGATCCCAGCAGCCTTGCTGCTACAATACCCCATGTCTAAGAATATACCTCATTCACGGTGATTTTGGCACTTTTGGCAATTTCTTCAAAAGTGAGTTGTCTATGATTGGCAGGTCGTGTGAAAGTCATCTGAAAAAAATTTTTGTTAAGTATTTTTTTAATATTGTCAGGGAACTGATTGATAAGGATGCCAATACTTGCTTGGAAAGTATAGATCTTATCAGTACCCCACATACTAAAATTTCAATATTAGCAAGATGTCAATTCCTACATAAGAAGACGAAATACCTGTATACAGTAGTTTTTTCTTTTTTTATGTTGGTCTTTTTAGGACCACACCTGCGGCATATGGAGGTTCCCAGGCTAGGGGAACCAGAGCTGCAGCTGCTGGCCTACACCACAGCCACAGCAACGCCAGATTCTTAACCCACTGAGTGAGGCCAGGGATCAAACCCACGTGCTCATGGGTACCAGTCGGGTTCATTACTGCGGAGCCACAACGGGAACTCCTACGGTAGCTTTCTACAATAATCACTGTTCATCACTTGAGGCTGCCATGTGCCAGGGCTGTACACGGAGCTGGCGATACCATCGAAAGCCAGAAACACGGGACCCTTTTCTCAAGAAGCTTAAATTCCAATGGGGAAAGACAGATGAGCATGCAGACAGAGAACGGTAAGTTCAACGAAGCGACAGATCCTTTAGTACAGATGGTTAGAGAACACACCTCTGAGGCTGAGGCCCAGATACAAACTTTAAAAAGCAAGTGGTAGCAGAGGAAGAAGAAAGGCAGTGGAGGGGGCAGGGCTGAAATATGTGGGACCCCACGGCCTCACCTGCAGAGTCTCAGAGCACAAAGTAGCTCCTGGGTCTTGCTTACCTCCATGAGGCACAGCAACTGAATTTTCCTCAGAAGTTGGGCTTCGTTGGCTGCTAAATCAGGCTGTAAAGTAAAAAGACACGAGTTACCTAATCTGGGCTTTAAAACTCTTTCTAGAACAGTCAACTGAACAAAAAGAAACTGGGCTGGCTTAAACATTTTACACTTTAGATCATTGAGGCTCATTATTAGCTTCAAGTGATTTGAACTTTACTTTTCTCAGGAAATCATGAGAAGAGTGCTTAGCTGAAGGCCTAGAAGTTTCCAAGACAAGGTAAACCTGTGCTATCGTCACAAACACCAGGGGACAGGACGACAGGGTGACAGAGGTGTTCAAAAGGGTTCTTGCTACAAGGAAGGGCAGGGAGGGCACAGCTGCTGCTCTAAGGGTTGGGGTGTGCTGCCTATTCCATCAGCTCGGTGTCAGTGGGGCCTGAGGAACATCCTTCTTAAAGTCCAGAGACTTGTTCCGAACTGAAAGCACGTTTTTCACTGTCACATAAAGGAGCACTGCCACGAGAAGCAGGATAGGCCTTCTGCACAACCTGTACAGGTTCCTTACAAGTGGATCAAGGAGTTACTTGCCGAGCACAGAACAAAACTGTGCAGAGTGGCTTCCTTTACTCAAGGCTCTGACACAGGCAGCCCTGACAGGGATCCTTCGGCCACAGGCCGTGGACAAGTCAAGGTCATCGGGAGGGCCCTCCCCCGCAGGCACTTCTGAGCGCCCTCCTTTTCTCTAGGCCTCCACGGTGAGCCATTTTTCTTTTGAGAGGCACCTTTTTTTTTTTTCCCCTCTGGAGACAGTAACATGCCAGCCTTGTTAGTTTGGTTGCATGTGCTTTCTGCCTCTTCCCAGCTCATTATTTTCTACTCTGTGCTGTTTGTGTGAATCCTGCAAGGTTATCTTGAACTTTAAAAAGATGGAAAGTTCCAGAAAAGTACAAACGCAGTAACACAACCATAATTCCTATCAACATTGTAGTAATATTTGCTTCTAATAATTGCATTTAAAAAGAATAAACTTACTGTTACAGTTCAAGTCCTTGTTAAGGACTCTCCTAATTCCTACTCCACACAGGCTCCTTCCCTCTCCCAGCGCCCTCTCCCTGCTGAATCCTCCCTCCACACCACTCCTCCCCCACACTGACCCCCTCCCCGCCCAGTGACGTCTCCACTCCATCACTCACCCACTCCAGCCCACGTGCCCTGCCTCAGTTCGACAACACACTGAAAGCTTCCTCCTCCTCTGCTGAACATGCTCTCTCCATACTCTTCATTAGCTAATTTCCACTCGCTACTAAGGTCACGCACAGAGCAGTCCTTCCTCGAGGAAGCCTTTGGTGACTTCCTTCCACCCAGCACAGGTGAAGCTCTGTCTATCGCCCTGAGCATCACGATGGTAACTCATCGGCTACTTAACTGCCTGCTCTACGAGGGCAGGGTGACCTCAGTCTCCCATCTCCCGGGGCTCCCAGTGCTCAGTGACTGGACATGAGGATGCACAGCTCTAGGGCGCTCAGCCAGCCCTCCCGGACTGACCTGCTGGCCCCAGGCGGTCTTCAGAGTCTGGAATCGCTCTACGTTGCCGCTGTTAAAGGCATAAAGGGTGTCGATCAGCCACTGCCGGTCGGTGTCCCTCAGCGACTCCAGCACGGGGTGCATGAGCTGGAGGATGGATTCCGTTAGCTGACAATAAGTCGCAGTCTCCCCTCTGTGGAGGAATCTGGACCCAGGGGCCACTTACGAGTTCTCCAAAGTTAAAAACTCCCTCGCCGAGAAGTCCTGCTAGTCCCAGTGTGAAAGCTCTCTCCTGCTGCTCAGACACTGAGGAAAACACGCCTCCAGTTACACCCCAGTGATGAGAACCAGTCCCGTTCAGCTTTGGACACCTCATGTACACAGCCCAGAAATCATTCTTTGTACCGGCTGTATTACAAAGCCCTCATACTGGTTACCCCGCTTGAAAGTTCGGGACTGACTCAGAGTCCTCATGCCTAGCCCCACATACATGGCTTTTGCGGGAAAGGCAATCATTACCTATTTTTACCCAACTATCTGTGGACCTGCCTCTGTTTTTGGCCCACCTCCTGCCTGGAGGAGCAAGCTCCTCACATTCCTGGCCTGTGGTGGGAAGCAGACCCCCTCTTATTCACCTTAGCGTTGCCAAATTTAGCCTCTTTGACTTGAATTAACCTACCTTCTGTTTCCTTATTCTCTTGACATTAGTTCCTTTTCTTTCTTTTTTTTTTTTTTTTTCCAGGGCTGCGTCTGCAAGCAGCATATGGAAATTCCTGGGCTAGGGGTCGAATCAGAGCTGCAGCTGCCAGCCTACACGACAGCCACAGCAACTTGGGATCTGAGCCGCATCTGCGACCCACACCACATCTCACAGCAACACCAGATCCTTAACCCACTGAGTGAGGCCAGGGATTGAACCTGTATCCTCATGGATACAAGTCAGGTTCATAACCCACTGAACCACAACGGGAACCCCATTAGGTGCTTTTGCCAATATATTCTTCTTGAGATGCAGCAATTAAAACTGCACCAACAATTTTAGTTGTTGTTCCCCTTAGCTTCAATAGCACACTGTGAAAAACATCGAAGATATGCTGAAATAGGCTAAAATATCTTTTCTAAAAGCATATTCCTTGCACTTTTCCAAAAAGTCCCACGTCACTTTTCTTTCCACCCTCGAATCCTTGAAAGGTTTTGTAATTTATTCCCCTAGGTCTAGCGTTGCAGTTTTCAGGGCAAGAGTTGCAGGTTCAGGATCTCGCCAAGCCCTCTGCCCTGCAGGGGGTTAAGGCACTCACATCTCTGTACGTCTCACAGAGCCCTCTGACCCAGGCAACAGTAAGGACCTGGAGAAGGAACAGCAAGGGGCTCTGAAGCGGGAGCCTCACTTTCACCTGAATTAAACAGTGAAGGCGAGCACCAGGCAGAGTCTAAGCTTAAACGACTCTTCCCACCTCAAACCATGGCCTTTCTTCTAAAAGAAATGGGCATTCCTGAGTGACTTCTCAGACCTGCTGCCTCGAGCATCTCACAGCTGCTACACTGTGTCAGCAAGCAGCTCGTGCGACGTGGACTTTAACGGCCACGTTACCTGGCAGATCCTTGATGTCTACACAGCCGAGAAACCGCAGAGCGTCTTTGTAGTAGGAAGCGTGGTTCCCGATGGTCTGGTAGTATTTGCTGGAGAGGTCGTAGAAACGGCTGTGAACGGATGTTACACCGGGGAGGCTGCTGAGCATTTCCTCCACGTCTTCAATTGTTTCCTACAAACAGGAAGCAAGACTGCCTTTCTTTTTAACTGGAAACATGTTTCAAATGACACATGACAAGATGAAAAGCATAGGTCACGACTGATAAACCTGACACAAAAATGGAATATTTCAGTTCGTCAAAATGTAAAGGAACGGAGACAAGCTACAGAGTGTGAGAGAAAATTTAAAGCACATCGAACCCAGCGGGGCACACGACCAAGGCTAAATAAAGACCTCTTACAAATCAACAGAAGACATGCAACACAGAAAAACATGCAAAAGAAAAGACACTAACAGGCAGTTTACAGAAGTGGAGACATAAACAGTGTGTCAACAAACCACCAGCAGTCGCCCCAGAAATGCAGACGAAACCTCAGTGAGATACCACGTCATCTCAACAGACAGGCAAGTACTCAACAGGATGACAACACCAAGGGTTGGAGATATGGCACTGAAGGAGCCACCGCAAAGAAACATCTGGCAACATCTGGCGAAGGTGGAGAGCACACACCTGACACCTGTAGTCTCACCTCCAGGCAGTTTCCTGGAGGTTCTGACCATGTACACCGGGAACCGGGCACAGAAATGCCGACAGCAGCATTGTTTGTGATAGGAAAAATCACCTGAATCCCTTCAGTAAGGGTGAACTGGTTACATCTATCAGCATGACAACTCTCAAACCCAACAACAAGCCAGCAGATGAAAACACTACCACATGTCTTTTAGAGTTATCCCCTCTCCCACTTGGTGAAGTCCAGGAAGTGTGTGCACACAAGAAACACCAGCACAGCACTGCTGCGGGAGGAAAGGGTCTGAGGGGCCCAGGAGCATCCATGCTAAACTATTCCTAAACCAGCCAGGGGCGCGGGCACATGCTTTATAGTATTTGACAGCTTTCAGGATGCCTTAAGGATTTCAAAACAAAATACAATAAATACACAGGCAGGCTAATGCAGAGAAGCAATAAGAAACAATACAAAGTAACTTTTTTAGGCCGGTAAGAACATGAACACTTACCCTCAAATATTCTTTAATATTATGGTTATCAAAAACCCACCAAACCAAACCAAAAATAAACACACGTAAGTCTTTTTAAACAAGGTGGGCTGAGTATGTGCACATATCCACACCTGTCCCCAAACTACACTAAAGTCAAAGGCAGAAAGGCATGAACACAGCAGAAAACTTCCACAACGATCAGAAAGCAGAGAGGTGTGGGAGCAGCTTGTGGCTTGTCAGAGGTGAGCTGTGGGAACCCATGTGCTGTGGACCAGTTGGAGCTGTGTGGACTCCTGCTGTGTGGACGTGCCATGGTCACACAGGGGAGAACTCTCTGTTTATGGGTAACAGGCATCACATTAGCAACTTATTCTTGAATGGTTTTGAAAAAAACCCCCCAAACTACACAGACTGACGGGGCGATGTGGTGAAATATTAACAATGGGAATCTGAGCTAAGTGTACAGCAGAGTTCTTTGCGCTACTTTTGCAACTTTCCTGTAACTTAAAATTATTTAAAAATAAACAGTTAAAGAGAAAATTAGGACTCCCCCCCCGGTTTAAAACAATGATAAATATTACGCGATCTCACCTTCGTAACTTGCAGGTCCCCGATATTTAATTTCAGAGCTCCAATTGCAGTTTTGCACAGGATCACTGCCTCATCACTGCTCTTCACCTAAAGGCATCAGAAACATGGGTGTCTCAGAGGTGTAGGCAGCAGGCTAACGCCAGGCACCCGTTCACTGGCTTGACCTGCACGCCCGAGACACATTAGAGGCGTGATCTCTAGAGGTGTGGACAGTGACCAGACGCAAGCTACACGTCCCACATATTCTGAAAGATCTGATGCCAACTTCACATTTACCTTCTCACGAGTCTTTTCCAGAAAAGTAAGAGCCACATTAGGATCTAGAAATGAGGACAAAGTCAGAAGAACCACCAGCAGAGTATTTTCACAGACTGGTTTCTAGCAATCAGGACATTTTCAGGTGGGATAACCTTTAGGGTAGACCTCAAAGTATGAAACTCAGAATCTGATATTTTCTATCAAACACAGAAGCTCAATTAATTTATACTTCAAGATCATTTTAATTACCAGGTAGACCCCTCCCTTAGGAGAAAAGTGAGACTCACCAGTCATCTGTCTAACTACATGAAGAATGATTTCTACCAGAGATAGAGGGTTCACCCTGAAAGAAAAACCGCCACCCTTTGAATATCAACAAATATCAATGTATCCATTTTCAAAACCAAAAACTGACAAAAGACTTTACCTGTGTTCAAATTCACTGATGAAGTTTTCGTAAAGCTGTGAAACCAAAACAAGGAAGGTAATTACAGGACGCTTTTCATTTGGCAAAATCAAGACTTCAAACAATATAGTGATGCCATCATGTAGCAGCACTGCATAAATGTTTGCTGAATGATACAAGAGCCACATCAGGGCTTATTAAGTTCACATAAATAATCACCAATAAGTTGCTGAAGCTGGGGTTTTGTTTCTATGGGCTTTCCTTCCCCTGACCGTTGGAATTAGAACCCTGCCTTGAGACTCTCCTAAAGACCAATCCTCTATTCATCCATAGTCTAAGACAGACAATGAGTGTGAAAGGTTCACTACCTGAGAAGTTAGAAGTTGGCAGGCTAATTATGTCCCAACCAAACATATGAGCCATTCAGCCATTGAGCACTTACTCGGCCTCTTTGCTGGGCACAAGAGACATAGAACAAGTTAGATAATAGCTCTGGCCTAGTAGAGAAAAGAGACTTGTAGACACAGGGATGACAACACCGAATTGAAAAGCAAGGAAAGAGTCTCCGCGTGGCTCAGCAGTAACGAACCCGACCAACATCCATGAGGATACGGGTGTGATCCCTGGCCCACATCCCCTGGATATGGGTTGAGGATCCGGTGTTGCTGTGAGCTATGGCATAGGTCTTGGATGCAGCTTAGATCTGGCATTGCTGTGGCTGTGGTGCAGGCCGGCAGCTGCAGCTCTGATTCAATCCCTGGCTTGGGAACTTCCATAAGCTGTGGGTGCGGACCTCAAAAGAAAAAAGAAAAGAAAAAAAAAAAAAAGAAAAGCAAGGAAAAAAAGGCACATGGCTCGATTAGCCAATAGGAGACCTTTCAAAGGTTATTTCTGAAATGAGGATAGTTGAGTTTAAGGAATGAAGAGGACAAATTTGATGTGGGAGAGGGGACAGCTGAGAGAACGAACATGTGCAAAAGTGCTGAAGTAAAAATTGCATTATGTTTTAGAAGTACTTCTGAAGGAAACAGAGTGGGGGGCACTGGGGTTTGGTCTCTGTCCTAAAGTCAAGGCTAAACCAGCAGACACACAACCACACCTTTTTATCAGAAACCTGACTGGAGGCAGAAAGGACAGCAAGGGAAAAGACTGAGGGAGACAGACTAGTTGAGGCTACTAGTTGTCAAGAAAGGAGTGTGAGCAAGCAATGGGAGTTCCTGTTGTGGCTCAGTGGTTAATGAATCCGGCTAGGAACCAAGAGGTTTTGGGTTCAATCCCTGGCCTCACTTGCTCAGTGAGTTGAGGATCTGGTGTTGCCGTGAGCTGTGCTGTAGGTTGTAGACGCGGTTTGGATCTCGTGTTCCTGTGGCTGTGGTTCTGGCGTAGGCTGGCGGCTACAGCTTCGATTGGATCCCTAGCCTGGGAACCTCCACATGCCTCGGGTGTGGCCCTAGAAAAAGACAAAAAAGAAAAAAAAAAAAGAGTGTGAGTGAGCAATGGTGGTGAGGACGGGCAGAGGGTCTGAGAGAGATCTGCAGGTACCTGAGCCAGACTTGCTCAGGTGTGGGCGGGTCACAGAGAAGGGGAGCTGACTATGGCCTCTGAGCTTATGGCTGGGCAACTGAGCAGACACAGGAAGTGCTTGGTATGGGCAAAGCTGGGAGACAGAGCCTCCAGACGAGGCTGACTTTGGATAAGGAGCGTCCAAGTTCCTCGGGGACACGAAAGCAGAAAGATGGAAAAGTCTCCGGGAGAGGAAATGTGGTGAATACATATGCTCAGGCAGAAAAAAGGAAAATCCTGCCATCTGTCCCTGTAGCAGCCAGTTAGACATTTAAATCAAGAACCCAGCAAAGCACCATCCTAATAAAATGGCTTTTTCTTTACAGAGGACTATTTGAAAAATCATCATCATTAAGACAGAATGTTTCAACTTTTCTGACATCTATTATAATTTATGAAATTACCTTAAGAATAGAAGCCCTCTAAGGCAGAAAGTCCACCATGTCTAGAAAGTCAAAATTATTTCTGGTGACTGCAAATTTGTGAATACTATTGATGAACTAAAATTTATATTAAAACTTAAACTACATAAACTTTAAAGTTAAAATATATTAAAAACAAAGATTTATATTTTAAAGCAGGACAAGAAAAATTATACATTAAACCCCTCTTCGGGCCTCCTCCCTCCCTCCCTCCCTCCCACACACTGCGCATGTGCCCTAACCATTCACTCTCTCAGAGATGGGGGAGTGCCTGCACCACCTCAAAGATCCGTCTTTTTTCCCCTTTTTATCTGACAATGTAACTTCCAGCACTGTAGGGGTCATGGTGACTTGCTGCTCTCTTTGTAAGAGTTTAACTGGATTATGAGTCCTTGATATACCTTATGTAAGATATCAGTATGCCATTTTGATGAACTACTGTCTCAAAATGTACATGATAGGGAGTTCCCGTCGTAGCTCAGCAGAAACCAATCTCACTAGCATCCATGAGCACACAGGTTCAACCCTGGGCCTCAATCAGTGGGTTAAGGATCTGGCATTGCCCTGAGCTATGGTGTAGGTCACAGATGTGGCCTGGATCTCACCTTGCTGTGGCTGTAGTGTAGGCCAGAGGCTACAGCTCCAATTTGACCCCTAGCCTGGGATCGTCCATGTGCCGCAGGTACGGTCCTAAAGAGAAAAAAAAAGTACATGACTGTGCCTTTGACTGGGGCTTGGTCTCTGTCACAACATGTAGAACAGTTCTCTGAGCTTTCTGAGAGTCTGTCTCCTGAGTTATAATCCTCAGTTTGGCTTGAATAAAATTCTCTTTTTCCTTCTTGATTGTTAATTAAATTTTCGTCAACACTACCTAACTGAAAGTGATGAGGGCTGGGGCACAACAATTTTTGAAGGCAATTTTGTTCGATTTTTAAAGGTTTATGTTAAGTTTAAATAGTAAACTTAAATCTGTTGACCTAAACAAGTGTCATGTTACCATAAAGCTGCGGAAATATTCTGCTACGAGCAGAAAGTGATTTAAAGACAAGAAAGCAAAGAACAGAGATAAACAACTGTCAATTATCTATCATTACGACACAGAATCTTAGGGAACAAATATTAAGACAGCTCTAATTTATCAATTTCCCAAACATTCCAGAAGACAACATGCCCAGCAAAATCTCCAGGATGACTACAAGTTCCTTCGAGCAGCAAACTGTCAAACTGATGGATATAAACCAAAGCAACCCTTAGAAGCCCACGTGGTGGGGTAATAAGGTGGTAAGCTTCACGGTGAGCGCACAAAGTAACACATGCAGGGCAAGTAACTCAATCGATCATTACAAACTAGCTTTCAGTTCGAATTCAGGTGTAAATTTCTCATTCAGAGTCCGAGAGAAAGGCATCAAAGAGAAAGAGCTCAGCAAAGACTTCAAAGCATAGGCTACCAGTGAACAAATCTGGGGACTGGGCAGGGGGTGGTGCCAGGGCATCTGGGAAAGGCTGGGGCAGAGTGTGTTTTTCTGCTGACAAAATTCTAAAAGTGCTCTACTACAAAGGCAGTAGGATACCAAGAGCATCCCCTCCGAGCCTCTCTGCCCCCAAGTGAAGCACACTGTCACACTGCCCAGGACAAAGTGTTCCAGCAAACAAGTAGTCAGTGGGGGAGAGGGAAGAGGCGCGATGGCCGTTCTAACAGTTTTCCACAGTTAAAGAAAAGTCTATAAAGAGTAAGATACGGGGGCACGCTAAGAAACAGCATTTGAGGTTGGGATTTGAGAAGAAGCCAGAATGTCTGTGTTTGAATCCTCTTCTGTCACTTATTAGCTGTGATCTATGGCAAGTCTCTCATCTCCCGGTGTCTGCCTCTACAGCAAAACAATAGGACGGCAGCAGTACTTACTTCCCAATGTTTGTACAAGAGGTAAATGAATAAATGAGTAAAGCACTCAGAATAATTAACCGGCATAAAGTGATTACAGAACAGGGTTATATATTATTAATGTAAAGCCCACTGATTTTTTTTTTTTGGCTATGCCTGCAGCATGTGGAAGTTCTTGGGCCAGTGATCGAACCCATGCCACAGCTGTGACAACGCTGGATCCTTAATTGCTAGGTCACCAGGGAACTCCCCACCCATTATTTTAAAAGTACGTGAGCACATTTATATACTCTGACCTAGCATGGCCAATTATTTACCTTAATGAGACCATCTCCTTGGGCAAAGCACGGGTCCTGCACAAAATCAAGCACCTGAAGTGTCAGCTGATGCCACAACCTGAAAAACACAAGGCTTTTGAGACCTATAACCTAGCATCCAGGCACAGACATTTTCACCCTTGACGGTCCTATCAAATAACAAAGATTAGCCAGTCTCCACCGTGTAACAGAAGAACGCTAAAGCAGGTGCTAATAATGCTGAATTCTTTTCCTGGCTCAGATACTCAATGGTTAGGTCACTCTGAGATCACTTTAGATCACTGATCTACCACTCAGTTTTCTCTGCTATAAGTGGAGAATCTTTCCTACCTCAAAGGATTACTGTGAGATTCGACGGGAAACAAGGATTTCCCAATCATACATATCTAGGCTGAAATCCTGGCTTTTCTACCTATTAGTTAAGTATCTAAGGGAAGGAGCTTAAACTAAGCTTCGGTATCCTCGTCTGTGAACAGGATGAAGGACTGAATGAGCTAATACAGAAAACCTCTGGAACAACACGGCACATTTGAAACCAAACACTAATTTTTAAGGATACAAATAAAAAGCTCTGAAAAATACAAAGTGTGGGAGTTCCCTCTGTGACTCAGCAGAAACCAATCTGACTAGTATCGATATGGACGCAGGTTCGATCCCTGGCCTCACTCAGTTGGTTAGGATCTGTGTTGCCATGAGCTGAGGTATAGGCTGCAGATGTGGCTCGGATCTCACGTTGCTGTGGCTGTGGCATAGTCCAGCGGCTACAGCTCCAATTCGACCCCTAGCCTGGCAACCTTCATATGCTGGGGGTGTGGCCCTAAAACCACAAAAAAGAAAAGAAAAAAAATACAGAGTGCTATACAACACAAGCAGTCATTGGCTCACTGGCTTTCAAAAATTGTTAAGAGCAAAAGGCTGCTGAGCATCATCACAACACATCTTCAATACTACGTAAAAGGCACTATGCTAAAGGTAGGGCTGTTAATGGGAAGGTTGTACAAGAGGTGTATCTTCTTATGGAACACTGCTAACCCAACGCTAGCAATTTATTCATTTAAAGAGAGATTCGTACTTAGTAACTGATAATTTAATTGTTCTGAAATGCATCCGGTTTCTAAACAAACCCCAACTCTGAGATCTCTCTAGGACATAAAGCTCAGTATGAAATGCAGTGAAAAGTAGGAACCATGGCAAGGGGAGAAGTAGATGCACCCCAGCGTGTAACCAAAGGCAGAATCAAAAGAGGGGGAAAAAGGCCACTGGCCTCTGGTTTATCTGCTCCAGACCGTTGAGAAAGATAACCACAAATACAGTCACACTATGACAAAGCTAAGTATAAAACACCAGGATGTCATCTAAAATGTATGGCTGCCTGACCCTGAAAGGGTGTTTTGCTTATTCAACTGGAATCAAGAGCTAAAATCACAAGCCAGCCCTGACCCCCCTTTTCGTAAGACAACAAGGAAGGGGAGTTCTGACACTTCAGTCACAGCCCCTTGGTCTGGAAAGCAGTGAACCCCAGTGAACCCTCTGACCTCAGTCCTCGTGGGTTATTACCCCTCTTGCTCCTCGGCCCTGCCTGCCGGCTTCCTCAGCACACCTCCTCAGTCCAGCCTGTCCCCACTCTCCCCACACGGGTCTGAGCGCCTTCAGTCCATCGATGTCCCGGCCTCCCCCGTCTCCCCCTCCTACCCCGGGTGGGGGAGCCAGGCTCCGCGCTCACTTCTTTGTGTAGAGCTCCTCCAGACGGTGCCACACGGCGGCCTGGCCGGGCCCAGAGCTTTGGCTCTGCTGTAAGAAGCCAGGTACGTCCTTCATGACGACAAGAAGCCTCCGCGACAGCGCTACCGCAGAGATGTCTGGGCCGCCGGAATGGCCGCCGGAAGTGCTCACTCACTTCCGGCGCCGCGTCGCGCGGGGCAGGCCGGGAACTTTGTACACGACCCGGGGCGCGCTCTGGTTGTCATAGTAACCGCGCCTCTTGGTTTAAGACCGAGGGTTTGTCCTGGATTTCCCTCGCGGCTGGCCGTGCCGCTGAGGCGTTGAAGCGTACAGGCGCCTGGGTCGACCCGGTCACCGACTGGCTGTGCGGCCTCGGCCTTTGTGACCCAATATTCTCGTCTTAAGTGGGGATGATAACATCAATACCTTCCTAGAAGTGTCTTGCGAAGATTAAGTGTAAATATGATGCCTGACCATAGGAAGCGTTTCCAAAGTGTTAATTATCGCCGTCTCAATTGAAAAAGGTAGGAGTAAGGTAGAGAAATGGAAGCTCCTGGTTTGGTCTCCGGAACAAGAGGCGGGAGCTCTGCAGACTAGGAAACAGCCCCCACGTTGCACCCACGTCCACCTGGGCTGCGAGAGCCGGGAAAGACAGCGCCAAGATAAGAGTAAGGGTGATGGGGGGTGGGGCGCGCGCTCGAGGGGGCGGGCGCGCGCTCGGGGGGCGGGGCGCGGACGTGACCTTTGGTCCCAGGACGCAGCGTGCTGCGGAGGAACATGGCGCTGTGGTGTCGTTCATCTGTTGCTGCCCTGAGGCTCTGGAGCCTGGGAGGCTTCTGTGCCTGGACCCGCCGGCCTCGGTTCGTTCCCGGTGGCGGCGGCTGGGTGGGTCGGGGCAGGGGTACCCTGGGCGGAGACCTACCCGCCCCCACTCCCCCCACCCCCGAGGCGAGCGGGAGAGTCAGGCTTCCCCTTTCTGGTCGGCCCGAAGGTCGAAGAACCTGAGAGTGGCAAGTCCCTGCTCTCGGGCACTGAAGGGTGTTCCGGGGGCACCTATGGCATCAGTTTCTCGGTTTCTCGTTTTCTCCCATGGGTGTTCGGGCGTGTATAAGCAGCACTTACACGTTCATTCTGACACCCTGCTCTCTTTTTGTTAGCATCTATTCTGTACCTTGCCCCTTTAACATATCTTGGAGTTATTTCCATTCCAAACATAAATGCGCTGTCAGTCTTTCAAATTAATCTGTAGAATTCTATCATGTAGATGTTTTGTAGTTCAACCATTCTCATGTTGAAATAGTTTCTAATCTTTAGTTATTGCAAATAATGCTGTATTGAATAACCTTGTTTGTACTTCACTTTTGGGATGCATTTCTAGTAGTGGAACTACTGTGCCTGCATTTTTATTGTCCCCATAAAGGTCGTGCAGTTAACCTCCCACCAGCATGTGTTCATAGCCTTCTGTATGGTGATGGCACACTTTGAAACCCTTGCCTAGGAACTGAACCTACAAATGAAAGTCGTAAGGCCCATGACTGTTAATAAGAGTTGTTAGGAAATTAACTTAAATGCCCAATAATAGACAAATATTTAAGTAAATATAATGGTATGTTCATTTAAGGTCTTCTGGCACAACTACCAAAAACATTGTAGAGTTTAATAAAGAGATAACCAAAGAGGGGTCTTTTCTTCAACCAAGAAACTTTTGATTCATTATCTTCCAGATTCTGTTTTAGGAGCAAGGATGGGGCAGGAGCCAGACAAATGGTTGCCTCATAGGTGGGACATGCCTGAAGAGGGACCTGGTCTCCCAGGTGCTGCTCCCAAAGCCACTGTCATTCAGTAGACCCTTGCCGCCACTCACTGCCAGAACAGGAGACCCGGGCGTGCCAGTGAGGAACGCTTTGCACAGACTGTCTGCAGTTTGGAATTTTGGCCTTTTGAGTTTTTATTTTGGGGCTCTTATGTGAAATCATCCTTTGTTTCCCCTTTTCAGGCAGCATCCATGCTTGGTCCTCAGGATACCCCTACTCCTAGTAAATCTCATTCCATGTAGCATATACTATAAGTCACACACCTTTGGTATAGTGTAGACTTCTGGTAAAATCCTGTTCATGTGTTTTCCAGGTACAAACATTTTACTTATGTACATAAATCCACGTCAAGTACATGTTGAGTGCCCTGATGCCTTCCACTCAACAGGCACTCAAACATGGTAAAAGCTTCCGCAACATGGGATTTTTTTTTTTTTTTTTTTTTGTCTTTTTAGGGCCGTTCCTGTGGCTTATGGAAGTTCCCAGGCTGGGGTCAAATTGGAGTAGCTGCCAACCTACATCACAGCCACAACAACGCTGGATCTGAACCGCGTCTGCAGCTTACATCACAGCTCATGGCAATGTTGGATCCTTAACCCACTGAGCGAAGAAGTCAGGGATTGAACCTACGTCCTCATGGATGCTAGTTGGATTTGTTACCGCTGAGCCATGACGGGAACTCCAACATGGTTTTTTTTCCCCCAGCACAAGCAAGCAGCTCTCCAGTTTTCTACAGACATTGACCGGGTGTCAAATTCAACTTGACTCTGATTCTGTCAACCTAGACATGGCATCGGATTCCACAGGTCAAAGGCTTAGTCCTGCAAGATAGTCCCCACTTCATATGCCACACCATGTTGTCCCCTGTGCCTCTGACCACTTGGGGATTCCCATGACCCCCTCCTCTGTTTGGATTAATCTGCTAGAGCAGTTCAAAGAAACTGGTTTGCTTACTGGGTCCCTGTCTTACTACAAAAGATTTTAAAGCATATGAATGAGCAGCCAGATGAAGAGATGCACAAGGTGGAGGTTGGAAGTGTTCCAAACACATGTGCTTCTGTCGCTGAGGAGTTTGGAGCCTGCCATGTGGAAGCTTTCTGGCTCACCAGCCTGGAAGAGCTTGGAAACCCCTTCTTTTGGGCTTTCGTGGAGGCTCCAACCCTCTAACCGTGGTTGGTTTCCTAGCAACCATACCACCATTGTTATGGGACTTTGAGTAGTCACCTCATCAACCTAAGCTCAGTGCAGTTGTAAGAGGCTTGTTATGAATAACAGGACACCCCTTTCACCTTCATGACTCTGAAACAGTTTTAGGAACTGAGGGCAAAGGACCAAATGTTAAAACAAAAGACGCTCTTAGGAAATTCTAAGTGTGCTGGGACAAAAATCCATATATGTATTTATTATAAAGCACAATACCGCAACTTCCCTCTCATTCCTTTCGTATTTCTCATAATAGCTGCACTTGGGAGGAGCTCGGCAAATGCTGGGGTGAGGACTGTAGGCGAATGGGTGAAGTGGGGCGTTTAACAGCTCTAGTTGGAACCAGAGCGTTCTCTTTCCTACTAACTGCCTGGTTTTCGTCGGAAGACTCGCTCTGGAGATGTCATTGCCTTGCACTTAGAAGAGCTGCCGTGACAGGTGCTTTTACACAAATCTTTGATGCAGAAGAACTTTCTTCAGAATCTCTGGGCATCTCCGCAAGCGCATGGGGAGGGGGGGAAGCATTGTTTTCCTTGCGTGTGTATTTCCTGTACTTTCTGCTGGGAGGTATACAGCAACAGACTTTTTTTTCTAAAGACCCTAGTAATCTCTGGCTCCTTTGTTTTTGGCTTCAGCAGCTGAGGTGCAGGGTGCTTGATGGACCTGAGACAGACTGAGTTAGGGCTCTGACTTTTTTTTTGGTCTTTTTGCTTTTCTGGGGCTGCTTCCACGGCATAGGGAGGTCCCCAGGCTAGGGGTCTAATCCGAGCTGTAACTGCTGGCCTACACCACAGCACAGGAATGCGGGATCCGAGCCACGTCTGCGACCTACACCACAGCTCACTGTAATGCCAGAGCCTTAACCCAGTGAGCAAGATCAGGGACTGAACCCACAACCTCATGGTTCCTAGTCGGATTCATTAACCACTGAGGCACGACGGGAACTCCTGACTCTCTTTTTGATGCCTCCACCCTGCCTTCCCTTCCCACGTTCCTCTTTCTCATCGCACACCTTTCTGTGGCCCTTAGAGAACCAGGATGACGCTTCGTGTGGCAGGAGAGGCATCACAAGTGCACTGAGCAGCCAGTAAGCCTCTGAGTTGCACTGTCACTGACCCCAGAGTAGCATGTGAGAGGCAGCTGTGCAGAATCACCACAGGAGGGGAAGGGGTGACAGGCCTCTAAAAAGGGGAGGGGCCAGTACGTCACCTTTCAGAGGAGGGCGAAGTGACTTCTCAGTGTGTTCAGCAGGGGCTTCATGAAGGAGGTGGCCTTGATGCTGGGAGATTTTGGACATGCTGAGGTGGAGAAAGGTCTTTCCGGGCAGAAGGAGCTGGGTTTAGGGTGTATACAAAACCAGGGAAGGGAGGGGTCTGTGAGAGGGTCATTGGAGTGGAATGTTGTGCTGAGATATCAGGGTGCCATCAGGGGCAGAGGGTGCCAGGGAAACCTCAGCAGCAGCGTGTAAGCAGGTCGGCCTGTGCAGATTTTGCAGGAGCCAAAGAAAAACCAGAGACAAAGAGCAAACAAGAGGGAGTTAGGATCACACTCCTGGAAGATAAACTGAATTGTCCTCACGTGTATCGAAGATGTGCTTTCAGGGTGTTTATTTCCTGCCTGTATCACACAAGAGTAAAAGAAATACTCTGAAATACTCTGTTTCCTGTGTTTATGTCTGTCTTCTCTTTAGATTGATCAGTCAGTTGGGGAGAGTGTCAGTTCAGCTGGTTTAATCTCTTTTCCTGTCAGGGTTCAGGGGTTCATACTGAGGTCTGATGTCCTGGAGATGGGTCTCCTGAAAGGTAGATGTGGTGGCTGCCGGTCTTTGGGGTATGAGGAAGGTGCCCTGTGCAGTGGGGTTGGTGTCGTGAACTCTGGGCAAGTTGCCAGCGTGGTTCCAGGACCTGAAGAACTTGTCCAGCTCAGCTGGTTGCCGAGCGAGGGCCCCAAGAGCCGATCAAACACCTAGAAGGCCTTTTGGCCCACGCGAGGCTCTAGCTCTCGGGCCCCCGTGCAGGTCTTCAGGTACTGCTCCAGGCTCTGTGCTGTTTGTCTCTGCCCTCTTCCTGGTACTTTCCTGAGCCTTGAGCCCTGATGCCTCCCTGAAGCCTATGAGTTGGGTACCGTGTACCTTGCTCTTTTTTTCTTGTGGAAGAGCATCTCATGCTCCTAACAGTTAACCTTGTGAAGTGTCTCAGCTCCTTGCTTCTGGAGGTGACCTGAAAAGCCTAGAATTTTGCGAGAGACCGAGAGCTGCGGTCTGCCCACTGCCTTGCCTGGGATGTGTGATTTGTTTGGCTGCTGTGTAATATGAGCAGCATCCTGAATGGCTGTGAGTGTGGAAGATGAGGTCTCTGCAGCAGTTTGAATCCCTCGCTGTCAGGATATGAATCTTTCTTTCTGGAATGATCTCTTGAATCCGCTTTTCATCCTGATAATATTTTTGGTGTAAAGTCTGAGACTTTTAACTCCCTTTAAATGTCACTAAGTCTTTGTCATATTCCAGGTATGTTAGGGGGTATGGCTCTGCAGAGCCTGTCCCCAGGGCCCTCACAAAGGGATGCTCCTGGCTCTAGCCTAAGCCTTTAGCACGAGCCTTTGATAACGAGAATTGTGAAATTATTTGCACAGTTCCCATTAACCTGAAAACTTTGCTCCCCAATTCATCTTGATTTGGGAGTTTCTGTTTTATCCCATGATATGGAAGGTGGTCTTTTGGGGGCAGCAGGGAAGTGTGTGGTCATTCTCAGTGCTGCGGGTGGGGAGGTGGGTCTGCTCATTCTTGCTAGTGTGAGCTTGATTATCATTGGTTACCTGGCCACTCTCCTTTTTCTGTCAGTATTACAGGTGGAAGAAGGTCCATATCTTTTTCTCCCGGTGCCTCAGGTGTCTGTGGAAGTGGAGGCAACAGTAAGAAGCAGCTTCTCCTGCAGGACATAGCTGAACTGATTAAAACCAGAGCCTGCCGGCGGGTGGTGGTCATGGTAGGGGCCGGCATCAGCACGCCCAGCGGCATTCCAGACTTCAGGTGCCCAAGCATCCCTGTGCCCCCGCCTGGCCCCCCAGCTGCCCATGGCTTGCTCCACCTCCCTGTTCTCTCCTGAAGGGCTCAGCGCCTTTCACTTCTCTCTGCAGATCTCCAGGGACTGGCTACTACAGCACCCTCCAAAGCTACGACCTCCCCTACCCCGAGGCCATTTTTGAGCTCTCATTTTTCTTCCACAATCCCAAGCCGTTTTTCACTTTCGCCAAGGAGCTGTACCCTGGGAACTATAGGCCTAACACTGCTCACTACTTCCTCCGCCTGCTGCATGACAAGGGGCTGCTCCTGCGGCTCTACACCCAGAACATCGACGGGCTTGAGAGAGGTGAGGCCTCCCTTTGTCCCACACCCTCTGCTCCTGCAGGAGGGCTCAGGGGCCCATTTCTAGGAGGGCTGAGGCCTCGTGTTTATTCTCCATCCTTGTGGCTGATTTTGAGCCAAAAAAGTTGTGCCTTTATCCCCAAGAGAAATGTCCTTGCTGTTTTAAGTGTCACTGTTGGAACCTCATTGGTGGACCCACTTTCTGAGCTTTGATCTTTGGATGGAACTGAAGGTCACAGTGGGAGCTTCTAGTTTTGCTGATCTGATCCGATGATGTATTTTTCTAAATTTTCATTATGGAAACGTTTGCGCAAGTAAAATACAGAGAAGAATGTGACGAACCCTCATGTCCTCATCACCGCACCTTCTCACCTCATCACGGCCAGTCTTCGTACAGTCTGTGCCTGACCCTCCTCCTCTCTCACCCCTGACTGTTTTGAAGCACGCCCCTCCCTTTATAAACTTAATCTATAAATTCAGCAATTGATATTTTTGCTGAAGATAAAGGCCTTTAAAACACAACCACAATATTGTTATCACACAAAGAAATCACTCATAACTGCTTAATATCATCAAACATGGTGTGCGCTGATTTCTGGACTGGAAGGCAGCCACAACCAGTGATTCATGGGTCGTACCGACCTCTGGCCTGGCCGTGTACCCCAGAGAGGCCGTTGTTGGGCCTTTTTCATGCATGCAGTGATACTGACTGGTGCTAACAGTCAGCTCTGAGCAAGTTAGCAGCAGCTCATCGGGCTGCAGATGTCTTGTGATTTGAAGAAAGGGGTTTTCCTGACCTCAGGAAAGTTTATTTGCTTGAAAGACTCTACAGCTTGGAGCCACGTAGGCAGCAGTGACTCCCCCCCAGGAACGCAGCAGGGCTGGCCTTGCGGGAAATCTGGCTTTGAGCTTTGTCATACGCAGAGTTACGGGGTCGGCGGGAAACCGCTGCAGCCAGGACCCGCGGCCTTTCAGAAGCTGCTAGTGGTTACATAACGTTCCTGGTATGTTACCTCCTGTCTGTTTTTCCACAGTTTTTGGAAGTCTATATTATTTTCTCACGTTTACTGGTGTCTGTAGAGTTGAAAACGGTCTCATTGGTGTTGGATGTAAAACTTCACCTGTTTGTGTACTGTTTTCACAGGCTTTGTTTTAACTCTGCTTTGGCTTCACATCAGAGCCTCATCCCTGTGCTCGTTCTGATCAGTGGGGTGTCATCTGTAGGTGATAGAGCCAGGGACATCAGGCTTCCCCTGAGGGCTGACTCCTCCTGGGGGGCCTCCTGAGCCCAGAGGTTATGCTAAGGGGCTTGTGCGCCCACCCCAGAGGCAGCAGCACTTAGCTTTGGTTTGGATTCCAGCGTCTGGCATCCCTGCCTCAAAGCTGGTTGAAGCTCATGGATCCTTTGCCTCTGCCACCTGCACCGTTTGCCGAAGACCCTTCCCAGGGGAGGACTTCTGGGTGAGTTGTGACACTGACGGTTCTCTCCCTTCCGCACTTCTCATTGCGAGTAATATGGGGAAGTAGTTTATAAGCATCATGTCAGAAGGACAACAGAACAGTAATACCGTGAAAATATTTTTCTGTGCTTTTGCATTAGAAAAGTAACATGTGTTTATAAAAAATTAAGGCAATGTAAACAATAACTGTATAGCACCGAGAACTGTATTCGATATCTTGTAATAGCTTATAGTGCAAGAGGATCCAAAAAAGGATACACACACACACACACACACACACACACACACACACACACACGTATGTAGAACCGAATCACTTTGCTCTATACCTGAAACTAACACAATGTTGGGAGTTCCCGTCATGGCTTAGCAGAAATGAATCTGACTAGCATCCATGAGGACAAAGGTTTGATTCCTGGCCTTGCTGAGTGGGTTAAGGATCTGGTGTTGCCGTGAGCTGTGGTAGGTCGCAGACACGGCTCGGATCCCATGTTGCTGTGGCAGTGGTGTAGGCCAGCAGCTATAGCTCCGATTCAACCCCTAGCCTGGGAACCTCCATATGCCATGGGTGCGGCTGTAAAAAGACGAAAGACCAAGAAAAAAAAAAACAAACCCACAATGTTGTAAATCAATTTTGAAAAATGCTCAGGTCCTAACTCCTGGTACCTATAAATATAACCTGACTGGGCAATAGGATCTTTGCAGATGGGAAAAAAATTAAGGCAGTACAGAAATGTGTAGGGAAAAATGAACCTCCCTTCAACTAGTTCCCGTAGTCAGCTTTTGGCCGTGTGCTGTGTTGTGATCCAGGCCTGAAAAACAGAAACATATGTGTGTATAGTAGCACACATGCAAATTTCTGTGCACCTACACCCACACCCACATACAATTACATTTTTTTTCAGTAATGGGATCATCAGGATTAATATTGTACAGTTTGCTTTGTTGCAGAGCAGTTTCATGACTATCTTGTGCCAGTAACTGCAGCTCTGCTTACGGTTCTTGGTCACTAGAGAGCATTTAATTTAGTCCTTTACCTGTTTGGGGATATTCATGATATTTGTGATTTTTACTATTAAAAATAATATAGTAGGAGTTCCTGCTGTGGTGCAGTGGGTTAAGAATCCAACTGCAGCCGCTTAGGTTGCTGTGGAGGCATGGATTTTATCCCCTGCCCAGCACAGTGGGCTAAAGGATCCAGTGTTGCCGCAGCTATGGCTTGGATTCAGTCCCTGGCTTAGGAATCTCCGCATGCTCTGGGTGCAGCCATTGAACAAGCCAGAAGCCAGTGATAGTCCAGGCTTACGTCCCTGTGTACCTCTGTGAGTGTTTGTGAGTAGAACAAGTTTTCTAAAGTCGAGTAGGATAGAATGGAAAATCCTAAAGCAAGTTGAAACTCTGAAATATCGATGTGGCGCAGGATCCTGTGTTTTATTTTTTTATTGAAGTGAAAATCACATAACATAAAATTAACCTTTTTTTTTTAGGGCCACACCTGTGGCACATGGAAGATCCCAGGCTAGGGGTTCAGTTGGAGCTGCGGCTCCAGCTCCAGATCCAAGCCACATCTGTGACCTATGCTGCAGCTCTCGGCAACACCAGACCAGATCCTTAATCTACTGAGCAAGGCCAGGAATCGAACCTGCATCCTCCTGGATACTAGTCGGGTTCTTAACCCATGGAGCCACAATAGGAACTGCCTGAAGTTAACATTTTTAAAGTGTACAGTTCATTGGTACTTAATATGTTCAGAGTTGTGCAACCACCACCTCTAATTCCAAAGTATTTTCATCACCTCAAAGGAAAACACCGCACCCACTAGTCAGTCAGTCATCTCCCCTTCCTGCCCCAACCCCTGGTAACCCCTGATCTTTTTACTTTCTCCATACTTTTGCCCTTCCAGAATGTCGTAGAGTTGGAATCATACAGTGTGCTGCCTTTTGCTCATTGGCTTCTCTGACTTAGCATCGTGTATTTAAGGCCCCTCCGTGTCTTTTCATGGCCCGATAGCGCTTTTATTTTGAAGGGTGAGTGATAGTCTGTTGTCTAGATGGAACCGTTTGTTTGTCCCTTCACCTACTGAGGGAGCTCTTGATCGCTTCCAAGCTTTGGCCGTTAGAATGACGTTGCTCTAAACATCCATATGCGGGTTTGTATGTGGACCTGAGTTTTTGGCTGCTTGGGGTCAATGCCAAGGTGCATGATTGCTGGATCGCAGGGTAAGAGTATGCTTATGTTTGTGTCTTCCAAAGTGGCTGCCCCGTTTTGCATTCCCACCAGCAGGGAATGTGAGTCCTCGTTCTCCACATCCTCATCAACACGTGGTGCTGTCAGCGTTCTGATTTTGGCCATTCTAGTAGGTGTGTACTGGTATCTCGTTGTTTTAATTTGCAGTTTCCTAATGATACATGATGGTGAACTTGCTTCATATGCTCATTTGCCATCTGTATATCTTCTTTAGTGAGGTCTTGGGCCAATTTTTTAACTGGGTTGTTCATTTTCTTATTGTTGAGTTTTTTTTTTTGTTTTTTTTTTTGTTTTTTGTTTTTGTTTTTGTTTTTGTCTTTTTGCCATTTCTTGGGCCTCTCCCGCGGCACATGGAGGTTCCCAGGCTAAGGGTCTAATCGGAGCTGTAGCCACCAGCCTAGCCAGAGCCACAGCAACGCGGGATCTGAGCCGTGTCTGCGACCTGCACCACAGCTCAGGGCAACACCGGATCTTTAACCCACTGAGCAAGGCCAGGGACCAAACCTGCAACTTCGTGGTTCCTAGTCGGATTCGTTAATCACTGCGCCATGACGGGAACTCCTTATTGTTGAGTTTTAAGAGTTCTTTGTGGAATTTCCTGGAAGCCTAGCAGGTTAAGGATCCAGCATTGTCACTGCTGTGGCCCAGGTGGGAACTTCCATATGCCAAGGATGTGGGCTAAAAAAAATTCTTTGTGTATTTTGGATAATAGTCCTTTATCAGATACATCTTTCGTAAATATTTTCTCCCAGTCTGTGACTTGTTATCTCATCCTCTTGACATTGTCTTTTACTTTTAATGGAGTTTGACTTACTGTATTTTTCTTTCTTGGATCGTCTCCTTCCGTATTGTGTTGTCCATTCTGAGTCTTTTGCTCTCCATATAAACTTGAGATTAAGTCTGTTGCTATCTATTGTCTACAAATTAAAATTTTTTTTCTCTTTGTCTTGGGAGTTTTGCACTTTTAATGTGGCGTGTCTCCATATGGATTTCCTTTTATTTATTCTGCTTTAGATTTGTAGAGCTTTCTGAATCTGTGGTTTGATGTTTCATGTTTGCTAAAAATTCTCAGTCATGATGCCTTCAGACAGTGAATGCTCCACCCACCTCCGGTCCTCTGTGGACCTCGGGTTAAACATCTCTGAGAACATCTCACACTCTGCCCACAGCCCTTGGCCACGCTTCTCTTTGTCCCACCTTGCTCCCCTTTGTGCTGCATTCTGAGTCTTTCTCCTGATCTACTTTCCAGTTTATCAATATTCCATTCTGTCATAGAGGATGAAGCCCTTCACTAAGCTTTAATTTTCAGTATTCTACTTTTTATTACTGGAAGTCCTATCAGGTTCTTTTTCTTTTTTCTTTTCTTTTCTTTTCTTTTCTTTTCTTTTCTTTTCTTTTCTTTTCTTTTCTTTTCTTTTCGTTTTTTAGGGCCGCACCCATGGCATATGGAGGGTCCCAGGCTAGGGGTCCAGTCGGAGCTACAGCTGCTGGTCTACCCCACAGCCATAGCAACACAGGATCCAAGCCGTGTCTGTGACCCACACCACAGCTCACGGCAATGCTGGATCCTTAACCCACTGGGGGAGGCCAGGGATTGAACCCGCAACCTCATGGTTCGTAGTCGGATTTGTTTCCTCTGTGCCATGACAGGAACTCCTTATCAGGTTCTTTTTCAAACCCACTACATTATTTTATATGGCTTTCTATCTCCAATAGATATTTCAAACCTGTCTCTTTAAAAACTTAAACATAACAGGGAGTTCCTGTCGTGGCGCAGTGGTTAACGAATCCAACTAGGAACCATGGGGTTGCGGGTTCGGTCCCTGCCCTTGCTCAGTGGGTTAAGGATCTGGCGTTGCCGTGAGCTGTGGTGTAGGTTGCAGACATGGCTCGGATCTGGCGTTGCTGTGGCTCTGGCGTAGGCCGGTGGCTACAGCCCCGATTAGACCCCTAGCCTGGGAACCTCCATATGCCGCAGGAGCGGCCCAAAGAAATAGCAAAAAGACAAAAAAAAAAAAAAAAAAAATTAAACATAACATAGTTTTTAATCTATATCTGATAATATCTGAAGTCTCTGAAGAGTCCATCTCTTTTGTCTGTTATTTCTGGCCGGTGCTTACAGGGTTCAGCCTGCAAAAACTCCAGTGAACTGTAAAGGTTTATCTTAGCAGGACAAACTAAAACTTCTCCCTTAGTTTCCTCCTCTATGTCCAGCCCAAGCGTCAATCCTGATGTCGTAGGTAATGCTATGACTTGTATCCACTTCGCTTTGGCCTGCAAGGAGGAGTTCTGCAGAAAATGTTACTCTTAACTCCAGCCAGTGAGTTGAAGTCAAACTGAATGTCTTCCAGGGCTAAGATGATATCATGATCATTTCAGCTGAAATCAGGGACCAATTTTAAACCATCATTTTCATTGAAACATGCCTGTTGTAGAGCAGATACCTAAAGAGTACTTCTGAGGAGAATAATCAGGACAGCTGACCTTTGAACATGGATTTGAAATGTGTGGGTCCACTTAGGTGCCGATGTTTTTCAATAAATAGGCACTCCATGGAGTTCCCGTAATGAACCTGACTAGTGTGCGTGAGGATGCGGGTTTGATCCCTGGCCTTGCTCAGTGGGTTAACAGATGCGGCTCGGATCCTGTGTGGCTGTGGCTGTGGCATGGGCTGGCAGCTGCAGCTACGATTGGACCCCTTGCCCGGGAGCCTCCGTCTGCTGCGGGTGAGGACCTAAAAAGACACAAGGCGGGGCACCCAAGCTACCTGATCCACGGTTGGCTGAACATGCACACGTGGAGGAGCCACGCGTAACCCAGTTTGTGCAGATTTGTGACTGTGCGGGAGGTTGGTGCCCCAGCTCCTGTGCTGTTCAAGGTCAGCTGTGTTTCCTCAGCACCTGAGTATCTGTGATGAGCCCCCAGGTGCAGGGCGTAGTGATCCATGTGCCAGGTGTCGTGTGACTCCAGGATCTGCTTTCAAATACGGCAGCCTCCCCAGCTCTGGCGGGTTATGTGAAATAAAACCGGAAAGATGCCGGTAATTGCTGAATCTGGGTTCGCCACGTAAGGGGCTCCACTGTACTACTGTCCCAGCTGGTCTGCCTGTGTGAGTTTTCCCTTTTCCCCTAAGGTGTGTTGTGACGGCTTCCTCGGGCCGCTCTCCCCCTGTCGCCCAGGCCGACGTGATGGTGGACAGCGTGCCGCGCTGCCGGGTCTGTGCTGGCGTCGTGAAGCCCGACATCGTGTTCTTTGGGGAGCCGCTGCCCCCGAGGTTCCTGCTGCATCTGGCTGACTTCCCCGTGGCAGATCTGCTGCTCATCCTTGGGACCTCCCTGGAGGTTTGTCAGCAGGCCAGTGGTGCACAGGCGCGTGGGGGGGAGGCTGGCAGGCCGGGGCAAAGCAGGCGGGGCTGGTGGGACACAGGGGCCTGCCTTGTCAGAGGAGTGGACTCGCTGTGTGAGGAAGGGCTGTCTTGGGCCCAGGGAGGAGCAGCCTGGGCAGGAGGACGGGGCAGAGGGAGGCCGCTCCGCTTTGGAGGTGACCCGTTCAGCATGTCAGGGCAGGGGCGCGGGAGATGTGAGGCTGATGAAGGCCTTCCAGGTTGCATCACGCAGACAGAGTTTGTGTGGAAGCAGTGAAACTAGGGATGTAGTTCTCGGGACCAGGGGCTGAGGTGAGCAGGTGCCTGGGAGGCTGAGTGCAGTCTGATTGTGCAGCCGTGGGACGTGGCAAGGAGAGCAGACGGCTGGATTTGGAGGCTGGAGTCACTCAGGACAGAAAAGGGAGGTGTCTGTCTCCTCTGTGAGGGTTCAGGGCATTTGCTAGTGAGGAGGAGTCTGCATGGGGGGTGCCTGGGGGATGCATCTGGATCTGAAGCTCAGGAAGCTCCCAAAGGGCATGGTGAGACCCAGAAATGGGCTGTGTCTGACTGGATGTAGGCACCAAGGGGACAGGGGCCAGAAAGACCTGTGCTCGGGGCCCCAGCCAGCCAGAGGCCCAGCCAGCGCTGTGCCAGGCTCTGTTCTGGTGGGTATGTCAGGAACCCCAGTGGGCCCCTCTCCTACGGACCAGGCCCTTGCTCTCAGGGAGCGAGAACAGACAGACGAGCTGTTGTGTCAGTAGTGAGCTGGGATGAGATGCGTGTGGCTGGGAGGGGACAGGAAGACGGGGTGTAGTCGCTGGAGCTGAGCCCAGACCAACTTCAGCAGGGAGGCCTGCAGGAGCCAGGAAGCGTAGGAGTAGAAAGATGAGTGTGGATGAGAGGGTGGCTCGGGAGGAGAGAGCAAGGGAGCATCACTGAAGAAATAGAAAGAGTGCTGGGCCTTCTCTGAATCCATGGTCTCACTATCAGTCACAGCACAGACTCCAAGGCCTCAGGGGCTGTGGCGGAAACATCCTGAGGGCCCGGGGGCGGGCACTGTGCTACTCACGTGTGGGCATTTTTTCAGGTGGAACCTTTTGCCAGCTTGTCTGAGGCTGTGCGGAGCTCAGTGCCCCGACTGCTCATCAACCGGGACTTGGTGGGGACCTTGGCGAGGCATCCTCGGGGCAGGGATGTGGTCCAGCTGGGGGACTTGGTTCACGGCGTGAAAAGGCTGGTGGAGCTTCTGGGCTGGACCGAGGAGATGCAGGACCTCATCCAGCAGGAGACTGGAAAGGTACGGATTGCTGAGCAGTCACAGGAGGGCCGTTTCCTCTGCTGTGGGGTCGGTCCACCTGGGATGGAGCCACAGTAATAGGTCACATGGCTGGTAACCCTGTATCAGGCACTGTCTGGTCCATCTTCCACCTCTGTGCTTGTGAACGAGGTGCTGTGATGAAGTGACGAGATGAAGAAATGGACGCTTTGTGCCTGCTCTGTGTGCCAGAGCGGGGACAAGGGTCCGGGCAGATGTGGCTGTTGTTCTGTCGTCATCACACTTCAGCTGTCTTTTGTACCATAAACTAAAGGAGCACCAAACAACTCCAGGCTAAGATGGGATTCTGAAGTTCTCTGAACCTGTGAGGCTGATGCTTTTAGAAGAGAATCAGTGTGAGAGCAGTTGACTTATTATCATCTGCCAAGGGTAGAAAGCCAAAGAGCTCTGATCTCCATAGACGTCAAACCTGTCAGTGAGTGAAGGTGTGGAAGAGGATTTCCCACGCGAATCATTTAGCATGTGTAGCCTTGACGTGAGGGGTTATTTTCTACAGGAGGCAGCATTAAGCCTTTGAAGTTCAGTTGTCTCAAGGAGGATTGTGGCCGATTACAGCCAGGCATAACACTGCCCACCGTGGACCTCACCAGAGTGCTGTATGTTCTTGCTGTCTTGCGAACCCTCCACCCTTTGGCTGTGACTGGCTCAGGACCTTGGGTCAGCCCTGTCCTCACTTCCATTGCCAAAAGCCCCAGCCTCTGGTCACAGCCTGATTTCGTACCATGTTGAACCAAAGCGAGACGAATACGAGGCTTTGTGAGGATACGAGACTTTGCAGTTACTGTTTTCACAGTGTTAGACATTGCCTTTCAGGGCTTGGCTCTTAGAGGTAAGATGTAGGCTGGTGACATTTCTCATCACACCATGTGGAAGAAATAAAGACCTTCAAATACCAGTCACCTTGCTGGGTCACTTAGTGGAAGCAAGCTTACATGTTGCCTCTCAAGAGGAACAGCAGAGATGCTTCACTCACAGGGCGGTAGAGACCTCGGCCAGACCCCCCGGCCTGCCTTCCCGCTTCCGTGTGACAGTGGGACAACTCAGGTAGCTTCTATGGACTTTTGGAATTAGCCCTATAGGATGAGACCTGTGCCGCTTTTTTCTAGTTCCACAGAAATTTGTATAAAGTGGGTTATGCTTTTAGGGGTTTATTTTGTTTTGTTTTTGACCCTGCCCATGGTATGCCTAAGTTCCTGAGCCAAGGATCAGACCTGCGCCACTGCAGTGACAACACCGGATCCTTAAACCCACTGTGCCACCAGGGAAACTCTTTTAAAAGAGTTGCTATCCAAGAGTAAACACTAGGGGATGAATTGCAGTCTAAGTTGGGTTACTCTTCCAAACAGAGAACGTTCTTGAGCACACAGGCCAGCACTAGATGAGCATGTAACCAAGGCCCTTCCTTTAGCCACCCAGTCCTGTTGGCATTGTCTTGATTTGGTCGATCAGCAATATTTGCAGATAGAGGAGTTCAATTCAAGGCTCTGAGATCTGCCCAGGTGTGCTTTCAGGTAACTGATTTCCTCTCTCCTTTGTGTTCCAGTTTGATGGTTGGGACAAATAGGAGGGCTGTACCAGAATTGGTTACGTGGGAGTCACTGCCCTCTTCCAACAACGCCTTGTGTCTGAAGAACAGCTCGGGCACATTTACAAATTTTGGCTGAACCAGAACATGCAACTTGAGGCGGCCCCTGGAGTGTCCTTCTAGGTTGTATGCTCTGTGCATTTGGGCCACCCAGGCGTAGGGCAAAAGAGCTGCCTGGCCTGACTCTTCACTCTGCTGAAGCTTTTAATGCCAAAAGCTTTCTTCTGATGGTGATCCTTCTTGAACTCAGAGACGGACTGGAACCCAGACTGGACTCTATCTGAAGGGCGGGCTCAGCATCTGTCCACTGGAAAGACCCAGGCACAACCCAGGTGTGTGCCTGGGGCCCAGGTAATGTGCTTGGGTTTTCTAGCACGTTGGTCTGTTTAGTAGGTTCATTTTTAAGTTTGTCCTTTCTGGCATGAAATAAATTTTAATATAGAAAGTGGGCACGTCTTCATTTTTGTTTCCTCAAAGGGAACGCAAGTGATGACAGTCAGTGTGCAGAGGGGAGCATGGGGGTGTTTCTCTTCTACTGAACAGCCTGAGGACTAAGAACACTCGTTCCTGGATTCATCTAAGATGGGCAGAGTGCCCTCTTCCAGGTCAAGTCCATGGGCCTCCAGGGCGCCCAGCTCCCTTCCTGAAGGTCATCCCATCCTGTTCATTCTACCCTGCTGCCTTTCATATTAACCTCTGCCCCAGAAACTCATCTGTTCCAGACCATTCTAGCTGCTCTGTCTGTCACCACTCTCCCCCATCAGGCTGCCTTCCAATAATGCGGCTAAAATTAACCTTCAAGACAGAAGGCCTTACTCACCCGGAAACTGGGGGTGCTCCTGGTCACCCGCTGGGCTCCCTGACCTGCGCTCGGGCCACACTGCTGTTTGGGCTGAACCTACTGTGATCTTCCCTGCTTTAGTAGAGGCCCTTCTGGGGCTGCCCCCAGGCCCGGCTCCTGCTCCCAGTGTTCCCTCCTTCCTGGCATCTTGTCTCATCGGACCCCCTGGAGCAGACTGAACTCTCCAGACTCCTCATGAGACCTGGTGGCCTCACTCCTCCGAGAGCAAGACCCACGAGCTCATCTGGGAAGAGTGCTCAGTTCTAAGAAACATGTGAATTCTAGTTCCACTTTCCATGCCTTTACTTGATATTTTGCATGTATATTCACGCATGCGCGCGCGTGCGTGCGTGCGCGCACGCACACACACACACATACACACGCACGTGCACGTTCTTGCCTGGAACTCTTTATTCCAGAATGATGTTTCCATGGAGCTCTGTGGTGCAAGATAGAAATTTAGACTTATGGTTTCAAGGGGGGACATTTTCCTTCATGTATTTATAGTCTAAGCCAGCAGGAAGGGTCAGAATTCGTCACAGCCAGTGAGAACCTGGGCACTGAGCCGGGACCGAGAATACAAGAGGCTACGAGCCCTGCACTCAGCAGGCACAAAAACAGCCGAGCGTACACGGGAAGTAGATTTCTGACATCAGCACATGAAGTTCCAGCAGGGTCTTTCCCAACGTGGCACTTGCCCAGCACCGGCTCTGGGCCAGCATGCCAACCGTGGACGTGCTTGTGTCTGCATGCGCCCATTCTCAGCGCCCACTCTCACAAACGCTGGGTTTTGCCTTCAGTGAAGCCCTGCCCTCAGGTACCGAAAAGACACCACTTAGAGTTAGAGCACGACAAGACCCTCGCAATCCTAGAGAGGAGGAAACGGACCAAAGGCAAATCGTAAGCAGAACTTTTGGAGGAGAGGGAAAAGGGTCTCCGAGCTGGAGGGAGAGATGTGGCTTCCGCAGGTCCCAGCCCCAAGGGCATCCGTGGAGGCAGCACCAGTTCTGAAGAGCAGAAGAGTGGCCGTTCTCAGTCAGGGTCCGAGTCAGGGTCCGAGGAGAGCTGCCCCTCCATGGTCTCACACATGGCATCCTGCAGGGATGTGAGCTGACCCCGGGGACTCATCCCCATGGGCTGGATGACTCTGTGCCTGTTGGGGGGGGGTGTTGGGGGTAAGGAACGATAGGGCTGGATGACTCTGTGCCTGTAGGGGGGGGTTGGGGGTAAGGCACGGTAGGGCTGGGGCAGGGGCCTGGTGGGTGAGGCAGGGGTCCTGCTCATCCTTAACTCTGACATTCTGCTCCACCAAGCTGCTCCTGTTTACTGGGGAAGCCTGGGTGGGAACTCTGTCAATCAGGTCTGAATCCTAACTGCTACCTAAGCTTTGGGACCTTAGGCAATTGCTTTGGGCCTCGGTTTTCCTGAGTATAAAATGCACATAATACTGATCTCAACCCTAACCCTTCACCGGAGAATGTCCTCCAGGACAGGTGATGTCAAAGAGTGATGCAGCCTTGCCAGGATCTGATCCCGCCTCCTGAGGACCACAAGACAGGACGTGGGTCCGTTCTCCTTTGTCCCAGCCAGGTGTTCCTCCCTGCCACGCCACGTACCTGGAAAGCTTGTCAAACATGTTCACCAGCTTCATGGCCTCGTGCTCCTTCTGCTCCTCTGTCATGCCCTCCATGGGGTTGGGTGGCTTCTCCTCCACCCTCCCAGTCACGGGGTTTATGCTGTTTCACAAGAGAGGGGCATGGGGAAGCATCGCTGACTCTCCCGGCAGGAGAGAGGGCTGCATGGGGTGGGTGGAGGCCCGTATCTTCCCACCTGGGACTCGAATAGCAGGAAACCCATCTTCCTGGTGCGGAAAAGGAGGCAACTGTGGAAGAGACCTCCCTCCAGGGGCAGCAGGTAACCGACTCCTGCCCTCTGGTCAACCCGGCCCCCCAGACTGCTCGGTGCCCTTCAGCCTCTGTGTTCTTGACAAAACACCCCCATGTCAGGATATCTGTCCCTTCAGAACAGGGGTCTGATTCCGAAAGGTCTTAACTGTGTCGACCTATCCTGCCCATCCTGCAGGTCCAAGTTGGGGTGGGAACAGGGCCAGGGTCTGAGGGAGAGGAGCCCAAGGATGTGGGGACACGCACCTGGCCTTGGCTTCCTTGTACTCGTCTGTGTCTGTGTCCTCATCCTCTGAGTACTGGCCCTCAGGCCGACCCCCTGCCATGAGGCCCCTAGCAGCCAGGAGGCCGGCGGCATTCCCGTAGCCTGTGTACTTGATGAATCGGGGCACTAAGGGGCAGGACAGAGGTCAGTGTACAAACGTGGCTGGGGAAGGGCTAGAGGGCGGCAGGTGAGGGGCTGGCCCCTACTCACCGCTTTCAGAGCACAAGACGAAGAGGAACTCGGCGGCCACCCTCTTCACGTCGGTGTCCAAGTGCGTCATGAGGCGAACCAGCTTGTTCCGCAACAACTCCCCCACCTCCGGCCGGGTTCTCACATCCCGCAGCGGGGGCAGCACCTGGAAAGGCAGCTGCCCCTGAGGCTGGGCCTGGAGTGGCCAGGGTCTCTGACCAGGGCATGGCCACAGCCCCTCTGCCTCATACCTGGGCCTTTAGGAACTTCCTGGCAGGGCGGTGCATGCGGGCACACTCCGTCAGCACGCTCAGCACAGGGGCCACGCTCTCCTTCAGCCTGTGCGTCTGCAGAGGAGTCTCTGTCACCAGGACTGTGCCCCACCTGACTCAAGCCAGGGGGGTGACACACCTGCATCAGATGGTCCTGGCCACAGGTGCTCGGGGCCAAGAGCAGGCAGTGGGTGTCTGTGTGAGCTTTGAAAGGGACAGGCATGGACACTAACTCAAGAGGCCATCCACATGCCCTGTGACTTGGGGAAAATCACTCAACTTGAGTCTAACTTCCCCACCCTTAAACCAGAGCTGTGGGGAAAACAGGGCGTTGAAAGCTGCTAACGTAGCACGAGCACACAAACAGAGCTCTACGGAATCAGAGTCTGTCAGGCTCTGTAGTTCGCATGACATCTGCAAACTCCCAGAAGGGCTAGTTCGTGTTCTATGGTGCGGCCGCAGGAGTCAGGGAGCCTCTGCCTGGAAGATCCTGTGGGTCCCTTTAGAGAGACCAAAGGACAGCCGCTGCTCATCACCAAGAGCTGCTTGTGTAGAGCGACACTGCGAGTCTAGCATCACAAGCAGGGACCAGCGGCTTCTTGGTCCCCCTCAAGAAGATCCACAAAGAGACCTAAAAACAAATACTTTGCTAGTCTCTGAAAACCTGCTTCTGTTTGTATCAAAAAGTCTGCCTACATTTCAAGGAGGACATTCTAGCTTCCTGCCTGGCTGGACCTTGGAGCAGCTGGAGGCATTGCCTGAATCCCACTGGGGAGCTGATCTCCCCTTACCAGTGCAGACTGCACAAAAGCAGCGCCCACAGCTGCCTGGGAAAGCCTGGGCCAGAGCCATAGCAGGGCCTCCTGCCCACCTGGTGCAGACGCTTCTCCAGGAAACTGAGGAGGGCATGAATCACATCCATGTTCACTCCCAGGAACTCCAGGGAGCCTTCGTGTGGCTCCAGGGTGAGAAGGACATCCAGACACTTGAGGGGCAAGTTCCCCAGGAGGTTCACTGTGTGGCTGGGGACACATGGAAAGGAGGGCTGGGTAAACCCAGGCCCCCAGCACAGGCGCAACTCTTGTTGCCCCCTGCTGGGATCACACATGACCCGAACCAGTATCAGGGGCCTGAGTAGCACCAAGTACCAGAGCAGAGGGAGGCCCTCCTTGCAGACATCCCACCTCCCACACACCTGGGTCGAAACAACAGGTAGTCCAAATTGGGACCCGCCCAGGCATAGGTCACAGAAAATGAAAGTGACAACCACACTGCTCTATGGATACCACAGTGTTCAAGGTCCAGTGGCACATTCTGTCCTGAGCTCACAATTCTTGTCCTAGCTGTGTGTTCTAAGTGCTGCAGCTCTGTGGAAACACACCAATGCCTGGTCCCACCCAGTTGGATGAAAACTCTCTCTTTAGGGCTGGAAACCACCATATAGACCTGAGAGCAGACGCCCGCCCCGGTGTGCCCAACAGGCACCACCCTCACCCGTGGAACTCCTCTGTGCGGTCTCCAGCAGCAGTGACCATCACACAGTGCCGCAGCAGGGTCCCCAGGTGCCGGTAAAGTGCAGTGTCTTCCTGACCAAAGAGAAAGGGGTGCCTGTGAGAGAAAGTGCCACTCACCCCCACTGCTGCCTGCTGAACATCTACTGCCTGGCCCACGGCCAGACCTCATGCAGGCCATGCATCTCCTCCACCACACCTGGCTGCTCAGCCTCACTTATGTGACCTTAAGAGCACTCTCGTGGTTAGGGACATCAACAGGTCCCTTTGGGATGAAGTCACTCTGTGCTCTCGCCCCCCGCCCCCCGAAGAATCTCCTACAGCCTGCCCCCACACCACACAGCACTCCTGGTGTTGCAAGAGCCAGATACGCGCTCTGATTCCTCGATGCCCTTATACGGAACGGGCACCTCCCTGCCTCCTCCTGACAAGCGCTGCTGTGCAGATGTCCTCCTGGTCCGACACCCAGAAACTTGAGGGTACCTGGCAGAGAGGCAGGTCCCGGAAGCATCCTAGTTGTTAAGCCCAACCGAAGGCTGAGGCCAGCCCTCACCTCATCCACCTCCCTCTTGATGGAGTCGAAGGTGATGTTGAAAAGCACTTTGAGGATCTCCATGGCCCGTTCGGTCTCCTGGGAAGGAAGGAGTTCCGGGGGTCCCTCTCCAGGGGTCATTCCCAGCGTCAGCTCCAGTGCCTCGGTCAGCAGGTGCACTCCCTGCAGCTCCTCAAACAGCTGCCTGCGCACATCAGTGCGAAGCGCCGTTAGCAAGAAGAGGAGGCGCAAGTCAAAGAACTGGACGTCATGCGGGAAGCTGCTCTGGCGGTACAGTCTCACTCGCTCTGCGAGCCTCACCACTAGCCCCGCCTCTGCGGCGAGCACCTGTGCCACGGAGCTGCTCAGCACGAGGTTGCACAGGCACTTAAGGGACTCGAGCACAACATCCATGTCCAGAGTCTCAGGACACGACCCCTTCGAAGCAGAGATGCCAGCATAGCAGGCAAGCGCTTGCAGGCTCTGGCGGCTGGTGAACGAGTCCAGGCAGCTGCGGTCCCTCGACAGGATGCGGATGCTCTGCAGCCAGATGACTCGGCGGGAAGGTGACAAGCCCTGCTGCAGGACTGAGACCAGCAGCTCCGCCAGTCTCTGTGGGCAGGGGAATAGAGCGGTTCCATCAGGCTCCTCTACCTGGGCCACCCGTCCCTGCCCCTTTACCCTTGATAAGCACCCACCTTCCTGTCCTCCTGTTGGGCATCGTCAAACGTGAAGCTCTGGGAGTTCTGCAAACAGACCCAGAAGATTAGGAGGCACAGGTCCACCGAAGCAGAATCCGAGCTCCAAGGCCGCAGACACCGCTCTCAATAGACAGGGCTCCCTTTCCCCACGGCACCCCCAGCAACTCTTCAAAGACTCGGTGCCCCTCCCCGCCGTGCTCGCCAACACCCTCAGCCTTCCGCCACGCTCACCACTCACACCCTCCCCGCCGGCCACGCGCGCGGGACCCACCCAGCCCCACCTCCTCCCTGCGCGTCCCACGTCCATAGCTCCCGCTCACCTCCCGGTTGTAGGCGCGCAGAGCCTCCATAACCACGTCCTCCTCCCCCGTCTCTATAGCATCCACTACCGCCCGAGGCTCCATGGCGCTCCCGGGACCCCGGCCCGAGGAAGCGGAAGGTACCTCGCTCCAAGGCTCTGGGCCCCAGACGGCCCGCCCGGCCCTAGCTCGGCGCGCGGGGGAGGCCGGGAAGGGGCGTGCGCGGCGCCGCGCGGGGCGGGGGCCCGGGCTGCGCGCGGCGCCGCGCGGGGCGGGGGCCCGGGCTGCGCGCGGCGCCGCGCGGGGCGGGGGCCCGGGCTGCGCGCGGCGCCGCGCGGGGCGGGGGCCCGGGCTGCGCGCGCCTTAAAGTGGAGAGGCCTAGAAGAGCCCTCGGGAATTTAAAGGCTTTGATGTCTAGTCACGTTGCCTTTCAGTGTCCGACTCAGTGGTTATCCGACCACGGGCCTGAATCGCTCCGGCTCCGAGCAGTGAATTCCCTACGGGAGAGGGCCTTAGCTTCTCACCCCGCTATTACACGCACACTACACCCCTCTTGATGTACAGAACGAATGAGATGTTCCGAGGAAAGACGAAGTGGAAAGGACTTTGCAGCCCCGGGACCACTTTGTTTATTAAGCAGGCGTTTGAGGGCCTACAGCATGCAAGGAACCAGGATGTGGGTGAACAGAACCCACAGGTCCTTGCCTTCGTGGAGCTTATATTGCAGAGGTGAAAACAAAAACGGGAAAACGGGAAGACTTTAAGCAGTCATAGTGCTGTGATTGAAAAAGGGGCCTGATGGGCTCCAAGGGGATTTGAATAAGTGTCGCTTTTGCTGAGACCAGAGGAAGAAGTGAGCCAGGAAGGGATGTGGGGGAAGTTCATTCAAGGCCGAAGGAGCCGGCAGAGTAAAGGTGGGAATGGCCGTTGTAGGAGAAAGAGATCATTGTTGGGGCTGAGAGACAGGGGAGAGTGGGGAGGGAAGGTCCAGGTCAGGATGAAGGCAAAGCCTGATCATGTGCAGGGACTTCCTGGCTGTGTAAGCAGACACATCTTCTGGCCTGGACCCAGTTCCCTCTTTTGAAAAGCAGAGATGATAAAAGGTCCCATTTCGGTGGGTTGTCAGCACTAAACGACACAGAGTGAATGCTCCATTACAGTGGGTGAATAACATATACTCCACCCACTGCGCAACAAGCCTTTGTTGAGCATCTATTTTGTGCCAGACCCCTTGTCAGTGCCCGGGTGCAAGGTCGCAGCACCGGCTCCTCCTGCCCCTAACTCCCCTCACGCTCCCACTCTTCTTCCTGGTTTCCCGTTTTCCTTCAAGTGCTTCATCCCTGAGATTTTTGCAGCGCTCGCTTGTTCCAGGCACTGATCCCCTCTTTATCCCGCCGGCAGCATCTGGAGCGTGCTTCACACCGAGTCCTCGCCTTAACCGCACCGCAGCCGGGCGGGCCTCGGACCCCGGGCCGTGTCGCCGCGAGGAGCCTCTCTCGCCTGAGAAAGGGCCGTGAGCTCTTTCCAGTTAGGATTTGACACCGCCTTCGGCAGGAATGGCCGCGGAATTGTCTGTCGGCACCATGATGCTATTAAAAACGATAACCTTCCAGCAGTCCCAGGAGCGAACCAGCGGCCCTGTTCACAAGGCAGGCGGTGGAGGAAACGTCAGTTCTTCTCCGTCCAGCCCGCTCGCCCGCTCGGCCGGAAGTTGGAGGGCCCCGGGCGGAAGGGGCGGGACGGGAAGTCCCTCCCCGACGGCTGCGCCACATCCCGGGAGGCTGTAGCTCTGCGGGTCCGTGCTGGGCGCGATGGCGGACTGGGCTCGGGGTGAGCATTGGGGAGCGGAGGCAGGTGGCGGCGGTGCTGGAACCGATGCCGCTGCCTGCAGGAGTCGCTTTCGCCCGCCCCCGCCTCTCTGGGTGGCTTTGGCCGGCAGACACTGAGAACAGGCGGAGCCAGGGCGGCGTGGGTGGGGCCCTCGGGCGGTCTTGCCCGGCTTCTCGGTGAAGCTGCGGGGTCCGGATGTCCGCTGTCCCCACCCCTTCCGCCCTCGTGAGACTGTTCTGCACGGGACCTCAGCCAGACGGGCTGGTCGACTGTTCCGGAGGCCAGCCCCAAGGAGTGAGGGCTGCGCGTGATGGCCCAAGAAGGCCTCGTACCGACTGGGGCTGGGAGTGGCCCACTTGCCCTCTGGGAACCCCTGTTCTTATCTGCGAAGTGGGATGCTGATGCTTGTTTCCGCTGGGCTTGCGGCATTTACAGATTTCATGGATGAAAGCGGTTGGTAGGATGCTAACATCTCGTGGCATCTTTACACATCCATGATTTCTAGGGTTGTGATCCTATTAGATGAGCCTCCCTGAGACATCTGGCCCACGGCAAATCTGGCCTGTGAACTTGGGGAGGCAGTTCTCATCTACTTGATAGGATGGTTATACCAAGTCAAGTCATAAGTCCCAGCCCCTGTCCTGGGCCAGGTCTCAGCAACCACTGCTCTGGGTGTTGTGTAAGGCTCTGTGTAGGATGCAGAGCTGAGCAGATCTATGCCCTGCTCGTGAGATCGACCTCCCCTTCTGTTCATGACTTTTTCCTAAGTCCTTGCCAGAGTTTACTGGTTTTCTCTGAGAACAGGTCCCCTCTACGTCGCTGGTGACATCTGGGCTGACATACCAGTCCATCCAGAGGGGATGGTACAGGTTTTGTCACAGAGTATCAGAAGGTGCTGCCCACCCATCCGGGCTTGGATGCCTACACAGAACAAGTGCTCTCGCACGCTGTCCTTCACGCGGCTGTCTCGTGTGTGAAGTTCACGCTTTGGACCCTGGGTTAGGGCAGGACCTGTTCAGCAGACACAGGAAAGCCCAGTCCCCCTGGACTAGATGGAATTGGAGTGAGAGCCCTGAGGGCAGAGGTCAAGAGGGTGCGCGTGGGTGGGTGCACACTCTCACCCCCTCTCTGTCTCTTCTCACAGCTCAGAGCCCCGGCGCTGTGGAGGAGATTCTAGACCGGGAGAACAAGCGGATGGCGGACACCTTGGCCTCCAAGGTCACCAGGCTCAAGTCGGTCAGTGGTGGTCCTCTCCTTTCACCTCCATCTGGCCTTCTGGAGGAGGGCGTCAGAGGGAGGGTGGAGGCCTGGAAGGGGTCCAGATAGTTCTCTCTTTGTCCCGTACATGGCAGCACTCACCTGTGCTGGCCCAGGTGACATTTGGATCTCCTGACCTCTGCTGATGCCGTGGGGGGTTAGGAACAGTCCGTTATTTTTGTCCTGGCCTGACCCTGTCCCCTCTGTGTCCTGAGCAGCTGGCCTTGGACATTGATAGGGATGTGGAGGACCAGAACCGGTACCTGGACGGCATGGTAAGGGTCTGCGGTGTTCTCGGCCCCACGTTACCTGCCCTGCAGGCACCCCCCCCCCCCCCCCCCCGCGTGTGTGTGCTGTGGAGTTGCTGCCCCGTGTGACAATGCTAGGATTCCTCCCTTAGGACTCGGATTTCACGAGTGTGACGGGCCTCCTCACGGGGAGTGTGAAGCGCTTTTCCACAATGGCGAGATCTGGGCGAGACAACCGGAAGCTTCTCTGTGGTGTGGCCATGGGCCTGATCGTGGTCTTCTTCATCCTCTCCTACCTCCTGTCAAGGGCAAGGACGTGAGCCAGTGGGAACTGGTTTCTGTAGGTACCTGGGACAACCAGGGTCTTCCTCTGCCTTGTGTCCTGGGCTCCAGAAGATCTACCTACAAAATACCCCTTCGAAGTGATGAGCATGGCTTAGGAATCTTTTTCCTGTGTGGCTGGGAGCCTCTGACCCAGTAAGCTCATGTTAGCTGGTCCCATGTGTGCAAGGGGCCCATCCCCATTGGGTAACCAAGGCCCAGCTTCCTCTGCCATCTTGGGTGCTAGAAGCCCTAGCAGAGCCAGGTTGGAGCAGAGCAGCTGGGAATCCTGGACGTGACCACCTGTGACCAGCAGCCCTTCCCCCAGCCCTCAGGGTTCTGATGTATTGAGGCTTCTCTGCTTGGTCTTGGTCTGGATAAGGCCACGTCTGGTATTCGAGGTGCCCAGAGCCGACACAGGAAGGGGTGCGACTGTGAACCTCGAATCATTGCTGTCACTTTCAGCCAAGGGTCCTCAAACCAGAGATGGCCGTTGCTCCTGGCCAGGGCTGCCGGGCACTGGTGGACCAGCAAGAGTCAAGGGTCCTGCCGAGAGGTGTCTGCCTGCCGTCCAACCCCATGGCTGGAGCCCGACCCTCAGGGAAGGGCAGTGGCCATGCGTGGAGAAGTGAACTGCAGCATTGGCTGAAGACGCGGGCCCAGGTCCTCCTGGTCTCCCTGTGTCCAGGAGCAGAAACTGACCTTTTCTCAGGATTCAGGGTCTGTCCAGCACCGAGACACGTTTCCAGGAGCCCAGATCTCTAGAAAGAGGCTCATCTGGCATGTCAGAGTCAGGCAGGGTGTGAGCAGGGGCCTCTGTGGGTACAGCCTGGAGGCTTCCAGGTAACAGCTTTTCATAGGATCTGTAGGTCGCTTTTTGAGGGTCCGCGGACAGTTTCCACCGAGTCTGGCCCTTCCACCTACAGTATCTGCCCATCTCTCCTTGGGCCCTCAGTGCCCACTGGTCAGTCTCCTGCTCACACAAGGTGAACTGCAGTTTCTTCCAAACCAATGGGTCTTTCTACCCCACTGTGAGATCTCAGTGTCTTCCCATGAAAACACCTGTAAGAAACGAGTCATCAGCTCTGTCCTTCCCGTCTTTTGTTCCAGTTCTCTGTCTTCCTGGTCACTCCCCTTCACTCTCTGAGGGCTACCGGCTCACCGGCCATCTTCACACATACACATGTGGTCATATGTCAGCCACAGCCTGTGCCTCTCAACTCCTGCCACCCCACCCTGCTCTGGTCTCTGGCCCTGGGCACCTCACCTTCTGGCCCTGCTGCTCCTGCTCCTCCTCTCTCTCTCCTTTGTTCTCCACCGAGCAGGCCTGGCTTGTCTCACACTCACCATAATGCCCTTCTCTTTTCCACTGCGCCTGGTTGGGCCTCAGCCTTCTGGAAGGGGAGCGTGCTACCTTCTCATTTCCGAGTGCTCTGTTCTTACTGCCTCCATCCCTCCAGTGTGTGCTTGTTTCTCACTCGGTGAGGTCCGCTTCCTTGCCTCCATGGCTTCGACTCAGCCGTCAGCTCATCTCATGTTGAAATTTGTCACAGGGACATGCCTACTGTTCATGAAGCTCAGCAGCTGCTGCCGTGTCGTGTTTCCATCGGGTCACCACAGGCACGGCAGACACATCAGACCTGAGTGTGGCAGCCGCCTGTTCTGGGCCTGCTAACCTGGCTTCCTGAGAATATGGCTCAGCCATGGCTGTTGCTCCCCCCAGGATGCTCTTACCTGCTGTGCCCACTCGTCTTGCCAGTGCAGACCAGGAATTGAGGATTTGCCTTTCAGAATGACTGTCTCAAGAAGTGCTCTGCCCCCTCCGAGACCTCTGGTTGCTGTGTTCTCTCCTTGGGTCCCCACCTCTGCCTCCCCACTTCATTTCCATGGCTCTTGGCAGCTCTTCCAGCTATTTTGGGGTCTGGGTTTTTGTCTCTGTCTGGTTTACTTTTTTGTTGCATTAGGCTGAGTTCCTGAATGCTGCTGCCACCACGTCGGCAGGGTTTTCTGTGGGGCCTGCACCCTTCTGCTCAGCCCTGTGCACTCAGCACCTCCTCCTGTGGATAAGTGGGGTTTGCTAAGTGGCCCTTCAGACTAAAACAGAAGAGGCCTTGGAGTCCTCTGTGCCAAGGGAGGGCCCCAAGTCAAGGACAAGGCATTTGGTCATAAAAACTTGGAATAAACAGATTCTCGATTAAGTAAACACATAGTCTTTGGTGTTTGCATTTCCTTCAGGGCCTCCGAGAGTTTTGTCTGGAACTGACCTTGGTCCACAGCCTTGCCCTGGGCACGGTGGTCTCCACGTGGCTTCTTTCCCCTTCTCTCGGGCCCTGCTCCCGTCCTTACTCGTCCCCTGGGGCGGGGGGCGGGGGGGCAGGCGTGGACTCACTACGTCCTGCTGCTGGACCTTTTTCTCCCCAGGTTTCTGTGACTAAGTTGGGGAAGGTGGCGTCACTGCCTTTTCGTGACTAAAGTCCCACAGGGGCCACAGGGCCACCTGCCTAGCGCTGGTTTGAAGGTTGGAGTCCGTTGAGAGCTGGCCTCGGACTCCCGAGCATCCTCTGGAAATGCCCTTCATCCCAGCTCATCACCCCTTCCTTGTCCATAGCCTCCTGTGCTTCACGTAGCATCTGATGTATAATGTCACTTTCAGATTTAGTCACTTGAAATTGCGGAAGTAAAATTTTTTTTGGTTTGTTTGTCTTTTTGGGGCCACACCTGTGGTACATTGGAAGTTCCCAGGCTCAGGGTTGAATCGGCTACAGCTGTGGGCCTACGCCACAGCAACGCCAGGTCCAAGCCGCGTCTGCAACCTACACCACAGCCCATGGCAACGCCGGATCCTTAATCCACGGAGCGAGGCCAGAGATGGAACTTGCATCCTCTTGGATGCTAGTCGGGTTTGTTAACCGTTGAGGCATGGCAGGAACCCCTGCAGCAGTGATTTATGTCTCATGGTCGCTGCTGGAGTTTGAGACAGGCTCAGTGGGGACAGTTGTCTCTGCTTTATGATGTTAAGGCTTCCTCTCAGAGGTGAGAGGCTGGTGCTGCCATCACGTGAAGGCTCAGTGACAGATCTGCAGGTCACCGCTGGGGTGAGCTGGGGGCCCAGCCATGTTCACTGTCTTATCATGTGTTCAGCTTCCTCACGACATGGTTCCTGGTGTGAAGGTGAGCAAAGAGAAGGGGGTACCCAGGTGGGAGCTCTGTGTGTGTCGCATGGCCTGGCCTCACGAGTCACGTTGCATCTCCATTTGGGATGGTCCCAGACGCTGTTCTAGATTCCAGGGGAGGGACTCTCAGCAGGGGAGAGAGAGCCGCACTGGACATCACATGGGAGGGGACAGATAGAGCCACGTAGAGGGCAGGGCTCAAGGCAGAATCCTAAGGGCAGTGTCTGAGGCTCCTGAGCCCTCCACTCTTGTCAGAACCCAGGCCCTGGAAGCTAGGAGGGGCCGGACACGGGTCGGTGGTAGCCTATGGGGGCCCCTTTCTGGAAAATCTTGGTGATCCCCCAAGAGACACCCATTACTAATGGAATCAGATTTTATTACATATCCAGGCTCAGCAGGAAACAAGTTTAGCAAAAGGGAAGGTAGCATAGAAAAAATAACTGGTCACAACTGTCCAAACAAGTGTGCTCTGCCCTGCAGGGCCAGGCCAGCTGCAGCCCAGCTGGTGGAGGAGGCACCCAGAGCCCTCAGCCCCGGGAATCTGCTGTTGGGGGAACATGACATGCAGAGGCTCAGGGTGACTGGTGGAGCGGGGCCGGGACTATTCCACATCCACGACCAGGGGTGTCATGTAGTCAGAATGTTTGATGCCAAAGGTGACGATGGGGGCGCAGGGCTTGGTCACGGTCACCTGGGAGAGGAGAGGCTGTGAGGACCTGACACCCCCGTCCCCCTGCAGGCTCTGCCCTCACTGGGGCAGTACCTCCTAAGCCCTGGACCAAAGTGACCAGCAGGAAGTCCACACTGCCAGGCTTGACCACAGGGCTTGGTATGTGGTGAGCCCTCAGCAGCACTAGTCTTGGCGGACACTGGGGACAGGGGGCCCTGCCAGCTGAGGAAAGGGCTGCAGCTAGAATGCACAGTGTTCTGAGGGTGCCTGGACACCACGACCCTTGCCTGCTCACAGGCCCTTCCCCACACCACCCCCTCTGGGCCATGTCACCCCTACCCCACTCGGCCGTGCTCTTGCCAGACCTTTTCAGGGCTGTGGGCTCCTGGTCCTGGCTTGAGGGTCTTGTCGCCTGGGGGCTCCACCCGCGCAGCCATGGTGTACTGTGGAGCCTTGAATTTAGTCACCTGGACATCGGTCTGACGGTAGGCTGCAGGACCTGGGGTCTGGGAGGTGAAAGAGGCTCAGATAGGCTTGGCCTGCCAGGGCGTGGGAACACAGAGGGCAGGAGCCAGCATCAGACCGTGGCTTTCAGGCGCCAAGCACTGTGTGTCTGTGTGTCAGGGGCCTCTTCTATCTCCAAATGATGGCCATACTGTGGAACAGCACCCCAGGGCTGTAGGACCCCTTCTCTGTGTGAGACGTCACCCTCCCTTCAGCCTCACCGTGGCAGTGACGCCCCGGTCTGTGCCAGCTCCAGGCTTGTCCTTTTCCCAGCTGGGAACCCTGTCCTGTGGGACTCAAGGGCCATGGGCTGGGCTGGGTGAGCTCAGCAGTGCTATGATTCCAGCTTACCAGTCTCTCCAGGTCCTGGGCACCTCAGGGCATTTACAATGGCTGTTTCTGCAGCAAGAACCTTCCTCCCCGAAACATGCCACAGCTTCTTTTTCTCCTCAGCTTCTTCCTGAATGCAGCCCTACCTAAGACTGCTCTTTGCCCTTTAAGCAGTGCCCAGAACCCCTTCCCTGCTCTTCGCTCCTCAGCACTGTCCATCTCTATGCCTGAGCCGCGGCCTCTTGGTCCCTTGTCTGCCCCTCCCCACGGCTGGAATGTAACCCGGTGGGGGTAGGGTGGGGCCAGACATGTGGCTCCCAGGGGATGAGGAGCTGCTGGCCTTCAGGAGGATGGGGGTCTGGCTGGTGGGTCCGAGGTTCTGGGGGAAGGGGCCAGATGGGCCATCTCTCGGGGGCGGGGGGGTTAGCCATGCTCTGCCCCAGCTGGGCGACCCTTGCCTTGTGCAGGTCATCGCTGAAGCTGCCCAGCTTGCTGCGGCCCTTGATGGAGAAGGAGGGCTGGGAGACCTTGCCGACAGTGTGGGGCCCCATCACCATGGGCAGCATGTAGGCAGCGGGGCCTGTCGGGGGCACGAGCGTGGAGACTCAGGCTGGGCAGAGTCCTGTGCCCAGAATCTCCACTGGCTTCGTCCCTGGGCTTTCCACCTCCAGGAGGCCGGCCAGCAGTCTGGCCCCCCTCACCGGCCCTACCCGGGCTCCCCAACCTGGTCGGCCACGGGCCGTCAGGGCTGCTTCAGACCTGGGGTGCTGTCCACTCGGAAGGTCTTGGTTCGGGCGGAAATGGAGTGGCTGGGTGCTGCATCGAACACGTGCTTGGTAGATTTCTCTGGGAAGTAGTCGCCTGGGGTGGTGGGGGAGGAACGGGGTGGGCGCTGGGAGGGCGAGGACCATCCGCACAGACGCTGGGTCCTGCTCAGGCAGCTCAAGGAGGACCTCCTGACGGTGCGGGTGTGGGGCCTCTGGGACCCAGTGGGTGGTGTCCAGGACGGAAATGCTGGCTGCAGAGTAGGGGGCTGGGGGCCGCTTTTGAGGAGGGAGGGTGAGTCTGATGTGGGCCGAGAGGGGCCCAGGTCAGAGGTGGGCATTAGGGTCTCAGGGGCTGCACTGGGGCCCAGTCCCCTCACTCAGGCCTGCTGGTACCCATCATGAGGAGAAAGATGGGTCGGGGGGCCGAGGACAGCTGCGTGCCTCACACGCTCGCCTCCCGGGGCTGTGGTGGTTACCAGGGTGGCGGCTGGGGCTGGGGGCCAGGGTCCCTCACCAGGGCCGGGGGTCAGTGTGGCCTTAGTGCTGTAGCGCCCCAGGATGGAGTAGGCGGGGCTGAGGTCTTTGCCAGTCCTCAGTATCTTGGGGTTCACGCTGTAGCGGGGCCCTGGGGAGCAGTTCTCTGCCAGGAGCATGGGGGCCCCTCGGAAGCTGTAGGCTGGTGCACGCAGCTTGGTGGGCGTGTGCTTGACAAAGCCTGTGGGGCAGAGGCTCTGAGCAGCCTGCAGCCAGACTGTGCTTCTCCCCCCACCCCTGTTGACGCCAAAGGCACTGATGGGCTGGGGGTCAGAGATGAGCCCCAGCTCCCTTCAGGCCCACCTCAGACCCACCTCAGACCCACCTCAGGGGCGGAGCTCCTGCCCCCTCTCTGCCCCTCCACACCCCAGGCTCCCAAGTGCTTACCCGTGGTGGGTGGAATCAGGTACTTGGGTCCAGGGCTGCTGTAGAGGGCCATGATGGGCCCCCGGGGGCGATGGGGTCTCCAGGTGCCCACCCATACCTCCTCGGCCATGACCGGCTCTGTCCATGGATGGGAGAGTGACCAGGTGCTGGGAGGCCTGAGCCCGCCACCCCCATCCCTGCCTTTACCCCCCCACCCCCTGCGATGGGCAGAACTGCAGGCTGTAGCCTCCTCAGTGGGATCTCGAGTTGGGGCCTGGATTTGAGAGCAGTGAGTTGGCTCTGCCACACCGACCGCCAGCAGTAGGATCATCCACCCTCACTTACAAGGCCGCGGATGCTGTCACTTTCAGCACTCACGGACCACCCGCCATGAATCTAAGGGGGTCTGGGCTGGTTCCTCCTGCTCAGAAGACCCTGGGTGTGCTTGGCCAAGAGTGGTGGGAAAGGTGGGCAACTTCCTGGATAAGATTGTGCCCTGGGCGGGGATGGGGCCGCTCTGGAGGGGCTCTCACCTGTCTGGTCCAGGAGCGGTGCCCAGAACAGCCTATGGACTGGGACTTTTCAGAGGCAGTCCCGTCACACCGGCCTCGGTGCCAGGGAGTTCCAGAAAAGGAACATGGAGAGGAAGCCCTCTCCCTCTCTCTCCTCTCTCCTCGGGGGCTTCGAGAATTGGGGAGGGGTCCCTGAGCTCTAGAATGTTCTCTTTGGGATGGTAGGTTCTAGATCACCGTCTGTGTGATGGAGACAATGGCCTCAGCCCAAAGGCCCCCACCCTTGCCGTGCATGGCTCGGGCCCTGGGACTTTGCTTTGCTCCTTATTGCAGTGTGCGGGACAGAGGTGTGGATGGCAGGAAGGGGACAGCTAGTGTGCGGGACAGAGGCGTGGATGGACTGGGGACAGTGAGGCCTCGGGGCCCACAGCCAGAGAGGCCAAGGAGTGAAAGTCCCTGGGGCAGAGCTGACTCAGCCCTGCCTCTGGTGGAGACTCAGGTGCAGGAAGGCTCTGGCTGTTGGGGATCGCTGTGGGGTTGTGCTGGCTGGGGAGTGGGAATTGATGCTTTCCTGAGGGACTTTTCTCCAGCCCTGTGCTCCCTTCTGCACCACGCTGGCTGTGCCCACTCTGTTGGACCCCGAGTGTCCTCATCAGCAAATTCCTCGAGGGGCTTCCGCTGGGGTTCTGCCTCTTTCCTTGGCGACTTCTCAACCCCTCGGTCATGGGTATATTGTGCACATTTATTATCTACAAAGGGTAGCCTTCAGACTCATTGCGCCCATGCCCAGACCCTTCCCTCAGCCCTGGCTGCCTCCTCTTTAGGGGTGCTAATGCCTCCCTGCTCCGAGTCCCTGCCCCTCCCTCCCACTGCTGCCTCCGTGACCTTCTCATGTCCTGATGCCTCCCTGCAACCACACACCTCCCTGTCCATCTGTCTTGCTTTGTCCACCTGCCTACAAGGGCGTCTGCCTGGATTTCTGTTGGTGGGCTTGCCGTCTACGTGGGGTTACTTGTACGTGTGTGCTCCGCTCACACGACCCTACGTATGTGAGTCTGTGTGAGTGTGGAGTCGTGTCCCTGAGGGTGGGGAGAGACAGGAGCCAGAGCCTGGACTACAGGAGGCTTTATTGGATGGGTGGCTTGAGGATAAATTCATGCCTCGGGAAGTGGTAGAGGTGGCGTCGCCATGGCCGCTTGTGTAGCTGGTCCTGTGGCTACTTGGAGCCACGACTGGGGTCCACTAGGCGTCGTCCTGACTGCCCAGCACTTGCACCTGGAAGGCAGACATGTGTGGGCCAAGAGGCCGGGGGTCCCACGCCCAGTGCTCAGTCACTACAGAGCTACAGCTCCATTAGGCAAACAGGCCCAGGCCTGCCTCTGGGGGACAGCGGGCTCCAGGACATTGCAGGCAGCCCTCGCCTAGCAGCTGGGGAAGCAGTGTGCACTTGTGTGTTTGCATGCTGCTGTGTACACGTGCGCGGGCACGTATGTGTAGCAGGGGGAGGCTGAGGGTTGCTCTGCAGGTGTGGGGCCTGGAATGCCCACCTCTGCTCCTGAGGCAGCTCAGGGTGTCTGTGGGGTGGTGGGGAATGGGGTTGCTGCACTGCGTGGGTCACAAGGGGCTGTGGCATTTGGCGGAGGCCCTGAAGAGTAGGGCTGTGTGTCCTGCTAGGGCTACAGGCCTCTTGGGAATGGGGTGCCCCCCTGCCCACGGTACCAGCAGCTTGACCAGCTCTGCCTTGTGCACAGGCTGCAGGCCATCTATGCAGGACTTGAGCTCTGTCAGCGCTGCCTTGGCATCTGCATTGACGTCGTACTTGCCCAGGGGCCCCTCATAGAGATCCTCTGTGGACCCCACCAGCAGCGTTTGCAGGAAGTCCATGAAAAACTCATTGTTGTCCTCCCCTGTGGCCAGTCCTGTATTGGGGGGTGGGGGTTAGATCAGGACAGAAGGGCTCCTTTTCAACCCCAACCGCGGACCCAGTGCTCCAACCTCAGGGGTCTCCAGGCCTTCCCCATCAGTGCCCACTTCACCTGCCCCCAGAGCTTCCTCCACAACATCCCCCTGCCTGCAGACCCCACCCGTCACCCTGACCTCAGCTGCCTCTTTCCACCCCGGGTTCCCCGGGGTCACTGAGGAAGGAAAGCCAAGCCCCAGATGCATGGGAATTTCTCCTCCGCAGGAGGCTGGCTGACCCGGGGCTTGGCTTGGGATCAGAGTCAGCCTGGGCTGGGCTTGGTGGTGATACTGGGGCTGGGACAGAGGTCAGAGCTGGCGTGGGGTTGGGACCATTTGGGCTTGTTCCGTGGTCGGGGTGGGGTCGCATGGGGACTGGGGTCAGAAGGGCACCAGGATCATTGCCTGCCTCTCTGCTTGGAGTGCCTGGGAAGGTGGGCACCAGTCATTTCACGGCCCAGTGCCTGAGTTTCAAGCTTCGCCGGCCGGTCCCCTACCGCCCCTAAATGTGCTGGAAGCACCTGTCGGTGCGCAGACTCACCACTGGTGCAAAGCAAGCTGAGGGCCACCAGCAGGAAAGTGCTGCTCCCCTTCATGGTGGACTGTGGAGGTTCCTCCTGAGCTGCCTGGGCCGGCTTTATGCTTCACACGCACCTGTTCAGGGGGCGGGCCCGACCTGCCCAACAGGGCCGGCCAGTGAGAGCACAGGTAGGGAAGCTGAAGGTGTGTTCTTACCCCCAGCCTAGCAGTGGGTGCCAACTGCAGGAGGCCTGGGGTGCTGTGTGAGGGGTGGTTGGCAAACCATTTGGGGTGAGAGGACCTAGGTAAAGGGGTGATTTGAGCCTGGTCGGGAGGGGAGGGCTTCTGGCCTTGCTTGGCTTGTAGCTGAGGGTGGCAGGCTCGTTCTTTTGGGGTGGGACCTCTTCTCAATGTGCTTTGTGGGCTGGCACTGGGCTCTGAGCCCTGAGACAGCCTGAAGTTCTGCCCTGTGGCAGGGCTGGGTGCCGAGAGGTGGAGGGCTTCCTCGGGCCTGTAGATAGAGGTGTTGGCAGATGGGCCGAGGGCCACATGAAGCCTGAAGTGGGCAGCAGCCTTCAGGGGATGGAGGAAGGGCCTGAGAGTGACTGAGGGTGAGGCTCTGGGCCATCCCTGGGGCCTGGTGGGATTGCCATGTGGCTGCACAAAGTGAGGAGGGGTTGTAGCCTGAGACTGGGCTTCCTTCTGTTGTCAGTCCAGTCCAGGGAAGTTTAGGGTCCGGGGGCGGGGGGCAGTGCAAGGCTATAATGGAGAAAGTGGGCTGTATCATCTAACCAGATTACCCCCAAAACAGCGCAGGTGTCCTGGTCCCTCTTCTGTCCCATCCTGCCACCTGGTGGCTGATGGCATTCTGCAGGACGGGCCCTTCCCCCCCTGCAGGACCCAGGGATTCAGCCCCTACCTGGCCCTAGGGACTCCTCTTCAGCACTGACTTCCACCTCCCACCTCCACCAGCCCTCCGGATCAACCTTTCCAGATTGGTCACCACGGCGTTGCTTGTCACCCTGCCCCTCATTTGCCTCCAGCTGGCCCTGAGTCTGTCACAGACCCTTGTCCTGTGTCCTCTGAGCACTCAGAGCTTGTCATTCACTTAGGCATCTGTTTATAACAAGCATTCTGTAGTCCCTTTTGCTAACATGAAATGAAATCCATAGATGATATATCCACTTATACACAAAACTCCAAGCATGGAGGAGAAATAACGTGTAATGAGGTCATTTGTGACAAAACAACGTGGCCGCATGAGCGGGATTGCAAATTTGAGGCCCTCCTGTCCCCAGAAGCCCAAGGAGTTCTGGTCAAGGGGACAGCCCTTTCTCCCACTATGCTCACATGGACCCATCACCTTCTTTAACTCAGTGGTCTTCTGGATGCTTGCCAGGTCACCTGGACAGATGTTTAAAAGGGCTGGCCCTGGGCTTTGACACAGTCCAGACCTGTGGAAGCAGGGTCCCCAGAGACGGGGCCTGGATATCTGTTGTTTCGAATCCCTCTGGCCCCAGTGAAGACTGGCCCGCCCAATATGTATTCTCTTTCCTCGCCCCTTTTCTCCCAGTTTCGAGTGTTCTCCCTTCTCAGGGTTGCCTTGGCTATGTGCGGTCCTTTGTAGTTCCACACAAGTATTAGGATTGCTTGTTCTGTTTCTGTGAAAAATGCCATTGGGATTTTGATAGGGTTTGCATGAATATGCATGTTGTTTTGGGTAGGGTGCACATTTTAACAATATTTATTCTTCTTTTCCATGAGCATAGGATATGTTTTTATTTGTGTCTTCAATTTCTTTCTTTCTTTCTTTCTTCTTTCTTTCTTTCTTTCTTCTTTCTTTCTTTCTCTCTCTCTCTCTCTTTCTTTCTCTCTTTCTCTCTCTCTTTCTGTTTCTCTCTCTCTCTCTTTCTCTCTCTCTTTCTCTTTCTCTCTCTCTCTCTCTCTCTCTATCTCTCTCTCTCTTTCTCTCTCTCTCTTTCTCTCTCTCTTTCTCTCTCTCTGTTTCTCTCTTTCTCTCTCTCTCTCTTTCTCTCTCTCTTTCTCTTTCTCTCTCTCTTTCTCTTTCTCTGTTTCTCTGTTTCTCTCTCTCTCTCTCTCTCTCTCTCTTTCTCTGTTTCTCTGTTTCTCTCTCTCTTTCTCTTTCTCTCTCTCTTTCCTCTCTCTCTTTCCTCTCTCTCTCTCTCTTTCTCCCTCCCTTCTCCCCTTCTTTCTTTTGCTTTTTAGGGCAGTTCCTATAGCATATGGAGGTTCCCAGGCCAGGGGGTGAATTAGAACTGCAGCTTTCAGTCTACATCACAAGCCACAGCAATGCAGGAACTGAGCCACATCTGTGACCTACAGCACAGCTTATGCCAACGTGCTGGATCCTTACCCCCTGAATGAGGCCAGGGATCGAAACTGCATCTTCATGGATATTAGTTGGGTTCGTTACTGCTGAGCTATACTGAACACTCCTTCAATGTCTTTATCATGTCTTAGAGTTTTCAGTGTGCAGGTCTTCCCTGTCCTTGGTTAAATTTATTCCTAGTGATTTTGTTCATAAGGTGTAGAAGGGTTCCCTTTTCTCCACATCCTCTCCAGAATTTATTATTTGCGGTTTTTTTGGATGATGGCCATTCTGACTGGTGTGAGGCGATACCTCGTTGTAGTTTTGATTTGCATTTCTCTAATAACTAGCAATGTTGAGCATCTCTTTTCATGTGCCTGTTGACCATTTGTATGTGTTCTTTGGCTTTTGCCCATTTTTTGATTGTGTTGTTTGTTTTTTGATATTGAGTTATATAAGCTGTATGAGCTGTTTGTATATTTTGGAAATTAAGACCTAAACCCTTGTTAGGGCTTCCAGGAATTAAGATTCTTTCTTTCTTCTTCTTCCTTTTTTTTTTTTTTTTCTGCTTTTTAGGGCCGCACCCTTGGCATATGGAGGTTCCCAAGCTAGGGGTCCAATCGGAGCTACAGCTTCTGGCCTACGCCACAGCCACAGCAGATCTGAGCCACATCTGCGACCTACACCACAGCTCACGGCAACACCAGATACTTAACCCACTGGGCAACACCAGATACTTAACCCACTGAGCGAGGCTAGGGATCGAACCCACAACCTCATGGTTCCTAGTCAGAGTCGTTTCCACTGCACCACGGCGGGAACTCCTAGGTTAGTTTTCTCCTGGGCTGTGCATTATCGGGAGGTATGTATATCCCAATATAATAGGGTTAGTGTGTGTGTGTGTGTGTGTGTGTGTGTGTGTGTGTGTGTGTGTAGATCAAGTCAATATATATAAATTTGGACAAATGCATAGTGTCCTGTATCCAGAGTTACAGTATCATACAGGGTATTTCACTGCCCTAAAAATCTTCTGTGCTCTGTTCTGTCCATTCCACACCCCCAGCCCCTGGCAACACCATCCTCTTAGTGTTTCTATAATCCGCCCTCCCCAACATGTCGTTTGGTCGGACTCACACAGGACATAGCGCCTTTGACCAACTTCCTGCCCCCCAACCGCAATTTTCTTTCATTCCACGTCACTCAGGGAATGTTATTCCAGTGCAGTGCACACTGATGCCTAAGAGCCTCATTGATCATTCAGCATATCCATGCTTATAAATAGATAATTAAAATTTTCTTTTATTTACTATGACAATAAAACTTTAAGGATAACATTTATTTCTTTCCTTTTCTTTTTTTCTTTCCTTCTTTCCTTCTTCCTTCCTTCCTTTCTTTCTTTTTTTAATCTTTTTACATTTTCTAGGGCCGCATCTGCGGCATATGAAGGTTCCCAGGCTAGGGGTTTACTCAGAGCTGAATCTGCCAAGTCTACGCCAGAGCCACAGCAATGAGGGATCTGAGCCGCGTTTGCAACCTACACCACAGCTCATGGCAACGCCGGGTCCTTAACCCACTGAGCAAGGCCAGGGATCCAACCTGCAGCCTCATAGATACTAGTTGGATTCATTTCCACTGAGCCACCACGGGAATTCTTACAATGTTGCAATCTTAGAGGACAAAATGTATTTGGTCACCTGTTTCAGGTACTTCCTCATCATTATTTTTATGGGGGACTCAGTCACAAATCTGGCAATGCAAGAAACAGCAATATTATAAAATAGGCAGAATCTAAGTAACATAACAATATAGCTAGTGACATTAATCATGTCATAAGAAACTACTTAAGCTAAGAACCTCCTTTAGGTGTGGCCCAGCATCTCCCCAGGTTGTCTGACTTAGTCTGTTCTGCACCAGTCATTATCTTTAAAGGAAATGACATAACAGCATTGTCCAAGTCCACCAAACATGGCTTCACATACAAGGTGAGTGGTGGGTCACTGCAACCCCTTACAGGGCTGAGAAAGGAATGCTATTTTCTAAGGAGTTACATGGCTGTCGCCAGAAGGGAAAAAACCCAAGATCTTTGTGGCTGAGCAGTTATTTCTTCCAGCAGGGAGGTTATGTTAATACATTTCAGCTAGGAACCATGAGGTTGCGGGTTCAATCCCTGGCCTCGCTCACTGGGTTAAAGATCTGGCATTGTCGTGAGCTGTGGTATAGGTCGCAGACACGGCTTGGATCTGGCATTGCTGTGGCTCTGGTGCTCCAATTAGACCCCTAGCCTGGGAACCTCCATATGCTGTGTGTGCGACCCTAGAAAAGACCAAAAAAAAAAAAAAATACATGATTCAGATGCATAATGCACACTCGTGGAGGGAGGAGGCCGAAGGGCAGAGGAAAAGTTTGTTTACATTTTTCTTGTGTCAGTGAAAATGATCAATAAACAATCTATAATAAGAATAGAGAGGAGTTTTAGTTGAGCCAAAATGAGGACTGTAGCCCAGAAGACAGTCTCCTGGATGAATCTGAGAAACTGCCCTGGCGAAGCATGGTTTTCATCAGTTTTATATCTTGTCAGGACAAAGAACATTAAACTCATCAGAGATACATTTCTGAAAGCCCACAAACCAGTGCATGCGCAACACGTCAGTATGGCCTTGACACCTGGAAGTGAGTCTTATCATTGAAGGGCAAGCACTGGCCCAGGAAGGAAGGGTTTATTCTTTAGTGTTTAACATTCTTTACTTCCAGTCGACCCTAACCCTAACTCCTCTCTCTTAAAAACGTAATTAAAGCAAATATAGGAGTTTCCGTCATGGCGCAGTGGTTGACGAATCCGACGGAACCATGGGGTCGCGGGTTCGGTCCCTGCCCTTGCTCAGTGCTCAGTGCCGTGAGCTGTGGTGTAGGTTGTGGGCGCAGCTCGGATCCCGCGTTGCTGTGGCTCTGGTGTGGGCCGGTGGCTGCAGCTCTGATTCGACCCCTAGCCTGGGGGCCTCCATGTGCCGCAGGAGCGGCCCAAGAGGACAAAAGAGAAAAAAAAAAAAAAAGAAAGCAAATATACAATGTATGCTTGAGAGGCCACACATGGACGTGACATCAAGTTTCCTCATGTATAAGCCAGAATGACATCCCCGGACCTCAGTATGTGAACATTCCCTCATCACTTGTCTTGCCTTAAAATACGATTTTTTATTCCATCAATACCCTCATTCCTAGAACTTTCCTCCCATTCTCCCCCATCCAGGCAAACTCAGATCTCCTTCCTGTCACTATAGAGTACTTCGCGTTTTCTGAAGATGTATACCTGCAAATGTGTGTGTGTTGAGGGGTGTGGTATGCAGAAGTGTTTATCAAACTGGTTTTTAGTTTCAAATAAGTAACTAAGAATACATAAACATTAAAATGCCTGTCGTGGCTCAGTGGTTAACGAATCCGACTAGGAACCATGAGGTTGTGGGTTCGATCCCTGGCCTCGCTCAGTGGGTTAAGGATACAGCGTTGCCATGAGCTGTGGTGTAGGTCGCAGACGTGGCTCGGATCCTGCATTGCTGTGGCTCTGGTGTAGGCCGGTGGCTACAGCTCTGATTAGACCCCTAGCCTGGGAATTTCCATATGCCATGAGTGTGGCCATAGAAAAGACAAAAAAAAAAAAAATGCCTTTAGGAGCTCCCAAGTGGTCTAGTGGCCAGAACCTGGCTCTCTCACTCCTGTGCCTGTAATGACTTTGCCAAATGTCAGTGCCATAGAAAGGTATTTACTGGGGGTGGGGTGGGGCAGATCAGGTCGTCAGGCAGAATACCCTGTATTAATAGTAAAATGTACAGACTGTTCCCATTGTGGCTCTGTGGGTTAAGAACCTGGCATAGTGTCGGTGAGGATGCAGGCTTGATCCCTGGCCATGCTCAGTAGGTTAAGGGACCAGCATTGCCACAAGCTGTGGCATAGGTCACAGATGCAGCTCTGATTCAGCTCCTAGCCTGGGAACTTCCACATGCACAGATGTGGCCATCAAAAGAAACAAGAAATAAAATCTACAGACAGATAGATACTCTGTTAATAGAGAGGTATAAACAGTTTCTAAGGTTTGATGAAGACCTGCAACAACTGGAGTAAAAAAAAAAAAGCAGCTCTGGCCACTCTGAGAAAGCATACCCACCAGGAAGGAGTCACAGGGTTTGCTCTGGGGAACATCCCCAGTCCTGGACAGAGTGACCGTCGCAACCCAATCTGCCCTGACTTTCCTTTCCTGTTGATGAAATCTGAAATGAACTACTTGTGTTAAAAACATGACATAGGTGGAGTTCCCATCGTGGTGCAGTGGTTAACAAATCCGACTAGGAACCATGAGGTTGCGGGTTCGGTCCCTGCCCTTGCTCAGTGGGTTAACGATCCGGCATTGCCATGAGCTGTGGTGTAGGTTGCAGACACGGCTCAGATCCCGCGTTGCTGTGGCTCTGGCGTAGGCCGGCGACTGCAGCTCCAATTGGACCCCTAGCCTGGGAACCTCCATATGCTGCAGGAGCGGCCCAAAGAAATAGCAAAAAGACAAAAAAAAAAAAACCCAAAAAAACAAAACGTGACATAGGTGGAGTTCCCTTGGTGGCGCAGTGGTTAACGAACCCGACTAGGAACCATGAGGTTGTGGGTTCGATCCCTGCCCTTGCTCAGTGGGTTAAGGTTCTGGCGTTGCCGTGAGCTGTGGTGTAGGTCGCAGACGCGGCTCGGATCCCGCGTTGCTGTGGCTCTGGCGTAGGCTGGTGGCTATGGCTCCGATTCGACCCCTAGCCTGGGAACCTCCATATGCTGCAGGAGCAGTCATAGAAAAGGCAAAAAGACGAAAAAAATAAAAATAAAAAGTGACATAGGAGTTCCTGCTGTGGTACAACAGTATCAGCAGTGTCTCTGCAACACCAGGATGCAGGTTCAATCTCTGGCCTGGCACAGTGGGTTAAAGGATCCAGCATTTCAGCAGCTGTGGCATAGGTCACAACTGTGGCTTGGATCTGATCCCTGGCCTGGGAATTGCATATGCCGTGGGGTGGCCAAAAAACAGGGGGAAAAAGTGACACACTTTTGTGTTCACCATTTTCACCAGAACTGCAGATGGCTTGCCTCCCTGGGCTCCTGTTCGGGGGCAGTGGTTTTCATGCTGTTGGAGGATGAACAAGGCCCAAGTTCAGAACTGTCCTGGCTCCACCCAAACTGATTTCATGCAGCGCTGCGAGGCCACCTGCCGCACCTCCTGTCCTCGGGGGTGTTACATCTCTGGGCCAGGAAAGACAGGCAGTCTTGTGTCATGGGCGTGGCTGAGGGCTGCATTTTGTCTTCAAAATTTACATGTTGAGTCCTGACCCCCCAGGACCTCAGAATGGGACTAAGTGTGGAGAGTGGGTCTTTAAAGAGGTAATTAATCAGAGTTACCACTGAGGCTCAGTGGGTTATGAACCTGACTAGTATCCATGAGGATGTAGGTTTGATCCTGGGCCTCAGTCAGTGAGTATCTGGGGTTGCCACAAGCTGCAGTATAGGTCACAGATGCAGCTTGGATCTGGTGTTGCTGTGGCTGTGGTATAGGCCAGCAGCTGCAGCTCCATTTCGACCCCTAGCCTGGGAATTTCCATATGGCACAAGTGTGGCCCTAAAAAGGAAAAAATTAAAAAAAAAGAGGTGATTAGAATGGAATGAAGTCACTATGGTGGGCTATAATCCAATGTGGCTACTATTCTTGTAGAAAGAGGAGGTCAGGTGACAGACACACACAGAGGGACGACCGTATGAGGACGCAGGGAAGACATCTTCACGTCAAGGAGAGAGACCTCCAGGGGCCCAGCCCTGCTGACACCTTGACCTGGTACTTCCAGTCTCCAAGGCTGTGAGAAATAAAGGTCTGTTGCTTAAGCAGCCCTGTGTGCTGTATTTGTTACAGTAGCCAAGCCAAGAAATGTTGCATTTATGGGGTCTTAGGATTTAATGTCCTAGAGGGCTGCACCGAGGTCCCTCTGCCCTTGAACTTCTCTCGCACAAGTGTTCCAATCAGGCCATGTTCAGGGGCGGCTGCAAAATGACTCATCTACTTCCAACACAAGTTATTTCTGCATGTCTTTAGGACACGTTCTATTTTGTGGGTTATAACAAACATGTGGTTTTAGGAAAGCTTGTTCTCACAGTTATTCAGAACTTCACCAAAAATTCTCTGACATTTTGAAAACTGAACCTCCTGTCCCAGAGTTTCTGAATTGCCAGCAAATGTACCAGGATTGCTGTCACCACAATGATTCAAATTATACCCAAAGTAACTGATTTATCTTCATTTTAAAACATTAAAAATAAAGATTGCATTGTATTGAATGTTATTTGTTATTTCTTAAATCTACATTGAGGGAAAATTTGAGAAAACACCTGATTTCTTAGTGTAATTGAAGTCAAGTTACTTGTTAAATTATGTATTGTTTCATTAATACACATTTATCTTTTTTTTTTTTTGTCTTTTGTCTTTTTGTTGTTGTTGTTGTTGTTGTTGTTGTTGTTGTTGTTGTTGCTATTTCTTGGGCCGCTCCCGCGGCATATGGAGGTTCCCAGGCTAGGGGTCGAATCGGAGCTGTAGCCCCAGGCCTACGCCAGAGCCTCAGCAACTCGGGATCCGAGCCGCGTCTGCAACCTACACCACAGCTCATGGCAATGCCGGATCGTTAACCCACTGAGCAAGGGCAGGGACCTCATGGTTCCTAGTCGGATTCGTTAACCACTGCGCCACGACGGGAACTCCCACATTTATCTTTAATTCTCTATTGTAACTAAAACTGCATAGATAAACACAAGTACGCAATTATACTTCAATTATGTGTGTAGAGAAATTATGTAATCACTGCATCTGATTTCAGAAAGGGAGGGCTAGGGTTAGGGTTAGGGTATGGGTATGGGGGAGGGTTAGGGTTAGGGGTTACGGTTAGGGTTAGGGGTTAGGGTTAGAGGGTTCGGGTTCGGGTTAGGGTTAAGGGTTAGGGTTAGGGTGAGGTTGATGGTAAAGTTGAGGGTGAGGGTTAGGCTTAGCGTGAGAGTTAGTCTTAGCGTTAGAGTAAGGGTTATGTTTATGGGTTAGGGTTAGGGTTATGGGTTAGTGTTAGGGTTATCGGTTAGGGTTTGTGTTAGGGTTAGGGATTTGGTTCCAGATCGGGCTTGGTATAGTTTTCTGGTTCAGGATCTCATTTCTCTTTGAGCTTCGAGGTTGGCTTCAGGCTTGGGTTATTGTTCTGTTTCTGGTTTTGGTTCGAGTTTGGGTTGCATTTCTCTAATAATGAGGGATGGTGAGCATTTTTTTCCTTTTGCTGGTGGCTATCCCTATACCATGTTTGGAGAAATGTCTATTCATGTCTTTTGCCCATTTTTAAAATTGGGTTATTGATTTTGTGGCTGTTAAGTTGTATCAGATGTTGAGCTGGGAATTTTGAAACCCCAGCCTGAGCTGGGGTTTGGGATCTGTGTAAAGAGCCTGAGACTGGGGAATGGAAAGTTGGCAAAACGGTGACATTTTTGGGGAGAAGCCGTGCTCATCATTGGGCTTTTTCTCTCAAGAGGTCTCCTGTAACTCCCTTCTTTTTTTCTCCCATAAGAGCCTCATTTTTTTCTCTATATACACCTGGTGCAAACACCTGGTAGAAAGCCAGGTCTGGTGAATTAAGGCCGGCAGTTTGAAATAAAGAAAGCTCCTGGAGATCCCACCTGGCTCCCTGGGTAAAGGCTCTGTCTTTGTCCCTGTGCTGGGTTTGGGCACTTCTGTGGCTTGAAATCCATTAGTGGGCAGACAATTCACGCACGCTTCCAGTTGGGTCAATAAAGTAAGAGTGAGGGGTTCCCATCGTGGCGCAGCAGAAACGAATCCGACTAGGAGCCATGAGGTTGTGGGTTCAATCCCTGGCCTTGCTCAGTGGGTCAAGGATCCGGCATTGCTGTGAGCTGTGGTGTAGGTTGCAGACGCGGCTCGGATCTGGCATTGCTGTGGCTCTAGTGTAGGCCAGCGGCTACAGCTCCGATTAGACCCCCAGCCTGGGAATCTCCATATGCAGCGAGTGCGGCCCTAAAAAGAAAATAAATAAATAAATAAATAAATAAATAAAGTAAGAGTGAAAGAGAAAAAAAGAGAAAGAATGAAAGAAAGGTAGAAAAAAAGGTCATATGAACTAATGAATAATAGTTGGAAAGGTAAGAAAATAAATCAGTAATTACATATGTAAACAAATATATTCAAAAACACATACCTGCGTGAATATATGAAAAATTGAAGAAGGCTGTCAGCACATGATGGGTCGGGAGCTGAGTGTTTAAAAGCTGTGGCATCGGGTAGGGTGGCCTCAGGGCTCTGAAAGCTTTTGAGAGAGAAATAGCCCACTTGGTAGGGCCCTTCCTGATATTTCAAGAAAGTGGAGGAAGGCAGTCCAACCAGTGTGTTGCCCAAGGCCAAAGCTGCCCCCGCGGGCTGCTCAGCCAGAGAGAGGACGAACACCTGAGAGTTGCTGTTAGCGCAGATGACCACAAGATGGCGCCAGGGTACTTTCCAGACCCTTGGGCAACTCCAAGGCTGCATGTCGGGGTGCAGTGTTGGGGTTGATGATGTGTTTGTGGGAAACCCCAGCCAGCACCCAGAGATCTGGGGTTGTTTTCCAGGCATCTGGGGCTCTCTGCTCTAAGATGCCTCATGTCAGGCAGAGCACACAGCTGTCCTTTCAGCATTTAATGTGCATTTGCTGTCTGGCCAGGTGGTAGTGGGTTTATAATGCTTGAGGCATCCACTGGGTTTCAGAGTGCCTTGTGTTCCTCCAGGGCAGGAGCCAGGACCCACACAGCCTGTTTTGAATCATGAACTGTCCATTTTCAAGCCCCTGACTGCCAAGGGTTTAGCTCTCTGGATAGAGGCTTGTGCTGATGAATGGATGGTGGACTTCGGTGGCATTGTGGTGGGTGGTTATGCTAATCCCTGTCCTTTTTCTGCTCATGAGACCCAGTGAAACATCTTTCTTGTCTTGCCTCACGAGTTTCCCTTTTCAGTGACTGCGCCAGGGAAGGAGGCCTGACCGAACCCAGGTCTGATGAATTAAGCAGGGTTGATTAATACCAAGAAAGCTCTCAGGGAGTTCCCTCGTGGCTGGCTTCCTTAAGAGTCTGTCCCTGTCACAGCTGTGGCTATGGTGAGAGCTGCGTGGGGAGATCAAACCCTGACCGGGCAACTCCCCGATGTTGCAGGTGGCACCCAAATAAATGAATCAAGAAAAGTAAATATTTTGAAGAAGGTGATAAATTGATGAAGTCAGTACAAACATATAGATATACCTACATAGTAGCTAAGTGAATTGACAGAGAAAACCATGAAAAAGGCTGTCCCATGATGCTTGTGGTGGCAGAGGGTTTTGTGTACAAGCCTGGGGTGGTAACATCCCTGGGGTGGATTCAGTTCCTGGCCAGACAATATCTGCATGCCACAAGTGGGTCCAGAAAAATAAATCAGAGAATAAATCAATACAGATGTAAGAAATTAATAAACTCATACACCAGAGATAATCACTTCAGGTGATTATTATGTGAAGGAAGAAAAAAGGCTTCCACAGCATAGTGGGTGGGTTTAGGGTTACAGCAGAGGGGACTCACACAATAGCCTTGGGTAAGTTGGGCTGAGTGCCCCGAGAGATTTTGAGAGAGAAATCCCCCACTTCCTAGGGCACTTCATGGCGCTCAGAGGGAGAGGAAGTCTCAACGGAAAGCCGCAGTCTTGCCCAACTCCAGTGCAGCCCCCAGGAGAGCTGAGCAGACAGGAGGAAGGCAGGCACGAGAGCTGCTGTTAGGGCCGATGTCCACAAGACGGCGCCAGAGTACCTTCCTGCGGACGCATGTGCAGCTCCAAGGCAGCGGGGTCCAGGCTCAGAGATGCGGATGATGATGCATTTGTCGGAAGCCTCAGCAGCACCCAGAAATTCGGGATTGTTTTCCATCTGGTCCAAGATGCCTCAGGTCAGGCAGAGGACACAGGAGTGTTTCCTTCAGCATTTGATGTGGATTTGCAGCCTGGTCGTGTGTCAGAGCAGTGAGAAATCTTGACAGGTTCAATGGGGTCAGATGGCCTGTTTTTTTTTTTTTTTTTTTTTTTTTTGTCTTTTTGCTATTTCTTTGGGCCGCTCCCGCGGCATATGGAGGTTCCCAGGCTAGGGGTCGAATCGGAGCTGTAGCCCCAGGCCTACGCCAGAGCCTCAGCAACTCGGGATCCGAGCCGCGTCTGCAACCTACACCACAGCTCATGGCAATGCCGGATCGTTAACCCACTGAGCAAGGGCAGGGATCGAACCTGCAACCTCATGGTTCCTAGTCGGGTTCGTTAACCACTGCGCCACGACAGGAACTCCTGGCCTGTTGTTGTTTCTCGAGAGGCAGGAGGCTGGACCCAGATACCGTCTCTAGTGAGCCCTCAGCTGGTAATTGTGATTTTTTTTTTTTTTATGATTCCTTTCCCATTGTAGTTGACTTGCAGTGCTCTGTCAATGTCTCCCCCACAGCCAAGTGACCCACGCTGACATCTCTATCTACACGTCCTTTTTGTCAATTTAGCGTCAATCATGTTCCATCACAGGTGAATAGATAGCACTGCCTGTGCTATGCAGCAGGATCTCATGGCTTACCTGCTCCAGACACCATAGTTGGCATCTATGAACCCCCAACTCCCAGTCATCCCCGCTCCCTCCCCCTCCCCTTTGACAAGTCTGTTCTTCAATTCCATGGGTTTCTTTTCTATGAAAAGGTTTATTTTTGCTATTTGTTAGACTTCAGATATAAGTGATATCATATGGTATTTGTTTTTCTCTTTCTGACTTATTTCACTGAGGATGAATGTCCCTTTTCCATCCATGTTGCTGCTGCACATGGCATGATTGTGTTCTTTTTTATGGCTGAGTAGTATTCCATTGTGTATATGTACCACCTCTTCTTAATCCATTCATCTCTCGGATGTTTGGTTGTTTCCATTTCTTGGCTATTGTGAATAGTGCTGCAAGGAATACAGGGGTGCATGTGTCTTTTTCAAGGAATGTTTTGTCCAGCTACATGCCCAATGGTGGGTTTGCTGGGTCAAAGTGTCCTTCTATATTTAGTTTTCTGAGGTGCCTATATACTGTTTTCCATGGTGGTTGTAGCAATTTACATTCCCACTGACAGTGTAGGAGGGTACCCTTTCTCCACATTCTCTCCAGCATTTGTTATTTGTAGACTTACTAATGATGGCCATTCTGACTGGTGTGAGGGGTCCCCCACAGTAGTTTGGATTTGCATTTCTCCAACAATGAGGGATGGTGAACATTTTTTCATGGGCTAGTTGGCCATATGTATGTCTTGTTTGGATACATTTCTATTTATGTCTTCTGCCCATTTTTCAATTGGATTGTTGTCTTATTTGCTGTTGAGTGGTATCAGCTGTTGAGCAGGTAATTTGAACCCCCCGCCTGACTGGGGTTTGGGACCTGGTGAATGGAAGGTGGTGAAACAGTGATCTTCTGGGGAGAAGCTGTGCTCCTCCCTGGGCTTTTTCTCTCCAGAGGTCTCCTGAATAAACCTGGTATGTGTGAGGGGCTACATGGGGTCATTGTTACAATGGCTCTTTCTGCTGACCCGCGGGACCGAGCACCTGCTCAAGCAACATCCTGTTTTCACCACGGGTGCAGCCTTTGCCAAGACTGCGAGACCCCCCCTCCCATGGGACACCACACACCTCTGGCTTTCCCAAGACGACGAGACCCCCCCTCCCGTGGGACACCACACACCTCCGGCTTTCTCAAGATTACGAGACCACCAGAGTCCAGCTGCAGGTGAAAGATCAACTAACCTTCACCCCCCCCCCCATTTCAGGGAATCAATTTCCCTTCCATGGGGTATAAGAAAGCCCCGGCAGAAGTGGGGGGACTGGCTCTTCCCAGGGTCAGTCACCCTCTCCTTTCCCTCTAACAAATTTCCTTCTCTTTGTCTGAACACCTGGCTTGTTCTCGTTTTCTCTGCATTTGCCTTACAGTATGAAGACCTGATGAAAAGCCAGATCTGGTGAATCAAGTCTGATAGATTGATATAAAGAAAACTCTTCCAGAGATCCCTCCTGGGCCCCTGGGTAAAGGATCTGTCTTTGTCCCTGCGGTGTGTTTAGAATCTTCTGAGGCTTGAAATCCGTCAATGGGCTGACAAGTCACATATGTTTCAGGTAGGTTTAATAAAGTAAGAAAAAGAGGAAGAAAAGCAGAAAGAAGGAATGAAAAAGAAAGAATAATGAAGGAAAAGAAGAAAGACATGTATGAATGAATCAAAGTAGGAAATATAAGAAAATAAATCAACATTTACATATATACACACCTACATTCATAAATACATAAGTGCATGAACACATGAAAAGTTGATGAAGGCTGTCATGACGTGATGGGTGGGGACCTGAGTCTTTGAACTGCCTGGGAGGTAGCTTGGCCTCAGTGCTCTGAAAGGTTTTGAGAGAAAAGCCCACTTTGTAGGGCACTACCACGTATAGAAAAAAGGCAGAGGAAGGAAATCCAACCAGCATATTGCCCAAGGCCTATGAAACCCCGGGGGTCAGCTGAGCCTGGGAGTTGCTATTAGAGCAGAGTCCACAAGACGGCGCCAGAGTATATTCTGGACCCTCGTGCAGCTCCATTGCTCCATGGCCAAGCTCAGAGTTGGGGTCGATGATGTGATTGGTGGAAACCCCAGCAAGAACCCAGTGGTTTGGGGTATTTTATGGGCACCTGGGTCTCTCTGCTCAATGATGCCTCATGTCAAGCAGGGGACACAGGTGTCCTTCAGCATTTGATGTGGATTTGCAGCCTGGTTGGGAGTCACAGTGGTACAAAATCTTGACAGAGTCAATGGGATCCGATTGCTTGTTTTTTCTCCAGAGGCTGGAGGGAATGGAGGCCTGACAGAAATCAGGTCCGATGAAGCAGGGTTCTTTGATACCAAGAAAGCTCTCAGGGAGATCCCTCATGGCTGCCTTTCTTAGGAGTCTGTCTTGTCACTGCTGTGGCTGTGGTCAGATCTGCATTGGGAGGTCCAACCCTGGCCAGACAACATCCCAGTGTCAAAGGCGGCACCCAAATAAATTTATAAATAAAACAGATATTGCAAAGAATGAGCTCAATTGAGAAAGATGTCAATACACACAGATAGAAATTTCTACAGTGTAGCTAAGGGCATCAAGAGACAAGGATATAATAAGAATTTGTGACATTATCCCTGTGGTGGAGGAAGGGATTGAATGTGAGCCTGAGGTAGTAACGGCAGTGGCATGGATTCAAGTACTGGCCAGACAGTATCTGTTTGTCCCAAGTGGGTTGAGAAAAATAAACAGGTATGTAAAAAAAATAAAAGGGTGAATATAGAAAGAAATTCATACAACATAGGTCATTACATCAGGTTGGATGTCACACTGTAAAGAAATCTTGACAGGTTCAACAGAGTCAGGTTGCCTGTTTATGTTTTTTTTTTTTCTTCTTTTCTCAAGAAGCTGGACTCTGGACCCAGACCCCTTCCCTGGGGAACGCCGAGCTGGTCCTTTTGGGTTAGAATTTCTTATCATGTTTGATTACCATCAGCGATGATTTACAGTGTTCTGTCTCTTTAACAGCAGCGAGATTTAGTGGAACGTGTGTATACAAAACCTTTCTCTCCCATTATCCTCCAACTCGTTCCAAAACAAGGGGTCAGACACAGTTAGTTGCCTGTGCTCTAGCACAGGACCTCATGGCTTACCCACCCCATGGGCAAGGCTTTGCATCTCTCACCCCACAAATCCCAGACCTTCCCACATGCTCACCCTCCACTCTGGTACCCTCAAGTCTGTTATCCAGTCCTGGAGTTACTTTTCTGTTGAAAGGTTCATATGTGTCATGGCTTAAATGCCAGTTAGAAGGGGTAGCCAAAGGTATGCGTCCTTCTCTTTCAGGCATATGTCCCTTCATATGAGCGTTTCTCATTCCATCACTGTGGTGGCAGGTGGCATATGCTGTTCTGGTTCCTGACTGAGTCATAGGTCATCGTGTACAGGGACCACTGCCTCTGAATCCATTCATCTGTGGATGGCCACGCGTGCATGTCCATGTCTGGGCTCTAGTCACTAGTGCTGCCAGGAACCAAGATAGAGATATATTAGAAGAGATAGAACAAAATTCCCCACAGGGTGTCAGGTGGTTTCTATGAGTGATCCCAGTTGGTTGGTTGATGAGGGAGATAACCGCAACTGGCATAGAAATCATTTTATTACTTGTGTAGTTGAGGGATTAAAAGCCTCATGAGTAAATCCCATTAAAAACTATTGGAGGTTTACTAGGGGAACAAGAGAGTCCATCAACTTTCTTAGAAAGACTCAGAAAGGCATTGAGAAAACATTTACCAAGGAACCCAGAAACAATGGAGAGCCAAATAATTCTTAAGGATAAATTCATAGCTCAATCAGTGCCAGATATATGGAGAAAGCTCCAAAAAATTGGCTTTTGGCCCTGATCAGAGCCTGGAGCACCTCCTCAGAGTAGCAACTCAAATATGTTATAATCAGGGACAGGAAGAATGAAAGGAAAACAAGAAGAGAGACAGAGAAGAGGCTGAGGCTCTAGTTACGGTGCTACAGGGAGTCAACCTGGGAGTTTCCAAGGTGAGAGGACTAGGGCAGAGACCTATGTCCGGAGCCTGTTTCCTCTGTGGAAAAGAGGGAATGCCCCAAGACTCAGAGATCACTGGAAGAGGGGCCACCCCTGAAGACGAAGGTCTCTGGGGTGGACCCCTCAGGCCCAGGATCAGGACTGATGGGATGTTTCCATAATGGCTCCTGTCCTCATCACCACTTAGGAGTCTTAAGTGACTCTAAATGTAGGAAGACAGCCTATGGACTTCCTCCTGAATATGGAGCCACTTTTCAGTCCTTCTCTCCAACCCTGGGCCCTTCCGTCATGAATCTGCCACATTCATGTTTCTGGCAAGCTGGCTACAAAATTTTTACACAATCTTTGAGTTGTGACTGGGAATCCATTCTCTTTTCTCCAAGCCTTTCTTATTGTTCCAGAGTCCAACTCCTCTTTTAGAAAGACATATTTTGTAAGAGGTTAAAGCCTCAGTTCAGATGGCAATGGAGGACTTCCCATGTGGCTCACAACATAGCTACTCAGCAATCCCTCACATTTTAGCAAAATGATAGTGTATGTCAGTCAAATGTAAAGCTTTGATTAAGAGCTATCAATGTTTAAATGTTGATAGAAGGGGTATCCAAAGTCATGTATCAAGGCCCACTTGACCATCCCATGAGTGGATACCTAACTGTTTTCCCCAACGACGCCCCTTTTCAGCAGGAAGAAGTTAGAGTGGTCATCGCCCCTTTTCCCACAGTTAGTCTCCAACTCGGGGGTGGGGATTGAGAATATGGGCTTTGATACATTCTTTGATGTGGCTGTTGATTAACATTTGTAACTTAAGGGTCGCATAGAACCCCAGCTGCTATAAAGGTTACAGTTATTACCCTGTGGAACCATCCTCCGCCACCACATCACAGTCATGAAGTCTGCATCCGCGGCTGACACGGACACTGGGAGGCTGCGCAGCATCTCGAGAATCCCCTCAGGGTCAAGTTCCAGGGACTCCCTTCGCCATCGTCAGAGAACGCTAAGCCCTGCTCTGGCCACCCCTGGAAGCTGGTCAGTCTACACACGGCAGAAGCCCGAGTTCTACGTGAGACTTAACTTGGACTCGCGTTCTGTCTATAGAAGTGGGAAGCAAGCGATTCGGGAAGTAGTGAAGAAAGGAAGTTGCGGGATCTGTTTTTGTCCTCCTGTAAAAACAAAAAGGGGGAGATGTCGTGAGACAGGTTTTTCCAATCTTCTTGATCATCCACTGTCTCGAGACATGTTTTTCCAATCTTCTTGTTTGACTATCCACCCATAGCCCCTCCTCATGTGATCTCATCAAAAGAGTGAAATAAAAGCGGTGTGGTTTCTTGAGGCGGGGCTCTTGGTCCCAGAGACCTTGAGTCCCCCGGGTTCCTGCCTTTACCATCTCTGTGTTTTGTTTTGTGTTGGCATTTTGTTTTGGGTTATTTCCTTAAGTTCCACAGCACTCGTTCTTCAGCCCCATCCTGCTGAGCTGGTCTCAGCATACCTACACATGGCCACTGGGACAGGTGGGCCTTGGTCCCGCCGAGGAGACTGGCCTGGCCCTTCTCTGCTGAGGCGTGAGGGGGATCCTTGGTTCCGCCGCCTGCTGCCCTCTGTGGAGCTGGTGGTGGGAGAAAAGTCGCCTCAGGCCTCTTGCCCATGTTTCAGAGGTGTTATTGTTGGGATGTATCTGGGCCTGCTGGGTCAGGTCTGTTGTTGAGCTGGTCCCTTTGAAACCCTGGACTGACCCTGGCTTTGGGATCCAGATCAAGGGCGTGCGGGTAGTGCATGGAAGATGGTAAAAGGCTCCTATTTGGGGGAGAAGCTGGGCCCATCGCTGGGCCTTTTGTCTCAAGTGGTCTCCCGAAACGCCATCGTTTGCTTTCCTTGGGAGCCTGTTTCTCCCCCCCACCCCTGGGTATACAGCCGGTAGGAAGGCCGGCTCAACACAGCCAGGTCGTGTGAACTGGGGCTAGTAGGTGGATGGAAAGAACGCTCCCGCGGAGATCCCTCCTGGCCCCCTGGGTCCAAGGGCCCTCCTTGTCTTTGTGGGTGGGGTGGGGCACCCCCCTGGCGTGAAAACCGCTGAAAGGGCAGACAAGCCAATCACGCTTCAGGTGGGGTCAATAGAAAGATTGTGAGAGAGAGAGAGAGAAGGGCGGGGGCGGAAAGCCAGCCAGCACGAAACCAACAAGGCTGTCCTGTAGGAAGGCAGGCATACCAGGGCGCCAGTGATGGTGAAGTCCACGGTTCCCTCCACACACCGCGCTGTTCCTAAAGACAGAAGGGCAGGACCCTATGAGAAAGGAAGAAGGCTGTCAGGACCTGGTGGGTCGGGAGGAGCGGCTGCGTGTTTGAAAGGAGTGGCCTGGGGGCAGGTTGGCCTGAGGGCTCTGAAATCCTTGAGAGAAAGACTTAGGCCACTTGGCAGGGCACTTCTTGGGACGGAAAGCAAGCGGGGGTGGGGTGGGTCGGGGGCGGGGTGTGGGTGGGGTGAAGAAATCGTGCCAGCGTCTTGCCCAAGTCCAAAGCAGCCCAGGGGTCAGCTGAGCCAGAGAGGGGAGGAACGCCTGAGTGTTGCTGTGAGAGCAGGTGTCCACCAGACGGCGCCAGAGGCCCTTCCGGCCCCAGGCGCAGCTCCCAGGCGGCTTGTCCAGGCTCCGAGTTGGGGAGCGTGCATGATGCGTTGGGCGGAAGCCGCACCCGGCACCCAGCACCCAGAGCTTTGGGGTTGTTTTCTGGGCACCCGGGTCTCTCGGCTCCAAGACGCCTCCGGTCAGGCCGAGGGCACAGGTGTGTCCCTTCAGCATTGTGGTTGGATGGGCAGCCTGGTTCCCGGGCGGGGCGGGGCGGTTTGTTTAGTTGTCGCGAGACGTGTCTACAATATTTTCTTAGCGTCTTTGCTGAAAACTCTATCTTGTCCTGCTTTACTTTACTCCATCTTCCTGCTTGAAAAACAGTCGCTGTGATGGTGAATGGCTTATGCTTAAGAACAAAGACCTAAAGGCACAAGTTATTCATAGGGTCAGCTGAATGAGGACTTAATGCGTTGGTCTAGGCCGCAGATTGGCACACCATTTGCACAGATAAGGTCCTCTTAAGAATAAAAGAGGAGCCCCATAGCCCCAAGGGGTTTATGAGGGGTCCTCAGCTGGATTTGCATTAGCAAAGAACCGAGGTGCAAAGCTAGGGTTGCTGCAGATAGGCAGAAGCACAATGGTGATTCTCTAGATGCATAGATAGCCAAGCTTCCTCATATGCCAATGATTGTTAAATGCCTAAAGGTCAGAGTAAAAGCTTAATCAACAACTGCCTATGTGACTTTTAACATAACGTAACCCCCCCCATACCCTGCACCTACAACCTTCTTCTCACGTGACATAACCCTAAAAAAACACAATAAAAGCAGTGTGGTTTCTTAAGGCAGTGCTCTTGGTCCCTGAGACCTTGTGTTCCCCGGTTCCCACCTTTACTTCAGATCAATGTCTCTGTGTCTTGTTTTGTGTTAACTTTTTTCCTCAAGTTCCACAGCGCCCGTTCTTCAGCCCCATCCTGCTGAGCTGGTCTCAGCAAGTGGCGCCCAACGTGGGGCAGACAGGCGGGCACGAGGAATGAAGGACTGTGACGACAGCGGAATTTTTCTTCACTGGAAGTGCTGTGGAGCCCTGAGAAGAAGGGAGGAATTTTGCGTGGCCACGCTAAAGAAATCCTGCGGATACGTTCCCTCTCTCAGGTATTTACAGGGTAACATGGGAAATAAGGCAATTGCAGGAAACTATAGTCCTTACATTTGTTTGTTAGGACAAGTCCTTAAAAAAGGGGGTGCAAAAACAAGTGAAAGACAGCTTTTGGAGCTTTTTCAGACTATTGAGAAACATTGTGATTGGTTTCCTCCATTAGAAACATTAGATGTAAGGATATGGGAAACGGTAGGAAGGGAACTTAGGATATTAAATGATGAGGGCGGTCCAATTCCTGTGTCCAATTGGAGTACTTGGAGCTTAAGTAAATCAGTTTTAGAACCAACACAGACCACAGAGGACTTAGAGACAAAAGAAGAAGGGGAGTTTACACCTTTGTTGAGGAACCTAAATATGCAGTCCCTGAACAAAATTATCATAAAGAATATTTGGCTCCTGAGCCTTCGGCTCCAAATTTTGATGTTGGTATTCCTCCATTGCCTCCTAGTTGGAGTGAGATGCCTAGGACTCGACAAGCCTCTACTTCGAGGGTTGTAAAGAAAATGAGCACTATAACTGAACACCATCTGTCATCCATTCAACAGGGAATTTTACAGGATGGGGTAAGGGTTGGGGTTCAGTTGTGGGGTTCAGGGTTAGGGTTCGGGGTAGGGTTAGGGTTCGGGTTCAGGTTCGGGGTAGGGTTCGGGGTAGGGTTCGGGTTACGGTTAGGATTCGGGTTCGGGTTAGGGTTCGGGTTAGGTTAGGGTTTGGGTTTGGGGTAGCGGTTAGGGGGTTAGAGGGTTAGGGTTAGAGGGTTCGGGCTTGGGGTTAGGGGTTCGGGTTAGGGTTTAGGGTTAGGGTTCGGGTTAGGGATAGGGTTAGGGTTCGGGTTAGTGTTAGGGTTCGGGTTCGGGTTCGGGATAGTGTTAGGGTTCGGGGTCGGGTTAGGGTTCGGGTTTAGGGTTCGGGACCGGGTTCGGGTTAGGGTTTGGGTTAGGTTCCGGTTTGGGTTCGTGTTCGGGTTATGGTTAGGGTTCGGGTTGGGTTTCGGGTTCGGGTTCGAGTTCGGGTTCGGTTTCGGGTTTAGGGTTCGGGATCGGGGATCGGGTTCGGGTTAGGGTTCGGTTTCGGGTTCGATTCCGGGTTCGGGTTTAGGTTTCGGGTTGGGGCTGGGGTTCGGGTTAGGGGTTAGGGTTCGGGTTAGGGTTCGGGTTCGGGTTAGGGTTAGGGTTCGGGTTAGGGTTCGGGTTAGGGTTAGGGTTCGGGTTAGGGTTCGGGTTCGGGTTAGGGTTCGGGTTAGGGTTAGGGTTAGGGTTAGGGTTAGGGTTAGGGTTAGGGTTAGGGTTGTTAGGGTTGTTAGGGTTAGGGTTAGGGTTGGGGTTAGGGTTAGGGTTCGGGTTCGGGTTCGGGTTCGGGTTCGGGTTCGGGTTCGGCTTCGGGTTCGGGTTCGGGTTCGGGTTCGGGTTCGGGTTCGGGTTCGGGTTCGGGTTCGGGTTCGGGTTCGGGTTCGGGTTCGGGTTCGGGGTTCGGGGTTCGGGGTTCGGGGTTCGGGTTCGGGTTAGGGTTAGGGTTCGGGTTCGGGTTAGGGTTAGGGTTAGGGTTAGGGTTAGGGTTAGGGTTAGGGTTCGGGTTCGGGTTAGGGTTCGGGTTAGGGTTAGGGTTAGGGTTAGGGTTAGGGTTAGGGTTAGGGTTAGGGTTAGGGTTAGGGTTAGGGTTAGGGTTAGGGTTCGGGTTAGGGTTCGGGTTAGGGTTCGGGTTAGGGTTCGGGTTAGGGTTAGGGTTAGGGTTAGGGTTAGGGTTAGGGTTAGGGTTCGGGTTAGGGTTCGGGTTAGGGTTCGGGTTAGGGTTCGGGTTCGGGTTAGGGTTAGGGTTAGGGTTCGGGTTAGGGTTCGGGTTAGGGTTCGGGTTAGGGTTCGGGTTAGGGTTCGGGTTAGGGTTCGGGTTAGGGTTCGGGTTAGGGTTCGGGTTAGGGTTCGGGTTAGGGTTCGGGTTCGGGTTAGGGTTCGGGTTAGGGTTCGGGTTAGGGTTAGGGTTCGGGTTCGGGTTAGGGTTCGGGTTAGGGTTAGGGTTCGGGTTAGGGTTAGGGTTCGGGTTAGGGTTAGGGTTCGGGTTCGGGTTAGGGTTCGGGTTAGGGTTAGGGTTAGGGTTAGGGTTAGGGTTAGGGTTAGGGTTAGGGTTAGGGTTAGGGTTCGGGTTAGGGTTCGGGTTAGGGTTCGGGTTAGGGTTAGGGTTCGGGTTCGGGTTAGGGTTCGGGTTCGGGTTAGGGTTCGGGTTCGGGTTAGGGTTAGGGTTCGGGTTAGGGTTAGGGTTCGGGTTAGGGTTAGGGTTCGGGTTCGGGTTAGGGTTCGGGTTAGGGTTAGGGTTCGGGTTAGGGTTAGGGTTAGGGTTAGGGTTAGGGTTCGGGTTCGGGTTCGGGTTAGGGTTAGGGGTTAGGGTTAGGGTTAGGGTTAGGGTTAGGGTTAGGGTTCGGGTTCGGGTTAGGGTTCGGGTTCGGGTTAGGGTTCGGGTTCGGGTTAGGGTTCGGGTTAGGGTTAGGGTTCGGGTTCGGGTTAGGGTTCGGGTTCGGGTTAGGGTTCGGGTTAGGGTTCGGGTTAGGGTTCGGGTTAGGGTTAGGGTTAGGGTTAGGGTTAGGGTTAGGGTTAGGGTTAGGGTTAGGGTTAGGGTTAGGGTTAGGGTTAGGGTTAGGGTTAGGGTTAGGGTTAGGGTTAGGGTTAGGGTTAGGGTTAGGGTTAGGGTTTAGGGTTAGGGTTAGGGTTAGGGTTAGGGTTAGGGTTAGGGTTAGGTTAGGGTTAGGGTTAGGGTTAGGGTTCGGGTTAGGGTTAGGGTTCGGGTTAGGGTTCGGGTTAGGGTTCGGGTTAGGGTTAGGGTTAGGGTTAGGGTTAGGGTTAGGGTTAGGGTTAGGGTTAGGGTTAGGGTTAGGGTTAGGGTTAGGGTTAGGGTTAGGGTTAGGGTTAGGGTTAGGGTTAGGGTTAGGGTTAGGGTTAGGGTTAGGGTTAGGGTTAGGGTTAGGGTTAGGGTTAGGGTTAGGGTTAGGGTTAGGGTTAGGGTTAGGGTTAGGGTTAGGGTTAGGGTTAGGGTTAGGGTTAGGGTTAGGGTTAGGGTTAGGGTTAGGGTTAGGGTTAGGGTTAGGGTTAGGGTTAGGGTTAGGGTTAGGGTTAGGGTTAGGGTTAGGGTTAGGGTTAGGGTTAGGGTTAGGGTTAGGGTTAGGGTTAGGGTTAGGGTTAGGGTTAGGGTTAGGGTTAGGGTTAGGGTTAGGGTTAGGGTTAGGGTTAGGGTTAGGGTTAGGGTTAGGGTTAGGGTTAGGGTTAGGGTTAGGGTTAGGGTTAGGGTTAGGGTTAGGGTTAGGGTTAGGGTTAGGGTTAGGGTTAGGGTTAGGGTTAGGGTTAGGGTTAGGGTTAGGGTTAGGGTTAGGGTTAGGGTTAGGGTTAGGGTTAGGGTTAGGGTTAGGGTTAGGGTTAGGGTTAGGGTTAGGGTTAGGGTTAGGGTTAGGGTTAGGGTTAGGGTTAGGGTTAGGGTTAGGGTTAGGGTTAGGGTTAGGGTTAGGGTTAGGGTTAGGGTTAGGGTTAGGGTTAGGGTTAGGGTTAGGGTTAGGGTTAGGGTTAGGGTTAGGGTTAGGGTTAGGGTTAGGGTTAGGGTTAGGGTTAGGGTTAGGGTTAGGGTTAGGGTTAGGGTTAGGGTTAGGGTTAGGGTTAGGGTTAGGGTTAGGGTTAGGGTTAGGGTTAGGGTTAGGGTTAGGGTTAGGGTTAGGGTTAGGGTTAGGGTTAGGGTTAGGGTTAGGGTTAGGGTTAGGGTTAGGGTTAGGGTTAGGGTTAGGGTTAGGGTTAGGGTTAGGGTTAGGGTTAGGGTTAGGGTTAGGGTTAGGGTTAGGGTTAGGGTTAGGGTTAGGGTTAGGGTTAGGGTTAGGGTTAGGGTTAGGGTTAGGGTTAGGGTTAGGGTTAGGGTTAGGGTTAGGGTTAGGGTTAGGGTTAGGGTTAGGGTTAGGGTTAGGGTTAGGGTTAGGGTTAGGGTTAGGGTTAGGGTTAGGGTTAGGGTTAGGGTTAGGGTTAGGGTTAGGGTTAGGGTTAGGGTTAGGGTTAGGGTTAGGGTTAGGGTTAGGGTTAGGGTTAGGGTTAGGGTTAGGGTTAGGGTTAGGGTTAGGGTTAGGGTTAGGGTTAGGGTTAGGGTTAGGGTTAGGGTTAGGGTTAGGGTTAGGGTTAGGGTTAGGGTTAGGGTTAGGGTTAGGGTTAGGGTTAGGGTTAGGGTTAGGGTTAGGGTTAGGGTTAGGGTTAGGGTTAGGGTTAGGGTTAGGGTTAGGGTTAGGGTTAGGGTTAGGGTTAGGGTTAGGGTTAGGGTTAGGGTTAGGGTTAGGGTTAGGGTTAGGGTTAGGGTTAGGGTTAGGGTTAGGGTTAGGGTTAGGGTTAGGGTTAGGGTTAGGGTTAGGGTTAGGGTTAGGGTTAGGGTTAGGGTTAGGGTTAGGGTTAGGGTTAGGGTTAGGGTTAGGGTTAGGGTTAGGGTTAGGGTTAGGGTTAGGGTTAGGGTTAGGGTTAGGGTTAGGGTTAGGGTTAGGGTTAGGGTTAGGGTTAGGGTTAGGGTTAGGGTTAGGGTTAGGGTTAGGGTTAGGGTTAGGGTTAGGGTTAGGGTTAGGGTTAGGGTTAGGGTTAGGGTTAGGGTTAGGGTTAGGGTTAGGGTTAGGGTTAGGGTTAGGGTTAGGGTTAGGGTTAGGGTTAGGGTTAGGGTTAGGGTTAGGGTTAGGGTTAGGGTTAGGGTTAGGGTTAGGGTTAGGGTTAGGGTTAGGGTTAGGGTTAGGGTTAGGGTTAGGGTTAGGGTTAGGGTTAGGGTTAGGGTTAGGGTTAGGGTTAGGGTTAGGGTTAGGGTTAGGGTTAGGGTTAGGGTTAGGGTTAGGGTTAGGGTTAGGGTTAGGGTTAGGGTTAGGGTTAGGGTTAGGGTTAGGGTTAGGGTTAGGGTTAGGGTTAGGGTTAGGGTTAGGGTTAGGGTTAGGGTTAGGGTTAGGGTTAGGGTTAGGGTTAGGGTTAGGGTTAGGGTTAGGGTTAGGGTTAGGGTTAGGGTTAGGGTTAGGGTTAGGGTTAGGGTTAGGGTTAGGGTTAGGGTTAGGGTTAGGGTTAGGGTTAGGGTTAGGGTTAGGGTTAGGGTTAGGGTTAGGGTTAGGGTTAGGGTTAGGGTTAGGGTTAGGGTTAGGGTTAGGGTTAGGGTTAGGGTTAGGGTTAGGGTTAGGGTTAGGGTTAGGGTTAGGGTTAGGGTTAGGGTTAGGGTTAGGGTTAGGGTTAGGGTTAGGGTTAGGGTTAGGGTTAGGGTTAGGGTTAGGGTTAGGGTTAGGGTTAGGGTTAGGGTTAGGGTTAGGGTTAGGGTTAGGGTTAGGGTTAGGGTTAGGGTTAGGGTTAGGGTTAGGGTTAGGGTTAGGGTTAGGGTTAGGGTTAGGGTTAGGGTTAGGGTTAGGGTTAGGGTTAGGGTTAGGGTTAGGGTTAGGGTTAGGGTTAGGGTTAGGGTTAGGGTTAGGGTTAGGGTTAGGGTTAGGGTTAGGGTTAGGGTTAGGGTTAGGGTTAGGGTTAGGGTTAGGGTTAGGGTTAGGGTTAGGGTTAGGGTTAGGGTTAGGGTTAGGGTTAGGGTTAGGGTTAGGGTTAGGGTTAGGGTTAGGGTTAGGGTTAGGGTTAGGGTTAGGGTTAGGGTTAGGGTTAGGGTTAGGGTTAGGGTTAGGGTTAGGGTTAGGGTTAGGGTTAGGGTTAGGGTTAGGGTTAGGGTTAGGGTTAGGGTTAGGGTTAGGGTTAGGGTTAGGGTTAGGGTTAGGGTTAGGGTTAGGGTTAGGGTTAGGGTTAGGGTTAGGGTTAGGGTTAGGGTTAGGGTTAGGGTTAGGGTTAGGGTTAGGGTTAGGGTTAGGGTTAGGGTTAGGGTTAGGGTTAGGGTTAGGGTTAGGGTTAGGGTTAGGGTTAGGGTTAGGGTTAGGGTTAGGGTTAGGGTTAGGGTTAGGGTTAGGGTTAGGGTTAGGGTTAGGGTTAGGGTTAGGGTTAGGGTTAGGGTTAGGGTTAGGGTTAGGGTTAGGGTTAGGGTTAGGGTTAGGGTTAGGGTTAGGGTTAGGGTTAGGGTTAGGGTTAGGGTTAGGGTTAGGGTTAGGGTTAGGGTTAGGGTTAGGGTTAGGGTTAGGGTTAGGGTTAGGGTTAGGGTTAGGGTTAGGGTTAGGGTTAGGGTTAGGGTTAGGGTTAGGGTTAGGGTTAGGGTTAGGGTTAGGGTTAGGGTTAGGGTTAGGGTTAGGGTTAGGGTTAGGGTTAGGGTTAGGGTTAGGGTTAGGGTTAGGGTTAGGGTTAGGGTTAGGGTTAGGGTTAGGGTTAGGGTTAGGGTTAGGGTTAGGGTTAGGGTTAGGGTTAGGGTTAGGGTTAGGGTTAGGGTTAGGGTTAGGGTTAGGGTTAGGGTTAGGGTTAGGGTTAGGGTTAGGGTTAGGGTTAGGGTTAGGGTTAGGGTTAGGGTTAGGGTTAGGGTTAGGGTTAGGGTTAGGGTTAGGGTTAGGGTTAGGGTTAGGGTTAGGGTTAGGGTTAGGGTTAGGGTTAGGGTTAGGGTTAGGGTTAGGGTTAGGGTTAGGGTTAGGGTTAGGGTTAGGGTTAGGGTTAGGGTTAGGGTTAGGGTTAGGGTTAGGGTTAGGGTTAGGGTTAGGGTTAGGGTTAGGGTTAGGGTTAGGGTTAGGGTTAGGGTTAGGGTTAGGGTTAGGGTTAGGGTTAGGGTTAGGGTTAGGGTTAGGGTTAGGGTTAGGGTTAGGGTTAGGGTTAGGGTTAGGGTTAGGGTTAGGGTTAGGGTTAGGGTTAGGGTTAGGGTTAGGGTTAGGGTTAGGGTTAGGGTTAGGGTTAGGGTTAGGGTTAGGGTTAGGGTTAGGGTTAGGGTTAGGGTTAGGGTTAGGGTTAGGGTTAGGGTTAGGGTTAGGGTTAGGGTTAGGGTTAGGGTTAGGGTTAGGGTTAGGGTTAGGGTTAGGGTTAGGGTTAGGGTTAGGGTTAGGGTTAGGGTTAGGGTTAGGGTTAGGGTTAGGGTTAGGGTTAGGGTTAGGGTTAGGGTTAGGGTTAGGGTTAGGGTTAGGGTTAGGGTTAGGGTTAGGGTTAGGGTTAGGGTTAGGGTTAGGGTTAGGGTTAGGGTTAGGGTTAGGGTTAGGGTTAGGGTTAGGGTTAGGGTTAGGGTTAGGGTTAGGGTTAGGGTTAGGGTTAGGGTTAGGGTTAGGGTTAGGGTTAGGGTTAGGGTTAGGGTTAGGGTTAGGGTTAGGGTTAGGGTTAGGGTTAGGGTTAGGGTTAGGGTTAGGGTTAGGGTTAGGGTTAGGGTTAGGGTTAGGGTTAGGGTTAGGGTTAGGGTTAGGGTTAGGGTTAGGGTTAGGGTTAGGGTTAGGGTTAGGGTTAGGGTTAGGGTTAGGGTTAGGGTTAGGGTTAGGGTTAGGGTTAGGGTTAGGGTTAGGGTTAGGGTTAGGGTTAGGGTTAGGGTTAGGGTTAGGGTTAGGGTTAGGGTTAGGGTTAGGGTTAGGGTTAGGGTTAGGGTTAGGGTTAGGGTTAGGGTTAGGGTTAGGGTTAGGGTTAGGGTTAGGGTTAGGGTTAGGGTTAGGGTTAGGGTTAGGGTTAGGGTTAGGGTTAGGGTTAGGGTTAGGGTTAGGGTTAGGGTTAGGGTTAGGGTTAGGGTTAGGGTTAGGGTTAGGGTTAGGGTTAGGGTTAGGGTTAGGGTTAGGGTTAGGGTTAGGGTTAGGGTTAGGGTTAGGGTTAGGGTTAGGGTTAGGGTTAGGGTTAGGGTTAGGGTTAGGGTTAGGGTTAGGGTTAGGGTTAGGGTTAGGGTTAGGGTTAGGGTTAGGGTTAGGGTTAGGGTTAGGGTTAGGGTTAGGGTTAGGGTTAGGGTTAGGGTTAGGGTTAGGGTTAGGGTTAGGGTTAGGGTTAGGGTTAGGGTTAGGGTTAGGGTTAGGGTTAGGGTTAGGGTTAGGGTTAGGGTTAGGGTTAGGGTTAGGGTTAGGGTTAGGGTTAGGGTTAGGGTTAGGGTTAGGGTTAGGGTTAGGGTTAGGGTTAGGGTTAGGGTTAGGGTTAGGGTTAGGGTTAGGGTTAGGGTTAGGGTTAGGGTTAGGGTTAGGGTTAGGGTTAGGGTTAGGGTTAGGGTTAGGGTTAGGGTTAGGGTTAGGGTTAGGGTTAGGGTTAGGGTTAGGGTTAGGGTTAGGGTTAGGGTTAGGGTTAGGGTTAGGGTTAGGGTTAGGGTTAGGGTTAGGGTTAGGGTTAGGGTTAGGGTTAGGGTTAGGGTTAGGGTTAGGGTTAGGGTTAGGGTTAGGGTTAGGGTTAGGGTTAGGGTTAGGGTTAGGGTTAGGGTTAGGGTTAGGGTTAGGGTTAGGGTTAGGGTTAGGGTTAGGGTTAGGGTTAGGGTTAGGGTTAGGGTTAGGGTTAGGGTTAGGGTTAGGGTTAGGGTTAGGGTTAGGGTTAGGGTTAGGGTTAGGGTTAGGGTTAGGGTTAGGGTTAGGGTTAGGGTTAGGGTTAGGGTTAGGGTTAGGGTTAGGGTTAGGGTTAGGGTTAGGGTTAGGGTTAGGGTTAGGGTTAGGGTTAGGGTTAGGGTTAGGGTTAGGGTTAGGGTTAGGGTTAGGGTTAGGGTTAGGGTTAGGGTTAGGGTTAGGGTTAGGGTTAGGGTTAGGGTTAGGGTTAGGGTTAGGGTTAGGGTTAGGGTTAGGGTTAGGGTTAGGGTTAGGGTTAGGGTTAGGGTTAGGGTTAGGGTTAGGGTTAGGGTTAGGGTTAGGGTTAGGGTTAGGGTTAGGGTTAGGGTTAGGGTTAGGGTTAGGGTTAGGGTTAGGGTTAGGGTTAGGGTTAGGGTTAGGGTTAGGGTTAGGGTTAGGGTTAGGGTTAGGGTTAGGGTTAGGGTTAGGGTTAGGGTTAGGGTTAGGGTTAGGGTTAGGGTTAGGGTTAGGGTTAGGGTTAGGGTTAGGGTTAGGGTTAGGGTTAGGGTTAGGGTTAGGGTTAGGGTTAGGGTTAGGGTTAGGGTTAGGGTTAGGGTTAGGGTTAGGGTTAGGGTTAGGGTTAGGGTTAGGGTTAGGGTTAGGGTTAGGGTTAGGGTTAGGGTTAGGGTTAGGGTTAGGGTTAGGGTTAGGGTTAGGGTTAGGGTTAGGGTTAGGGTTAGGGTTAGGGTTAGGGTTAGGGTTAGGGTTAGGGTTAGGGTTAGGGTTAGGGTTAGGGTTAGGGTTAGGGTTAGGGTTAGGGTTAGGGTTAGGGTTAGGGTTAGGGTTAGGGTTAGGGTTAGGGTTAGGGTTAGGGTTAGGGTTAGGGTTAGGGTTAGGGTTAGGGTTAGGGTTAGGGTTAGGGTTAGGGTTAGGGTTAGGGTTAGGGTTAGGGTTAGGGTTAGGGTTAGGGTTAGGGTTAGGGTTAGGGTTAGGGTTAGGGTTAGGGTTAGGGTTAGGGTTAGGGTTAGGGTTAGGGTTAGGGTTAGGGTTAGGGTTAGGGTTAGGGTTAGGGTTAGGGTTAGGGTTAGGGTTAGGGTTAGGGTTAGGGTTAGGGTTAGGGTTAGGGTTAGGGTTAGGGTTAGGGTTAGGGTTAGGGTTAGGGTTAGGGTTAGGGTTAGGGTTAGGGTTAGGGTTAGGGTTAGGGTTAGGGTTAGGGTTAGGGTTAGGGTTAGGGTTAGGGTTAGGGTTAGGGTTAGGGTTAGGGTTAGGGTTAGGGTTAGGGTTAGGGTTAGGGTTAGGGTTAGGGTTAGGGTTAGGGTTAGGGTTAGGGTTAGGGTTAGGGTTAGGGTTAGGGTTAGGGTTAGGGTTAGGGTTAGGGTTAGGGTTAGGGTTAGGGTTAGGGTTAGGGTTAGGGTTAGGGTTAGGGTTAGGGTTAGGGTTAGGGTTAGGGTTAGGGTTAGGGTTAGGGTTAGGGTTAGGGTTAGGGTTAGGGTTAGGGTTAGGGTTAGGGTTAGGGTTAGGGTTAGGGTTAGGGTTAGGGTTAGGGTTAGGGTTAGGGTTAGGGTTAGGGTTAGGGTTAGGGTTAGGGTTAGGGTTAGGGTTAGGGTTAGGGTTAGGGTTAGGGTTAGGGTTAGGGTTAGGGTTAGGGTTAGGGTTAGGGTTAGGGTTAGGGTTAGGGTTAGGGTTAGGGTTAGGGTTAGGGTTAGGGTTAGGGTTAGGGTTAGGGTTAGGGTTAGGGTTAGGGTTAGGGTTAGGGTTAGGGTTAGGGTTAGGGTTAGGGTTAGGGTTAGGGTTAGGGTTAGGGTTAGGGTTAGGGTTAGGGTTAGGGTTAGGGTTAGGGTTAGGGTTAGGGTTAGGGTTAGGGTTAGGGTTAGGGTTAGGGTTAGGGTTAGGGTTAGGGTTAGGGTTAGGGTTAGGGTTAGGGTTAGGGTTAGGTTAGGGTTAGGGTTAGGGTTAGGGTTAGGGTTAGGGTTAGGTTAGGGTTAGGGTTAGGGTTAGGGTTAGGGTTAGGGTTAGGGTTAGGGTTAGGGTTAGGGTTAGGGTTAGGGTTAGGGTTAGGGTTAGGGTTAGGGTTAGGGTTAGGGTTAGGGTTAGGGTTAGGGTTAGGGTTAGGGTTAGGGTTAGGGTTAGGGTTAGGGTTAGGGTTAGGGTTAGGGTTAGGGTTAGGGTTAGGGTTAGGGTTAGGGTTAGGGTTAGGGTTAGGGTTAGGGTTAGGGTTAGGGTTAGGGTTAGGGTTAGGGTTAGGGTTAGGGTTAGGGTTAGGGTTAGGGTTAGGGTTAGGGTTAGGGTTAGGGTTAGGGTTAGGGTTAGGGTTAGGGTTAGGGTTAGGGTTAGGGTTAGGGTTAGGGTTAGGGTTAGGGTTAGGGTTAGGGTTAGGGTTAGGGTTAGGGTTAGGGTTAGGGTTAGGGTTAGGGTTAGGGTTAGGGTTAGGGTTAGGGTTAGGGTTAGGGTTAGGGTTAGGGTTAGGGTTAGGGTTAGGGTTAGGGTTAGGGTTAGGGTTAGGGTTAGGGTTAGGGTTAGGGTTAGGGTTAGGGTTAGGGTTAGGGTTAGGGTTAGGGTTAGGGTTAGGGTTAGGGTTAGGGTTAGGGTTAGGGTTAGGGTTAGGGTTAGGGTTAGGTTAGGGTTAGGGTTAGGGTTAGGGTTAGGGTTAGGGTTAGGGTTAGGGTTAGGGTTAGGGTTAGGGTTAGGGTTAGGGTTAGGGTTAGGGTTAGGGTTAGGGTTAGGGTTAGGGTTAGGGTTAGGGTTAGGGTTAGGGTTAGGGTTAGGGTTAGGGTTAGGGTTAGGGTTAGGGTTAGGGTTAGGGTTAGGGTTAGGGTTAGGGTTAGGGTTAGGGTTAGGGTTAGGGTTAGGGTTAGGGTTAGGGTTAGGGTTAGGGTTAGGGTTAGGGTTAGGGTTAGGGTTAGGGTTAGGGTTAGGGTTAGGGTTAGGGTTAGGGTTAGGGTTAGGGTTAGGGTTAGGGTTAGGGTTAGGGTTAGGGTTAGGGTTAGGGTTAGGGTTAGGGTTAGGGTTAGGGTTAGGGTTAGGGTTAGGGTTAGGGTTAGGGTTAGGGTTAGGGTTAGGGTTAGGGTTAGGGTTAGGGTTAGGGTTAGGGTTAGGGTTAGGGTTAGGGTTAGGGTTAGGGTTAGGGTTAGGGTTAGGGTTAGGGTTAGGGTTAGGGTTAGGGTTAGGGTTAGGGTTAGGGTTAGGGTTAGGGTTAGGGTTAGGGTTAGGGTTAGGGTTAGGGTTAGGGTTAGGGTTAGGGTTAGGGTTAGGGTTAGGGTTAGGGTTAGGGTTAGGGTTAGGGTTAGGGTTAGGGTTAGGGTTAGGGTTAGGGTTAGGGTTAGGGTTAGGGTTAGGGTTAGGGTTAGGGTTAGGGTTAGGGTTAGGGTTAGGGTTAGGGTTAGGGTTAGGGTTAGGGTTAGGGTTAGGGTTAGGGTTAGGGTTAGGGTTAGGGTTAGGGTTAGGGTTAGGGTTAGGGTTAGGGTTAGGGTTAGGGTTAGGGTTAGGGTTAGGGTTAGGGTTAGGGTTAGGGTTAGGGTTAGGGTTAGGGTTAGGGTTAGGGTTAGGGTTAGGGTTAGGGTTAGGGTTAGGGTTAGGGTTAGGGTTAGGGTTAGGGTTAGGGTTAGGGTTAGGGTTAGGGTTAGGGTTAGGGTTAGGGTTAGGGTTAGGGTTAGGGTTAGGGTTAGGGTTAGGGTTAGGGTTAGGGTTAGGGTTAGGGTTAGGGTTAGGGTTAGGGTTAGGGTTAGGGTTAGGGTTAGGGTTAGGGTTAGGGTTAGGGTTAGGGTTAGGGTTAGGGTTAGGGTTAGGGTTAGGGTTAGGGTTAGGGTTAGGGTTAGGGTTAGGGTTAGGGTTAGGGTTAGGGTTAGGGTTAGGGTTAGGGTTAGGGTTAGGGTTAGGGTTAGGGTTAGGGTTAGGGTTAGGGTTAGGGTTAGGGTTAGGGTTAGGGTTAGGGTTAGGGTTAGGGTTAGGGTTAGGGTTAGGGTTAGGGTTAGGGTTAGGGTTAGGGTTAGGGTTAGGGTTAGGGTTAGGGTTAGGGTTAGGGTTAGGGTTAGGGTTAGGGTTAGGGTTAGGGTTAGGGTTAGGGTTAGGGTTAGGGTTAGGGTTAGGGTTAGGGTTAGGGTTAGGGTTAGGGTTAGGGTTAGGGTTAGGGTTAGGGTTAGGGTTAGGGTTAGGGTTAGGGTTAGGGTTAGGGTTAGGGTTAGGGTTAGGGTTAGGGTTAGGGTTAGGGTTAGGGTTAGGGTTAGGGTTAGGGTTAGGGTTAGGGTTAGGGTTAGGGTTAGGGTTAGGGTTAGGGTTAGGGTTAGGGTTAGGGTTAGGGTTAGGGTTAGGGTTAGGGTTAGGGTTAGGGTTAGGGTTAGGGTTAGGGTTAGGGTTAGGGTTAGGGTTAGGGTTAGGGTTAGGGTTAGGGTTAGGGTTAGGGTTAGGGTTAGGGTTAGGGTTAGGGTTAGGGTTAGGGTTAGGGTTAGGGTTAGGGTTAGGGTTAGGGTTAGGGTTAGGGTTAGGGTTAGGGTTAGGGTTAGGGTTAGGGTTAGGGTTAGGGTTAGGGTTAGGGTTAGGGTTAGGGTTAGGGTTAGGGTTAGGGTTAGGGTTAGGGTTAGGGTTAGGGTTAGGGTTAGGGTTAGGGTTAGGGTTAGGGTTAGGGTTAGGGTTAGGGTTAGGGTTAGGGTTAGGGTTAGGGTTAGGGTTAGGGTTAGGGTTAGGGTTAGGGTTAGGGTTAGGGTTAGGGTTAGGGTTAGGGTTAGGGTTAGGGTTAGGGTTAGGGTTAGGGTTAGGGTTAGGGTTAGGGTTAGGGTTAGGGTTAGGGTTAGGGTTAGGGTTAGGGTTAGGGTTAGGGTTAGGGTTAGGGTTAGGGTTAGGGTTAGGGTTAGGGTTAGGGTTAGGGTTAGGGTTAGGGTTAGGGTTAGGGTTAGGGTTAGGGTTAGGGTTAGGGTTAGGGTTAGGGTTAGGGTTAGGGTTAGGGTTAGGGTTAGGGTTAGGGTTAGGGTTAGGGTTAGGGTTAGGGTTAGGGTTAGGGTTAGGGTTAGGGTTAGGGTTAGGGTTAGGGTTAGGGTTAGGGTTAGGGTTAGGGTTAGGGTTAGGGTTAGGGTTAGGGTTAGGGTTAGGGTTAGGGTTAGGGTTAGGGTTAGGGTTAGGGTTAGGGGTTAGGGTTAGGGTTAGGGTTAGGGTTAGGGTTAGGGTTAGGGTTAGGGTTAGGGTTAGGGTTAGGGTTAGGGTTAGGGTTAGGGTTAGGGTTAGGGTTAGGGTTAGGGTTAGGGTTAGGGTTAGGGTTAGGGTTAGGGTTAGGGTTAGGGTTAGGGTTAGGGTTAGGGTTAGGGTTAGGGTTAGGGTTAGGGTTAGGGTTAGGGTTAGGGTTAGGGTTAGGGTTAGGGTTAGGGTTAGGGTTAGGGTTAGGGTTAGGGTTAGGGTTAGGGTTAGGGTTAGGGTTAGGGTTAGGGTTAGGGTTAGGGTTAGGGTTAGGGTTAGGGTTAGGGTTAGGGTTAGGGTTAGGGTTAGGGTTAGGGTTAGGGTTAGGGTTAGGGTTAGGGTTAGGGTTAGGGTTAGGGTTAGGGTTAGGGTTAGGGTTAGGGTTAGGGTTAGGGTTAGGGTTAGGGTTAGGGTTAGGGTTAGGGTTAGGGTTAGGGTTAGGGTTAGGGTTAGGGTTAGGGTTAGGGTTAGGGTTAGGGTTAGGGTTAGGGTTAGGGTTAGGGTTAGGGTTAGGGTTAGGGTTAGGGTTAGGGTTAGGGTTAGGGTTAGGGTTAGGGTTAGGGTTAGGGTTAGGGTTAGGGTTAGGGTTAGGGTTAGGGTTAGGGTTAGGGTTAGGGTTAGGGTTAGGGTTAGGGTTAGGGTTAGGGTTAGGGTTAGGGTTAGGGTTAGGGTTAGGGTTAGGGTTAGGGTTAGGGTTAGGGTTAGGGTTAGGGTTAGGGTTAGGGTTAGGGTTAGGGTTAGGGTTAGGGTTAGGGTTAGGGTTAGGGTTAGGGTTAGGGTTAGGGTTAGGGTTAGGGTTAGGGTTAGGGTTAGGGTTAGGGTTAGGGTTAGGGTTAGGGTTAGGGTTAGGGTTAGGGTTAGGGTTAGGGTTAGGGTTAGGGTTAGGGTTAGGGTTAGGGTTAGGGTTAGGGTTAGGGTTAGGGTTAGGGTTAGGGTTAGGGTTAGGGTTAGGGTTAGGGTTAGGGTTAGGGTTAGGGTTAGGGTTAGGGTTAGGGTTAGGGTTAGGGTTAGGGTTAGGGTTAGGGTTAGGGTTAGGGTTAGGGTTAGGGGTTAGGGTTAGGGTTAGGGTTAGGGTTAGGGTTAGGGTTAGGGTTAGGGTTAGGGTTAGGGTTAGGGTTAGGGTTAGGGTTAGGGTTAGGGTTAGGGTTAGGGTTAGGGTTAGGGTTAGGGTTAGGGTTAGGGTTAGGGTTAGGGTTAGGGTTAGGGTTAGGGTTAGGGTTAGGGTTAGGGTTAGGGTTAGGGTAGGGTTAGGGTTAGGGTTAGGGTTAGGGTTAGGGTTAGGGTTAGGGTTAGGGTTAGGGTTAGGGTTAGGGTTAGGGTTAGGGTTAGGGTTAGGGTTAGGGTTAGGGTTAGGGTTAGGGTTAGGGTTAGGGTTAGGGTTAGGGTTAGGGTTAGGGTTAGGGTTAGGGTTAGGGTTAGGGTTAGGGTTAGGGTTAGGGTTAGGGTTAGGGTTAGGGTTAGGGTTAGGGTTAGGGTTAGGGTTAGGGTTAGGGTTAGGGTTAGGGTTAGGGTTAGGGTTAGGGTTAGGGTTAGGGTTAGGGTTAGGGTTAGGGTTAGGGTTAGGGTTAGGGTTAGGGTTAGGGTTAGGGTTAGGGTTAGGGTTAGGGTTAGGGTTAGGGTTAGGGTTAGGGTTAGGGTTAGGGTTAGGGTTAGGGTTAGGGTTAGGGTTAGGGTTAGGTTAGGGTTAGGGTTAGGGTTAGGGTTAGGGTTAGGGTTAGGGTTAGGGTTAGGGTTAGGGTTAGGGTTAGGGTTAGGGTTAGGGTTAGGGTTAGGGTTAGGGTTAGGGTTAGGGTTAGGGTTAGGGTTAGGGTTAGGGTTAGGGTTAGGGTTAGGGTTAGGGTTAGGGTTAGGGTTAGGGTTAGGGTTAGGGTTAGGGTTAGGGTTAGGGTTAGGGTTAGGGTTAGGGTTAGGGTTAGGGTTAGGGTTAGGGTTAGGGTTAGGGTTAGGGTTAGGGTTAGGGTTAGGGTTAGGGTTAGGGTTAGGGTTAGGGTTAGGGTTAGGGTTAGGGTTAGGGTTAGGGTTAGGGTTAGGGTTAGGGTTAGGGTTAGGGTTAGGGTTAGGGTTAGGGTTAGGGTTAGGGTTAGGGTTAGGGTTAGGGTTAGGGTTAGGGTTAGGGTTAGGGTTAGGGTTAGGGTTAGGGTTAGGGTTAGGGTTAGGGTTAGGGTTAGGGTTAGGGTTAGGGTTAGGGTTAGGGTTAGGGTTAGGGTTAGGGTTAGGGTTAGGGTTAGGGTTAGGGTTAGGGTTAGGGTTAGGGTTAGGGTTAGGGTTAGGGTTAGGGTTAGGGTTAGGGTTAGGGTTAGGGTTAGGGTTAGGGTTAGGGTTAGGGTTAGGGTTAGGGTTAGGGTTAGGGTTAGGGTTAGGGTTAGGGTTAGGGTTAGGGTTAGGGTTAGGGTTAGGGTTAGGGTTAGGGTTAGGGTTAGGGTTAGGGTTAGGGTTAGGGTTAGGGTTAGGGTTAGGGTTAGGGTTAGGGTTAGGGTTAGGGTTAGGGTTAGGGTTAGGGTTAGGGTTAGGGTTAGGGTTAGGGTTAGGGTTAGGGTTAGGGTTAGGGTTAGGGTTAGGGTTAGGGTTAGGGTTAGGGTTAGGGTTAGGGTTAGGGTTAGGGTTAGGGTTAGGGTTAGGGTTAGGGTTAGGGTTAGGGTTAGGGTTAGGGTTAGGGTTAGGGTTAGGGTTAGGGTTAGGGTTAGGGTTAGGGTTAGGGTTAGGGTTAGGGTTAGGGTTAGGGTTAGGGTTAGGGTTAGGGTTAGGGTTAGGGTTAGGGTTAGGGTTAGGGTTAGGGTTAGGGTTAGGGTTAGGGTTAGGGTTAGGGTTAGGGTTAGGGTTAGGGTTAGGGTTAGGGTTAGGGTTAGGGTTAGGGTTAGGGTTAGGGTTAGGGTTAGGGTTAGGGTTAGGGTTAGGGTTAGGGTTAGGGTTAGGGTTAGGGTTAGGGTTAGGGTTAGGGTTAGGGTTAGGGTTAGGGTTAGGGTTAGGGTTAGGGTTAGGGTTAGGGTTAGGGTTAGGGTTAGGGTTAGGGTTAGGGTTAGGGTTAGGGTTAGGGTTAGGGTTAGGGTTAGGGTTAGGGTTAGGGTTAGGGTTAGGGTTAGGGTTAGGGTTAGGGTTAGGGTTAGGGTTAGGGTTAGGGTTAGGGTTAGGGTTAGGGTTAGGGTTAGGGTTAGGGTTAGGGTTAGGGTTAGGGTTAGGGTTAGGGTTAGGGTTAGGGTTAGGGTTAGGGTTAGGGTTAGGGTTAGGGTTAGGGTTAGGGTTAGGGTTAGGGTTAGGGTTAGGGTTAGGGTTAGGGTTAGGGTTAGGGTTAGGGTTAGGGTTAGGGTTAGGGTTAGGGTTAGGGTTAGGGTTAGGGTTAGGGTTAGGGTTAGGGTTAGGGTTAGGGTTAGGGTTAGGGTTAGGGTTAGGGTTAGGGTTAGGGTTAGGGTTAGGGTTAGGGTTAGGGTTAGGGTTAGGGTTAGGGTTAGGGTTAGGGTTAGGGTTAGGGTTAGGGTTAGGGTTAGGGTTAGGGTTAGGGTTAGGGTTAGGGTTAGGGTTAGGGTTAGGGTTAGGGTTAGGGTTAGGGTTAGGGTTAGGGTTAGGGTTAGGGTTAGGGTTAGGGTTAGGGTTAGGGTTAGGGTTAGGGTTAGGGTTAGGGTTAGGGTTAGGGTTAGGGTTAGGGTTAGGGTTAGGGTTAGGGTTAGGGTTAGGGTTAGGGTTAGGGTTAGGGTTAGGGTTAGGGTTAGGGTTAGGGTTAGGGTTAGGGTTAGGGTTAGGGTTAGGGTTAGGGTTAGGGTTAGGGTTAGGGTTAGGGTTAGGGTTAGGGTTAGGGTTAGGGTTAGGGTTAGGGTTAGGGTTAGGGTTAGGGTTAGGGTTAGGGTTAGGGTTAGGGTTAGGGTTAGGGTTAGGGTTAGGGTTAGGGTTAGGGTTAGGGTTAGGGTTAGGGTTAGGGTTAGGGTTAGGGTTAGGGTTAGGGTTAGGGTTAGGGTTAGGGTTAGGGTTAGGGTTAGGGTTAGGGTTAGGGTTAGGGTTAGGGTTAGGGTTAGGGTTAGGGTTAGGGTTAGGGTTAGGGTTAGGGTTAGGGTTAGGGTTAGGGTTAGGGTTAGGGTTAGGGTTAGGGTTAGGGTTAGGGTTAGGGTTAGGGTTAGGGTTAGGGTTAGGGTTAGGGTTAGGGTTAGGGTTAGGGTTAGGGTTAGGGTTAGGGTTAGGGTTAGGGTTAGGGTTAGGGTTAGGGTTAGGGTTAGGGTTAGGGTTAGGGTTAGGGTTAGGGTTAGGGTTAGGGTTAGGGTTAGGGTTAGGGTTAGGGTTAGGGTTAGGGTTAGGGTTAGGGTTAGGGTTAGGGTTAGGGTTAGGGTTAGGGTTAGGGTTAGGGTTAGGGTTAGGGTTAGGGTTAGGGTTAGGGTTAGGGTTAGGGTTAGGGTTAGGGTTAGGGTTAGGGTTAGGGTTAGGGTTAGGGTTAGGGTTAGGGTTAGGGTTAGGGTTAGGGTTAGGGTTAGGGTTAGGGTTAGGGTTAGGGTTAGGGTTAGGGTTAGGGTTAGGGTTAGGGTTAGGGTTAGGGTTAGGGTTAGGGTTAGGGTTAGGGTTAGGGTTAGGGTTAGGGTTAGGGTTAGGGTTAGGGTTAGGGTTAGGGTTAGGGTTAGGGTTAGGGTTAGGGTTAGGGTTAGGGTTAGGGTTAGGGTTAGGGTTAGGGTTAGGGTTAGGGTTAGGGTTAGGGTTAGGGTTAGGGTTAGGGTTAGGGTTAGGGTTAGGGTTAGGGTTAGGGTTAGGGTTAGGGTTAGGGTTAGGGTTAGGGTTAGGGTTAGGGTTAGGGTTAGGGTTAGGGTTAGGGTTAGGGTTAGGGTTAGGGTTAGGGTTAGGGTTAGGGTTAGGGTTAGGGTTAGGGTTAGGGTTAGGGTTAGGGTTAGGGTTAGGGTTAGGGTTAGGGTTAGGGTTAGGGTTAGGGTTAGGGTTAGGGTTAGGGTTAGGGTTAGGGTTAGGGTTAGGGTTAGGGTTAGGGTTAGGGTTAGGGTTAGGGTTAGGGTTAGGGTTAGGGTTAGGGTTAGGGTTAGGGTTAGGGTTAGGGTTAGGGTTAGGGTTAGGGTTAGGGTTAGGGTTAGGGTTAGGGTTAGGGTTAGGGTTAGGGTTAGGGTTAGGGTTAGGGTTAGGGTTAGGGTTAGGGTTAGGGTTAGGGTTAGGGTTAGGGTTAGGGTTAGGGTTAGGGTTAGGGTTAGGGTTAGGGTTAGGGTTAGGGTTAGGGTTAGGGTTAGGGTTAGGGTTAGGGTTAGGGTTAGGGTTAGGGTTAGGGTTAGGGTTAGGGTTAGGGTTAGGGTTAGGGTTAGGGTTAGGGTTAGGGTTAGGGTTAGGGTTAGGGTTAGGGTTAGGGTTAGGGTTAGGGTTAGGGTTAGGGTTAGGGTTAGGGTTAGGGTTAGGGTTAGGGTTAGGGTTAGGGTTAGGGTTAGGGTTAGGGTTAGGGTTAGGGTTAGGGTTAGGGTTAGGGTTAGGGTTAGGGTTAGGGTTAGGGTTAGGGTTAGGGTTAGGGTTAGGGTTAGGGTTAGGGTTAGGGTTAGGGTTAGGGTTAGGGTTAGGGTTAGGGTTAGGGTTAGGGTTAGGGTTAGGGTTAGGGTTAGGGTTAGGGTTAGGGTTAGGGTTAGGGTTAGGGTTAGGGTTAGGGTTAGGGTTAGGGTTAGGGTTAGGGTTAGGGTTAGGGTTAGGGTTAGGGTTAGGGTTAGGGTTAGGGTTAGGGTTAGGGTTAGGGTTAGGGTTAGGGTTAGGGTTAGGGTTAGGGTTAGGGTTAGGGTTAGGGTTAGGGTTAGGGTTAGGGTTAGGGTTAGGGTTAGGGTTAGGGTTAGGGTTAGGGTTAGGGTTAGGGTTAGGGTTAGGGTTAGGGTTAGGGTTAGGGTTAGGGTTAGGGTTAGGGTTAGGGTTAGGGTTAGGGTTAGGGTTAGGGTTAGGGTTAGGGTTAGGGTTAGGGTTAGGGTTAGGGTTAGGGTTAGGGTTAGGGTTAGGGTTAGGGTTAGGGTTAGGGTTAGGGTTAGGGTTAGGGTTAGGGTTAGGGTTAGGGTTAGGGTTAGGGTTAGGGTTAGGGTTAGGGTTAGGGTTAGGGTTAGGGTTAGGGTTAGGGTTAGGGTTAGGGTTAGGGTTAGGGTTAGGGTTAGGGTTAGGGTTAGGGTTAGGGTTAGGGTTAGGGTTAGGGTTAGGGTTAGGGTTAGGGTTAGGGTTAGGGTTAGGGTTAGGGTTAGGGTTAGGGTTAGGGTTAGGGTTAGGGTTAGGGTTAGGGTTAGGGTTAGGGTTAGGGTTAGGGTTAGGGTTAGGGTTAGGGTTAGGGTTAGGGTTAGGGTTAGGGTTAGGGTTAGGGTTAGGGTTAGGGTTAGGGTTAGGGTTAGGGTTAGGGTTAGGGTTAGGGTTAGGGTTAGGGTTAGGGTTAGGGTTAGGGTTAGGGTTAGGGTTAGGGTTAGGGTTAGGGTTAGGGTTAGGGTTAGGGTTAGGGTTAGGGTTAGGGTTAGGGTTAGGGTTAGGGTTAGGGTTAGGGTTAGGGTTAGGGTTAGGGTTAGGGTTAGGGTTAGGGTTAGGGTTAGGGTTAGGGTTAGGGTTAGGGTTAGGGTTAGGGTTAGGGTTAGGGTTAGGGTTAGGGTTAGGGTTAGGGTTAGGGTTAGGGTTAGGGTTAGGGTTAGGGTTAGGGTTAGGGTTAGGGTTAGGGTTAGGGTTAGGGTTAGGGTTAGGGTTAGGGTTAGGGTTAGGGTTAGGGTTAGGGTTAGGGTTAGGGTTAGGGTTAGGGTTAGGGTTAGGGTTAGGGTTAGGGTTAGGGTTAGGGTTAGGGTTAGGGTTAGGGTTAGGGTTAGGGTTAGGGTTAGGGTTAGGGTTAGGGTTAGGGTTAGGGTTAGGGTTAGGGTTAGGGTTAGGGTTAGGGTTAGGGTTAGGGTTAGGGTTAGGGTTAGGGTTAGGGTTAGGGTTAGGGTTAGGGTTAGGGTTAGGGTTAGGGTTAGGGTTAGGGTTAGGGTTAGGGTTAGGGTTAGGGTTAGGGTTAGGGTTAGGGTTAGGGTTAGGGTTAGGGTTAGGGTTAGGGTTAGGGTTAGGGTTAGGGTTAGGGTTAGGGTTAGGGTTAGGGTTAGGGTTAGGGTTAGGGTTAGGGTTAGGGTTAGGGTTAGGGTTAGGGTTAGGGTTAGGGTTAGGGTTAGGGTTAGGGTTAGGGTTAGGGTTAGGGTTAGGGTTAGGGTTAGGGTTAGGGTTAGGGTTAGGGTTAGGGTTAGGGTTAGGGTTAGGGTTAGGGTTAGGGTTAGGGTTAGGGTTAGGGTTAGGGTTAGGGTTAGGGTTAGGGTTAGGGTTAGGGTTAGGGTTAGGGTTAGGGTTAGGGTTAGGGTTAGGGTTAGGGTTAGGGTTAGGGTTAGGGTTAGGGTTAGGGTTAGGGTTAGGGTTAGGGTTAGGGTTAGGGTTAGGGTTAGGGTTAGGGTTAGGGTTAGGGTTAGGGTTAGGGTTAGGGTTAGGGTTAGGGTTAGGGTTAGGGTTAGGGTTAGGGTTAGGGTTAGGGTTAGGGTTAGGGTTAGGGTTAGGGTTAGGGTTAGGGTTAGGGTTAGGGTTAGGGTTAGGGTTAGGGTTAGGGTTAGGGTTAGGGTTAGGGTTAGGGTTAGGGTTAGGGTTAGGGTTAGGGTTAGGGTTAAAATTAGGGTTAGGGTTAGGGTTAGGGT